>NC_088793.1:71366422-71987850 GCF_011386835.1 Chrysemys picta bellii | reverse complement strand
GGGCAAAAGCAATGTAATATTGCTCAAGGCTAAAGTAGTTCTCAGTTTACACAATACAATGAACTATTTTTATCCTAGGGCAATTTATCTGCTGTTGTCCCTGGAGGAAGTGACCATTTGTTTTATTATCGACTCGTCTTGGATGCATTTTGCATACACTGGAGTCACATTCAGGAGGACATCAGGGCTGCTGGTTGGCTACTCTTTTTGGTGGGAGAGTTTAGGACAGCTGTCCATCTTCTCTCACCGTGGGGGAAGTTGGGGAGGTGGCTGGCTCTGTTTGCAGGAGACTCAAAGGAGCTACCCACCCAGTTGTGCAGGTGTCCCTATGGAACATCAGTTACATTAGAGAGAATTATTTTTTTAGGAGGAATATAAAACATCATGCTTATAACTCATGGTGGAAAAGAAGAAACTTTCCCTGTGTTTTTTGCGAACAGGGGCTGCTAACAGGGAGTTTTGCAAGGGAGTTTGGAAGGGAGCAGGAAGGGGGCGAGGGTCCCTTGCCGGTTCTATCTGTTTTCCCTTTATTCCCCTTAATACTTATAAATCAACTACATTCAAAACTTCTTGCTTAAACAACCCTTTCAGCGGACAGGGGGCTGCAGATGGGAGTTTGACAGAGGGAGGCTTACGATGGTTAGGAGGACCCGCAACACCTGTGCCAGCACTGCTTCTGTCTCCTCCACCTGTGCCTGTAGCCAGACAGAGTACCTGAGCATGGATGCTTCTACCCAGATCCTGGTGTGGTTTTGCAGAGACTGTAACTTGCAATTTCCACTTACTGATATCCAGGCTGGGGGGACCATCCAATGTGAAAGGTGCCTGCTGGTGGAATCTCTCAGGCAGCAGGTGGGAGAGCTACAGGAGGAGGTGGCTAGGTTGAGGAGCATCCGAATCCACGAGCAATTCCTCGACAGTGTCCATGTGGAGACAGCGGAGGTAGCTGTCCCAGTACACAGGACTGCTGATACACCACTGGTGGAGGAGGAGATGGCTCAGGGTGGACACTGGCAGCTGGTTACTTCTGGCAGCAGGCAGTGCTCCACCCCTGCTCCGAACCCTCCTGCCGTGGTAATAGGTAACCGTTATGCTCTTCTTGATACAGGAAAGAAGGAATCACTCCCTACAGTAAAGGAGGAGAAGCCTCGTACCCCTAAGGCTGGGAGGTCTGCTGCCACCACTGCAAATAGGAAACGTAGGGTAGTGGTGGTCGGAGACTCTCTGCTGAGGGGGATGGAGGCGCCCATCTGTCGCCCTGACATTTCATCTCGGGAGGTATGCTGCCTGCCGGGAGCCCATATCCGAGATGTTACGGAGGCATTGTCGAGGATTATCCAGCCCTCTGACTACTACCCCATGCTACTCATCCATGTGGGCACAAATGATACTGCGCAGTGTGACACTGAGCGGATCAAGAGTGACTACAGGGCTCTGGGGAGTACGGGTGAAGGAGTTTGGAGCGCAGGTGGTATTCTCTTCAATTCTTCCTGTCAAAGGTAGGGGCCCGGGCAGAGACAGATGCATCATGGAGGTGATGCCTGGCTGCGAAGATGGTGTCGCCAGGAAGGCTTTGGCTTCCTAGACCACGGGATGCTATTCGAGGAAGGACTGCTAGGCAGAGATGGCATTCACCTTTCGAGGAAAGGAAAGACCCTATTTGGACACAGACTGGCTAACCTAGTGAGGAGGGCTTTAAACTAGGTTCAACGGGGACAGGTGAGCAAAGCCCACAGGTAAGTGGGGAACATGGAGACCGGGGAGATGGGTCGGAAACGAGAGGGAGTGTGGGCTATATTGGCAGAGAGGAAAGAGGGTCAGGACAAAACTGGGAGGAAAGATGGTCAGGACAAAACTGGGAGGAAAGATCAAACCAGTATCTTAGATGCCTATATACAAATGCGAGAAGTATGGGCAATAAGCAGGAAGAACTGGAAGTGCTAATAAATAAATACAACTATGACATTGTTGGCATGACTGAAACTTGGTGGGATAATACACATGATTGGAATGTTGGTGTGGATGGGTACAGCTTGCTCAGGAAGGATAGACAGGGGAAAAAGGGAGGAGGTGTTGCCTTATATATTAAAAATGTACACAACTGGACTGAGGTAGAGATGGACATAGGAGACGGAAGTGTTGAGAGTCTCTGGGTTAGGCTAAAAGGGGTAAAAAACAAGGGAGATGTCATGCTAGGAGTCTACTACAGGCCACCTAACCAGGTGGAAGAGGTGGATGAGGCTTTTTTTAAGCAACTAACAAAATCATCCAAAGCCCAAGATTTGGTGGTGATGGGGGACTTCAACTATCCGGATATATGTTGGGAAAATAACACAGCGGGGCACAGACTATCCAACAAATTCCTGGACTGCATTGGAGACAACTTTTTATTTCAGAAGGTTGAAAAAGCTACTAGGGGGGAAGCTGTTCTAGACTTGATTTTAACAAATAGGGAGGAACTCGTTGAGAATTTGAAAGTAGAAGGCAGCCTGGGTGAAAGTGATCATGAAATCATAGAGTTTGCAATTCTAAGGAAGGGTAGAAGGGAGAACAGCAGAATAGAGACAATGGATTTCAGGAAGGCAGATTTTGGTAAGCTCAGAGAGCTGATAGGTAAGGTCCCATGGGAATCAAGACTGAGAGGAAAAACAACTGAGGAGAGTTGGCAGTTTTTCAAAGGGACACTATTAAGAGCCCAAAAGCAAGCTATTCCGCTGGTTAGGAAAGATAGAAAATGTGGCAAAAGACCACCTTGGCTTAACCATGAGATCTTGCATGATCTAAAAAATAAAAAGGAGTCATATAAAAAATGGAAACTGGGACAGATTACAAAGGATGAATATAGGCAAACAACACAGGAATGCAGGGGCAAGATTAGAAAGGCAAAGGCACAAAATGAGCTCAAACTAGCTACGGGAATAAAGGGAAACAAGAAGACTTTTTATCAATACATTAGAAGCAAGAGGAAGACCAAAGACAGGGTAGGCCCACTGCTTAGTGAAGAGGGAGAAACAGTAACAGGAAACTTGGAAATGGCGGAGATGCTTAATGACTTCTTTGTTTCGGTCTTCACCGAGAAGTCTGAAGGAATGCCTAACATAGTGAATGCTAATGGGAAGGGGGTAGGTTTAGCAGATAAAATAAAAAAAGAACAAGTTAAAAATCACTTAGAAAAGTTAGATGCCTGCAAGTCACCAGGGGCTGATGAAATGCATCCTAGAATACTCAAGGAGCTAATAGAGGAGGTATCTGAGCCTCTAGCTATTATCTTTGGAAAATCATGGGAGACGGGAGAGATTCCAGAAGTCTGGAAAAGGGCAAATATAGTGCCCATCTATAAAAAGGGAAATAAAAACAACCCAGGAAACTACAGACCAGTCAGTTTAACTTCTGTGCCAGGGAAGATAATGGAGCAAGTAATTAAGGAAATCATCTGCAAACACTTGGAAGGTGGTAAGGTGATAGGGAACAGCCAGCATGGATTTGTGAAGAACAAATCATGTCAAACCAATCTGATAGCTTTCTTTGATAGGATAACGAGCCTTGTGGATAAGGGTGAAGCTGTGGATGTGGTATACCTAGACTTTAGTAAGGCATTTGATACGGTCTCGCATGATATTCTTATCGATAAACTAGGCAAATACAATTTAGATGGGGCTACTATAAGGTGGGTGCATAACTGGCTGGATAACCGTACTCAGAGAGTTGTTATTAATGGTTCCCAATCCTGCTGGAAAGGCATAACGAGTGGGGTACTGCAGGGGTCTGTTTTGGGACCGGCGCTGTTCAATATCTTCATCAACGACTTAGATATTGGCATAGAAAGTACGCTTATTAAGTTTGCGGATGATACCAAACTGGGAGGGATTGCAACTGCTTTGGAGGACAGGGTCAAAATTCAAAATGATCTGGACAAATTGGAGGAATTGGCTGAGGTAAACAGGATGAAGTTTAACAAAGACAAATGCAAAGTGCTCCACCTAGGAAGGAAAAATCAGTTTCACACATACAGAATGGGAAGAGACTGTCTAGGAAGGAGTATGGCAGAAAGGGATCTAGGGGTTATAGTGGACCACAAGCTAAATATGAGTCAACAGTGTGATGCTGTTGCAAAAAAAGCAAACATGATTCTGGGATGTATTAACAGGTGTGTTGTGAGCAAGACACGAGAAGTCATTCTTCCGCTCTACTCTGCTCTGGTTAGGCCTCAGCTGGAGTATTGTGTCCAGTTCTGGGCACCGCATTTTAAAAAAGATGTGGAGAAATTGGAAAGGGTCCAGAGAAGAGCAACAAGAATGATTAAAGGTCTTGAGAACATGACCTATGAAGGAAGGCTGAAAGAATTGGGTTTGTTTAGTTTGGAAAAGAGAAGACTGAGAGGGGACATGATAGCAGTTTTCAGGTATTTAAAAGGGTGTCATAAGGAGGAGGGAGAAAACTTGTTCACCTTGGCCTCTAAGGATAGAACCAGAAGCAATGGGTTTAAACTGCAGCAAGGGAGGTCTAGGTTGGACATTAGGAAAAAGTTCCTAACTGTCAGGGTGGTTAAACACTGGAATAAATTGCCTAGGGAGGTTGTGGAATCTCCATCTCTTGAGATATTTAAGAGTAGGTTAGATAAATGTCTATCAGGGATGGTCTAGATGGTATTTGGTCCTGCCATGCGGGCAGGGGACTGGACTCGATGACCTCTCGAGGTCCCTTCCAGTCCTAGAATCTATGTGTGCAGGATATTTCATAACTGTCTGCTGAAGAGCTTCTTGCACCTTCCTCTAAAGCATCTGGTACTGACCACTGTCAGAAATAAGATATTGAACTAGACAGATCTCTGAGTCTGAGCCAGCATGGTCATTCCTGTGTTCTAATGCGTGTTATTGCTTATTTAGGATAGGAAAAAAATAAGTCTCATGTTGGTTATGTCACCAATTTTTAAACAGCGGGATTGGTTAAAAATAAATAAAGGAGTTTATATGGTGTGTAACACTCAGTAACACTATTGCAAAAACAAAAACAAAACAAACATCATTTTGGGATATATTAGCAGGAGTGTTGCAAGCAAGACACGAGAAGTAATTCTTCTGCTCTATTCTGCACTTATTAGGCCTCAACTGGAGTGTCCAGTTCTGGGCGCCATGTTTCAGGAAAGATGTGGACAAATTGGAGAAAGTCCAAAGGAGAGCAACAAAAATTATTAAATATCTAGAAAATATGCCCTAGGAGGAAAGAGTGAGACAGATGGGTTTGTTTAGTCTGGAGAAGAGAAGACTGAGGGGGCATGATAATAGTTTTTTCAAGTACATAAAAGGTTTTTACAAGGAGGAGGGAGAAAAATTGTTCTTCTTAACCTCTGAGGATAGAATAAGAAGCAATGGGCTTAAATTATAGCAAGGGCAGTTTAGGTTGGACATTAGGAAAAATGTCCACCCTAACTGTCAGGGTGCTTAATCACTGGAATAAATTGCCTAGAGAGGTTGTGGAATCTCCTGCATCATTGGAGATTTTTAAGAGCAGGTTAAACAAACACCTGTCAGGGATGGTCTAAGGTAATACTTAGTTCTGCCATGAATGCAGGAGACTAGACTAGATGACCTCTCAAGGTCCCTTCCAGTCCTATGATTCTATTATTTTATACTGAAATGAAGTATCAGTGAGTCAGCAAACTTTATTTTCTGATGCTCAAAATAATAGCAAGAGTTATAAACATAAATATATATTGCTTGAAAATATAGAGTAGCCCATGCTATAGTTTCAGTTTTCAAATTCTCTCCACCCAGAGGTCTCTTTCTTATGATAAGCTGATTTTTAATTTTTAAAGAGAAAGTAACTAATAGTAATGGCAACTATTACCATAGTATTGTGTGAGCATATCATATATGGAATTGGGGTGTGAAGCTTCATTGTTTTGGAAGCAGAGCAAAAGAGTTTTGAAGGATCAATGAAAGTTGCTGTTGCCTGGTTCATTTAACGTCAGCTGATCTTTTTCAAGTTAAACATTCTATACAACCTTTTTTTCAGATCAGAGAAATGGATCAGGGAAATAACTCCCCAGATGTTTTTTGCTGATAACTAGAAGCACTAGGAGAACACTATAGCTGTGTCCTCTAGGAGTTCCTAACTATTACCCAAAGCAGCACTTTGTATTAAGAGACCATAACAAGTCTCTTCTTAACAATATTGTAATCCCTGCATGAGGGAACATTTCACATTCGTATTCTAGTTATGGGTACTCAAAATGAATTATATCTGTTGTGCATCTATTACAAGATATTCAATATGAATCTGAAGAAGTACATCATTTTAAGTAAAAGATATCTAAAAAGGCAGCTATCCAGAGCTGTTGAAAGATGGTAAAAATTAGATTACGTACTATACAGACCTACATAATACAACAGACTATATAGATCAGAATATACCTTAAGGGCCCAACTTTTCTCTTAGAGGAGTCTCTGGGGATTCTTATCCACCAGAGTCTTTACCTGAAACTCAAGATGGGCAAATACTGCTATATAGCCCCAGTGGGCTCTCTACCCTTCAAAGTGCCAATTGATTAGAGAGTTGGCAAGAAATCTCTCCCCTTGCATACCACTGCCAGCTCTCCTCTCATTGGAAGATGGGCCTGCCACTGAGGAGAAGCCCACGGGCCATAAGTCACAGGTAGGGGAAAGTCACTACTGCTGATGGGACATTGCAAGCCCAAAAGCAGCTTCATCACAGTGCTGGGAGATAGGCACAGGGATTTGCTTGTAGCTCTCTTGCTTTATCCAAGGAACAACACAAATGCATGGCCACTACAACCTTGCACCACGTGAATCATGAATCCCAAAGGGAAGGAGGTGCCTAATGTTGAACTAAATGACCAAGGGTGAAGGGGCATTTCGGAACCGTTGTTCCTTTGTGTTAGAGTTCTTTGTCTTAAGTATCTGGGGGTTTATATTGTTGAAAGGCACAGTTAATGACACACAGGCTATGTCTATATTGTAATCATTGTGGCATTAGCTGTGCCTTTCAACAATCTAATCAACTCCAGGTTCTTAACATGAGAACCCTAATGCCAGTGAACAAAGAGTCCAAACTGCCCCATCAACCTTGGTCATTTAGTTCAATCTAGCTCGCTTGGGTCTGTGAGTACTGACACCATGACAGCACATGTTTCAGCATGAGCTAGTCCCACAGGTAATTACTCAGGGTTCCAGGCAGACTTGTACAGCCCATGCTGCAGTATACATTGCTGCAGCTTCACTGCTCTTGGACCCAAACTAGCTAGATTAAAGATCGCTTGGATTTGTCTGCTCAAGCTGTAATCACACCTTTCGATTACAGTGTGGGACTGACCATGGTGATAAAAGTGTAGGAGATATCTGTACATTGAAGTCATTTATGGATACATTCCTGCCTCTTCAAAAGTTGTAGATGGGGGAGTCTTCACTCCAAGGCAAAGGGGTGGGAATTTGAGCCAATCTATCAAAAAGAAGAAGGTTTTGTAGTGTTTCTTAACAATGGTCAGATTCTGGATTTGCCCAGTGTCTTCTGGAAGTTCATGCCAGAGCTGAATTTCTTTGTCCAAGAATGCTTTGTGCCCAGTTCTTGTGCATTTCATCCTCAGTTTTGTGATCTGCATTGTCATAAAGGAGCGCAGCTGCCTCAATACATCATAGCTTGAAATTCAGTCTTTATTGTAGCTGCAGCTTGATCCAGTAAGTGTTTTGAAGATTAGGACTGAGGTCTTAAACTAGCATCTGAAACTGAGTGGGAGCCGGTGCTAGGGATTTGAGAAAGAGCCTGATGGGGTCAGACATTTGTGCAACTGAGTTTAACTGGCACAAACATACAAAAAAGCCACCTATAGAGTTACATGGCTGAATATTTGAATGGAAGCAAATTTTAGATGTGAACCTGTGACTATCAGACTAGAAGTGATTGTGCCCTTATCTAATCAGGAAACAGAAATAATACCACCACATAACATACCTAGCTAATCAAAATTGGTCAGCACAGAATGCATACTAAACACTCAGAGAAAGCTGTTTGGGATCAATCCATAGAGTTAAAGAAGTCACAAAAGTATCATAAAATAATTCTGAATAAAGACCGCACTTGAGAAAATCACAAATCATGACTTAAGCAGAAAAATAAGCTAAATTGGTTGAACAAATTATTCATTGTGAATTATTTGCTTGGATCTAATACTTATCTTGATCCCCTGATTTAAAAACACATCCATGTTGTGACAAAAGCCACAATCATTCTACAACTTTAATTTAATTTTTCTGTCTGCTGTGTAGCAACTTAAAACTTTTCAATTTTTTTAATCATTGCAATTAGTAAGACTGCACTTGTAGGTCATGAAATGCCTACTTATGCTCAAAGGAAATGTAGCAGAGAGAATTGATTTTGACTTTCTCAACCTTTCTCATACACTTTACAATTCACCTATTGCATTTCCCCAATATCCTTTTGAACTAGATTCTCTTTCAGAGCCATTTCTCATAGTAGTTAATTGGCTACCAGGTGTAATTAATTAATCAGCCAGTTAGATATCATCCAGGGGAAATAGAAAAGACAAAAACCCTCCACAGTTGCTATGTTTTCAAAGGAACAAAAGCTGCTTTCCAATGGGTCTTTCGAATGCCTCTTCTCTCCTTTTCTTAGAACAGTCTGTTTGCACTGCTAAAGTCAAGGGTCTGCCAGTTTTTCCATTATAAAACCTATTTTGAGCCTCTATACCTTTTTGAGCTTCTATATCTTCTGAGCATCTGTACCAATTCACTTTAAGTTGAAACAATAGCTGACAAGATTTCAGTTCGTGTTTTTTCCCCCAGAGTTATAGTAAACCAAAAAGAATGGCTTTTATGGTTGTGATACTTTTTTTTTCAGTCCATAACTCAAAAATGGCCTCACATTTTTTCCAGATAGACATTTTGCTACCCACAATGTAAATAAACTTTCTTGTTTGGAGGCGATGAGTAAAATAAATAAAAAAAACAAAATACAGCAGCCAAGAATCAAATGATGAGCTTTGAAATGCAGTTTATTTGCATGAGCATTAAGTGCGCAGTTGCTTTTCATAATATTTTTGTTGCCCATAAGTGGAATAGGAATCTTCTGTGCACTTTTTTTTTGGTTGGCTTTTTCTTTTTTGGGGATTTTTTTTTGTTAAAGGAAGATAGACTGAATATGCCATAGGGTATTGATGAGAGGCTGATTGCCTTGAAGTAATATTTTTCAAGCAAAGCACAAGCTGGATGGAGCCTATGGGGCCCCCAAGTAACTGCACATAGTGTCGGAAGCCTCTGAAAGGGCAATATGGGCTAGGGAGGTGGCTGGACACTATCAAATTATATATATTTAATATATATACTCATTAATTTGTATATATATATTAAACACGTCTATATTTAAAAAGTTGTACAAGGAATATATGTGATGCTTGAAATATCTAGTAGGACTTCAATCTTACAGTGATCCAAAGAAGCAGGTAACAATATGCTTAACTCTAGCTTCAGTGGCCACTCATATGCTTAAGTTAAGTACATGCTTAAATGATCGACTGGATCAGGGTCTTATAGCCTGATCCAAAGCCCATCAAAGTCTATCTCTAAAATGCCTATTAGTCTACTTGGAACAGACTTATAGGGCTCCAGTTCTTCAAACATGCATAGCTTTACACACATGAGTAGCCCCATATACTTTAATGGAATTATGCATATGTATAAACTTAAGTACATGCTTAAGTGTTTGATGGATAAGGGCCACCGGGCATATGAAAGGAATCATCCATTTTATATTAATGCAACTAGGGAGTCTATATATTTCAAAAGTCTTGTTATGTATCTACAATTGTAAATTCATTGGGGGCACACTGTGAGAATTCTGAAGTCCATTCGCACACCATTGGGACCTTTTCTGACTCCCTTTGCTTTGTGATACAAAGAATTGTACAACATGAAATAATGTACAGAAATATCTGTTAGCAAGTATCATCTTTAATAATAACTTGCAAGAGCAACATTCTTGAATCCAGGGGAAAAATGTGATTCTGTTACAACAATTCATTCGCAATGTATTTTATAGAGAGGAGTAGGGAAACCTGGGGCCATGGCCTCTTCTTTTCCCCATTCATATCAATGCCCAACACTGACTTGTGGAGCTGGAGCAGTATGTAGTGAGGGATAAACCACAGAGACTATTAGTGGAACCCAAGTTAACCAAAGGCTTAGTAACTTTGAAAAATTTTAGGAGAAGTCTGAGTTTTCCTAAAGTAAAACCCAAATTAATAAGCATTTGATGGAGCCCAGGATACATGACTCCCAACTCCACCCACCTAGTAAACTAAGTCCTACTTTGATTATTACCTATTAAGAACAAATCAGAAAACGAGGTCATACAATACAGTGCAATTTTACACTTTTTACATTGCAATACAAAACCAGCCAAAAGCCAGCTTATACAGCATGATATTTCCTTCAGTTATTGTCAGTTACAGCAATAACAGGCTCAATTTAGGCAAAGCTTTGTTATCACGATACTGAAATAAGGTGTTAAAACAGGCATTACTTAACAGCAGGGCCAGCTCCAAGGTTTTTGCTGCCCGAAGCGGAACCCCTCCTCCCCCCCAAAACGTGATCGCGATCGGCTGCAGCTCCACCGCGCCGCTTCACTCTTTGGCGGCAATTAGGCGGCAGGTCCTTCCCTCCGAGAGGGACTGAGGGACCCGTGGCTGAAGGGCCGGATGTGCCGCCCCTCTTCATTAGCCGCCCCAGGCAGCTGCTTGCTGCGCTGGTACCTAGAGCCGGCCCTGCTTAACAGTTGTTATTTTCTCCTGGAAATTGCCGGGACTTTCAGATGACAATTTGTGTAGTTTTAAGAATTTGTATCTGATGGAAGTTGTCTCATTGGAAACTGAGAGTTGATGCTGGATGTGGTAGAGGGTTGGAATTGGGAACACATCACAAATCCAAGAGGAGAATATAGTAATATCCATGTTTTGTCTCTTGAGATTGTGTCAATAATAAATATATTCAGAGACTGCATGCAAATACTCTCATCATTTTAGAGATAACCATATGAAAAAGCGATTCACACCACAGAAATAAATAGGCAAATAAATATATAGTTCAGAAATAAATAGTTCTTTCAAAGAGATAACAGACAAGAGAAGAAGAATCCCTTTCTTAATTAAAAGAACAACAAATGAAAAAGTAAGTAGACTGGAAAAACTAAAGAGTGGAAAGGAGGGAATATTGTCAGCCTTTCTACTGACATTTTTTTTTAAGAGATGTGTTGTAACAGATATGTGGGCAAATGAGAAAAGTCCAATTTCTCTTCAGGCAAGGGAGAATGATTGTGCTGTAGCTATGAGCTACATGTGTTGGTGTCAATGGCATGGCATGTTGGAGCAATCATTTCCTTTTCAGCCTTAGCTAGAGTAGGGAATTTCTTGAGTTCCCTGTTGGTCCGTGGGGGAGAGAGGGCCACAGGGGAGGGTGTTTCTAACATTTCATTATTTTAATTTTGCTGAAAAATAGAAACAATTTTCAGTGAAAATGTTTGCTGACTTTTTTTTCATTTTACAACCAGTTCTAAAAGCGATAATCTAGTTTATGCTATGAATTTAACAAACAAACAAATCTTTGCTATATGTAAGGGGACTGTTATCCCCCTTACTAACATTCAGTGGGGGTGTTTTGGTTGGCTAGCTCCCAGTACCAAAAGGGAAGGGTTGATGGGAAATGAGGACCCTGAGACTGACAGTCCCCAGGGGCAATGGGGAGAGGCCATAGCTCCAGGTCAGCCTGATTGACAGGGTGGGCAGGCTAATCAAGGAGTCAGGAGGCCAGGGGGGTCCCGTCCTCCATGTGAGCTGGAATTGCCTGGGTCAGACAGAGTGGGGCTGAGCTAAGGAGAGAGCAGGGGCCCGAGCTAAGCTGCTGGAAGCAGAGCTGCAGCCCCAAAGCCAGAGCACAGCCCGGAGAGAGCAGACCTGCCCTGGGAGCAGAGCTGCAGCAACCAGAGCCAGAGGGGCCAGACAAGCAGCCAGGAAGCAGGTCAGAGCTGGGAGCAGAGTCACAGAAGCAGCCTGCAGAGTAGACCTGTCTTGGGAGCAGAGCTATAGCAACCAGAGCCGGAGAAGCAGCCCAGGGAGCTGGAGGCAGAGCAGCAGCAGCAACTGTGCTGAGGCAGAGTGGAGCTGGAGCTGGGGCTGGAGCAGCCCGGAGCCGGGTACGGTGAGCAGCTGGGGAGAGTGAGGGGGACCCTGGGCAGTGGGCCCAGCACAGGGAGATGCCTGAGCCAAGAGGCTCCTCAGGCTCCTCAGGCCAGATTTGGACTTGGGTCCTGCCACCTAGAGCCTGAGAGCGTGTGGCCACCGCCAGAGCAAGTGTCCGACCCACAGCATCCCTGCAGCACAGCCAGGGCCTGAGAAGGAGGCCTGGGACCTACAAGGAACAGACTGTGACCTGCCCTGACGGTCCAGAGAGACTGTTTGTGATGTTCCCTTCAACCTTTCCCATTTTTCCTTATTCCTTTTTAAACTAATTGTTAATTAAATAAACTGTATTGCTTTAAATCGTATGTAATGATCAGTGGGTCAGGAAAACATCCAGTGCAGAGAGAGTACCCCGGAGTGGGGACACCCTAGCCCCTGTCCTGGGTGACCACAGCAGGGTTGGGGGTCGAGACCCCCAGGAATCCTGGGCCCAGCCTTGTTGGGGTTACGAGGACTCTACCAGACAGGAGAGTGCAAGGGGAGTCCTCGAGGGCAGGGAGGCCTCTGGGTAAAGGAAGTGGGAGCGAGAACTCGGATCCTTCCGCTAGCCCATTTCACCGGGGTAAAGCAGAATCCACGAAAGTTCCCCACAATTGCGGGACCATTCTTCGCTTACATATACATATTTCTATACTGGTAATACAAAATCTGTTTTTTTAAACTAATAATGTTATAGTACAGGGATCGGCAACCTTTGGCCCGCAGGTAAGCACCCTGGCGGGCCAGGCTGGTTTGTTTACGTGTCCACAGGTTCGGCCGATCACGGCTCCCACTGGCCGCGGTTTGCCGTTCCAGGCCAGCACTTGACGGGCTTTGCCAGCTTTTACCAGTGATTCATTCCAGACTATTCAGTACAAATACCCCTATGACCAACCTCCTCCGCAAGACCACCAAATTTGTTTGGACATCCAGAGCTCACCTTGCTTTTGAACAACTCGAGACTGCTTTCACCACTGCTCACATTCAAGCACACCCAGATCTGGCCCAAAAACTCATAGTGGAAGCTGATGCCTCCAATGTAGTCATAGGGGCAATCCTCTCCCAGAGATATGGCCCACAGCAAGCACTGCAGCTCTGCACCTACTTTTCCTGAAATCTCACTCCGACTGAATGTAATTATGAAATACTGAATAAGGAACTACTTGTAATTAAATTGGCCTTCAAAGATTGGCACCATTTTACCATGGCCTGGCTGCAGCTCTTCTGGGCTGCCCCCAGGCCAGGCCAGAAGCCGGAGCTGGGGCAGGGTAAGAGCCACGCAGGCAGCTGTGAGGAGCTGCAGACCCTCCGCCTACCATGGAGGCTGCTCTCAGGCCCCCTCACCCCGGGCAAGTGCAGGGGCCTGGGATCCAGCTTCCAGCTTGCCTGGGGGGCAGGGACTCGGGGGGACAAGAAGGGACGGGGCGGGGCCACAGAGGGGGCAGGGCCTCATGGCCCCCTCACTTTTAGGAAGAATCCATTCCCCCGGGCACATGTATGTTCCACCAGAGCGTCCCTGGCTAGAAGCACTTCATCTCTGCCATGACACTCCATTGGCAGGCCACTTTGGCTGCCTCAAGACCTTCTGCATGGCTTCCCCTTTCTTCTGGTGGCCTCATATGTGAGCCGAGGTCCAGGACTAAGTTGATTCTTGCGACTTGTGTGCATGCACTAAGACGCCAAAGGCTAAGCCCCTCGGCGCCCTAGAGACTCCATCTAAGCCTTGGACTTCAATCACCCTGGACTTCATAGTAGAGCTCCCTGACAATGCCAGACTTTGCTTTGTCCCCTGGTCTCAGACTCCAGTCTGACTTCAAACCTTATTCCTGCCTCTCAGTTCTAACATGGTACTGCCTCTGATCTCCGGTCTCTGACCCGGTCTGATTCTATCTCTGACTCTTATTCATGGGCAGTGGGGGAGCCCCCCATAGGGGAGGCTCCACCCCGCACACCCCAAGATCCCTTGCCTCTCCCCCACGGCTGGAGCCACGTGTTCCCCCCTCAGCCGGAGGAATCCCGGGCTAGCTGAAGCCGCGAGCCTCCCCCCACACCTGCCCAGAGGTGTTCTGAGCCCCCCCCCCACCTGCCCAGAGGAGCCCTGGGCCAGCCGCAGCCACATTACTGATGAACCCAGGAAGATGAATAGCACATACCGCCTCCTCAGCTGCCCCAGAACCTGTATGGGGCATAATAAAACAAAAACTTTTCCCCAAAACCACGTAACCAGGGGTGCAGTGGCAGCCTATTATACCCGCCGCTCATGTTCTTATTTACAGAACCTGGCCATGCCATTCCTCTGACTCTGGCCTGGCCACTCCCACCCCTGGTGGACAGACTTCAGCCCAACTACAACCACCCCAGTCCCTTAAACAGACAGAGTCCCAGGGCTGGGTCTGCATTTCCTTTCATGGAGAATTTTGAAATGTTGGAGGTTTGTTCTGAACTAGAATGAAACCAGATTATAAAACAACCAAATCCTCCATGAAATGGAATTATCATTCTCTGCCCAGCTCTAGTAGTAAAACATTGGGTTGTTAGTAAATTCCACCTTGAGGCTTGGTTGAATCAATAGAACTAAGGCTTCTCTCATAGTATTTGTAGCCTTTGGGTGAGCCCTTCCTGAGAATTCCTAAGCTTACTGCCTTGCTTCAACTGGGCACTTCACACTGTGCCAACATTATGTCAAACATTTTAATGTAAACTCTGAGTTTTCAGCACAGACTTAATGTCCCAAGACTTGATTTCTGGCTGACGGCTGTGACTCCATCTCTTCACACACATAAGGGAAAATATTTGAACTGCGTTCTTTTTCATAAATATATTAATAAGAAAAAATGCTTTTGTTTCCTTCCCATAAGGAGGATGTGTTTTATCCCCTCTGGAGTCACTCCATCTAGGTACAAATATCTTATATTGAAAATTCAGTGTACTATTAGATGAATGTACCCCATTCCATTCTTATGCCAATCCGGAGGGAGTTGCTGTGGAGCTGTCAGGAGTTAATTTTCATAAATTAATAACATTGATTCTGTTCTATTTTAGCTACCACATTTGCTGCTTAGAACAGAGTAATTACAGGCTGAGACTGTCTCGGTAGGAACAGCTTCAACAAAGAATAAAAGATCTACACCATAGCAGATAAAATAGATGCCCTCTATTTGGCATGAGGTGCCAAAACATTAGGTGTAGAACAAAATACAAAAATGTATTGTCAGTTGATCAACTATTGAATGCTGTAACCTGCTAGGAGATCACAGAAATCAGAGATGGAAAAGATCATTTTCCATTAGTAGAGTCAGTGAGATTGTTTTAAAACTATGCCCTTGGCCATACCCTCCACATTTAAGGACAGTTGGGCCCCTATTATAGTGAATCTCTCCTGAGGGAAACAAAAGGGCATGGTTCAGGGAGGAGAAAATCTTCCAAGGAGGGAAATGTGGCAGTTGGGTTCCATTCACTTTGAGGGTTAGTATGGCAGTGTGTATCCCCTCAAATGGCAGTATATACAGAATACATCTGGATTTAACATAGGTTCCACACCCTCACACCAGCGAGAGAAGAGGGCTTTGCGCAGGCATGGCCAATGGCAGCACAGCTTCTGTAGGGGAAAAGTGGGCTAAAGAAAGTATATGCAGGGTACAACCCACTGCCAGGCCAGGGATTCCAGAGATATGGGTTGGGTGGCCATATCCCCTGTCTCCTCTATGGCCTGGCTCAAACACTCCTCTCCCTGGGAGGGACTGTTTACAAATTCCAAAAGATAAATATCACATGGTTTCCTAGATCAGTTGCTATACCACAGTAGGTACTTCTGTGGGAGGGTACGATTTGGCTTATGTTAATGTAAAATTCAAGTTAAAGTTGCAGTAAATGCAAAAGTTAATGTTACTATTATTAGATAAATCCTTGTCAGCAACCCTAACAAGGGTGCTTTGTTAAGTGCTTTGATTTGTTTGGTTTGGTTTTTGGTCAACCTAACAGGAAGCCTATTGGAGACTATTGCAGCCTTAACAATAGCAGCCAGCAAAAGCTATAATTCAAATCATGCAAAGGGGGGGATGGGCAGAGAGGGGAGTCTTAGGTTGCTCAACATAAACACCTCCAGAAGCTCAAATGAATATTGTTGACAGCTTCCAAAAATAATCTCATGCCATCCAAGGATGGACAGTAGTCACAAGAAGGTGCAAGGATAGGGTGACCAGATGTCCCGATTTTATAGGGACAGTCCTGATTTTTGGGTCTTTTTCTTATATAGACTCCTATTACCCCCCCTCCATCCCATCCCGATTTTTCACACTTGCTGCCTGGTCACCCTATGCAAAAAGTTCAATAAGGTGTAATGTTTTTGAACCCATGGAAAGTTTTGTATTTCTGTGGGTACATCTTACAGAATGCAGCTCAATATCTGAGATATTATTCCAGTCTGAGAAGCACAGGAAGAGAAAAAAATTACTAAAGAACAGTTCAGAAAACGTAATTTCCATCCTACAAAAAATTCCTATATTTCAACGTTTGTTTTCATCTTGAAATGGGACCAAAAAAGTTAAAATGTTGAAAAAAAAATGTGCAATGAAAAACTCCAAAAATCTCTAACCTTTTTTCAGCAAAATTAAACTTTTTATGTGAAACACTGACATTTTGAAATGTCAACATTTTTGTCACTGAGGTTTCATTTCTAAATGTCAATTTAAAAAACACACAAACTTCACTGTGAACTTTTCTGCTTAAAAATCAACAAAATGTGTTAACCTACATTTGGGAAAACCATTTATTTCAATGAAACCCCATATTTCAGCAAGGAAAACCAATATTGAAAAAATTCTACCAGTTCTATTTTCTGGTGTTATGCTCAGCTTCTAAAAAGCACTGTCTGTACCCGACTATCAATGAACATTTTTCCAGGATCAAGTGCTTATACATTTAGTTACACAGAATTTATAACAGTAGGAACTGTACAAAAATCATTTAAAATAAACAAAAATCCACCTGTTATTCCTTTCAGAAATTTAGCCCATCTTTCTAGTAGCCTGGTCCGCTGATTATAGCTTTGAAACTATATATGAGTCCTAGCCACAAATTTCATATCCAGATACTTTCTGAAGCCAAAGGTTCAGAGTATTTGGAGCAGGAGTTTTGGTTCGGCTCAGTCTCTCTAAGAGATGCTGACTGATAAGTGTAAATTTGGTCATGTGACTGTATGCAGAGTACTTGTAGCGGTGTTGGTCCCAGGATATTAGAGAGACAAGGTGGGTGAGGTAATATCTTTTTTTTAAGTTGGTCCAATAAAAGATATTACCTCACCCACCTTGTTTTTCTAGAGTTCCCTTATGTCTACAGAATAGAAATGTGTGAGGAATCTAAATATATATGCTTATGCTGGTGTATCTTTATCCTGGTGAATTTGTTGCGGATGAATTGAAAATAGCTTGGCATTTAGGGAACATCCACTAGCATCAATTAGCATTACAAAAGACTAAGAATTATAAAGTGCGCCTCTGAGGACTTTAGCATATATAACAAGTGTGTAAGGAAAGAGTTAAGTAAGCACTATCTAGTAAATCCTCAAAATGTTGGAATGACTTAATGTTGAAGTAGTCTAATAATTAAGTGCTAATAGCAGACAGATTGAGAGTAAATTAGAAGGTTTATTTCAAAACCAGCAAAAACTGCATGGGGAAAAGGAGACACACAATGAAGGAATAAGAGTCAGCCTGCAGGGAAAAAAATTGAAAGCTGTAGGGAAGATTTAGAAACAGCAGTGGCTTTAGGGCAAACTTTTAAAGTGTGTCACTATGTTTTAAGTGGGCCCTTAAACAGTGGCTGCAAGTAAGATGTTGAAATTTTACTGTTTGCAAGTTGTTAGCGTTACCATTGCCTGGTAATACAGTTATTCCCTCTACTAAAGTAATATTTGATGCACAAGATCTGAGGCCCTCACCATGCATTTCTACTTCCTTAAACACTTATGCACACAGATTTTGGAAAGTGTGCTGGAAGTCAACAATTTTGGGCTTTGACAGATCAAGAAGGAAACACATCCCAGAGGTGAGAGGAGAAATGATGATTATTTGGGGGCAGTGAAAGTCACCATTTTAATGGTAATCTGCGCTCTCTTGAAACACACATTCCCATTAGAGAAAGGTTCTTTGGAAATCCCTGCTCTGAGACTGCATTGCCACTCGTTACCAGACTTACAAATCTAGGGAATGCTATATCAAACTTTTATTTGAGTAGCTTAAATAGTGTTTACTTCCAAGGCATATTTCCAATCCTATCTATGTTATGGAGCCTCTGAGGAATGAAGGGAATAAACATGGAGGGTATTATTTTTGTAGGTTAGGCACTTTTCTTGGCATTGCCCCAAATTCATTCCTTGTGGAAGTGGGCGTATAGCTAACAGTACCCAGGGGGAAGAGCCAGAGATGAGGCAATCGCTATTATGAGCTTTTGCTGTGGAGATAAGATGGAGCCTACACTTCTCCGTTTGCAGACCTCCTTGGAAGAACCACCTTTTTACACCAACCTTCTTCTGTGACACTCTACACCCCAGGGGTGCGCCCTGTAACCCCCATATTCCTCAGTTGTATATAACTGTGATATTGCATATAAAGCATGCCATGTGAGGTATCACAGGAAAGGTTATGATCTGCAGAAACTCATTGTTTTATCTAAGTATGGATATCATTAGTGCATATGAAGTTATGAGATTGTGTTGTATGGTTGTCATTAAAATATGCTGTGAGTTGGGGAATTGCTCAGATATTAGATCCCCACAGACAAGGACAAGGGAGCTAACTAACACCTGAGCGGGTGTCAAACAGCCATCAACAGCCATTGTCCTGCAAGGGAGTTACAATTCCAGGACTCCCTTGCATAAGGCCACACCAGGGGAATTTCTCAATCTTGCCTGATGACTCAGCAATGCCCACCAGACATGTCTGGATTTATGTTCTCCAAACACATGGACTAAGGGTTTAAAACAGAACACAAGGGCCCCGTGATTTGCCTTTTCTCCTCCCCCCACCTATGCTGCAAGCAACAAGGAACTTCAAAATACTGAAGACTCCAACAGAGGAGACTGGCCCAGGTTTCAAGGATGAAACCTGTGTACGATGAACTGCAATATCCAGTGGGCTGAGAAAAACCGCTTAATCTAGATGTTATCCAGTCTAATAGGATTGAGAGTTTAGACTGTGTGCTTATCTCTTCTTTTCTTTTGGTAAATAACTCTGACTTTTTGCCTATCATTTATAATCACTTAAAATCTATCTTTTGTAGTCAATAAACTTTTTTTACTGTTTCTCTTTACCAGTGAGTTTGCCTGAAGTGTTTGGTAAATCTGCTCAGATATACAAAGGCTGGTGTATATCCACTTTCCATTTCTGAAGTGATGAACCAATTAATAAATTTACACTGCTCATCTTGACCAGTGCAAGATGGTGTATTCCTTAGGTACAAGGCTGGGAGCTGAGGGGATTTGACTGGTGCCTTTCTCTTTGTGATTCGTGAGTGGCTCTGGGAGCATTCATGCATCTAGCTGGGTGTGGGGCGCCACATGGGGTTGTGCTGAGTGATAACAGTGCCTGGAGGGGTTTGTAGCTTGTCACTAGCAAAGCATTGTGAGAGACAGCCCAGGCTGGAGAGTTAAGGGGGCACAGCAGTCCCACGGTTCCAGGCTGCACCGTGGGGATCCCGTCACACCTACCTAAAATGAACGAGGAAAAGAAACCATCCATACACAGAAACAACAAACCAGCAAGCAAAGAAATTAGGTGAAAAGAAGGGTTCACTGTGAAGTTCAATATTAATAACTCTGTGCATCTTAATTACTATATTTGGCACCTAGTTATTTTGGTGATGAACACCCAAAAAATTACAACAGCTGTAGATAAATGGACACACAGAAAGAGAGAGAATAATCCACTCTTTCTAGCAACTGGAGGTACTTAAAATGCAAATCAAAAATACCAAGGAGGCACCTTGAGCAAGAATAGTCCTTCCTTGTTTTGTTTTGTTTTTAACCAGAAATATTAGGTCTGTGTATCTGGACACAATGATCTACACTGGGCATTTCTGTTTCTATTACTTATTTTGTATCTGTCTTTTAAATTAACTTGTTAAGAAAAAATTAAAATCAGGCCTCTAAAGAAGTTTAAAAAATATTTTAAATTTCTACATAAAGATGGGGTGACAAACTTAAATCATCATTTTGTTCATATAAACAAAGGTGGTCTCTTCACCTCTGGAAGGCAGTAATGGAATATGAGCTCATAGGTGGCTGGTAGCTAGGGCTAGAAGGGGCTCAGCCCTTCCAAATCTGACTCTGAGCCACCCTGCTGCCTGGCCTCCAGTGGCACCAGGACCAGTTGGGGGCTGAGCCGCCTGGCTGCCAAGTATCAGGACAAGCAGAGAGTCCCTGGGGCCTGCTGGAAGGCAGTGAAAGAGTTCACATGGTGCTGCAGGCAAAGTCTGTCCTGAATGTGGTCAGCACCCAGAGAGCCAGACCCGTCCCTAGTCACTGGAGTGAGACTGTTGCTCCCCAGTGCCTGAAAGCAGAGCTGGCACCAATGAGGGAGCTAGAATCCTCCACCATAGCCCCCCAACATGCCCCGCCCACAGCTCCCACCAACCTCTTCTCAACCTGCCTCCCACAGCCCTCATCTAACCCTAAAATAACCCTTCCACCTAGTCCCTGCTTAAATCTATCCAACCACCTGCTACTTCATCCCCAAATAAACACACACCAACCCACTCCCAGCAGCCCCCAAATAAACCCAAACCTCACAAAACCTCCTCCTGCCACAGTCCCCAAACATCCCACCTCCCCACCAAACTCCATCACGCCAAATAAACCCATCACCATCGCACGGCTCCCCCAAATAAATACCCCCCAAAAGTTTTAAACATCACCCTGCCAAAATCCTTCCTCCAATCCCCAAAGCCCCATGTCCCCACCCAGGGCTGGCTCTAACTTTTTTGCTGCCCCAAGCAGCAAAAAAAAAAAGCGCCGCCCCCCGAGCCCAGCGCCACTCCGCCGGAGCCCGCCCCCCGCCGCCAAGCGCCGCCGGAACCGCCCCCCCGAGTGCCAAGCCGCGCACCGCCCCCCCACCAAAGCCCGCCCTCCACCGAGCACCACAGGAAACCCCCCACAGCGCCGCGCCTGCGCCACCCCCCCCGCCGAGCGCTGCGCCGCCGGAGCGCCCCCCCCCCCCCCGTGGAATGCCTCGCCGCGCCGGGCTCCCCCTGCCGCCCCTTACCAGGCGCCGCCCCAAGCATGTGCTTGGGTGCCTGGTGCCTGGAGCCGGCCCTGTCCCCACCCCCAAACCTTCCCCTGCTATTGCTCACTATTCCCCTAAGGAGCTCCATTCCCCAATAAATGCACCTCTTAAAAACTCTTCTCATCCCCAATCCCCCAATCTCCCTCACCCCCTGCCACTCCACCACCCCTTACCCCACCACCCAGAGCCCTTCTGCTGCCCCCAACACCCAAGTCCATTAACCATATAAATCAGACCAAATGTCCCTAACTCCTGGCTGCACAAGCCCCCCTCTCCCTTCTTCAATTGCTTCAGTCCGCAGGGCTGACCCAGAAACCCCCTCCAGGGCCCCCTCACTCCTTTAACCTCATCATCTCATATTCACTTTTGAGTGTGATATACACACTGGAGAGCAGGGCCTCACAGTTTTACTCTGCTCCCTCACCCCCCCAAGAATGTTTTCACCAGCTGTATTTTGTGGGTTTACACTTAGTGAGCTTACACAGGAAACTAGAACTATTGCCTGGCCCTGCAATCACATGCCCCTAATGGGAAAACTCAACTAAAACAAGGTCAATCTATTTTTATTTATTACATTGTCTAATCTGGAGCTTGTAAGCAAGCACCTCGCAAGTCAGGGCTAGGGACGAGTAGGATAAGACAGTGAATGAATATCCTATTTGTCTCACCCTTAAACTGAACAAATTCAGCCAGTCTAGAAATGCCTTTCTACAGTGAAATTCAATGATTTCACTCCTTTGTCTGTACCCCAGTCAATGTCACTCTAAGCAGTTTCCTCAGACTCTGGTATCTCTCAACTTCAATACTTTTCTGTTTCTGAAAACATAGTTCCATCTAACTATGAGCTGATCCTGAAAAGTGCAGAGCAGCCGTAACTTCCAGTGAAGACAGAGTTGCATCTGCTCAGCGGATGTTCAGCAGCACCTCTCTCTAGACTAAGCTTTTCTTCTGTGCTACTCTCATAAAAATTCCATTACATAAGCTGCTTGAACCAGCCAGCCAAAGGCTACCAAAACTGCAACATTGTTACATCAGCCCTCCCACTTTAGTTTTCCCCTTTCAGAATGAAAACCTGCACGCACATGCAATAGAATGAAGCTTCAAATCTCTTTGTGATTTCTATTATCCTGGATATACCGTGATTCTCACAGTATTTTTGGCTAACAGACAAGACATGATAGATTGTTATCTAGTGATAATGACAAATATGCTCTAAAATAAAATACAGTGAAAGTAACCACTCATTTTGGAACTTTAAAATGCATTTTGTTCTAGAAATGTACAATCTTTAAGGGGGACATTTTCAAAAAGAGATTCACCTGCCTCTTGATTTTAGAAAGGCCTTGAAGTTATAAGATCACCTTTTTTCTGGTGAACAAGGGATAAAATAGCACAAAACACATTTTTCTTGGCGTCTTAAAAGTTTTATAAATTACCCATGGAGGCCTCTGAACCAAGGTCATTCTGTCTGTTTTCATTCTCTTAATTATCTGGTTCCAGCCTGCTACATTAACCACGCTAATTGGACATGGAGAAATCCCTCATCAGTAAAGTTAGAGAAGGGCCTGTAAAAGGGTGTTGGAGACCTCCATAAATCAAGGAGGAGAAACTGAACAGAAGGAAAAAGGGGAAATAAGCTAATCAGCCATGCCCTTCAAAACTGTAAGCTTATCAGCAGACTAGGGTCAGGTGGGCAGGGTGAGTAACTGGCTGGCAGGCCTCCAAGGAAAACTCAGCATTGCAGGAAGTGTTGTTGCTGAGCCAGTAGGTGGCAATCTTCCTTCTGGCTCAGTACTGAAACAAAGCCCCAGCATGATGATAATGGGCTTTGTGTTTCTGGTAGTGCTGCTGTGTGTTGATGACGGAGATGTAAACCTGAGATCCTGACCACTTTGGTCATTGACAATTCCGTAAAAAGAACAGGAATACTTGTGGCACCTTAGAGACTAACAAATTTATTTGAGTAGAAGCTTTCGTGGCCTACAAAAGCTTATGCTCAAATAAATTTGTTAGTCTCTAAGATGCCACAAGTACTCCTGTTCTTTTTGCGGATACAGACTAACTCGGCTGCTACTCTGAAACCTGACAATTCCGTGACATTTTATACAAAAGTAGGATCACCACTCCAGTGTCCTGGCCAATTTCTAAATAGGAAAAGACATCTGCTTCTACATTTTTCCCTGAACTTTCAATTAGATAAAGCACTGCTCACTTCTATTGTGTGGTTTTGCTCTTCGATGCTAAACAGTCGCTGTGTTTCTTCTTAGAGGTGACTACATTTCAATGGTGGATAAAGTGAGCTGTCTATATATTTAATTTGTAAAGGACATTGGGAAGTTGCAGCTAGCTTCATATAAAAAGATAGAAAGAACCACTGTTTGTGTAGTTACTCTGTGAAGCAACACATGAGCACCATAAAGCTTCAGAAAGACTAGAGTTTGCCCCACTCACCATTTCATCAAGGTTTTTGTGGATTTTAGAGCTGGGCAGAAAATAGAATTTTCTAAAATTGACTAAAACTAACATCCCAAATAAGGATGAAAAGTCAAAACCTCAATTTTTCACAGAATGGAACTACCACACATGTTCCCTGGATTCCTGGCTGACCAAGAAGGGAGGGATCTGGAAGCCCTGGAATCTGCTTACTAAAATTAACATCATTCTTGTTAGTTTCACTGCTGCCCACAATTGAATAGCAGCAGTGAAACTGACCAGACTCTTGTCAAATTTACAAGTCTGATCAGTTTCTGGACCCTGATGCTATTCAGTCCTGGGCAGCAGTGAAACTAACAAGAATGATGTTAATTTTAGTAAGCAGATTCCATGGTCTCCCCAGTTTTAAGGCAGCCTACTGGATAGGCTGCTGGCTAGCCTGAAAGCCCAGGAAGCTCTGGGTCCTTAACAGCCTGTCTGGAAGGCTGATGGGGAGCCAGGAGCCTGAAAGCCCTACGAGTGCCACTTCTCAAGCTCTGAGGCGCCCAGCTCAGCCAGGGCTTTCAGGCTTGTGGCTCCACTTCAGCCCACCTGTTTTGTTTTTGTTTGTTTGTTTGTTTTTCCCCCCCAAGATTTACATTTTATTTAATTAGTTAGTTTTGTGAATGATCAAATTCAAAATGAAACATTTCAACTGTAGTGAAACATATTCAGAATTTCATTTAACAAAATTCAAAATGTTGTCTTTTCATCCAAATTTGTAACCAAAAAAATGAAATCTGGCTTTCAACCAGGTTACCACCCCAGCCCTGGGCTCTCCCCCCACACACACCCCATGCTGCCCCAGCCCTGGGCTCTCCCCCCCCACACCTGCACCCTCCTTCCGCCCCAGCCCTGAGTCACTGGTAACTTGCTCCCAGGGCTGGTCATTCAGCAGGAATTTTGGATGTGCACAGAACACAGACAGGATTGGTTCCCATATGGTTACAGAACTGCAGTAAAGTGGGACAATTTTCAGCTTGTGTGATTGGAGGATATCTGGATGCATATTATAAGACTGTCCTCCATAAATGAGGAAAAGTTGAGGTGCCTTTATTATTCTTTTGTTCCACTCTTTGTTTCTATGGGGAATTTGCCAATGCAATATCACTGTCTTCTTTTTAAACAAATAAAACTAAAAAAAAAAAAAGTCAATGACTGTTGAAAATAGCAATTCCAGTCCTAATAACCACTGGGAAGCATTTCTTACTCAATTTATCCTACTTTTTCTACAGCAAGTTACAGTGGATCAGTATATTTGATTTGGGAGAAATGAAGTAACAGCTGCCCGCATTGAGCTTGAGCACTCCTGAATTTTGAGATGTTCAAATCTGGAAGGCAGATGCTAGATTCCCTTTCTGAATATTAGCTAAATCTGGAAAGGAAAAGTCAATTTCTGCTTCCATGGCTGAGAAGTGTAAATCCTCCTACGTGCCTGGTACTGTATCTAAAGCTGCCCAGGTCCAGTAGAGCCTCCCCTCCCTTACTTTTCATTTTAAATTCTAGTGGGATCCACTTGCTAGGCTTCTGATAAAGAGGGGCACTGTCCATTTAGTCCACCCAATTCTTTCTTTGGGGGCTGTAAGATGAAGTCACATCAGTATCCCTAATCCTGTCTGGGGATGTCTTCTGAAGGGGATATCTGGACCAAAGCCTTCTACTCCTTTGGCATACTTGTTTCCCGTTCATAGTGCCACCCCGCTCTAGCAGTGAGCTCTCCATTCACAGCAAGCTGCAGCATGAGGTTTCAGCTACCATACTCCCTCCCCCTCCCTTTCCTGTTGATAGCGGCCAAGGGAATGCTGGGAAATGTAGTTCTTTCCCTGCTCCAGGGCTGGCTCTATAGGCAGGGAGCTAACCAAGGAACTACAGCTCCCAGGGCCCCCTGTTGGTTCTCAGCTCCCAGGCTGGAGCCCTGCCGGCTGCCACCCCTGCAAATGGGCTGTCCCAAGCACCTGCTTGCTTTGCTGGTGCCTAGAGCCGCCCCTGACTCTGAGGACTCCAGGATTGGTGTGTGCCTATCATTAACCTGTAAAGAGAGAGTGGGGCCCGTGAAGCTAGAGGGGAGTGCTTGTGTTGCCACAGGCTGGTGGAGTTGCGGAACTGACCTCTGGCAGGCACTTCCTCACGCTAAAGGCAGACAGTAGGGAGATGCCTCACAGTCCTGGGTACCCCCAGGAAGTGTCAGTCATCCCATCCCCAGCCAAAATTTTAAATAGGTTCAGATTTGAGGCTCCATTTTTTGTCCATCTTTGGAATCAAGTTGCTGGGCTTTGGACATGGAAATGAAATAACAAAATGCACTATACACACTACTATCAGACATTACAGAGCACAGCATGTGCTACCCTGTTACATGAGGAGTGCTGAGAATTAGTGATGGGTGAACCTCAACGAGTTTGTTTTAATTTAGATATGAATGCTAAAATGTAGACACTTACCTGAATGTACTCAGTTCTCTTTGTTCTGGAATCAGACACAACACCTCATGAACAGAGGCTCTCATGGGATTGCTGGGTCAGTACTTCAGAAGTATTATGAGAATTGCCTCTCTTGCAATATTTCAGCACTTCTCATTCCAGCAAAGGAAGAGAAAAATAGTTTGTAAGTCTCATTTTTACAGTTGAGCAAAGGTTGAGCTCATTTTACCCATTCTCCCTTAAAAACAGAGATTCACACTGAAGAGCAGAACAATGACAGTATATTCCAGGCTGAGGCTTTCAGGTCCCAAGAGGAGACAACATTCCCCCTCTATTACAGTAGCCAGAGAAAATGAACAGAGGCTTCCACTAATAAATATAGATATACAGGCTTCTGGTTCCTTTTTTGCCTCAGAGGCTATCAAGAAAATGTAATCAAGCTTTTCTTTCTAGTCAATCCACAGATTATTTTAAGACTCGCACATTCCATATTGAAATCCTGTCATCCTCGTCATTGCCTTTGCCTGATGGCTGCACGCAGTCATTGCTAAACAATTTGTAAAAGTGTTATATTTTTAGAGATGTCGGCTCACTTGCCATCAAATGGTAATGCCAGTTTGTAGATGTCATGAGGAAAACAACATATTTACGATGAGAGAGATGAAATGAATGGCTGAAAGTACCTAACTATCTACCCATCTTATCATCCCTACTCTTTCTTTTCTCCTGTAAAAAAAGCCACGCACCAGTGAGAGCTTTAGCCTATATAAACCCAGTCTGGTGTCTTCTTACCTACACTAAATTATGTAGTGCTTCTAAACAAAGTGTGTACAAGAGCTGAAAATAAATTAGAAAGAAAAATATACAAGGAGCTCTAGAATTAAATCAGGCCAGAGTAGTCACTACCATTTACCCAAAGAAACCACTCTGTTGTATCTGAGCTGCTAATTTCCCACATTTTAAGTACAGAGGAATACTGTGATCTCTCCAATGCCATGGAGTGCTAGCTGTGGGCAAAAGGTAACTTTCTGATGGTGACCACTGTATAAAATAAGTGATACAGAGCTATGAGAATATGGCTCATGTGGAAATGAAGGGGTGAATTTCCCCTGCAAGGTGCATCAAATTCAAGAATATGAATGTATCATAAATTCTGGGTTCTTTGTGTGTTTTCTTTTAAATACGAAATGTTGCCACACTGTTATTCCAAACCAGAAAGGAAGAAGCAGCAACACAAGGGAAATATACTGCATAGAGTTTTGATAAACCTGATTAATTCTCTGCTTCATCATGAACTTTCTTTCCTACTGACCTTTCCTCATTGCTCCACAGTTCATCATGGGCTATTATGAAAACAAACACTTGTTGGGAAAATTACCAGTCAAAAATACGACTACTACGGTGTAAGCATTCTGTAGCCAACCTTCATTATCTTTTAGCTGAAGTAAAGTAGCTGGATTGCAATCCTGTATACAAAATAAAGCAAGTACATACTAAGGTTGCCTTATTCTGAAACATTTCACAACACCCTCCACCATACCCCCCTTCCCCCACAAGCACACACCCTTTGTTTGATCAAATACAAAATAAATATATGCAAATGTTGTTTAGCCACTTGAGGGTCTGTGAATGCATAATTTATAACTCTTAAGCAGTCCTTCCACCACCCTCTGAACAAATGTTTACTCTTGTCTATTTCCTATACCATGAAAATAATGGACATGGATGGAGCCCGGAAGGAAAGGGGTTAAAATTAAATCTTATTTGGCAGATCCATCTTTTTGGTCTATGCACACAGATGAGGGCTCACCATTAGAGCATAGGTGAAGAGGAATTTAATGAATAAAAAAAGTATGGCCTCTGCTAATGTTTGAAGCATTTTTCTAGTCTCATGCAAACCCACATAAGTGCTACATAACTTGATAATGAGCCATTTACTGGTTTTTCAAAAGGCTCATGTGTGCTAATGAAATGGCTACTTTCTGCTGCAACGATTATATGGCTATTGTAAAAATGTGATCCATTTACTTTCTCACTTGCTTACAAAGGAAAGCTGATTGTTTTCTGTGAAATGTAATAGCATCCTTGATGAGACGTTTAGTTAAAATCAACCCTCTCTCCTAAACTTAGGCTGGAATTTCTTTTGTGTTCGGCTGGATATGCCATCTTCCTTTCGGATCCAGTGTCTAACAATGTCAGATATTTGTGAGAGGAAATTGCAAAGAAATATTTTAAACAAACTGTTGAAACCACACGAGACTAATGAAGCCTTAATGGGGCCAACTGCATTGCAAATGCCTATAAAATAAAAACCCATACTCCTAATGATTCTAGTGCATATTATTCACTGAGCATGACTGAAATTTAGGGTAGGCAGTGTTGTTGTAGCCATGTTGTGTCAGGATATTAGTGAGACAAGGTGGGTGAGGTGATAGCTTTTACTGGACCAACTTCTGTTGATGAGAGAGAGAAACTTTTGAGCTCCATGCAAGATGTTCCCTCACCCACCTAGCCTATGAAATTTAGGGTGGCATCATTCCCAGCTTCACACTAGTCTAATAGTTCAGTGGGTGGTGAAAGAAGAAAGAGAATATATTTGCCTTCAAAATTTTGCACATATTCTCACATTGTTTTGCATATAGTCTCTTCTAATTTACCTGTTCTGGATATTCCAAAGCATTTTGTCACCCTACTATTTAATCAGGTGCTGGAAATTTTCCCAGTCCTGCTCACTGCAGAGATGTGTGTGCATGTGCTTGATATTCTGATCTTTCACAGCAGGAGCTATGGTCCATATAACTAATTATTCCTGTCTCTTTAATGATATGGTGAAACATGAACTTTTTTCTTCAGAAGATTATTTCATCAGTGTTTTAGTTTGTGCAGTTATTTCTTCACTGTTTCCCTTAACTGCACCTTGTGTGCCATGAATTAATTAATGCCAGCTAATGACGTGGAGATTCCAACTTCTAGCGGAATCTACAGAGAGAATTGCAACTAACTTATACTAGTTTCATCTATTTTATTTGGCACAAAATGTCTGCAATCTATTTAAAGTAAGCATGGTGGTGAGAGTAATTATCAAATCTTTCATTTTGTCCCAAACATTCTGATAAATAAGGATGACATTATTTCATTTCAAGCTCAAAAACAAGTAAATTATTGTAAACCAAGTGGCTCTGTGCAAGTGTTTTATCTACTCTACTACTGATTTCATCATTCTGTTTGGTGAATGACACATTCTAAACTAAATATGCATCCGAAGAAGTGGGCTGTAGTCCACGAAAGCTTATGCTCTAATAAATTTGTTAATCTCTAAGGTGCCACAAGTACTCCTGTTCTTCTTTTTGCGGATACAGACTAACACGGCTGCTACTCTGAAACATTCTAAACTAAATGCTTCATTTTGAAAGCTGCGGTCAGCACAATATAAATTAACATATACACAAGCAATAAAAAAGTGTTTCTAAGACGGGTGGGTAATGATTTTCTCAATCTGTGAAACTTTTCAAGATATCACAAAATTTTGTTGTCCCAAATAGGACAAAAAGTCAAAATCTCAACTTTTCATGACCTGAAGATCTGAAAAAGTTTTTGAAACATTTCTTTCTGACTGTTTTAAAAAAAATATTATAATTAGTTTAAATTTCAAAACAAAGTCATTTCAAACCGGAAAACCAGAATTTTTTTCTTTTGAAAAAATGTTAAAAGAAAACATTGACAATTTTGAAACTTTTGTACGTAATGTTTTTGAGTAAAAAAACGTGTCAAAACCAGACCCTTTCTTGCAAAAAGTTTCAGTTTTGACAAATCACATTTTCCAAGAAAAAAAAGTTTAATCAAAGAATTGTCAAACAGCTCTAGCAGCCATATAACAGTGTTTAGCCCACTGGGCCAGCTTCAGTCCATGCATTATGCTTTTCCAGGAGATGGATAAACATCATCCCTATAAAAAGAAAAAAAGCAGGGGAATATAGTGGGAAGAGAGCCTAAGACATAAGCTCTTGTATGAGAGGCCTGGTATGAGTCAAGACCTGCTCACAAAATCTGGCTACAACAGGGCTGATATTGCAAAAATACACATTCCTAAGAAGTGCTAGTCACAGAGAACTCACGCAAACACATCCCGATACCAAGTGGGCCCAAAACATCACAAAATCAAAAATGGTACAAAAACATTCCCCAATAATAAGAGGAATACACTGATCCCTCCTAAAAGGTAAGGTCAGAATAACAGTTCGTAATAGAAATGTTTTAATTGAACCAGCATGTACAAGGTAATGGGTAATAACTGGCCACGTCAGGGGGCAGTACTGACTTGTTTGTATTGGGGTATAAAGATGTATCTCAGAGGGAGTATCTTTGTCTAGCATAGGTAGGAATGGAAAGTCCTGCCATTCACTGAACTGGTCCATTGTTATAGGCCAGTGTTTCCCAAGGGATGCCGCTTGTGTAGGGAAAGCCCCTGGCCGGCCGGGCCAGTTTGTTTACCTGCCGCATCTGCAGGTCCGGCCGATCGCGGCTCCCACTGGCTGCGGTTCGCTGCTCCTGGCCAATGGGAGCTGCTGGAAGCGGCATGGGCTAAGGGAAGTTTGGGAAACACTGTTATAGGCATACATATATTAGTGGTCCAGTAGAGTCTGCAGAATACTATAGTACCGTGCTTCGTCAACAATAAACTTGGCTCGGTGCCTTCATCCCTTAACGGGTCTTGTGGTCATTGGGAGGTTTGTTCAAAGTGTGCCATGCCAACTGTCTGCACAGGGCTGGGGCGGCACACAGGGGAAACACACACACACACAGCCAAACATCTATTAACATCTAACCACAGGAGGGTAACTTTAGATAAAATATTCTGGCTTTGGCACATCTCACTTAATGCTTGATCCTGCTCCATTGAAGTAAATGGTAGCTTTGCCCTTGACTTCAGTGGGCTCAGGACCAAGCCTTTAAAGTTTATCACAAGATCTGTTTCCTGAAATTTGAAAATAAAGAAAAGATGAATGGCAAAACTTAATAAGTGAAAAGTGATCCCAAGATACGTTTGCATGCTTTGATCCAGAATGCTCCACATTCTAATTAGTCCAACAATTGTGATGATAAATAGCAAGCCACTGAGAAGCCTCACTATTCCTATTAACCTGCCATTCCATATTCCTTGTTGCCACATTCAGTAAGCATGAAATGTAGCAAAAGATTAACAGGAACAGCAATGGAAAATATCAACTTATCATTGCTTTCCTGATTCTTGTCCTAAATATCAAATGTTCCCTGTGGGGGTCTCTCAAAAAAAAATTGTGTAAGGTTCTGTATAAATCTAAATAAATAAACAACCAACCTCTACTTTTACTTTGAAGACTTTGCATCAGACTCTGGAGGGAAGCAGAGCAGTTTTGCAAAACTTTCTTGGAGGCTAGCACACAGAAGGCAGCCCTTCAGTAACAAACTTCAGCAAAGTGAAAACCATAACAGCCAAAAAATGAAAAAAAAATAAAAATAATCCACTGAAAATAAAACAGAAGATACGATCATCTTATTCTGTTGCTAAAAAGTATTAAATAGTAGCAAAGAGTGCTAATTTCCCCTGTTAATGGGAATCTAGACAGAGAAATCTCATTTTTACAGATGAAAATTAATTGTAACTGGGCAACTGAGAAACCGTCAGTGAAGACAGTGACTTGTCTAATCAGCAATGCATTGTCATAGCAGCAGCATTTTCATATCGAGGCACTAGCAAGGGCGGCATAGGTGCTGGAACCAGGAATGTTGGGGGTTCTGCCATATCCCCTGGTTTGAAGTGGTTTCCATTATATATATGGTTTACAGTTTGATTCAATGGCTCTCAGAACCCTCACTATAAAAATTGTTCCAGTACCTCTGAGTAGGTCCGGGATTCAAGTGGGATATTCAATACAAAAATGCTATAGCTTCCAAAATGTTGAGGACTACTTAGTGGAATCGGAAAAATGTCTAAGTGACTTAAGTGAGGTCAGTGGGACCTTTAGGGTAAGAAAAGGAACATGAGTGAGGCCTGTCAAATGACATTGCTCTGGAATCATTGAAGAAGCTCATGACACAGGAAGTTTCTTACAAGAACCAGTTCCGCTGTTAAAGAGGAAAGAACCGCTGACACTGATCAACCTATCTTGAACTTTCAGGTTTATCAGGCTTCAGTTAGATGGGGGTTCTCATAGATTATCCCTAGGGAGAGAGAGGTTTACAATCAAGTATCACACCAGAAATGGAACAAAAAAGCAGAATTTCAAGGATCACAAGTTAGTTGTTATAAAAAGGAATGAGGCTGCTCACCAAAATCCATAATTCTAGTTAAATTGTCATTCTTTTCTTCTCATCCTCATTGTTGTCTTATGCAAGCACATACAAAATACTAGGAGATAAAACAATATGGACAATCTGCTTACAGGGAGTAGTTTCTCATAGATTAACAAAAGAGATTCTGCTAATTTATAACAGCTATAATTCTATTTTGTCCACTCTAAACTAAAAAAAAGCCCTATGAAAAGTATTATAAGGAACAATCTTGCACAGGGAGGGAGATGGGTTTAAATTACCTAACGGCTTTTTCATGTTTAATTTATATGATTCTAAGTGGTAGAGCCAGAGTTCTGCCTACATCCTAGCACTCTCCATTCCCAAGGGAGCAGTTTTTGTGCTCCTGAACAATTCTGCAGGCTACACAAAGAAAGAAGGGGCCTCTTGTTCCCTCACTCTATGGCTGCACAACTGTCTAAGGCAGTGGTTCTCAAACTAGGGCCGCTGCTTGTTCCGGGAAGCCCCTGGTGGGCCAGGCTGGTTTGTTTACCGGCCGCGTCCACAGGTTCGGCCAATTGCAGCTCCCACTGGCCGTGGTTCACTGCTCCAGGCCAATGGGGGCTGCGGGAAGGGCGGCCAGCATATCCCTCGGCCCATGCCACTTCCTGCAGACCCCGTTGGCCTGGAGCCGCGTTCGGCTAAACCTGCGGATGTGGCAGGTAAACAAACTGTCCCCGCCCACCAGGGGCTTTCCTGGAACAAGCGGCAGCCCTGGTTTTAGAACCACTAGTCTAAGGCATAGGCAGAATCTAGCCCTAAATAAGCTTATGGGTTGGGTGTGGTCTTTTTCTGGTTGATACTCCTTTTCAGTGTCTTTGTGAAGCACTGCATGCATGAAAGGATCAATACATATAATTTAAACATGTGCTGTAGATGGAAAAAAATCAGGGGAGGGATTTTCAAAAGCAGCATTGATCTAACTTTGCTTTCAATGAAGTCACTGGTAAAGTTCCCATTGACTTCAATGGAAAGAGAGTAAGGTCAATGATGAGCACTTTGGGTAGTCTTAGATTCCTATATTAACAAAACTTGACTATCAAGAAATTTCTATAACATACACTGATGTCAGATCAGTGGGTAACATTATATTAAAAATAGGGCCAGATCTTCAATTGTTAGTTCTACTGAACTATGCTGATTTACATCAACTGAGGAGTAAATGTGTGGTAAGTGCTCATGTGAAATGGCTGGCCACATTTGTCATAGCACTTGATGGGGACAAGATAAGTACCTAGATTATAATCAGGTGGAAAGGAAGGTATATGGATAGATTCACTATTGTACTAGCTTATGTTTTTTACATAATCTACATCGGTTATAAACTTTGTCTTTCATAAGAAAAAAGAAGAATTCTAAGGTATAATTCCACATATTATTGGGAATACTTTTGCAAATCACGGTAGTGCCACAGCCAGAAATCCATAACACCAGGGAAGGACATTTTTCTTATTCACATGCATATATTGTAAAAAAATAATAATAATACAACTAAGCGCCCATGTATAACAATGCTGTCTTATCGTTCTCCAGGTTCTGGTAACATCACATACTCTATCAGAGAACCCTTTGGTAGAATAATTGTCCTGTTATGCATGGTTGCCTATCTATTTTTGTCTTGGTTTTGTGCTCACAGAAATACAAAGAGGAAAACCATATGTTTTTCCTATTTCTTTATACTTTTTAACCAATAAACAAATGCACAGTTGCTCTTACCCAACACATTTTTCCTTCTCTGTTTTTGTTAAACATCCATTTCTGATGCTGTCTTTTAAGTAATCTCTAATAAAAAAGAAATTACAGAGAGGAACCTGTTCATTCTGAATCCAAAGTTATAGATTGGACAAAACATGAATCCTATTTAACATCTTCATTAATGATCTGGAAGAAGACAAACAACATGTTAATAAAATTCAGAGCTGATGCTAAATTGGGGGGTGCTGCAAATATTGGTGAGGACCAATATCCAATGTCACTCAAGACACTCCTGTAAAAAAACAAATGAGAGGCGTGTACGTTAATGAACAGCACAAAGACCTGACCTATATGAGAATCAGAGTATGGGGGACCACTTTTGCATCTGTATTTTAGCATAGATATAGGAGATGCTTTTGACAGTTTCTACAGTGATGTTGTGAAAGAGGAATGGGGAGGAGATGGGGGCAGTTTCTTTTTACTATAACCCAGATGGATAAAAAACAAATAAAACCTCTATAAATGCCATGAATCATCCTTTGTCATCTACTCATTAAAGGGACATTCACTGGAGTGTGTTGGGACCAGCAGCCTGTCCCTGTATGGTAAGGGCTGTTTAGTTAAATTTGTAACTGCTTGCTTAGTGGGAAAGGTTTGGATGGATACATTCTCTTGTTACACAGAAGGGTGAGTATCCCATCAGCCTTAGAGGACATCCCTATACAACCCTTCTGAAAGCTCACAAAATTCCCAGTACAGCACATGGGAAGAGTTATCAACATTTGTTGGATCATTCAAAAGCATGCCCCCCACACCCACAATGGCTCTCTGCAGCAACTTACTGTGACATGGAGGTTGTGTGGCTTTGCCAGCTCACCTACTCGACTGTCTGGCCATAGGAAAAATTTGTTTATCTCATCTAATATGATTGAGCCAAGATTACAGCAAGAATAAACAAACTTTGAGAGGCTAAATGTGACTGTGTCCTCTCCCCCAATGCCAGCACATCATTCCCTTTCCCAGCACCTGTCGCTAGGCAGCACCCAGGATGGAATGCTGATATTGCTCACAGACTCTAGATGCACAAATAAATATTTACACTTCTTTGTACTTTCCAAAACCTCTCCTATCTGTGTTTCACTGAGGAGCCTGCGATGGGGATTGAATTCTGTGTCCAGACCCAGATTGGAGTGGGAGGCAGAGGAAAAAGAAAAGCCTACGTTACACATTCTTCCATGCACCTATTGGTGCAAACAGAGAGCTTACAGTGGCTTAATTAATCCACCCTCAATGAGCAGCAGTAGCTATGTCGGTGGGAGAAGCTCTCCCACAGATGTAGCACTGTTCATCCTGGTGCTTAGGTGTCACATTATTGATTTGAACTGGGACCATACAGAACATGGTTGCAACCAAAGTCCTGTAGTGGCACCAAATCTTGTATAAAGGGGGTCAAATAAGGTATCTAAGACAAGGTTATGATTTGCTGGTTATGATTATGCTGTCTATATGTGTGTATCAATTTTGTAGTTGAAGTTATGAATATTGGCTGTATACTGTCTGTATTTCAAACTTATGCTATGCTTCTGAGAGACATCCCAAACAAGTTGGTGTTAGCTCTGCCTAGTCTGTTTGATGGCCCATTAAGGACCATCAGCTATACAATTGACCCATTGAGAGAAGGCAGATATGCCTTGTAACTCAGCAAAGTATGCAGGAACTTGCCCATGTGACTCCAGACTCCATTTTGCTGTAATTTTCCACCGTAAGAACAAAGAAGTGTTCTTATACCTGGAAAAGACAATAAAAGGCAGATGCCTCATCTCCATCTTGTCTTCAATCCTGCTTCTTACCTCTGGAAGGACTTTGCTACAAACTGAAGCTTTGAACAAAGGACTGAATGACCCATCCCAGCTGGGGATGTACTCCAGAGACTTGATTTAAACTTGCAGTTTATTCTATCACTGCTACAAACCTGAACCAAAAACTTTGCCATTACTATATGTAATTAATTCCATTTAACCAATTCTGGCTCTCATCCATATCTTTTTCCTTTTATGAATACACCTTTAGATTTTAGATTCTAAAGGATTGGCAACAGCGTGATTTGTGGGTAAGATCTGATTTGTATATTGACCTGGGTCTGGTGCTTGGTCCTTTGGGATCGAGAGAACTTTTTTTCTATTAATGGGGTATTGGTTTTCATAACCATTTGTGCCCATAACGAGTGGCACTGGTGGTGATACTGGGAAACTGGAGTGTCTAAGGGAATTGCTTGTGTGACTTGTGGTTAGCCAGTGGCATGAAACCAAAGTCCTCTTTGTCTGGCTGGTTTGGTTTGCCTTAGAGGTGGAAAAACCCCAGCCTTGGGCTATAACTGCCCTGCTTTAAGCAATTTGTCCTGAATTGGCACCCTCAGTTGGGTCCCGCCAGAATCAGCATCGTTACATTAGGTAACTTATGTCACTGGTTGGGGGAGGGCTTATTCACACCCCTGAGCGAAATAAGTTATACTGCCATAACCTGTCGTGTAGACATAGCCTGAGGCCTGCTTTCCCAGCAGCTACATGCCAACTATTCTAAATAGCAGACCTGCAGACCCAGAGAAACTGAATGTCTGCTATATTCCCAAAGTATACCCTCCATTCATGGTCATAAAAACCACCCTCCCAATATCTGAGGATCTCAGCAGCAGTGAGGTAAGGCGCCGTCAACCCTCCTGATCCCATAGTAAAGAGGCAGGCAGATTAGGTAAAACATAGTAAGCAAAGTAAAACTGCGGTGCTGCTTTTGTTATTCTTTGATATAAGTTGGGCTGGCCAATGAATGACCTGAGTACAGGGCACAGACACAGTCTTGGTCACCAAAGAGGAATAGCAGTGGGGAACAAAGACCTGACTGTCCCATACTCAGTGGAATGTTTAAAAACACCCGAACAAATATCCTGGCTGTCAGGATATGCCCCAATTGGATATATTAGGATATGCTAATAACCACTGGAAATCTAGGGGCCCACAACTCAGCAGTAGGCAATATTCAGCCAAATGTGAGAGTCAAATACAACTGTCACAGCAGGTGAATGGTGGAATGGCAGACAGGACATGGGTCATGAGAAAAAGCTAAGCTATACAAATGGTGAATCAGGCACCTTAACTGCAATAGCTCCCATTGAAGATGACTTTCTCAGGGAATTCTCTCAAGCACTCTGTGACGCTGTACCCCATAATGCTTTATGGGAATATGACATAACTGGAATACGATCTACTGAATCTATCTATGCTGCATATGCTATGTAACATATCTATATAAAGGTTATGATCTACTGAATCTATTAATCCTATCTGCATGCATGTATCATTTTTGTATTCGAAGTTATGAATATTGGCTGTGTACTGGCTAGATTGCTAAATAACCTTAGTAGAGTATTTGGTCAGTTCCCGGAGAAAGGAATGTTGAAATTAAGTACCTAATCAAGAAACACTTAAAGGACAATGAATCCTGGAATGCTCCAATCCACATAAGAAGTCTACTTGAGGACGTTCAAGGTAGCATGTGACCCATGGCTGCTACCTGGAAAGAAACTGTGAGTCATGCATGGACGTGTGACTTGCCCAGGTGACTCCAGATTCCATCTTGGAGCTGGACTTTGCATAGGAGAGAGGAGGGGGTATCCACCCACAGGAGAAACTCTATTTAAGTCCGTGAGAGACCCCTTCATTTTGTCTTCAGCTGGCTAAAGAGAGCCTCTCCACCCCCCAGGATACTTGGAAGAAACTGGAACAAAGGGCGGTGACCGCAAGGGATGTGAGTGATTGCTGGACCCAGGTTAAAAGGAGATTAGTCTGTAAAAGGGAGCATTCTGGAACTGGTGAGGATCTTATCTGTATTCAGTTTGATTAGACATAGATTTGCGCATTTTATTTTATTTTGCTTGATGACTTACTTTGTTCTGTCTCTGACTACTTGGAACCACTTAAATCCTACTTTCTGTATTTAATGAAATCACTTTTTACTTATTAATTGACCCAGAGTATGTATTAATACCTGGGGGAGCAAACAGTCATGCATATTTCTCTATCAGTGTTCTAGAGGGTGAACAATTTATGAGTTTACCCTGCATAAGCTTTATACAGGATAAAACGGATTTATTTTGTTTTAGACCCCATTGGGAGTTGGGCATCTGAGTGTTAAAGACAGGAACACTTCTGTGAGCTGTTTTCAGTGAAGCCTGCAGCTTTGGGGCAAGTAATTCAGACCCTGTGTCTTTGTTGGAGCATAAGGGTGTGTCTGGCTCAGCAAGACAGGGTGCTGGGGTCCCGAGCTGGCAGGGAAAACAGGAGCAGAGGTAGTTTTGGCACATCGGGTGGCAGCACTCAAGGGGGGTTCTGTGATCAACCCGCCACACACTCATTTAGCCACCATGCTCTGCAAGCAGTGCCAGTGAAGAAAATGGAACTAATCAGAGTAGGACACTGCCTATTCAGCATGAATAATGGTGTCAGAATCTGTCCCTTTGATATCATGTACAAAGAAATCCCTCTACCTGGAGAGCAGAATCAAGTTGTCTATTCAATCTCCTGTCTGCTGTACTATCCTATATTTCTTGCACAGTTATACTGATTTGTATATTGCACACATTGCACTCTTTCTCACTAGACACTGCATCTCCCTAAATACAGTAATGTCTCCATAATATTCCAGTTTGTGTCCATAAGGCACTAGTTTAATCTCTCTTCATACTGCCATTGTCCTAGGAGCCACCAGGGAGGTTATATTTAATTAAACATCACTCATTTTGAAATAAGACTCATTAATCAAAACACCTAAGAATGGAGAATAAGTCAAGCAATTCAAAATGTTTTTTCTTTATATGAATTTTGTAGCAAAACAATAAAGAATAACTCACAGTAGTATGTATTGCATAACAAATAATAACCAAAACAGAAAATAAGCTTTAGAACTGGGCAAAAACCTTCAAATTCAGAAATTTTCTGGGGAAGGGGAAGGACTATGCAAAAATCTTCCCCAATTTTTCAACCAGCTCTAGTAAATTCATAAGCATCCAAGAAAACTATAGAGTTGACAGCTACTAAGAAAAGAAATGCACCTGCTGCCTTCTGAAGACCTATGATTGGGTGTAGAGAAAGTAAATAAGGAAGTATTATTTACTCCTCCTCATAATACAAAAACTAGGGGTCACCAAATTAAATTAATAGGCAGCAGATTTAAAACAAACAAAAAAGTATTTTTTCACATAAATCACAGTCAACCTGTGGAACTCCTTGCCAGAGGATATTGTGAAGGTCAGGACTATAACAGGGTTCAAAAAAGAACTAGATAAGTTCATGGAGGATAGTTCTGTCAATGGCTATTAGCCAGGATGGACAGGGATGGTGTACCTATCCTCTGTTTGCCAGAAGCTGGGAATGGGCAACAAGAGATGGATCGCTTGATGATGTTCTGTTCATTCCCTCTGGGGCACCTGGCATTGGCCACTGTCAGAAGACGGGATACTGGGCTAGATGGTCCTTTGGTCTGATCCAGTATGGCCGTTCTTATGTTAATCATTATTGAATTACTGTAGTATCTGTAGGCCCCAACCAAGACTTGGGCTCCTACAGTGTGGTAGGCACTGTAGAAACACATAATAAGGAAAGTCCCTTCTCCTAAGAACTTGCTGTCAAAGTTCAGAAGACAGACAACTATATGAGTGAAAGCCAAAGAGACTTATTCAAGACTACACAGCAGGTCAACCGCAGGAATAGATCCCAAGTCTTCAAAAGACCAGGCTAGTGTCCTCTCAACCAGGCCACTAGCCTGACAGGAGCTATGGTGTCTCTCATCACTCACTATTATCACACATACATTTTTTTCAAAGTGGCCCAAACTCCCAGTACAACCCAAATGTGAGCATTGGTAAAATACAATGATAGGAGTTAGTGCAGCAGGGTAGGGTAAATTACTGTGTCTATTGAAAACGGTCCCATCTAAATTGTGTTATTAATATGGTAGAAAAGGTGGGAAAAGATATGAATCCTATGTTTATTTTTATAAGATATATTTGAAATTTGCAAGAGAACCCTTCAGAAGAGTTAACTGTCTTTGCAGGTTCATCTAGCTCAACACCAATTTGGATTAATTAGTGAGGACAATAGATGCCTTTCAACTTAATAAGCCGATAACATAAGCCACTTAAGCTCTTATGTATAAATGGAAGGGTTATTGATAGCTGAATTACTTTTATTTTGCAAAATGTCCAGGGCCCTGTATGCTTGACTTTGAGTGACAGCCCAACCACATGTTCTTAAAAAAGATTTCAATATGTGTGAGGTAAAAATGCAAAGACACGCAGAATCATGCAATCATTGGGACAAGATTTTTTCCTTTTTTAAGAGAACCTGCATTAATTATTATTCATCTTCAAATTTCTCCCTAGAGCCAATTTTCTACACTTTCTAGAACCACTCTGCTGAAATAGGATCCTCGCTCTTTTCCGGAACCAAGCAATTACACTCTTGGCTGCCATCAATGAATGATTAAACCATTCATTATTCAACACACTACCTGAAATATTCTATATAAGCAAAGTCACATCCGACCACAGCTTTTACACCAATGGATATGTCCAATACATATGCATGAAGGATCCTTTTGTTTTACATCAACTCTAACAGGACCCAATCCTGTGAGGTGCAGAACACTTAGATTCCCAGGCAAGAAAAGTCAGAGGGAGTTGAGGGGTGGGTTAGCACCTCACATAGGATTAGGTCTACAGTGTGGTGAAAATTATTTATCAACATGACAGTGACAAATAAATTCTTTATAGGACATTGACCTAAGTTTCTATTAAGCTCCAGGAACTGTTTTGTAATGTATTTCCAGATATAGAGCCCTTTGCCCTCTAAGTGCCCCAAGAATGTTTACAAACCAGATTTGATGAGAACTTTGCACAGACTCTAGATAGTAAAGCAACTCTGTTTCAAAGGAGAGTTAAAGGATTAAGGGTGATAATGGTCCACATTATAGAAGGCGGGGAGGCAGGGGCCAGGCAAAGATAAGGATTGAAAATGGAATGTACTAAAATTGAACTTCATTCAACTGTTCTGTCCTTCCCCCACAAAAGCTCTTTGTGACAACTAAGTTTATTGAAAACTTGTCTGGGAAATGGGCAAATGTTCAAATGACTGAGGTAAATGAAGCACTTTGAACTGCTTTTGGGGGTAAAAATGTGAGTATTTAATTATCTAGAAGAGGGGACAAATGGTCTTGTGGTTAAGAAAATGGTCACTTTCTAGCTCTGCCACTGACTTCCTTTGTGATCCTGTCTATGGACTTAAGATGGGATTTCCTCAAGTGCTGACTGTCAGTTTAACTCCATTCCCATTTAAGTCAATGGGAGTTTTATCATTGACTTTAATGAGAGCAGAAATAGGCCAGCTCTGAGTGCTTTTGAAAATCTCGCCCTTAATCTTTATTTCTCTATCAGTCAAATGGACACATTTGTCTACCTCACACAGGAGTTATGAGGCTCTATTCAAAACTACTGGGAAGATACTCAGACAGTATGATGATGTATCTAGGTAGAAGAAGAGGCCAGACTGATGGACCTAGTACTAGAACTAAAGTATTCTACAGCACAAGTAGCCACAGGGTAAACTTCCCTGTAATATGGAACAATGCTACAGGTGGGAAGAGCAGTTCCTTTTCTATGCCTATTTGGCCCATCTGCTGAGTTTGCCAACAAGGGTGCCAGTTGTTTGTGATGTGGATATCTGCCCACTGGGAACAGCACTGATCTCACTAACTCATTTTACATTGCTTACTAAACACCCGTTAGCCCGCTGCTAAATTTGGCTGAATTTGAACCAGCAACCGAGAGGTGAAAGTTCTGTTACCTTATCACTGAAGCTCCTTACTTTTAGCTGAGAGGCAATATGTTCCCAAAGCTAACAAAATTACCCTTAGCAAATGAAAATATTTTGTCTCAAGGTCCAATATGAGCCAGCCTGTTGTATCATTAATAGAGCCTAAAGTCAGAAACTGTCAGTTTTGCATTCCTCTCTCCAGTTCAAGAGATGCCATTATAGTGCATCAAGTGGTCTTGTGGGGTTCTATGATACTGAGGAGTCAAGTTGATGTCTAAGGAGCCTGAATGGGATGCCAGTTAAATATAATAAACAGAAATATCTGGAGAGGATAAACTTTCTTAATCCAATGATTCTGCCAGCTAAGTTTCTATATAAACCTTGCCAGTGTGGTCCATTCTCTTCTTTTCCTTTTGGATATGCATGTAGAAGACAATTTTGTATACCTAACAGTAGCTGAGAGACATACAAGATCACATCCCAGGTAGGCTAGTTTCAGTTCAGAGCAGCGTAAGTTAGTGGCTTATGCTGTAGACTTGGAGACCTTAGTTCTATTTCTGGCTTTGCTACTAGCCTGCAGCATGAGCTAGAGCAAGTTGCTTCACTACCCTGTTCCTCAGTTTTTCTATCTGTAAAGTGAGCATAATGATATTTTTCAGAGTAGCAGCCGTGTTAGTCTGTATCCGCAAAAAGAACAGGAGTACTTGTGGCACCTTAGAGACTAACAAATTTATTAGAGCATAAGTTTTCGTGGGCTACAGCCCACTTCCTCGGATGCATTAGTCTCTAAGGTGCCACAAGTACTCCTGTTCTTTTTGCATAATGATATTGACCTGTTTTGTAATGCACTTTGAGATCTACTGATGACAAGTGCTATATAAAACATAGGTATTATAATTATTATTTATTTATGAAAACTTCTGAGTGATTTCGTGTCAGAAGACATAATAAGATGCCACTTCATCATTCCTTGTTTTGAATGGCATGTGCAACATATCTTGAGAATTTTCAAGACATCATAACTAGGGCTGCAGCTGTTTCATATTGGAACATTTGGCAGAAATTATATGTTACATCAATTTTAATCTGCTATAGCATCACTGGCTTCAATGGAATTTACATCAGCATAAAACTGGTGTATTGTAGTGAAAAATCAGGCCTAGGAAGCTTTGACAGAATCACAAACTTTATCAAGAATTGTCTCACTTATTATTTTATTCCAGAATTTCCTACTTGCTCCCACTCCAACACTAACACCACCCCTTACTTCCTTTGCCACTTACTAGGGCTCCCTGTCTCAGACTTGTTCTTATTAATCACTTTTTTTTTTCCTCGCTGTTGCTCAACAAAATGGTGTGTATGACCAAATCTCACCGTAGGGTTTATTCACAAACTTGAATGAGTATTCATTAGTTGTCACTCTGCACCGTATGATTGGCCACCTAAATCACAGCAGATAGTTTCTGTTCCTTGAGTCTTATTCCTATTCTCAGATTATCTGTAAACATTCATCACTGTTTGGATAGATATATTAAGCCAACAATATAAAAAGTGCTTTGCAAAAAATGACCTTGAGAGAACTTTTTATATGAATATTTTTGGAAGTATTTATTTGTAATATTTTTCGGAAGCATTTGCTTCCAGACTTTCTGGTGAACATTCACCTGAACTTGCACAGATGCACAAAGATAATGCCAAAGAGAAAAGTATCAGGAGGGTTTTTTTAAAAGCATATTTGCACTTTTTTTTTTTTTTTTTTTGCTGAAGTGGCCCAGCTGAACCATGAACACATCACAGCTGCAAATCTGATGCCAAGAAAGTGTATCCAAATCTTTTTAGAGACGATTATATCAAGAAAGGGAAGGAAAGGAGAAAGGTGCATATTATATTACAAGTGCAGATTTTTTTTAAAAAAAAAACCTCAAGATGACTTTCATGTTTTCTGGGAAGAAACTTCTGTCTACAGACTGCAAGTTCAGCATTTTGATGTTCCAAGGCAATGGAAAGCGAGGCCAGCAGGGAAATGTCTGGCATATGTTTCCAGAGAAGGAGAATTATTTTTCTGACAAGAAGCAAGAAGTGATGAAGGATGTTCTTGGAGTGTGAATTAACTTCAGTTTTCCCAACAACATCACATAGATTAATTTAAAAATTATTCCCAAACAGTAGCAAAACTAAAATTATTAAGGCATCCTGTAGTAAAAATAGATATTAGAATTCCATTTTCATTTAAAACTTACCCCTTGTATGATCTGACACTTCCAATCTGGCATGTATATCTGTAAGCACATAGTCTCCCAGAGGCATATTGCTAACCCTTAAGAGGTGAAAAGTTCCCTGCAGATGTAAACAGAAATGCCCTGGCATGGGTCAGATCCTTCTTCCCAGACCAAATCTAGGGCATTGTTATGTGAACCTCTCCATTTTCAAAGTCCTCACGATAAAGTACCACAAGGCTCAGTCCTCTCCCCCCTAAACATTCAGCTTTCACAGGAAGCCATTGGTAGAACTGGTGAGAAAACAGGAACTGAAGTGCCAGCAATACATGGACAACCTTCAGCTGTACATCTTCTTTACATGAACAGTGACTTTTCAACTTTCCCATGGCCTAACCAAATCAGCTGGGCCTTAGGAGGAGGGAAGTACTTTAACAAACTTGCATCCTCTATAACATCCCCCACTATTAAAGCATCTGCCCTTGTGCCATTAAAATGTCCATAGCCTTGGGGTCCTTTTGAACACTCAATACTGTTGGTCACAAAATCACCTGTTTCCATATATGCCTGGCTGGTAGATAGCACCTGAACCTATTAGACTCAGACCTGGCCACAGTAATTTACATCTTTGTGATCTCCTGGCTAGGCTATTGCAAGTTGCTATATTTCTCAATGACGCCAAAGACTCTAACAAATTCCAACTAGTACAAAATGCAATACACCAGCAGCTTAGCAACACAGGCCACCAGGAATCCATCACTCTGGTGTTCCACTCTCTTCACTGACTCTCCACTGAATGTAGAGTCCAGTTCAAGGTCTCGGTCCTGATCTTCAATCCCTGGGACTGATCATAGCTACCTGATAGCTTACCACTGCCTCCAGGATCATGACTTTCTACAACAATTATGTTTCACTGGAATAGTGAAATTATATATTCAAGAAACACAACCTTCATGAGAGCTGGACCTAGACTATATGATTCACTTCCTTCACAGACAAGAATGATGGCTAATCTCACCAGTTCAGAGCAAAATCACATTTGAGACTTAACTTTCCCTCAGTAAGTTCTTCACAAACGCACAAATCACACCCACTCAGCCTCAAATACAAATACAAATACAGAAGATGTAAACAATCAGAAAGCTTGTAAACTAATTAAGCTGTTTCTCCCACAGGCTGGAAAGGAAGTAAAAGACAAAGAGGTTGTTTGTTTCTCTATTTACAAAAGTTTGGGAGGTGCTCAGGTCCTAAGATGATGGGGCTAGAGGCAAGGTAGGTAGACAAGATCCCCACAATGCCATTTTTACAGAGTCACTTTTTAGAGTAGAACCACGTCTAAAGAATCCTATTTGCTCCGTTGGAACTCTTTCCATGCAGTGTTAGTGTTCCCTGGTGTGGTGCCTATTTTAATCTCTGTTCCTGGCCCCCAAATTCTGTTTGCTCTCTCCCTTTTATACCCAGTCTCTACCTGGAACCCTGGACTGCTGGAAAGTATCAACATCCCTACATGTAAGAGGCTGGTGCAAGTAACTATGTGGACTGACAGCTCTGGACAGGGTAGCATATAAAAGGCTCAAGCCATACAAACAGTTTGAGAAGATATTATTTTCGTTTCTTGATATGTATAATCAGGGATCCTTTGCTATACAATGACATTACTCTCCCATCCTGAGGGGAGAGAAATTGTGGTCTTTTCTCCATTCCTCCAAATATGGTCTTTCTGTCTCATTTTCTCTCTCTCTCTCTTTCATCCTTAGGTTATTACTCATATCATGCCCCCAGTATGCTAAGTGCCTCACAGGTAAATAAAGGAGACTCATTCCCTGCCCTAAGGAGCTTGCAGCAAACATGACACAACAAGAAAGAGCAAGAAATAAAGAGGGGCAATAGGGAATGATAATACAAGAACACAACAATCAGGTTTCTTACTGAATGTCTTTAAAGTAATAAAAACATTCAATACGGGAAGTGGGGAAATAGATGCTGTCTTTTTGTGCAGCTGGACAACAGATGGTGTACCCGGTGGACTCAGCCCTCCCACACTCCACTTGCACCCCTGGATTTCTCACATGTGGGGAGCATGTTAAGTCACTCCCCTTGCTTTCCAGCATTAGACCCAGTTGATCTAGGTTGAAGGAGAGAGCCAGGATAGTCCAGTAATTAAGACACCAGTGTAGGATTTGGGAGACCTGGGTTCAATTTCTTACCCCAGACTTGTTTTGTGACCTTACACAAATCCCTTAGTCTCTCTCCTCAGTTGCCAATCTACAAAATGGGGATGATATTACTTCCCTGGGATATTGTGAGGCTCAAAACATTAAAGTTCACAAGGACCTCCAATATTGCAGTGGCGGGAGCCCCAAAAGTACCTATGATAAACAGATCTGCTGCTTTTGCAAGTTATCCACAAAATAGTGAGCAGGACTGCTTATTAAAGCTGGTCAGCACATTTTTCGTTAAACATTTTTCTCCAGAAAGATGCTGTTTCATCAAAAACATTTGGTGGAAACTATTTTGACAAAGATTTTCCACAGGAAGGTCTCTGAGGTTCAGGGTGGACTCTGCAGTCACTCCCTGAGAGAGAGAGAGAGAGAGAGAGAGAGAGACCTGAATCAAAAGCCTGACTTTTTCAGACTGAAAACAGACATTTTGACACCATTCCTTTTCCCAAAAACACTTGAAAGGTTTTGCTTTTGTTCCAGTGTGGAATGAAAGAAAAGTTGTCATGAAACTAAATTCTGGTTCTCTGGCCTGCTCTACCTTTTATAATTCCGGACACACAAAAGGAGCACAACTATTAGGTTGAGAAAGAAGATGCCACCTCTTCGATACATGATAGTGTACAGGTTTTGAACCACTTCAGGCTAGTCTGTTGTCAGCTGAAATTACAGGTTTCATCTACGAAATGAAGGACATTTAGGAGCAGTGGTATATATGTATCCAGATTTTCAAAGCCGCCTCTATCTTTGCAGGCATAATTTTGCACTCAGCAGTGAATTGTATCTATGCTACTGTACATTGGGGAGGCAAAATTCTATCCCTAAAAGAGAGGTGCAGCTTGAAAATCAGGCCTGTAATACCCTTTTGCAGTTACTATTGTTACCCAAAAATATTTAGCCAATATTATGTATTTCTAGGAGGAGCTATACTTATGATAATATAAGCTTCCTATCATCTTCTACACTGAAATACATTTAAAATGGTGTGTCAGCTTTTGTTCTTGGTACATTCAAAGATAGTCAAGGACAAGATGGTATTCTGCTGAGGTTTGTGAAAATAACAAGCAACTAGTATAATCGTTGCTAAACACTGGATACAATTTCCAGTAACTTTGGATTGCAAATGCAAACTGCATGGGAACTGAAATATTAGGGTAAGAATGATGCGAACTAATTTTGGGAAGTTTGTCCCCCTGTCCCCCCCCCAGTGAGGGCAGAATGAAGGCCGCATTGGTATATATTTTAACTCTGCATTTTCTGATTTTCAGAAGTTTAAATTTTAATTACCTTAGCTCTTTATTTCCTGGTTTTCAGAGGTTTGATTTTTGCTGAACACAACATCCTGGTAGGCCATGAGACATTGCCGAGCAATCTTAGTTCTGTGTTAATAAGTATTTTTGGGTCAGGTAATTACTTCAGGTGTTCATGTATTTTTTATTTTTGTTTTATATAGAAAGAGTTTTTTTGGAGGACCATTGAGGCCACTAATAGTGAAGGATGCTATTTGATCCCTAGTCTATCCCATACACTTTATTATAGTGAAATGGGGATTATGATCATGTTTTGAAATGTTTGGAGTGTGGCGCTACTGACAGGGCAGGGAGAGAAATTAAAGACATTGTGTCCTAAAATCTTGACAGCTTTATTCCATGTTTTTTACAGTAACTTTATACAAATGCGAGAAGACTGGTGTGTCTCTCTCCTTTTTCATCCCCTTCCACCACCTTCCTCCACAATATGTACCCCCTGGTACATTTCCAGCTCACCCTTCCCATCCTATTATCCCATTAGCACTTTAGAAACTGTTAGTACATAAATACATGCTTCTCGTAGTGCGGCATACTCTGGTCTTGCACACACATATCACAGGCTTCAGCTTACTAGAGAGTGTCACACTTCCTTGGTTATGAAGGCCAAGCTGTACACCAAGCATTTTGCAAAAGTAAGCAATCCCCTTGACAGAGTTGGACAGCAGCAGCATAGCTAAAGATCATTCTCAGAGTTCTTCTAAGGGTTGGTTGTGAACTTCTAGCGCATGGCTATAGCTCAGGTTCAATGGCCACAGTGGGTCCCCTTAGGCTTCCAAGCTCATGTGAAGCCAGAAAGTCTGGAAAGCCCCTTACCAAGGGCTCGTTTTCATATACAGCACTACAGTGGTGCAGCTGCACTGATGCAGCTGGGCCGCTGTAGCTCTTTAGTGAAGACACTACTATGCCGACAGGAGAGTTTCTGCCACCGGTGTAGTTAATCCGCTCCCCAAGAGGTGATAGCTATGTTGGCAGGAGAAGCTCTCAAGTCGACATAGTGCTGTCTACATGGAGGGCTAGGTTGGTATAACTACGCCACGTGGGTGTGTGGATTTTTCAGACCCCTGAGCGATGTAGTTGTACTGACACAGGTCTGTATTGTAGACCAGGGCTCAGTCTTTCTGCACATACACCATGGCCTTCAATTTGGTGCATGAGTGTTTTGTAGGCACTAATCCAGAGAGCCTAACTTTTCTTTTAATAACGATTTCAAAATTGCTTTCCCAAAGGACAGTGGATGCCAGGCACCTGCTGAGTTAAATGTCGAGCAACTGCAATCAGCTGGGGAATGATCTGAGCTGTGGTTTGACCCCCATCTGTGCACAAAAAAAGTTAGTAAAATCTGTGGACTTTATGAAATGCTTTCGGGGGTTGTATCTCAAGAACCTCTTGCTCAAATCATACTAAATATGGATCACTAGCCCTATCCTGCTCCCCTACAATGCACAGCAAATTTCAAGAAACTCCAAGTAACCATGTGGATTTTAGACCCCTTTGAAGAGTTGATCTTTAAACAGAAAAGGGTTGTCAACTTTAGCAGAACCCGAGCTCTGCTATAATACAGGGGAAATGATTAAACCTGGAAAGACCAAAGAATTCAGGCTCCACCTAGTGGGCAAACATTACTATTCCTTTAAAAAACAAATTTCGAAAAGAGAATGTTTCAATACCTGGCTAGACATCACAAACACACTGAACAAGCAAAACTACAGACTTATTTTAGAATTGTATCTGCTGAATTCCTCATAAACAAGCCATGATCACTTACCCAGTGTGCTCACTGATTCCTGCTTCTTCTTGAATCACAACTGTTATAATTATGTAAAACTGTTTCCTTGATGCATCAAATAGTAAGGTTTAAAAACATGACAAATTTAGATACAGAATATATATGCTTCCATCTGCATGCTTATAACAAGAATGCTTATCAGAAAAAACTCTGTCTTAAAATGTCTGCTTTCATAGTCTTTTAAGGTGGAGTTATGTCATGCAACTGAATAGAGACTGTCCCTCACAGATACAATCTATGACTCCTATCTCCTTGAGTCAGTAACTCAAGGAAAATGACCCTCAAAGAGTATGATTTTCTGCTTCACACAAAGCTCATTATCCTGGGGCTGTTTTTCTGTTTCTTCTTTCCCTTTGTATCATCCCCTCACAAACACAAAACATCATACAAGTCATCAGAACCAGGCTTGATTGAGATGCCTTTGGTGTATTTTTGTTGTTTTTTTCTTTCCCCTTTAGCCAACCTTATTTGATAATAATTTTAGGCAGTATACAGTTGTCTGGTGTATTAATGAATTGAGGTATGCTGCTTGCTGCTCTGTTGAAAAGATGTGTGAAGTAGCAATCACTTAACCTTTTGATTTTTCCATATATTATAGTTAGGGTACCTGGTTTTAATTATTTAGCTATTTATTTTTATTTTGAATCTTTATTTTTAGGAAAATTATGCCTTCAGAGTAAAAATCTGAGTTTAAACAATGTTGTAAAAAACAGTTCTCCTTGACTTAATGAAAAAAATATTGGACATCTCAAAGTCCTGTGTTCCTGAAGAAAGGCATAGAAAATCGGTTCTTCTCTTTTCCTCCAAACAAGTTTCAACACTGCCAAAAGGGTACAGTCGGGCAAGTTTCACTATATATTATCAAAACAAGATAGAATTAGAAAATAAAACTCTGGATCTGAATTTTGTAACTTAAACCCATCTCTTATAAAAAACGTATATACACCCACTATAATGTAATAAGGGCCCAATCCAGCAAACATTTAAACATATGAGTTACTTTACTCATGTGATTAAAGTAAATCTGTGATTTAGACCCATATCTTATAAAGACTTAAGCACTTACTAAACATTACACACTGTGAATAGTTCTATTGAAATCAATGGAACTACTCCATAAAGTTAAGTACATATGTAAGTCTTTTCAGAATCAGGGCATTGATATTTGTCAGATTAGGCCCCAAATCCGTGAATCTGAAAGCTTGCAACTGCTCACATGAGTAGTCTTATTCAAGCCTATGGAAGTACTCACATTAAAGCTGGTCAGAAAGCAGTAAGTCCTCAGAGCAAAACATTTTAAAAGAACCAACTAATTTTCATTTTTCAGTAATTTTTTTGCATACATTTTGAATTAAATGAAAACTTTCCACATACATTTTCATTAAAAAAAAAGATATTTTTTCAGTAAAAAATAGATGGAAAAGCTTTGACCAACTCAGTCACATACATAAAGTTAAACATATGCATAAGCACTTCAAGGTCTAAACATTAGTCTTTGGTTTGCTTTATCCTGTCTCACAGTTCAGAGGCCCTTGATAAAATATCTTTGCAATACATATGAGTATATGCCGAACATCACTGTTGAGCCTACATTTTTGAGCCAACACACAGTTAAAGCTGCGCTATATTAATGTTACATCCCCTACTGTGTATGGCCAGTTAACGAAAAATGTGCTATAATTAGATGACCTGTTTCAAGGAGAGTTTCATAATGAAATTTCAGTTGATTAGGTGATGTCGGAAATAAATGTTTCCATTAATTGCTAATATATAAATCCTCTTACAATGTAGAATTCTGCAGAGAAAGAAATAAGAACATTTCAAACAGATGATTCACCAAATATTGTCATTGTACACTACTGATGACCTATACTGACTACCTATAGAATAATGTTTAATAAAAGCCTATTTGGACTTCAACAGTTCAATCATTTTATATTTACTATAGAGTGGTCATCATTAAAATGTTAATATTTCCCAGATGAAAATAATTACCATTAATTACCATCGTCACAATATTGCAGGTATTTCCTAACCTACATTTTTGCCGCATTAAAGGTGTTTACATCATATCATATAGGAAAACCTGTAATACTGTGCTGTATTATATATAGGGAACACTGGTAACGCTGGATTAATGCTAAATATCAGCATTTTTGATGACCACTGATTTTTAGGGGGAGGAGGGAGGCAATATCCAAATTGAGTCCCTCAACCTGCAAACCCTTATGCATATGCTTAATGTTATGTGTGAGAATCATTGCATTGACTTATATGGGACTTCTCATATGCATAAATATAAGCATGTGGAAAAGTGTTTTCAGGATCAGGGCCTAAGGGCCTGCAAATTTCACTGTTCTAAGCCTTTTTTATTATTATATTTTTTAGGTTATCAAGAATAAAACATTTTCTTAGCCAAACTAACCAAAATAATAAAAATAAATAATAATAAATTACAGAAAATGGTAAGAGAGAAAAATGATTGCCATGCTGAGCAATTCTCTGAGGGGAAAGATAGCCTTGTGGCTAAAGGACAGGACTCGACATCAGGGTATTGGATTTGAATGAATCACTGTGTCACAAACTTCCTGTGTGACCTTGACATAGATGCTGGAACTAGGGATGCTGGGGGTCCTGCCGCACCCCCTCGCTTGAAGTGGTTTCCATCATATATAGGGTTTAGAGTTTGATTCAATGGCTCTCAGCACCCATACTATACAAATTGTTCCAGCACCACTGGACCTTGAGCAAGAAATGTTGGCCAAAATTTTCAACTGTGAGTGCTTCAAGTTGGGTACTTAAAACCATATTTAGGCACATAAATACAAGTAGTCTGATCATCAGAGTGAATGAGCACATACCACTCCCAAATGAACTTCCCTGTATGGTAATTTTCATATACATTCATAATATATACGTGATTGGCTGTTCTTGTTTTCTTGGAACCCCTCACCTTATTGTGAGATACTGAATTTTAATGGGTTGTGAGAACTCATTGAGGTAGTTGGCTCACTACTCTAACATGGTGGTTGGGTATCTCATGAGAGAAAGAGAATATGTCTAATCTAGGATGTACACTGAGCAATCCTGAGAACAACCAAGCCTGAGGAGCAAACTTGAGTATAAGGTTAGCTCATTCTATTCTTAATGTGTTTGTTGATAAAGGCAGATCCCTGGAACAGGGTGCATTTTTGACTGTACCACTTATGCTTTAGAGTAGATAGGGAAAGACACCTGATCGCAGTTTGTAAGGTGTTATGAGACACTTAGATGTAGGATGACCAGATGTCCCGATTTTATAGGGACAGTCCAATATTTGGGGCTTTTTTTAATATGGGCTCCTATTACCTCCCACCCCGCATTCCAATTTTTCACACTTGCTATCTGGTCACCCTACTTAGATGGAAAGAGCTATGGGAGTACAACATATTATTAATGTGATCAGGACTGACAGAAGCTCCCTAAAAGTGTGGGGGGGCACTAGCGCCCGAACTGTGGTCCTCACACTGTCCCTTCTCCCCAAGGCCCTGCCCCCACACTGCCTCTTCCCACCAAGACCCTGCCCCCCACTTGTTCCTCTCTGCTCCCTTTATTACCTTGCTTGATTTTTTTAGCATCCCCCTTTTCAGACGCTTTTCTTTCTTCCCATCTATCTCCACAAACCCTTCTTTCTCTGATGCCTTGCCATACCAGCCCCTTCTTTGTTTCCACTACTTCTCTTCAGATCCTCTCATTTCTCTTTTCTTGCCTCCTTGTCCCATTCTCATTGGACTCACCTCCATCTTCCTGACATGAGTGTTATTAACAGATATATAGTGCCTGCTTCCACAACATCTTCATGTTGGCAGAGCAGAAGAAAATGCGAATCCTATTTTCTAAGCTGGCACCAGCTTCTTACCATCACCGGCTTAAGAAGAAGGATTGATTCATATATAAGGTGCACTGAATTCCAGACTTCTTGTGTGATGTTGAGCAAGACACTTTATAGGGATGTTCATACTTTCTTTTTGCCACCCTTCTTCTGCTCTGTCTATTTAGACTTTAAGATCTTTGGGGCAGTGACCATCTCTGACTGTGGTTCTGTACAGTGTCTACAACAGTAGGGCCCTGATCTCAGCTGGGGTCTCTACACCATAATTCCAAATGATTAAGACAAAAAGAAGCGGGTACTGCAGCTACTGAGGCTGACACCTTGAGCACGGAGTCATGGGGCATAAGTTACATAGCCATGAAATAAGTAGGTGGGTGCCTTCAGAATCTGTGAATCTCTAAACAAAAATGCCATTGCGTAATGGTGGCTGACAGGACATCCATTTGCTGGAAACCACATTAGACATCGTCAGATCTATTGCTGTCTATTTCCCTTAATAAATGCTCCTTTCTCCGCTGGTGGCTGTTTCAGAGGAAGATATCACGACTATTTAACTAATCATATTAAAAATATAGAGGGCAGCCTAGCTACATTAGATTAGTTATACAAACACTGCTGGGGTTAATAGCTATGTGATAAATTGCAGAGCTATGTGATAAATTGCATTTATTATGCACTTTTGACTGCCTCACTTGCACTCTACCTAGTAATCCATCTCTGCCAAGATTCATTCCAACATTCCAAACCTTTGAACAGCTTTTAACTAGCTGCTTTAAAAAAAAACAATCACTTTGCTACAAAAATATTTTTCCTTCCTCCCTCCACTCTCCCCATATGGAATTTCTTCTCCAAATTACACCACTCAGAAATGCAGGATGGACAGTATTCTGTTCTGGACCAATAAGAGCCTGAAGGTTCAATATCTTCTTGCATGTCATCAGGATGAGAGAGACAACACGGGTGAAATAATATCTTTTATTGGACTGACTTCTGTTTGTGAAAAAGGTAAGCTTTTGAGCTTACACCGAGCTCTTCTTCTGGAATGGGAAAAATAAAGTGTCACACTCACAACTAACCACAAGGTGAAACAGATACTGTAGCATAAGGAGTACGTCAGAGTTGTAAATAGCATCCAGAGGCTGTAGATGGTGAGTCCTCAGAGGATGATGGTTTGTTTCTTGCATTTGCTCAGGAAGTAGACGTCACTGTTAAGTTTGACTTTCTCTTTTCTTCATGTTGTAGACTTTACATTTCATATGGCAAAATTCAATATCTTCTATTGATGTTTGCAGTGTTGTTGTAGTTGTGTTGGTGCCAGGATATTAGAGAGACAAGGTGAGTGAGGTAATATCTTTTATTGGAACAACTTGTCTTGGTGAAAGAGAGAAGCTTTTGAGCTTACACAGAGCTCTTCTTAGGGTATGGGAGATTAGTGACACCTGCTTTGTTGCAGTAGTAATCGGCATTTTCCAATGGGACATAGCATGTGTCTAGTCCAGTTATGTAGTCATATTCCAGATCTTAAAAGTGTGATATTGTGATTTAGAGACAAGACACTTAAGATCATTTTAGAGGGTTCAAAATTGTTTTGGTTCTAATATTTCTCTTATTTTGAGCCTGTACAGTTGCACTTATGGTACTCTGTCACTCTGTCTTCACATGTAGAAAGAAGTGCAAAAAATAGCATCAATAAGAAATCTTAGACCTCCCTAAACCATTTCTAAAATATTTTTTCTATAAAATTTGTGGCGTGAATGAAATACATAACATGTAGTATAAAGGTTTGGAATGATCTGTATAACACACTTTTGGCTACACCACTCATGGGTAATATATAAGCAACTTGTGCCAATACGGGGCCAGATAGATCCTCAGCTAGTGTAAATCATCATAGCTCTTTTGAAATATATAGATCTATGCATATTTACACCAACTAAGGATCTGGCCCAAAAAATTTGCACAACACCATTCTTTATTTTTTGTTATGTATCCCAATAGATACATATCAAATCCATACATATACTGTACATATGTAAAAAAACATTCTTCAGTGGGAAACTTTGATAGAATGAACTGTTTTGTTCTTATACCATGAGGTGAGAGTCCTGTTTACCAGGGTTTGGACACTTTATTCATTTACTTTGATCAGGAGTACTTCCTGCACTTTAAATTACTGCGCATAAAAATACTATGTTAAAAAAACTTTAAGGTTGCAAAGTCGTGCACTCAAATGTTAGGAAATATAAGTATTAAGGTTGCCTGTGCAACTTTATTTCAGCCCTTTCATAAGGAGAGTGTCATGAGCAGGACATTGATGGCCTGGTCTAGTGGATAGGAGCAGGAGTCATGCCCAGTGGTCAGCGCAGGAGTAGAGCCCGGTGGTTAAAGTAGGAGCTGGAGCTGGGAGTCAAGCCAGGGGTCAGAGACAAGAGTCAGAAACCAGGAAGCAGGCCTAAAACTGGAACCAGAATCAGGGATCAAGAATCAAGTCAAGGGTCAAGCTAGGAATCAGAGCCAGAGTCTGACGCAGGGAATGAGAGTGGGGTCTGTTGGAGCATCAGACCAGGACTGCTGAGTTGCAGCTTCCTGGAACTCCCTCGCTGCTTAAATAGTGTGCCTGGACCAATCAGAGGTCATGGGTGAGGGCTGCCAATTGGGTATTCTATTAGTGGCAGTTCCTGTGGTGCTTAGTCCCCTAAAGTGTATAGTGCATGAGTTATAGCTCTGCCATAGTTGCAAGTAGCATCAGTTCCACAGACCTGCATGCTAGTCCTCTGGATCCTTGCAGAAAGTTGCATTAATCCCTCTCCACAGATGTAAATATTGCTGAGGGATAATATGCAATACAACACATTAAATGCAATTTGCCTATTTTTTTCAATTGCATTTTGTCCAAATTGCAGTTTTCTCATTTATTCATTTAACAAAATTATTCACATATTTATAAAATGAATAATTTGTAGTCAGCTTGTTCAGTTAGTTGTGAACATTTGGATTCTATTTTGGGGTGATTAGCTATGTAAGTCAAGTGATATTATTTATGTTCTTTGATTGGATGATTTATATAAATTATCAGCATAGTAGCAAGAAGAATTTCAAATTTGACAGTCGAATATAAAATCCAACATCTGCTTTTAGTGCATATTGGAGCATTTGGGAGTAAATTTGCTTATCGCAAATTTTCACACTAGTTAACCTCATTTGGTGGATATTTGCAGAAAGAAAACTCAAGCATGGTATCAACACACTTGAAGCAAACGTGTTTAAAGGAAGATACGTAATATTTCCCAACGTAGAGGTAAACAACACGGTTATCAACAGTGCTTAATTTGTGCAAGGGCTTGCCAGGGCTGAGTCCCGGCACCTCTAGGCTTGCCGTGTCAGTTATGAAATTAAATAAACTGCTTGAGCCCTGGCACCTCTTTCATTACAAATTAAGCACTGGTTATCAACACATCATAAATACTATGCAAAGATTTTGGACTCCTTTGGTAAGATATATTATTGTCACTGGCTATGTTATCAGGCAGGACATAAGCTACAACTGTAAGGATCTCTCTTATCTAAAATTTCACAACAGCAAAGTAACTGCCAACGAATGACAAATTCTGAAATTGCTCCAACCCAGGGAGTAAGGTACTTCATTGGTTACTGAATCTTATCAAAGACAATATATGTACTAGAATGATAGTTTTAAAAAATGTTATATTTGCAAAATTTTATACTTCTGGTAAAACAGTTATATTGTATAATGTGCATAATACAATATAACTGTTTTAGCAGAAGTATAAAATTTTGTATATATATATATATATATTTTAAGCAATTTTTTCTGAATCAAATATTTTTTTAAGAATTGAGGTCCAAATGCAGAGATAGAAAGAACCTGGTTAAGAAACATAGCTTATGCAGTTTGATTTTACTAGGTTCTGTAAGTGTCCCATTGAAATCAAACAAAACTGATTATTGAGACATTTCTCATATTTCTAGTAATCATGTTTAGGATTTTTTAAATGATCAACCAGAGTATAACATTTGAAATAACCAAGAAAAATTGCAAAAAGAATTTTCCTTTATACTGTTTGTCTGTAAAATATAGGAATCCCTCATACATCTGGAAAATGCCCAAAATTCTGGAGAGCAAATCAGCTGGACAAACATCCATCAAGGTATCTCAGAGAAGACACAAAAGACAGTCTTTTACTGAGGAAGGAGCTTTCATTCTCTGTGAGTGGCAGATCTGTGAGAACGGAAACCACTAGATTGTTCTCTAACTGAAGTGAAGGTTCAGTTTAACTGGTTTTGTATTGCTGCAAGAGAGACCAAAGCTTATCAGCTTTCATGTATTGTAGGAAATGAAAAAGGATAGAACTGGATTACTTTCTTTTTTCAGGTCTGAGGTCAACCAAGAACAGCTTTAGGGTCAATCTGACTGCCTTACACTTTCTGAATGACCAACGCATGGTTAGCCATATAGGGTGGCTGATTGCTACTTTAGATACAAGGCTGCTATGCCCTTTTAAAGCCTCTGAAAATCTTTGATGTAACAGAGAGGCACAAAATGTCACAGCCACATCTGAGTGGCATATGAAGTGTTAACACTAAAAGTAACTTTTTTTCAGAATTTTTGCATTGATAGGAGCCAAGAGAGAAAGAAGTATGTTTAGTTGGGAAAGAGATAACAAACAATGCAGTGCCACATTCTCAGTGTGTGCTCTTTGTTATCAGCACAACTAGCAGCATCATGTACTGTACAATGAAAGATAACCATAGAATGAGAGATAGCAGGCTTTGTAGCTCTATAGATTAAACAACACACTAGGGTAATCAGAAAAAGAATGTTTTAGGGGTGGGAGTTGAACCACTCGGGAATCCTGAAAGTTGATGGCAATACGGTATTTGAAATGTTAATTTTTTGAATAAAATTGTATCTCTGAAGCACTGTTTTCTTACTATCCTAAGAGCAGGTTAAACAAACAGCTGTCAGGAATGGTCTAGATAATTAGTCCTGCCACGAGTGCAGGGGACTGGACTAGATGACCTCTCGAGGTCTCTTCCAGTTCTATGATTCTATGATAATGTGGATCCAGGTTCAAATGTCAAACCTCTCCAAATTTTCATGGTATAAAAATCACAGAGGTATGGACAGGCCTCTCTCTAATATGCAATGTTTATATTTTTTCCTTTTTAAATATAGGCCCTTTGTGTTAGTTTTTTTGTATAAGCAATATACATAAGCAATTACACACTTTAGAAGTCAGTCGTGTCCATACAAAAACCCCATACTATATTGGTAAGTTTGCCAGACATGTCCCTTTTTCAGTAGATTATAACTTTGCCAAAATTCAAATTCTGAGTCTTGAAAAATCTCATTCCACGTGTGCTTAATAGCAATTTGTTAGAGTTTGGCAGCTAATTCTCTGAAGCTTCTGACTGCACCAAGCATGCTCCAGTTCTTCACAGCTCCTGTGTACAGTCTGCAATGTGCATGCACCATTCCCACGGAATGACTGCATACTCCACCCTGGAACTACAGGGACTGACCAGAACTGAATATGCACCATCCTAGGGCCGCAGGGGCTAAGCAGTGGAAATTGTATGTAATCATGTAATTACTATATGATAATCTATATGCATAAGAGGGCCAAATTAAATTTGCATAGTTAGCTTTTCTGGAATTCCCTTTTTAGTTCTTGATTTTGCAATTTTAACATTCTTTTAAGATAGGTTTTTGGATATAATAGTTATATTGGTTGAGATTTGCAACCCTGTTCCAATCCTGTACATCTGAGGAGATTGGACAGATATAGGCTGTATTCCAAGCACTCTCTTATCCTGGTGCATAGAATGTGCTGGGTGGGACAGGACTACACTGGTCTAGTAGGTTGCGTGAACTTATACATTGGTGAATGTGTCAAACCAGCTATGTAGGATGACATATCTTCTGTTATAGTTGGAGGTTAAATACATCTAATTCCCTTTCCCATATAAAGAACAGGAATACTTGTGGCACCTTAGAGACTAACAAATTTATTTGAGCATAAGCTTTGTTGGGCTAAAACCCACTTCATCAGATGCACGTAGTGGAAAATACAGTAGGAAGATATATATATATACACAGAGAACATGAAACAATGGGTGTTACCATACACACTGTAACGAGAGTGATCAGTTAAGGTGAGCTATTACCAGCAGGAGAGAAAAAAAACTTTTTGTAGTGGTAATCAAAATGGCCCATTTCCAGCAGTTGACAAGAAGGTGTGAGGAACTGTAGGGGGTAAAAATAAACATGGGGAAATAGTTTTATTTTGTGTAATAACCCATCCATTCCCAGTCTTTATTCAAGCCTAATTTAATAGTGTCAAGTTTACAAATTAATTCCAATTCAGCAGTCTCTCATTGGAGTCTGTTTTTTTTATTGCGACTTTTAGGTCTGTAATCGAGTGTACATTCGCCAAACTGGACAGTCTCTACGTAAAACGATAAATGGACACAAATCAGACGTCAAGAATTATAACATTCAAAAACCAGTTGGAGAACATTTCAATCTCCCTGGTCACTTGTTAATCTCTAAGGTGCCACAAGTATTCCTGTTCTTTTTGCGGATACAGACTAACACGGCTGCTACTCTGAAACCTTTCCCATATAGTGTGGCTATACTTACAAACAACCGATAGAGCAATTGATAATATCTTGGTGACAAATGGTTGTTGTTTTTTATAAACAGCAATTACTTAATGCCACTTTAACAAATTAATTCACTCTTCCACTCATTCCTTTTACCCAGTCTCCTGCATCCTGCAACTCCGCAGCCCACTAATAATCCAGCATTAGGGCTGCAAGCTTGCTTTTGTCAAAGAAAAGCACTAAAGCCCTCAGACTAATTCTGGGTTTACTCTTTCAAGAAAAGAATTAGGAAGCAAATCCTGACAAAGTTCAGCACACATAGATGATTCACAACTTGATCCTGCTCCCACTTAAATCAATGGCAAAATTCCTATAGATTAAAGTGGGAGCAAAACTATGCCTGCTTTTTTATTATATTGCCACTCACACACATTTCTCCACTCTTCTGTTTCTTTTCTTAGAAGCCTCATTGTGAGTTCATAATTCAATGTAACTAGTTCTTCATACAAGTCTGCTTCTATCTGGTACCTTGATCCAAAGTCCATTGAAATCCCTAGAGCCTACCCCCTTGATTTCAATGAGTTTTGGATTAGTCCACATTAGCATTGTCATATCATTTGAAATTTGGTTCCTTCATATTTCATAATGGGAATATAGTACATCTTTTTTTTTCTTCAAAATCCTGAGTCCTACCAAATGACAAATCAATATGATCTAAAATAAACAAATAACCACTCCATTTTTTTAACTTAATGGTCACAAAAATTATTTGAAAATAATAAGCCAAATCATGAAGCTTGACTTCTTAGCCACATCTCCACTTGGAGCAAGGGGATGATCACAGAACTAAAAATTAATGGTAGTTTAGGTACAAATGATCATGACTTGATCTCATTTATAATGTTCAAGCAGAATAAAGTCTAAAGTCTAGACTAGTCATACTGAGTGTGACACACACACACACTTGGTGCTTTAATCAGGCCAGTTTCATAAAGCTGAAAACAATTATGAGCCAAATCTGCTGGAAGGAAGAATTTTAATCAGAAAAAAATTGTGAATGATCATTGGCAATCAATTAGGAATACCTTAATAGATGCCAAAAAGCCACAATCAAGAAAAAAAATGTACTGGTTAAAAAAAACAGCCTGGTTTAGAGGGGGAGTGACTGCAGATGTAAAAATAATTTATATATATCAAATGAATATAAATCAGAAGATAGAAGTTGCAGAAAATTGATAAGGGAAGCCAAGGGACTCAAGGTGAAAACTATGGCCATCAGAATTAAGGACAATAATAAAGAGGGTTTTTTTTAAGATATGAGGAACAAAAAGAATCCTAACAATGGTACTTGACCTTTACTAGATGGAAATGGTAGAATTATTAATAGTAATGTGGAAAAGACTCATAGACTCATAGACTTTAAGGTCAGAAGGGACCATTATGATCATCTAGTCAAGACATAAGTGTTGAATAAATATTTCTGTACTGTAGTTGGGGAAAAACAGATTATGTAATCTCATCATACTGTGTTAGTACTCTTTCCATTCTACTAGTGTCTCTGGAGGGTGTTAAACAGAAGCTACTGAAGTTAGATTTTAAAATCAGCAGGTCCAGATAACTTGCATCCAATATTTTTTAAAGAGCTGGCTGAGGAGCTGTCTGGACCATTAATGTTGATTTTCATTGAGTCTTGGAGCACTGGGGAAGTTTCAGAACACTGGAAGAAAGCTAATGTTGTCCCAATTTTTATAAAGGATAAACAGGATGAGCTGCGTAATTATAGGCCTACCATCCTGACATCAGTTTCAGTCAAGATTATAGATTCTGTCAAACTAATCTGATATTTTTTTATCAGATTACCAGTTTGATTGATAAAAAGTAACTGTGTTGACTTAATATACTTAGACTTCTCTAAGGCATTTTACTCGGTACCACACATTTTGATTAAAAAACTAGAACAATATAAAATTAATATAACACACATTAAATGGATTAAAAACTAGCTGACCAGTCTCAAAATGTAACTATAGATGGGGAATCATACTGAAGGAGTGTGCTTTCAGCGAGGTCCTACAGAGATCAGTTGTTTGCACTAAGCTATTTAATATTTTTATCAGTGACCTGAAAGAAAACATAAAATCATCAGTGATAAAAGTTTGCAGATGACACAAAAATTGGGGGAGTGTTAAATAATAATTCAAAGAGATCTGGGTCACTTGGTAAATGGGCACAAGAAAATAATGTTTTAATATCACTAAATGTAAATATATACATCAAGGAAAAAGCAGGAGTAGAGAGGTTATTTTACCTCTGTTTTTTGCCTTGGTGCAGCAGCTGCTGTAATACTGTGTCCAGTTCTGGTGCCCACAGTTAAAGAAGGATGTTGATAAATTGGACCGGGTTCAGAGAAGAGCCACAAGAATGATCACAGGATTAGAAAACATGCGTTATAGTGATAGGCTCAAGGAGCTCAATCTATTTAGCTTAACAAAGTTTATTGTGATGTTCATGAATATCTGTTCTAGTCAAACTGTGGATTCAAATCTGCTTTCATTGAAGTCAATGAAAGTTTTATCATTGACTTCACTGGCAGCATATACAGGACCTTTCAGGTGCCAGTAGCTTTACTATGAGTACATACCACCTGGCTGACAAAGTCATCTTGCCTTATCTCCTAAATAGTCTGAAAGGTTGTATACAGAGTCCTGATCTGTAGGCAACTTCCCCATTGATGTAATATGCAGCAATGCCACCAGCATTTGAAGGTCCAGACTGAGCAATATTGTTCCTGCTGCGCTGGCTAATATTAAGCACATCTTCATAGCTGGTTAAAGCCAGCACAGAGCACAAGGTTAATAAGGACAGGCTTACAAATAAGCATGTTGTGCAGCTCTTACCTTCCTTTCTGCCTTACTCCTCACCGTTTTAAGGATTTGCTTCAATTGGTAGTATTTTGCTTGCAGATTTACTTGGTTATTCACAAGTCTTTTTCCAGTGTCAGCCAGAAAGCTAGTGACCATTTTGAAGTCAATTGGCTCATGCCCAAATTTAATTAAACTTTTCACTGCATGTGTAGAGGAAACTGATTTCACTCAACATCATTTATGTGGATAATATGTAGAATTAATTCTCCTTCACTAAGTTATCATTACACTAAGCAGATAAACACAGATATAATGTTATTAAAAGTAATGGATTAGGTTCATCAGCAGTTAACTTTAATGGCTTGTATCGTTGTGATCCTGTGTGCAGTTTAAGAGAAACTACTCAGCCTCTCAGTTTGAACAGGCTGAAGGTCAATGACTAGGGTTACCTGATTTTCCAGACACCAAAGTAGAATGGTTTCTGTACTGCTGAGATCTGAAGGGTTTGTGAATGTCCCCTGCTAAAAGCCTAATTATATCTAGTTCTTGCATCCATGTGTCAATGTGGGAGGGGAAAAGAGAGGGGGGGGCTAAAATGCTATACTCTAGCCCTAATTGTCCAGCTGAGTTTGGCAAGGATTGCATATTAAATAAGGACAAAGTTCAGGACAAACGTAGCTGAATATAAATACCTGCCTTCTTCATTCAGACGTTGTAAAGTGAAACCCTGACACTGTCAGGCGAAACTAATGCACTTCTTTCTACTGCACATCAGCCTCTCAAGTCCTTATATCACTTTAGCTGCCCTTCTTTCAATAAAATCTTTTAACATATTGTTAAGATTATGGTAGGGATTTTCTTTTGGTAGGCTGCTTCATAAACAACCCGTGTCCCCATAGCTATGGTTTAGAGCAGAGGCACATAATTTTGCATGAGATCATTCTCCTGGAGGAAGGCTTTTGAAATGTCACATGACAAATTCATTTGACATTAGTAGCATTGAAAGCATTGCTCATCCTACATGCAATGACATAATCAGCTGTGCTGTTGCCTCACAGAGCTGCAAAACTGGGCTGAATTTCTCAGTTCTACCTTTCAAAAAGGTGACCTAAAATATCTGGTAAGACCAGCAGTGGCATTTACACCAACTTGGGGGTCAAAAGTTAAGAAACTAAATCCAAATTCAGGTACCCATTTTAGACATCAAAACCAGCACTTTGGCAGCTAAAGTGGATTTTGGGATGCTTCACTACAGAGGTGGGTGCCTAACTCTAGGCAATCAAGTTTGGAGGTCATATGTGTGGATTACCAGGGCCAGATCTGAATCCAAAGAGATAGGGCTGAGTCTGCTGGTGAGCTAAAGGAAAAAGAGAGCATTTTTCACAGCTAGAGCTATATTTGTATACCCAATAGCAGTGGAAAGTCCAGTTTCACCCCTAAACTGCACACCATCTTAAGGATCTGAAGGCAGATGCCCTTTATGGATGGTGACATTACCATAGGGATGAGTACTCCATTGTGCTTCCCTCTTCCCACCAATCATCGTCACTTCTGTCTTGCCCCATTTTGTTTCAGCCAGCTATTTGCTAAAGGCCCTCTGCAGTTTCTATCTCTGGTCCTAAAAGAAACAAAGATTTTTATAACCTTCTATACATATTGGATAAAATCAGCCACTAAGTTTGTTTTGCAATATGGTAATAGTTAGTGTGATGACCACCTTCTGCTTCCTAAGTAAGTAAACAGAGGAAAACTAAGGTAAGTGCTAAATCCATGACACCATGACATTATAGACTGATTCAGTTACTGGACTATGTGTCAGAACATACTGCAGAATTACTCAGAATTAGCTCAGATGCTAATCCTGGCCAAATTCCAACCCAGGTGTTTACATTCTATCTACCTAAATTTCCCCTGTTGTTTCAATTAACTTTTATTCTTTACTTCTCCCTACTAAAACACTGTGGCTTGCCCAGAATGTGTCATGTGGTTTGCCCAGAATGTCTGCTATCATTCCAGAGGTGGCTGTATTTCAACAGTGAATACAGCAATCTCAATATACATGATGTAAAGTACTTACACATCACTCTGGGTAAAGATTTCTTTAGACGTAAAATGTAATAGTGAAGCTGCCGCTCTGTTATACATAAAAGGGTGAGGGGCAGAAAAGGGGAAGGTGGGTAAGTTAGACAGGAGTAACATTTCAACCCTGTACCTGTGCTTGCAGCTGTTCCAGGGCTCAATTAAATTACGCCAGATTATATTAAGTGTCCTAACACTCTTCTCTCCTTTAAAGGTGGCAAGCAAGCACCAACTGGGATGTCCACTGCACTGTATCTTTGATTCTAATCTGTGTCCTGAATGGATTGGGAAGTAGACATTCCTGGAATCTTATTAACTACAGGGTATTGCAATAATTCTATAGAAAACCAATATAAATACAAATATAAAACTGCCTCTACCTTTAAAAAAAATCCATACACCTTTGTGTAGGGATTTTGTTTGTTTGTTTTTAGCTGTTTACAATAACAATAATGACCTCAGTGTATGGCATTTCCTGGGAACTAATGATTAGCTGGGGTTAATGGCCTGAAGTGTAGCCATGGGCCATCAACTCCTCTCAACCCGTCCTTAATCCTACAGAAATACCCTATGCCTTGACTGTCATTGCTTAATACAGTCTCTCTAATTTTAAAAAGAACAGGAGTACTTGTGGCACCTTAGAGACTAACAAATTGTGCCACAAGTACTCCTGTTCTTTTTGCGCATACAGACTAACATGGCTGCTACTCTGAAACATCTCTAATTTTAGTATCGCTTTAAAAACCTCATAACAGCCACTGAACAGTGCTGCATTTTATTAGCCTGCATGACTGTTGCTGAGCAAGGGTTGTTTTCCTAGCCACTGATCAACTCTAAATACAGAATATACTTTATTAAAAGTTGATTACCAAGCCTCTGAGCATCTCTAGCCATTTAAATACTTTATACTTTTGCTTTGAGTTGCCCTGAGCAATTAATAGATTGTTTCATTAGAAGGGTTTTTACTAGCCACTAAGTGACTCTAAACACCTAATATATTTCACAAGAAGTTTCTATCCCAGCTATTGAGCAGCTTTAAACACTAAATTGGCATCACACGTTTTTAAAAGAAATAATCAATGTTTTACATTTGTCACAAGCAATTTCCTGCCTCTGTACCCCCCCTAAACATTATTCTTCTGCTACGTGGAGTTTTTTTTTTTTTTTAATGATAAATTCCTATTTTACATGTTGGACCACCAGTACATTTCATTCTAAAGCACAAAGCTACATTGGAATTGGCTTTGGTTCCTTTCCCTCATCTAACTCAGGGGAAAAGAGCAGTAGGGGGGCAATATTCACATTGGGTCCCTTCCTGCTTAAAATTAAGGGCTTAAAAACTATTCAAGTGGCTCAGGCCAAAATTATAATTTGTATTGGAGACATAAAAATGCTTGTGGTCTATCACTGCATATGTAGCCACAGTGTGACAATCAAAATTGCAGTGATTCAGTAACAATTCTTCATCACTAATATAGGCCTGATCTAAAGCCCACGGAAGTCAGTAAAAATATTTCACATTACAGCAATAACTGTTGAGAGTAGCTAATGTGCTCTCACCCAGAGTATGTCTACACTACAGCAGTTATAGTGGCCAGGGACGGCTCCAGGCACCATCGCAAGAAGCAGGAGCCGGCCAATGGAAAGGGCCAATGGAAAGGGACAGCATGTCCAGGTCTTTGGCAGCAATTCGGCGGCAAGTCCCTCACTTACTCTTTGAGCTGCCGCCGAAGAGGAAGTGAGGAAGCGAAGGACCCGCCGCTGAAATGCCGCCGAAGAATGAAGCTGCACGATTGAGCTTGAGGCGGCAAAAAAGCTGGAGCCGGCCCTGATAGTGGCACAACTATGGCACGGCAGCTATGCCACTCTAGTGCCATAGTGCAGATGCTTCCCACATCAATGAAAGGGTTTATTTCCATTTATGTAGTTAATCCACCTACCTAAGAGGTGGTAGCTAGGTCAATGGAAAAAAATTTCTATCAACCTAGCTGCATCTACACTGGGGGTTAGATCGACCTAACAACATCACACAGGGTGCAAAATTTTGCACAGCCCTATGCAATGTAGCTAGGCAATCTGATTTTAAGTGGAGACCAGGCCTCAGTCCCTAGATTTGATCATTTGGTGGCAGAGTAGGTTTTTTTTAGTGGGCGGCTCTAGACTCTGGAACTTGCATACTTGGTTTGACAGAGCTTGAGTTCTTTTGGGTAGAGCCTCAGCTGGAGTGAATTGTCCTCACTCCGTTGAGGTCCATGGAGTGATGACAATTCACACTGGGTGAGGACTGGCTCTTTGACCTTTAGTGCACTTTGTAAAGCTCGGGCTTTTAGCTGATCAACATGGTGGGATGCGTCTTTGTTGAGAGCTGATAGCAGGAAGGAGTTTTGATCATATTAATATTGGTTGACAATGGTGCAGTTAATGTGATTTAATTTTATTATTAATTTATGCATAAAATACATATCCATCCAAAGACAATGGGATAGGTGTAATTTTACTATTATAAATTTAAAAAAATAATTTAACAAAATATCTGGCTTGACTTGAAACAAGATCAAAAATCTCACAAGCAAGGCAAAACTCTCCTGTAAATGCAAATGTCTCCAATATATAGTAGCAACTTGTACAGCCAATTGGTGACTTACAGTGAAAAATGAAGGGAACTCTGTCCTTATATTACAAAATTCCTAATATCAGGTTAATTATGAGCGAGAATCCAAGAGACAAAGATTTTACCCATTGAAATATTTGCTTTATTATTCAAATTTGGAAGCTTTTCCAAATCTTATGCATCTGAGTCATTAAAAGTGGTCTGGAAACTTCATGGGAAGTGTGATCTCTCCTGTTACTGCTTGTCTCCTCTGGAACCACTAAAATGAATGAAAGGGTTAAAGAAAAGTTTCCAAACTCTCTTTAACCTCAAAAAAAGTTTCGGTTGGGTTTATGATGATTTTTAATTTTATCTGAACACATGCAGTCAGTCCTAATTCAGACACAAGTTACTGAATGGTTTCCATTGGCTTAAGGCTCCTTCAAAATCTGATATTCAATACTTTTGTAATGGTTGTTGGGGGATGGATGACTGCTAGAACATTCTTTTATTTGGGAGACTACATAGCTCACTATATTTCAAACTTTGGTAATACGATGCTGCCTTCTGTCATCTGCATTGCTGGTCATGCACCAGTTTTTGTCACTACATCTGTCTCAAGGTTAACACACATTGGCACAAGAAAGGGAGTGGATTGGTTTACAGGGAATAATCTGTACACAGTAGAGTTTATTACTTAGCTGACTGATAAATTTCTGATGCGATGTGTAAGATATACTGTGATTCTGAATTCTCTTACTTTAGATTTACTTTATCCATAACTCAGGCTAAAATGTTTTGTATTTATTTCCTTTTACACCCTCCACAACATTATTACCTCACTGGAGTGCTGATAATGTTAAGCCTTTCCCAGTAGCCCTTTTGGGGACCAGCTGCTTGTTTTCTTTGGACTGTTACCCATGGGAGGAGGTATTGTTTTCCGGGCAGTGGAAAATCTTATCCTTTAAATTTGTATTACAGATTGATCTTTGGCATACCTTTTATTTTTATATACACATAAGACTTTGGTGCAGTAAATATTTTAAGTATTGAAAACTGAAAATAAAACACAAACTAAAAACAAAATCCAAGTTACAAATCTTTAAATATAATATGAAACAGAAACTGAGCTGTAACTCCGTAAATACAGAAACATACCTGTGTTGGTTTGGGGTTACATTTGGTCCATAGAGAATGCATGTAATGTTTGGTTCAGCCTGAGTTACAAGCCTCATAGGCACTGGCAGTTAAGAAAGAAGTCTGGCTTACAATAATCAAAACGATAGTGTAATAATATATTGCCATAAGAGCAATACATCATTCCTATACTGCAAGGGAAACTTGTCTTTCCCCTAACATTATGTTTAATGCTCAGGTTTTACATGTATTTGCCATGTTTGTAATTCTTGGTTAGCCCTTTTTTAACACACACACACACACACACTTTAACACCATCAGAAACCTACAGTTTTAAGTTTCAAAATCAAGTTGTGCTAGATAGGCTCATTTCCTCTGTTTTTTCAGCAGTGTCTCACTATCCTTTACTGGTACAAACTTAAGGTTGCACTTCAGCTGAAATTTGCATATATAATTCTGAAGTACGTCAGAATCCCTTCAGATACCTTTGTTTTACCAATCTGAATAATAACTGTGACACTGGCAGACAGCCAACCTGTGTCTGACCCATAACAATTTAACAAGAGGCATTACAATTGTATCAGGATAATTGTATATGAATATCAAAGAGATGTACTAGTCCAGCAATCATTAACCCATTCATTTATAGTAATAGAAATCAAGGATAGATGCTAAATTTGTTTGTCTGTGTACCTGTATCCTGTTAGAAGTTTACCTAACCAGATTAGATTTTAGCTGCTAAATCCTTTTCATTTTTTAATTGCCTTACATTATGTATGTGACTGTGATCAGTTAACTTGAAGATCAAAATGTGAGATACTGCCAGAAACTAATAATATTGTCTACATTGTCTTCAGCTTATCTATCTCTGTTATAATGAAGAACCAGCTAATTGATTTATGCAAATAAGTGTAACTAGATTACCTGTTTATGCATAGGAAATTGAATGTTAGCTTCAAAGTGGTGGGCAGTGTGTGCTCAACAAAGAGGAAAAAATCCTCAAAACACTTAATAGCCCGCTTCAGCTATAAAAGTGAAACCTTGGCCCTGATCCAGCATCTCTCGTCTGTTGAACTTTAAACAGGAAAAGTTTAAGCCATGGGACTGAAATCTTCCAAGTAGCTGTTTGGAATATCCAGGAAAATGCCTGGAAAGACATTAACAGACTTTACATCTAAGCTGCATTTGGAGTCTGACCTTTTAGGATGATTCCAGAGAGACTTTTGCAAGCCAGCAGACTCATCCATCGCTGCAACAAATCTGATGTAAGGACCTTGCAAGCATTTGTAATGTACAGTATATAATCTTTTAACCACTCAATAACTCTCCTCTTTTCTTAATACATTTTTAGTTGGTTTACTAAGGATTGGCTGACAGTGTGATATTTGGGTAAGATCTGAGACATATATTGACCAGAAGGTAAGTGTCTGATCCTTTGGGATTAGTAGAATTTTAAATATGGCAAATAGGGTTTTCAATAACTTCTCACTATATTAGACCAATTTGTCTGGATGGGAGCCAAGGGTTGGAATGTCTAAAAGAGACTGTGTTTGGCTTCTTGTTAACCAGTGTGGTACTACAGAGGCTCTTTTCTTACTGGCTTGGTGAATCTAATTATAGAATAAATGACCAATTTAGGGGGATTGTCTGCCCTATTCCTCGCAGTCTGCCCTAGATGTGGCATTCTCAGTGTGGTCCATCCCAGATGCCCGGTCACACTGATAATCCCCAATGAGCTGTAATTCTGAGAGATCTATTAATTCTGCAAGTTTTCACTGACGATGTTAAACAGAGAGGCAATTGTTCTATAGTTAACATGTAAACTGCTTGACATGTCCATCCATTTTAGTGACTAATGTTTGTGCCATTTTATAATGGACAAAAAGACCTACCTACCTTGCCATAATTCCATCTTAATCAAACCCAGACTTCTCAAAGCTGCTTACTCTTTGGGGCATCTGCATGAGTGAACATACCTAGAAAATTGTTACAATTAGTGACATGGATGATACATCTCTGTGTGATGGTCCAGCCTATCATTTCTTCCTAGAGACCGCCTGAGATGAAGTTCATGACTTGAAAGAGCCAGGGCTCAGCTGGAAATTTGAGGTGTATCTTTCATCTGTGTAGTACATACACATTGTGAAGATTTATCCCTTTATTGAGAGTGGTTCTCTTTTGTCTACCTTACATGGCCTTAAAAGATCTAAAACGTACTGTTTGCCATTGTCTCCTGAAGCTAAAGTAAAGATTTCAAACCATTTCTTTTGTCTGTAATGTTCTTCATCCACCAAAGAAAGCTGTGTGGCATAGACAAGATCACTCTGTCTTTTTTGCTTTCTCCATTCATCTTAATTAGCATATTTCTCAAGGCTTGGTCAGAGAAATATCTTGTATTTGACTCTTTGTTATATTTTCTATTTCTAATTTAGTTGTGGCCCTTTTCTCATGCTATCTTAAAATGGTACCATCTAAAAAACTGAATTACAAGACTCCCGCTTCTTAACATCTTCTAAGATAAGAGATTTATAATCACTCAGCAGTTCATTTTAAAAACTTCTAGATGAGCTTTTACCCAAGCTATTACTTCAGAAATACTTGCTAGTCCTAGAGTGTTCTTTGTAGGCTATTCTCTATTTGAATTATATAGAGTCATAAAGTTTAAAGCCAGAAGAGACAACTAGATCATCTGACCTTCTTACAGCAAAGCCGCCAATACTATCCAGTGCCTGCACATGAAACCCAACACCTGAAACGCATGTACACCCTGTCTTAGGTTGCAAGTGGAAATGAGTTGGGTATTCTTTTCAGAGTTCCCAATAGTAAATATGTCAAAATTGTCTCACACTTCAGCACAATTGTCAGGATCTCTTCAAGGGCAGCCCCAAACTGGAATAGCAGTGGAGGTAAGATGGGAAGAAAGAGATATTGCAGTTTGGAACCGAGAGGCGTTGTAATAATCAGGGCCAATGCAAACATGTCTGGGCACCCTATGAAGACACACTCAATTGACCTCCCTCTGTGGCAAGGCCTGAGATGGTGGGCCTGACTCTCATGTTTTCTCTGGCTGCATTGCAACATACTGCTGGCATAAAGCATCAAGAAACTCAACAGATACAGGTCTCTACAGTGGGAGAATCTTGAGGGGAAATCCCTAGGTGGCAGAAAGCCAGTATAGCAACCTCTCTGCAAGTCCATGATGCAGAGGGCATTCCTGGGAGGGAAAGGTTGTGCCGAGAGGGTCATTGTGCTCTAATGATACCCCCTCCTCTCTGCTGGAATAGCTTCTGCAGGATGTGGGCAGCTTAATGAAGGCCTTAGCTGCTGCCAGGATCAGAGGTCTGCAAAGGTGGCACAAAACTAGTTTTACTCTGGCACCATCCCACAGCTTGACTAGGACAGACTCTAGATGCCAGTGTGCAACTTTGCCCATCTTGCTATACTTCCTCCCAAACTGCTGTACCTTGCCAAGGAAGTGACGTGCCTTAACATGGAAGTGTGAATACACAAACTGTACAGAACTGGGATGGAGCTGTGGAAGGACTTAGGGAGTCATTACTATATTCTTCAAAGTAGTAGTCTACTGAAATGAATACTCCCTGCTTAGCCCCTTGACCTTAGCAATTACCCAGTTGTTAACCATAGGTTTGTAGAAGCAGGGCTGACACAGTTAAAACTATTACTAAAATTTGAAAGTGAAAGAAATAACTAAGAATTTTTCCATGTGGAAATGGCGGGACAGTCATAGAAGCTACTTGTAACTCAGTGACCTTAAAGACAGCAGTTCATGGGAAAATTAAACCCAGGCCAACAGAGACCCATGTGATGGCCTAATGCCATCTTGGTTCTCCAGAGCCCTGATTAGGTAATCTTATGGGCATGCTGAAAAGGCCAGCTTTTTTCATTCTTTGCGAAGGCTGTTGAGGAGCGTGTGAGCTGTGCTAGACATTTTTTGTGGGCAGCCATTTATTTATGGTGCAATTTTTAATTTATGGGAGAGGCACCAGGGCATTGGATGTGCAGCTACAGCTGTATTTTAAATTTTAAATAATGCTGACTTATTAGAACATTTGCATAATTTAAGTATTATGGGCCCAATCCTGCCCTTCCATGGAAAAAGCTACATAGGATGAGTCTGGGAGCCTCCATGTTATGGAGTTTCCTCTGCTTAATTCCATCAAAGTATTTGTCCCCCCCCAGAAAAGGCCCTCTTTCTCTGGATGTTTGGACATCTTTTAGAAAGTACCAAATCCTGGAAAGATTTAATGCTATATATCAAATCATGTGGCAGTGTTATTCACAGTCTTAAGTCCCCTATACCACTAGTAGCACAAATCAACATGGCTGCCACCAGCGACCTCTTAGCACTGATTACTAATATTGGTTATTTCCTGTGGAATGCTTATAGACTGATTTTCCAGGGAAGTGCTTTTTTTTCCTTCTTGTTTGTCATCTTCCTTTCCAGGAACTGTTAGATGACATTTCTGAAGATATAAGAGAGCAAAAGCAAGAAGATATAAATATTAAAGATTCATAAGATATAAGATAGCAAAGGCAAGATTAAAACAGAATAAGATTAAAAGAGGAATAAGGAAGTCAAATGTCTGACAAGTGTAAGAGTTTTGAGTGAAAGGCTTGGAATCTGCTTCCTTCTCCACACCATTCCAGCAGTCTCCTTCCTGCTGCTTCTGTCTCACAGCCTGCTTCAGAGGCAGGTATGCAGAGGTAATTATATTATCCTGAACCCCAGGTAGTTTGCATTCAAACCATGACTGAGACTGAATTTTTACAGCATGCAGGATTTACTTAAAATTTGCAACCTAGTCCTGAGTAACACGTGATTAGGTTCAAGAAGAAACTATAGTTGAGCCACTATGTTACAGTGATCACAGTGTAATTAAGTTCAACATCTCTGAGGAAGGAAAGGTATCCAAAAAATGCATGGTGACAATAAACGTTAGAAAAAAGGACTTTTAAAAAATGAGGAGGCTAGTCAAAGTGAGACCTGGAGTCAAAAGTAAGGAAATAAAAATTCTTAGACACAACATGGAGGTTTCGTAAATATACCTTAACAGAGTCACAGAAGGCAAGCATACCTCTACCCATAAAATGAAACAGAAAGGCAAGAAATAAACCTCAACAGCTGAACAGCAAGGGCCCTGGAGTTATGAGAGCCAAACGGAAAGTGAAAATCCAACCCTAGTGAAGCCAATATAAAGGAGCATAAACAATAGCAGATAATATGTAAAATAGGAATTAGGAGGCTTACAACAGAATTTGAAGAGCAAATAGCCAAAGATATAAAATAAAATAAGAAAGTCTTTATGTATATTGTAGGCAGGAAGCCTGCAGAAGAATGGGTAGGTCCACTGGTCTACAAAGGAATAATGGGAGAAATGAAGGAGTCTAATTTTTTTTTCATGAGTCTTCACTACAAAAGATATTAGGGAGATACCTAACCTGGACTAGTTATTTCCAGGTAATAGATTTGACATAGTGTCATCAGTTGAGATTGCCAAAAGTAGAGATCCAAACATAATGTTGGAATACATAAGGATAGGATGGAGCTAATGCTGAAAATATTATAATGCCATTATATAACTCACTGGACCACTCTCACTTGGAATATCTTGTTCATTTTGGGTCACCTGATAACAGAAATAGGGGACAGAGATGGAAATACTTAGGAGTGGAGAAAAACTTCCATATGAAGAGATATTTAAAAGATTATGGTCTTTATATCATGGCAAATATCAATAGGAATAGATACTGTTATGTATCTTTAATATTTAGCATTGAGAGAACTGCTACACAGGATGAAACAAATAAAATCAACAACTGTGTTGAATGCCTTTATTCATCTTAATCCCTTGATATTCAGCATGTTAAAGATTCTTCTGCAGAATGATGTTTATTCTCTGGCTCTCTGACATAAAAGAAAAAGTTTCATTTCCATCTCAGAATTTTAGCATCTATGAAAACATATCAGTACAGTTCCTTCAATGGCATTTCAGGGTCTGCCCTGTCATTGCATTTTCACAACATGTTTGTAATGGAATACTCTGTAGCCTTTGTCAGGAGCCTAGTTTAAGAAAATCAGTATGGCAGAACAACAATCTGGAATAAAGCATGCAGAGGGGACTATGAGGTCAGAGTTGTAGGACTGTAACAAGATCACGTTTTCCCAATCTCACGAGAATGATTGTCATGAGAATGGATTCATGTGGAGTCATGTTTTTGTTCTCACTACTGTCCTTTCCATGAGGATGAGGCATCACAGTTCAATTAGTTCATTGTAGTCTGTGAAAAGGAAGGCAAAGTACTTCTGGGAATGATGTCATAGAAGCAGTGAATAAGATCTTTCAAGGCTTTAATGTGATGCTCAGAAGTATTCACTATTGGGACTGGAGTGCTTGCAGATAAATAAAAACAATGAGTGATTAAAGCACATTTCTTCTCTGAAAATGACTAAATAAACACGGTACTGTTTTACTCATTAGATGTACTCTGTGGGTCTTTCGAGTAGTTCTATTTGCTAACTTTAGTAAAATTTATTTATTCTACTAATCTTTTATTCCTACTTCAGAGCCAACACAAGTCAGCTGGAGTCTACTGTGGTTTGTGCATCCTTAATGGAATTGTGAACTAAGGCATAATCCTGAAAACATACATGTTTAATTTTAGGCACATGAACAGTACTATTGAATCATTGGAAGCCACTGAGAGACAATAAGTGTAAAGGTCCATTTACAGAGACACTTTTCAGAGCAGAAGCACATGTTAAGACGAGCATCTTTTCCACAAAATATTCTCCCTGTTTCCTGAAAATGTTCACCTTCTCATTATTATGTGTATTCATGGACTGGCCATTTTACATTCCCCTCCTAGGGTACTGAGGCTAAAAATAAAGGAGAATGAAAATGGCTAGCATACCAGATTATAAAACATTGAATAGGTCAAAGACATAGAATTTACTATGACCTTCCCAAGAATATTTGAAGCAGTATTACTTCTTGTGCTTCCTCATTTTTGTTCAGATAATTTTAACAAGTCTATGAAATACCACAATATGAACCCATTTTTATGACAATTACTATGTGAAAAAAGAAAGTACAGTGCAATCCATATGTGCCAGAGATCTCACCGTCCTTGTTAAAGTCACATAATCTTGTAGCCATCTTCAAATGTCAAGCAAAATGAGAGAAAACAGAAGTTTTAAAGAATCTTTAGAATAAAACTAATAACTTCACTGTGTAAGAACGTCCAAAAAACTGTCAACTCATTGAGAGAGAAGGCTTCTTAGTAGTACCACTGCACGTATGGTTACTCATCCTAATTAAAATTTTAATAAAGCTAAGAGCAATCAGGTAATAAATTTGAAGATGACATCAAATTAAAGCATCAGCTGCTTTTCTATACACCATTAATGACTGTTTCTTGGAGCAGCAAGTCCAAGAACTCACAAGGGGAGAGCACAGGATCTGGTCTAAGTGATGAATGTAGCTGAACCATTTTGTAACGGTGACCATGATGTAATTAAATTAACAGCCTTGGGGGGGGGAGAGGAATACCAAAGAAACCCACCACATTAGCATTTAACTTCAGAAAGGAGAACTACAGAAAAATTAGGAGGTTAGTTAAATAGAAATTAAAAGGAACAGTCACAAGAGTGAAATGCCTGAAAGCTGCATGGAAACGTTTTAAAAACACTATTGTAGAGCCTCAAACTACACGGTCTCTCACAAAAGGCTCTCAAGCAAAGTAAGCTGTCATGGGATAAGAGGGAAGATCCTCTCATGGTTCAGTAACTGTTTAAAAAATAGGAGACAAATGGAAGGAATAAATGTTCAGTTTTCACAATGGAGAGAAGTAAATACTGGGGTCCCCCAAAGACCTGTACTGGGACCAGTGCTGTTCAACACGTTCATAAATGATCTGGAAAAGGGGGTAAACGATGATGGGGCAAAATCTGCAGATGATACAAAATTATTCAAGGTAGTCAAGTCCAAAGCTGACTGTGAAGAGTTACAAAAGGATCTCACAAAACTGTGTGACTGGACAAGGAAAATGGCAGATGAAATTCAATGTTGATAAATGTAAAATAATGCACATTGGAAAACATAATTCCAATTATTCTGGAGTCATTTTGGATAATTTTCTGAAAATATCCACTCAATGTATAGCAGCCTTCAAAAAAGCTAATAGAATGTTAGGAACCATTAGATAAGGGATAGATAATAAGACAGAAAATATACTAGTGCTTCTATCTAAATCCATGGTATTCCCACCCCTTGAGTTCTACAAGAATTTCTGGTTGCCTCATCTCAAAAAAATATATTAGAATTGGTAAAAGTACAGAGAAGGGCAATAAAAATATTAGGGTTGTGGAACAGGTTCCATGTGTGGAGAGATTAAAAAGAGGGGGACTGTTCATCTTAGAAAAGAGCTGACTAAGGGGGTCTATACAATCATGAAGGTGTGAAGAGAGTAAATAGGGAAGTGTTATTTGCCTCTTCCTATAACATAAGAACCTGGGTTAACCCAATTAAGTTAATAGGCAGTAGGTTTAAAACCAACATAGGGAAGTACATCGTCACATAATGCACACTCAATCTGTGGAGCTCATTGCCAGGGGATGTTGTGAAAGCCAAAAGTATAACCGGGTACAAAAAAGAATTAGGTAAATTCATGGAGGGTAGGTGTGACGTTGCACTCTATATGATTTTATGAAAGTATGCTGATGAGTGTTAACATAATATAACTAAAATATGCATCATGCAAAAGGTCTCTTGTAAGGTATCGTTACAAAGCTTATAATCTACTGAGTGTGGTCACTCTTGTAGCTGAAACTAGAAATATGAAATATAACTCTGAGGGCCTATTATAATTATGCAAAGTGTGGGCTATTAATGGTGGTTTGGAATCTTGATGGCTCCCATTAACCAGGACAATTGACTATAGATGGCTCTGTTTTACTTGTAAGTCTTCCTGTATACGTGTGTGATGGCAAGTGGGTAATGAAGTCTTACAGTGACATGTGATCATGTCACCTGAACTGGAATCCATCTTTAACCTGGTGCTTTTCCATTGAGAAGGAGGGACGGGAACCCAGAGAGGGACAAAGGACTCCCGCCTTATGCAAAAGATATATAAGTGGGTGGAACGGAACAAAAGAGGCTGCAATCATGAGCTACCACCTGAGCTGGAACAAGGACTGTACCAGGGGAAAGGATTGTGCCCAGAGTAGGAAGGTGTCCAGTCTGTGATAGAAGCTTATTGAAACATCTCTGAAGGTGAGATTTTATCTGTATTCAGTTTTCTTACTGTATGAGGTTTAGAGTTGCATGTTTTATTTTATTTTGCTTGGTAATTCACTTTGTTTTGTCTGCTATTACTTGGAACCAGTTAAATCTTACTTTCTGTATTTAATAAAATCACTTTTTACTTATTAATTAACCCAGAGTATGTATTAATACCTGGAGAGGGGGCAAACAGCCGTGCATATCTCTCTATCAGTGTTATAGAGGGCGAACAATTTATGAGTTTACCCTGTATAAACTTTATACAGGGTAAAACAGATTTATTTGAGGTTTGGACCCCATTGGGAGTTGAGCATCTGAGTGTTAAAGACAGGAACACTTCTTAAGTTGCTTTCAGTTAAGTCTGTAGCTTTGGGGGCACATGGTTCAGACCCTGGGTCTGTGTTGGAGCAGACTGGCATGTCCGGCTCAACAAGACAGGGTGCTAGAGTCCCAAGCAGGCAGGGAAAGCAGGGGCAAAAGTAGTCTTGGCACATCAGTTGGCAGCCCCAAAGGGGTTTCTGTGATCCAACCTGTCATAGTAGGCCCATTGATGTCTATTAGCCAAGATGTCTGGATGTCTGGCTGTCCCTAAATCTCTGAATGCCAGAAGCTGGGACTAGAAGACAGGAGGTGGATCATTCAGTAATTGCCCTGTTCTGTTCATTCCCTCTAAAGCATCTGGCACCAGCCACTTCAGAAGACAAGATGCAGGACTAGATGGACCCCTGACCTGACCCAGAATGGCCATTCTTATGTTCTTTATGCTCAAAGAGCTCTCATCTGCTTGGCACAAAAGATCAACTGAACATGAGTTGAACTCTATGCAGAATACTCTAAGCCAGATCACATGGCACTAATTTCCCTGCCATCCTGACTTAGTTTGGCCCTATCACATAAACTGAAGGCTGAAACTGAGGAATATTTAAGGCACTAATTTTGAAACAGATCCATGATCCTTTAACTGGCTGAAAGCCAATGATGAAGGTCTAATTCAGAGAAATGAACCTGCTATCCTCACTGAAGAGTGTAATAGTCCAGGCAATCCTCAGAAATCCAACATGTAGTGCAAAAAATCTCTCCAGCTACTGCCTTGTCTCCAGTTTCCCATCCAAAGGCAAAGCCATTGAGAAAATAGCGGACAAATCAGCTCTAACAACATGTGCCAACATGTGACATCTGCCAACATCTTGCATCTCAAAAGTCCCAAAAGGATATACCCTGTTTTCCCTTTTGCTTATATTTATGTGATACAACCTGAAGCAGTTGTGAGATGTCATGGTCTTCAATGTCAACAATTTGTTTATGATATCCAAGTGTATCCTGGATGAGACTAGAACAAAATTAAGTGGATAGTACAAGACATTTAGTGATATAATAGTTATAATCTATTAAAATTAAAATAATCTAGGTTTATGTTTTTTAATTATTAGCTGTCACTAATAAATCCTACTTCACTACTTATGCATTTATTTTAAAGAATATCTATCTTGGTTGTGTTCACATTTTGTTATGAACAATACACAAGATTGATATATCAAAAAGTACCATTGAAAATTATTACATGCAGGAGAAAAAAATCTAGGCTCATGATGGGCCAAAAACAGTCATCTGATGTGTAATCATGTTTTTATCCTTCACTTCTTCCCAAGGAACTGAACAATATAGGCAAATGAGTTTATCCTGATTACCTGTCTCTGCACTCCTTGAAAACTACTATTTAATTCTGATGAGCCAATCAGATAGCTTATACACATTTTTGCTTCTTGACAGACTCACTAGAGGTGAATATCAGCTTTTTCTGGATCTTCATCTTCATCTCTTTAGAATGTTAATTTAAAGGGAGAATTGATGGAAACTGAATACGTTAAATGACTTTAGATGAAGAGATTTCCAAATAGCTTAGATAAAAGCATTCTGAATTTATACATATACTGATGTCACACTTGTTATTGTGCCTATTGTCTCATCACCTTGGTCAGTCTTTTTACCCTTTGAATCAATAAATCTTGATATTTACTTCAACAGCAATCAATAAGTGTTTTGACGAGCTTGTAATTAATGAGATAAAGCTGCTGTACAATTAGATGGACACCATGAAATAAGTATGGAGCACCATTTACTAAATCAGTGTTTTTTCAGATACGTGATTATATGATTAAATGATATGATTTGTGACTAGTCACATCTTTTATATGCAGAAGCGTGTCAGAATGTGAACAGGCAGGAAATAAAACAAAGAAAATCTAAAGCATATGCATTTCCAGTAATATAGAGAGAAATATACTGTGATGTTCCATATATGAATTTTCATTTACAGGCATGCCATGTTGAGAACCAAAGAGAGGTTAGAGTTCATCTGACAAAGTGTTGAGGTGCTGGTTTTAGTGTATGATCATATTCAGAAATATGCTAATCAAACATGGGTGCTCACTAATTAAATTTACAAATGATTAGAAATATTTGCCACTGAAAGATTTAAAGTCATTTTTTGAATCCTAATGAAAGTTCCAACATTATGTGTATGCCTCTTGAGGGCCTACTGAGGATAAAGTGTATTAAAAATATAATTGGCTTTAAAGCATGCTAGATTAAGTTTTTGCCGTGATTTATGCTGTCTGCTTTGTATTCACCTTTAGAGTTGTTTTTCCCTCTCTGAACCATGTATATTGATAGCTCAAATGTAAGATGCTAACATCTGTTGATTTGCTTATATTGCATTGATTATTATAATGGCTGAAAAGTCTATTATTTGCACATGATCTTACTCAGATCCTTGAAGCTGTGTTTTTAGCAAAAAATGATGTTTTCGACAATGGCAATACTTTGAAAATATTGTATCTAAGAAAAAGAACAAATGTGTGTTGTTCAAGGGTCAATGAAGAAGTTGGTAAAAATTATGAAAAACTGTTAAGCTTTACATTCTGGGATGTTTTAGTATTTCCCCTGAATCCCAATCATTTCATTTACATAACACAAAAAAATCCTCATGGAATCAAATTTAAAATGTGATCGATTTATTTTTTACTTGTGTTGAAAGTGGATCTTAACAAAGAATCCCCCAAAACACTTGCTTATGAAAAACACCACAGATTTGCCAATTTTCCATTGATTGTAACTAACAGCACTTTGTGGTGTATTCCTTTGAAGACACATATTATAAAAGGGTCAAAGTTCTCAAGTATAAAGTAGTTGGCAAGCATTATCAATGGCGCCCTAGGCTGACCTGGTATATACTTGTGTGCAGAATACAGCAGTAAAAGTAACCAGATAGATCAAAATAAACACACAGAGATTAACTTTCTATGAAGGGTCAATATGATATATTAACATCTACCGGTGGTTACTAAAATTTTTGAATAAAGGTGATGGAAAGGTGTTAGAATGTTTTTGCAACTAGAAACAAAGCATGGCTTTCATGGAACTGTTTACTCAGCATTGTATCATGATTTTAAAAAAATGTCCATTAAATTGTATAGCTAATTGAGGAAAAACCAGATGTCTGAAGGAAGGAAGGTAGGTATGAGTAATCTCTCTGCCTTGGAAGCTGTATGATAACAGCTAGTGCAAAATTATGGGCTCTGTAAACTTGTAGATTGCAATATTTTTGTTCTTTCCCATTTTTTCTATGCAGTTGGAGTGTCACTGTTAGAATGCACACCGGGAACAACAGCACTCTTTTCCCAGACTAAGCAGGCATGTCAGAAAACTCTCCATCTAGGGCCCGATTCAAAACCCACTGAAGTCAGTGGGAAGACTCTCACTGAGTATGTCTACACTGAAAGCCTGTGGCACTGAGTCTCAGAGCACAGGTCAGTTGACGTGGGTTCATGAGGCTCAGGCTGTGGAGCTATAAAAAAAGGAAAAAGCATTTTACTGAGGGGACTAATCCAAAACCCACTGAAGCCAATGGGTTGTCTACACTGCAGTAAAAGATCTGCAGCATGTCCGTGGCTGGCTCAGGCTCACGGGCTCAGGCAGTGGGGTTATAAAAATGCAGTGTAGACAACCTCTCCAAGCCCAGGCTCCAGGCCAAGCCCAAACACCTACACTGCAATTTTATAACCCCACTGCCTGAGCCCGTGAGCCTGAGCCAGCCAGGGACATGCTGCAGATCTTTTATTGCAGTGTAGACAACCCATTGACTTCAGTGGGTTTTGGATTAGTCCCCTCAGTAAAATGCTCTTTCCTGCTACCACAAAGCAGATATTAATTTGGGGGCAGAGAAGGAGGAATGGTCTGGCCGTCAGACATGTTTAAAATAAGCCATGGAATTGAGGAAGGGAGAGGAGAGGAAAGATCAAACAGAAAAGAGAACAAGGTGAGAAATAAAGAAAACAAAGACAGAAGGCAGAAGAGAGGCAAGGAGAATGCAAAAAGTGCAAATGAACAGAGAAGAATGGAACATGGCCCTGATTCAGCACAGTACTTAAGCAAATAGGTAACTTTAAGCATGTGATGAGTTTGGCCATTGAAGTCTACGGAGCTAGTCAAATGTTTAAACTAGTTACAAAGTATCAGAGGGGTAGCCGTGTTAGTCTGTATTCACAAAAATAGCAAGGAATCCGGTGGCACCTTAAAGACTAACAGATTTATTTGGGCATAAGCTTTCGTGGGTAAAAAACCCACTTCTTCAGATGCAAAATGCAGTTACATGCAGACTTGTGTGCCTGAATGAAGCAGGGCCTCTGAGAAAAGGGGATTCAGGAAACAAAGACTTGGATTTGAAAAACATGTTTCAGATCATTAGCATTAGTAGAGCATAATTCCTCTGCCTCTTTTTTTTAACGGAAAAATGTCAACTTAAAAAGTTATGGGTTTTCTAATGGATTAATGCACATTCAGTGTGATTCGCAGTCAGAGACCGTTGCAGACTTTTTATTCTGCACTCAGTTATAATTACATTTGTACAGGAGTGAAAGTAACTTAAATGACTTACCGGTACACAGGGCAGCAGGGGTCCTAGGCAAGGCGGGGGGGAGGGGAGGGGAGTTCTAGGCTCCTGGAAGGGGCGGGGGTGGGGACAAAGTCCCACAGTCAGCTCTTCAGCGCTGCCCAGCCTGTGCCGCCCGGGGCTTTGGAAGTGATTTAAAGGCACTGGGGCTCCGGCCACAGGTGCGTTAGCAGCAATATAGGATATAGCAATATAGCAGCACAGGTGCGTTAGCAGCAATGGCAGCCAGAACCATAGGCCCTTTAAATGGCCGCTGTAGCCCCAGGATAGCAGCGGCATCAGCTGGGAACCGTGGGGAATCCAGCAGAAATTTAAAGGGCCCAGGGCTCCAGCCACTGGTGTGGTAGAGGCAGCGGCGGCCGGGAGTCCCGGGCCCTTTAAATCAGCACCAGAGCCCTGGGGTAGTGGCAGCATGGGCCAGGAGCCCTGGGGCTCCAGCTGCTGCCAGGAATCCAGGGCCCTTTTAAATTGCTGGGCCCCGGGGCAGCTGCCCCTTTTGCCCCCCGCCCTCATCAATGGCCCTGCCAGTACGGTTTGCACTTTCTTGCCGGTACGCCGGACCAGACCAGCTTACTTTCACCTCTGCATTTGTATTTGATTGTATATTGCATGTTTGTACGTGTGAGTACATGGACATGCATGTACAAATCCATGAGATGAAAACTGACCCTTGCATTTTATATGTATGGATCATAGCACTGGTCAGGAATTTTCCATCAGAATGTGTTTAACAGAAAAAAATAGTTTCAAATTGCATCATTCCACATCAAAACATGTTGGTTGGCTTTTCATTTTAGGTCAGTTCAAAATTAATCTGTATCTGCCTAAATGTCCTAAAGCCAAATAGAATTTGTAGTTCAGGTGCTGCATGCCCCTATTCTCTCCTATTGCCCAGGAGCTCTTGCCAGATTATATCTCCCATGGTGCACGATAGTGTCTCCTCTGATTGAACGGTGACAGTGTGCCATGAAAATCCATAACGAGAGAGCATTATGGGAGATGTAGTCCAAATAGAGAACCTGGCCCATACATCATGATGCACACAAACTACAACTCCCATAAGGCACCATGGCAGCTTAGTGACAGTTCAAAATTAAATGGAGCCCAATTTAAACATTCTGACAGTTCTGAATTGAAATCTTTCAAAATTTTGTTCAGCACAAAATATGATATTTTTAATTTTTATCATGATTTGGGATGAATACACATGTCAAAATATCAGAATTTTCTGTGGGAAGAAATTCTAATTTAGATCACCTCTAAAGAATTAATAATTACTTTACGACAATTCATAAAAATTTAAAATCAACTATTTTGTCTGGATGGGTAGGGTTTCTTTAAAATACAAATGATTACTAGAGAGTTTGTTTTCTTTTCTAAGCTTAAAAAATCAGCAACACAGAGACATGCTCTCCTTTCTCATGTACCTTCCCTTCTCACACACATAAACGTGTCTTGAGATATCCTGATAAAGAGTTCTTGCTAGCTATTTCCTCATTGTGGTGTGTATTCAGCACATCACTTAAGTATATGTTTAACTTTAAGCACTATCAGTGGGACTTGGGCACATATTTAAAGCTAAGCACCTATTTAAGTGCTTTGCTGAAACAGGACATTACACTGAAATTTCATGGCTGCTAGAATATCTCCTCTACTACATCCACTTTGTAAAATGCCCTGCTATCCGAAATCTGATAAGCAGATTTGGTACATATTTATACAGCTGCACTCAAGCATTATTTTTCCAGGCGAGCGTGTGACTAGGACTTGTCCAGCTATTGACTCTGTTGAGTCTGAACTTTTGATGAGCTTAAACTTAACCCAGACTTGATGTCTCTGTCTGAACTTTTAATCAAAGCTCTGACCTGCGAACTACTCATGACACCCCCCCTCCCCTTAAGTAGCCATCTCCCCTTATCTCTTTCTAAATGTACATTTTAACCCGTTTTATCCTGTAAAATCTTGTTTGATTATGCATGACCATTATGATCTGTTAATCACTTTGTTTACTTCTGTGTATAAATATTGCTGCTCACCCCTAATAAACTTGCCACACTTACTCTGAAGCCTTTCAAGCTAAGGATAGTGTGAGCCCGTTGATCAACGAATTGGTGTCTGGTCTCTGACAGATTGTGAGCCCATACCAACTCCGCACGAACTCGGGTGCTGGAGAGGTGAGTAAGGACTTGCTTTTTTACCTAACAATTTGGGGGCTCGTCCGGGATATCCTTCTGGTGCGGTGCCTCTGTCCAGTGGTCAGACCACTCATATACGAATTGGCAGGCGCCACGGGAGATTTCTCCCAGCCAATTCAATATTGAGGGGTCGTGTACTGGACAGCAGGGTAAACGCCAGTTGGAGGGCTCCTGTCAGACACCATGGGTCAAGGGACTAGCGTGCCTCTTGAGAGTCCGTTGGGGATTGTAAATAAGTTATGGAACGAAGGGAAACTCCCAGTACAGACAGGAATGTCTAGAAGAAAGTTGTACACACTGTGTGTAAGGAATTGGACTGGGTATACCGCGGTATTGGCCGACCCGGAGATGAGGTGGCCTTCGTATGGCTCTTTCGAACAGGCTGCCTTAAGAGGAGTAAGGAGCCAGATCGAAAAAGACCATCCGGGACAGTTATGTTACTGGTTTTGTTGGGACACAGCAGCAGAGCTGTGGAAATCTTTAAAAATTATGGCAGTCAGGTATTCTCCCGAGAGTGAACCCCCTCCATGTTATTTCGATGAAGGGTGTAAACCACGGCGTGTTTTGACTCGTCAGTTGGTCCCCACTGCCCCTGCCCCTATTCCTCCGCAGGGGGACTCTCTCCAGGGCGCAGAGGGGAATCTGCAGGACTCCAGGTCGGAATCTCTGCAGAGGGATAAGGGGGAAATGAAAGGGCACACCTCGGGAGGAATAATTACTAGGCAAATGATCAAGCAGATGCAGCAGGTTGCATACCCCTCCCCTGAGAATAGCCCAGAGGCTGCCTCTGCCAAACCTTTTGTGAGTGATAAAGGTGAAAGTAAAGTACTGCCTTTACAGGTGCACGACCAACCTTTTGTGGGCAATAATGGCCAGTTACAACATACTAATATTGTGGAATATAAAGGATGGCTAGAATGGGACTTGAAAGAATGGGGATGGTTGTCAGGGTCCTTTGGGGAAAATCCCCGAAAGATCACAGAACTTTTAGAAAGATTGTTTTCAAGTCATAATCCTACTTATATGGATGTAGATCAGTTGTTAAGTAGAGTTTTAACCGGAGAGGAACGTAGTAGATTGTGGATGGCAAAAAGGACATGGGGGGATAGCAATGCGGTTAATATTACTTGGATGGGCTGCTGTCTGGAATCCCCTAGACTGGAGTCAGCCAAGGCTGACTCAGCTGCGAATAGATCGAGAGCGATTGTTAAAGAGACTCAAAGAAATGGCTCGCCGCTCGCCTAATCAGGCTAAGTTCATGCAGATTCGGCAGGAATCTGATGAGCCACCCAGAAAGTTCTGGTCGAGGCTATTGGAGGGGGCCCGAATGTTCACTCAGATGGATCCTGAAAGAGAAGCAGACCACCCTACTCTTATTTCGTTTTTTGTGAATCAGTCAGTGCCCCCTGTAAGGGATTATTTCTTAAAGTTTCGCCCTGGTTGGGGAGGTAAGTCAGTCACTTCAGTGTTGGACGTAGCTGATTTTGCATGGAAAAAAGAAAGGGAAAGTAGTAAAAAGAAAGAGAAAAAGGAAGACTATAAGTTGATGGCTTTAGCTTTTCACGGCGGTGTTCAAGGCAGAGGCCGTGGCCGTGGCAGGGGATTTCAGGGTGCTCGGGGAAGAGGGTCCTGGCAACCCCAGCCACCAGGAAATTGTTTTCAGTGCGGACAGCCCGGTCACTTTAAACGTGAATGCCCCTGGGGACGCCCAGAGGGTCTGGTTGCATCCGCAGATACTTACACCAGGGACGAATACACCCCTGCACCACCAGCTCAGCCCGTTCCCCAGGCCTGGATCAACTACGGGCAACAGCAGCAGCTGCAGCAAACTCAGCCTCCTCAATGACGGTACCCCGGGGGCGAAGGCAAACAATGTGATGGTCTTATTTCCTTAATGTCTTTAGCTGGCTCCTTCCTCACTTTCTCCCCTCCCAGCAAAGAGCCTCGTCTAACCCTTTCAGTCCAGGGACTGCCTGTCTCCTTCCTCATTGATACTGGAGCTACTTTCTCTCTTTTAAATCATGCCCCCTCTCCCTGGCTATCCTCTGAGGTTAAAACTGCAACTGGGGTGGAGGGCAACCCACAGTCTCTGGGACTCACTTTGCCTCTAAATGTTATTTATGCTGATAAATGTTTTTCTCACCGTTTTCTTTTTTCCCCAGCTTGTCCGATCCCTTTGATGGGCCGGGATTTACTCTGTAAGCTTGAGGCTACTTTAACCTGCACTCCTGAAGGGGTAGGATTATTGATGACAGTGTTAGGAGATTCGGCCCCAACTCAGGGTAATTGGGAAACCCCCCCCTCTCTCTCCCCTGACCTCACTGACTTGCCTTTAACCCTCTGGGGAATTTCTGACACTGATGTTGGCCTGCTCCTTTCAGCAGAGCCAGTAAGGATTCAAGTGAAGCCCTCCTTAACCCCCCCGTCAGTCCCTCAATACCCCCTGTCGTTGGAAGCCCGGGAGGGCATCCGCCCCATTATCGAGGGATTCATTGCACAAAAGCTAGTCCGCCCTCAGCGCACTCCCTGTAACACCCCTATACTGCCTGTCAAAAAGCCTCCTAAAAAGGACGGAGACCCTATTCGTTGGCGCTTTGTACAGGATCTACGGGTTGTTAATCAGTATGTGGTCCCTCTTCATGCAGTAGTTCCTGATCCAGCTACTATCATCAGTCAAATCCCCTGGGATGCTGAGTGGTTCACTGTTATTGACTTAAAATCAGCTTTTTTCAGCATTCCTGTGCACCCAGACTCTCAGTATCTCTTTGGTTTCACCTGGAAGGGATAAAGTTATGTCTGGCAACGACTTCCTCAAGGCTACAGAGACAGCCCCACGATTTTCAGCCAATGCCTCCGCCACGACTTGGAAGGCTTCACCAGTCCGCAGGGATCCACGTTAGTCCTATACGTAGATAACATCCTATTAGGTAATCGCGAAGAAGCTGCCCTCCGCATCGATGGTAAGGCACTTTTATTATACCTACACACCAGAGGCCACAAGGTAGACCCTAACAAGATTCAGTGGGTCTCACAGAAGGTCCGATATCTGGGCTTCCTATTAACCCCAGAGGGAAGACAAATGGACCCAGTCCGCATAAAGACTATCCAAAACTGCCCTCTGCCAAACACCAAGAAACAACTTCGAGGTTTCTTAGGATTAATTGGCTTCTGTCGCCCCTGGTTACCGTCCTGCGGGGAGTTAAGCAAGCCGCTCCACCGACTCACTGCTAACCTTGCTCCTGACCCTTTGCAGTGGTCCCCGGACACAATCCAAGCCTTTCAGTTACTCAAGGACAGTGTGGCCTCCTCCATGTCTCTCCGCCCCCCCAATTACAGCAAACCCTTTCACCTTTTTGTCCACGAGAGGGGCGGAATTGCTAGTGGCGTCCTTACCCAGCTGAGCGGGCCCCACCATTTCCCGCTTGCTTTTTACTCTCAGCAGATCGACCCTGTCGCTCAGGGAACCCCATCCTGCACCCGGACTCTGGCAGCAGCTGCCCTGCTGATCACAAAGGCAAAGAGCCTGACCCTGGGTCATTTTACCACAGTTTGGACCTCTCATGCCTTGTCAGCCCTTCTGCGTAGGGGCACAACCAAGTCTTTTCGGCCCATCGCCAGCAACAGCTAGAGGCCGAACTCTTGAAAGACACTAACCTAATTTTTAAAAGGTGTGGGCCCCTTAATCCAGCTACCTTGCTTCCTGACCTGCCAGTCCTCCAGGATCAGCACGACTGTGTGGAAGTAGTTTATAGCATCTTACAGATAAGGGACAACCTGTTTGACGTGCCACTGGACAACCCTGATTGCATCCTCTTCTCGGACGGAAGCTCCTTCTATGTTAATGGCAAGCGTTTCACCGGTTATGCAGTCACCTCTGAATGGGACATTCAAGAGGCCGCCTCACTGCCAGGCAACTGGGAAGCCCAAGCCGCCGAACTCTATGCCCTGGCCCGAGCTTGCCAGTTGGCCGCTGGTAAGACCGTTACCATTTTTACTGATAGCAAGTATGCTTTTGGAGTTGTGCATTGTCACATCCACCTCTGAAAGTTTCGAGGTTTCCAGACAGCTGCCGGTAAACCCATTCAGCACCTCCCCCTCATCCACAAGCTTTTGGACGCCCTCCAAGAACCCTCGGTCCTGGCTGTAGTTCACTGCCGGGCCCATACTAAAGATGATAGCCCCGTCACCCGTGGGAATGCCCTGGCTGACACCTCCGCCAAGACGGCTGCCGTCTTACCCTTAGCCATGCCCATGTTGGCTATTGCAGCCTCCTCCTTTACTCCACCGTACCCCGTACCAGTACCCGCTGCTGAACTACAGTCGTGGGAGAGCCTCGGAGCCACTCTGGTCAAAGGGACCTGGCTTATGCCGGATGGCCGAGCCTGCCTCCCTCGCTCCACATACCCTGTGGCAGTTCGCTGGCACCATGATAAGGGGGGTCACTACGGCACGCACGCCCTTGTGGACACCATCGCTCGCTTTTGGTATGCTCCAGGCATTCAACCCTACTGCCTGTCAATAGTAAAAGCATGCAGCACATGTCAGCGTAATGGACCTGCTCCGCCTCTTAAAAAAATTAAGGGTGGAAGACCTCCGCCTGCTGCTCCATTTCAACATCTTCAAATTAACTTTGCAAATATGCCAAAGGCTTTTGGGAAAAAGCACCTCCTTGTTTTGGTTTGCCCTCTGACTTCCTGGGTCAAAGCTTTTCCTACTGCTAATTGTACTGCTGCCACAGTGGCGAAAATTCTCCTTAAAGACATTGTACCCCGTTTTGGCATCCCTCTCGTGCTTGACTCAGATCGCGGACCTCACTTTACTGGTCATGTCCTTGGCCGTTTAGAACAAAAACTGGGCATTTCACACTCCTTTCATACACCCTACCACCCTCAGTCTAGCGAAAAAGTTAAGCGTATGAATAGGGAGCTTAAGTTTACATTGGCTAAATACTGTCAGGAAACAGGATTAAAGTGGCCTCAGGTACTTCCCTTGGTCCTGTTTCACCTTCGTACTCGCCCAACCCGTGTATTGGAATTATCCCCCTTTGAACTGCTCTATGGACACCCCCCTTTCAAAGGCGGGGCGCTACCACGTGCTGATGTTTCACTATTGGGAGGGGATCATATAACCGCGTGCCAGTTTCTCTCCCTACAGGCTCGCCTCCGTACCCTTTGGAAAGCCTCGCAGTTTTCCCAGACCGTGCCGCTGGAAGAACAGATCCACCCGTTCCAACCAGGGGACTTCGTCTGGGCCAAAAAGTTCGTTCGTGGCGACACCCTCCAGCCGAGGTTTACTGGACCCCACCAGGTTCTTTTAACAACCCAGACTGCAGTGTTCCTGAAAGGACGCAAATCCTGGATCCACCACTCCCACGTCAAGCCAGCCGTAGTGGACCACAGTGACGGACCAGCAGCTCTTGCCACCACTGAGGACACTGCCTCCGACCAGTGAACCAGCTTACCTCTTTCAGACATCAGACTTAAATTGACTCGGAAAAAATGAGAGGACCTTTTATTCTGACAACTGTATGCTTTTTATTATGCCTTTTTAGTTTATTTTCTGCTTATAAAAATAATGGTTTTATTAGATATTCCCATAAGGTTAAAACTCGTATTTTAGAAAATAGAAGTAATTGCTGGGTATGTACTCAATTTCCAGTAAATGCAAAACAGGAACTCCCCTTCACACCCATTCCCCTGACCACTGCTAATATAACTTGGATGCCACTGGCTAGAGTAAAAGATCCAGTCCAACACAATCTTACATGGAACAAAACAGGAGTGCCAATTAACAGATATCTCAGGGTAACCAATCAGACAGAATCACTGTGTTTTGTTAAAGAAAAGGGGTCAACTTTTGTGGGAACAAGTAAATGCAACATGTATTTTAATGGCACCGCCTTTAGTAAAAATCTTGGCTTCAAGCCTTGCGCATCCCACTTATCCCACATGTAAATCCCTCACCACAATCCAACTTTTCCATGGGTGGGCAGGCCTTCAGAGTCAGCTTTTAAGAAGCCCTGCTCAGATCACAAGGGTGTCCAACTAATTGCTAAGGAACGTACAATTGCCTTCTACAACTGCTCAAGCAGTACTACACTGCCCTTTAAAAACACCACTACCAAATTGTGCCTCTGCAGTTCGCACAATGACCCCTCTGCATTACCAGGGAAACAGTGGTCCAACGGGTGGTGGGTTACCTCCTACTTTAAAAAATGAAATACCCGAAACGCTTTGTATGGAACATACTGGGTGTGCGGGCCCAAAGCTTATTACTTTCTCTCCCCTGATTGGGCAGGGTCATGTTATTTGGCATGGCTAACACCGCCTTCTCGCATCTCCCTCACTCCCCCTCATTTTCCCCACGTTCGTAACATCCGTGAAACCTTCAGAGATATTAATATCCGTGATGGTTTGTCGTGGCACCGGTGGGCTGGTCTCATTAGCTTGAGGGGTGGTGTCATCCGTCTACAGGGACTACTAGAATCTTTAACCAATGAAACTGCGACCCTATTTAAAAATCAGGCTGGGAAAATGTCCCAGCTGCGCCAGTTAGCTTTGCAAAACCGAATGGCTTTAGACATAATGTTAGCAGCCCAGGAAGGAACTTGCGCCCTCATAAATGAAAAATGCTGTGTTTTTGTAAATGACACCTACTCTGACACTTTTCAACGTACCAAACATCTAAGGAAAATAGCTAAAAACTACTCTTCTGGCCAGCCACCTTATAATTGGTGAAAAGCCTTATAAAATTGGCTGCCTGGATTTGGGTGGGTTAAAAAACTCTTGGTGGGTATTGTTGGGGCCATAGTAATCCTTATAATACTGTGTTGCTGTATTCAGTGTGTCCCCTCCCTCATAGACTCATGTGGGTCAGTTTATTCTTTTCCTACTTCAGCCAAGGGCCTTACTCTCTTCGAGTTGGCCCAGGCTGAAATTGCCAAGCGGCCCTTGGCTCCTTAAAATGGGGTGTAGCTTTTGGTAAATAGTTATCCCAAAGCTACAAATGGAGGAATGTTGAGTCTGAACTTTTGATGAGCTTAAACTTAACCCAGACTTGATGTCTCTGTCTGAACTTTTAATCAAAGCTCTGACCTGCGAACTACTCATGACACCCCCCCTCCCCTTAAGTAGCCATCTCCCCTTATCTCTTTCTAAATGTACATTTTAACCCGTTTTATCCTGTAAAATCTTGTTTGATTATGCATGACCATTATGATCTGTTAATCACTTTGTTTACTTCTGTGTATAAATATTGCTGCTCACCCCTAATAAACTTGCCACACTTACTCTGAAGCCTTTCAAGCTAAGGATAGTGTGAGCCCGTTGATCAACGAATTGGTGTCTGGTCTCTGACAGATTGTGAGCCCATACCAACTCCGCACGAACTCGGGTGCTGGAGAGGTGAGTAAGGACTTGCTTTTTTACCTAACAACTCCATCATAATCTTGATAAATCTCCTGTTTTTATAAGTACTGGGAGATACAGTGCCACCACTTTGAAATGCTGTATCCCCACAGGGTCCAACCAAGCTGTAAAATCCTTGCTTCCGTTTTTTATTTGCTTCTCTGAGGGACGAGTGCTCTCAGACACAGTTAAAACTTTAAAAGCTCCTTGTTTTGCAAAGGCCTATCTAAGTAGCATATTTTGGAGATACAGCTACTGCACTTGCATGCAACAAAGTGCACTCGCAACAGGCAGTGGCATTTCTTGGGCATGCAAAGCCATTCTTTGCTAATGTCTATGTTAGTGATTCCTGTTCATCAGTGTCACTATGCTCTGTACAGCACCAGCCTAAGAATTTTGGGGAGGGCAGTGACACTTTTGTTAGGGATAGTCCCCAAACACCACTAGTTAATTTTATATTAAAGCTGTTTATGTGAGACATGGGAGAGGGAGGCTTTAGGTTCCCACTGTCCCTGGAACCTTATGCTGTAGAAGTGGAATCCAGCTGCTTCTTCTTTCCATCCCTGATGACTGGGTTACATTTTTAATGCTGTCTTTGCAAGGAAAGAGGCTAGAAACTTACTTTAAAAACCAATGGAACCAAAATTGAGATTCTCCTTTTCATTTACATTTCTATATCCTTTCCTAAAGGATGTCTCTATCTTTGACACAAAAGGCCATGACTGAGCCGTTAGGGCCATATTGTCAAACACTCCTACAAAATTTGCAAGTTCATCTTTTTGCATATGCTGAAAGACCAGATTTTTCCCCACCTACATGGGCATTTCTGCATGCATACTGCACAGGTACACACTGGAGCACCAATTACTAGTGAAAAACATGTGTGCACGGTTTTATATGAGCAAACACACTTGCAAATGTAAACTTAGTAATGTAAACTGATGCAAATGAATGCATTTTAAAGGCTTATTTGAAAATTTGGACTGTTAGAAATTTACTTCCTTATTTATCATAGTCACCCAGCATATCAAGGGAATCAATAAATATTAAAAAGATTCTTGCACAAATACTACCTTGCCAACATTTGTTATTTTTATTTATTTATGTCCTTTATATTTTTCAACAGATTAAACATTTTTGTTTTGTTTTCAAAACAATTAAAAATGGGGTTCAAAGCCTGGCAATTATTTTTCTAGTCAAGACAAAATACTCCCCTGGAGAATGTTTTTAAAAAGATATTTGATTCACTTTAAGTAAAAAAAAAAGATCCAATTTAAAGTCTCTCCTTGTTGTTGTTGCTCTTGCCAGAGCTTCAGATGACACTGAAATATGTGACCAAATGTTTTTGCTACTTTGATTTCAAAGTTCTTCTGCCTTTTTGAAATATTAAGTGAGTGACCACTATCTAAACTTTCCTGGGTTTTTGTTTGTTTTTAAGTGCCACTAAATGTACGCTATCTATCTAAATCCCTAATCCAAGAGCTGATGCAACTGTGGTGAAGGGTGATTAATGGGAAGCAAGTTGGGGACTAGTCAAATCACATAAGAAAGTGAAAAAGAAAAAGGGATGCAGGTACTCCTGGGATAATTCTAAGCTCTCAGGTCATGTGTACACTAGAAACTTAAGTCAACCTATATTAGATTGACTTACAGTAATTACTGCGGTGGTTCATGTCCACACTACTCTCCTTCTGCCGGTGGTGAACTTCCACTGATTTGCAGTGTTGGGGGCTGACAGCCTGGGCTCTCAGCTCCACACACAGCTTCCTATCGGGAACCCTGCTGCCCCCTGGGCTGTTGGCTCCCCACTCCCCGCCTCCAGGAGCCCAGCTGCCCACTCTCCCCCAGGCTCTTAGCTCCCTGCCACAGCCAGGCTCCCGGTCAGGAGCTTGGTGTCCAGAGTTTGGGTAGCTCCTGGCAGGGAGCCAGGAGCCTCCAGGCAGCACCCGGGCTCCCCGCGGGGAACCAGGAGCCCAGGGTGCAGTGCAGCTGGGAGTGGGAAGCCAGACAGGCGTAGCCTGGCTCGGAGCTGGGAGTGGGGAGCCCAGGCAGCAGCAGTGCCGGGGGATCCAGGACCTGGGGGCAACCAGTTGGGGGCGCAGGGTAGGTGGACTTTATCTGGAGCCCTTCACCCACCCTGGGGTGACTTCTCAGCTTTCTTGTCAATTTCACAGCTCCATGCCAGCCAACAGCCGATGTAAGTAACATAGTGGTGTCTACACAGACACTGCATCACCCTAACTACACCGACATAAGCCCTGTGCCTCTCACGGAGGTGGAGTTATGTCAGTGTAGTAGGGAACTTACATTGGAGGGAGCAGGTCTGTACTATGTACACTGACATAAATAGGTCAACATAAGCTACCTTACATCGACCTAACACTGTAGTGTAGACCAAGCCTCAGTGTTTCGCACAAATCAAAATAAGAGGTAGAATAAGCATAAAAAGTTCATGAATATGTTCCAATTAATCTGTATGCGCACTGCAATGCTCTGTAGTTTGGTTCATTTAAATCTGAAATTCCCTTCCCCGTTGATGTCAGCTAGTTAGCCAAGACGGTGCATTACTGTTATGATCACTACAGCGCACATAATTTAGATTTATCTCTTTAGGGATTCAGCTCCACCCCCTGCTAGCTAATACGCTCACCATGTTTAATGATGCAAAAAATTTCCCTGAGTACAGGTTATTTATCTTTATCAGGGGCTGCTTTTGGCTGGCTGTCAGTTATCAGCCAGAATATTTGCTCCTAAATGGTTTGTACTCATCCATATTCCAGGGGAATCCTGAGGCCCATATTATCACTGATGTTTGCAATAAAAATGTTTCAGTTCTTGAGATACACCTTAGTAATACTGATTTATGAGTCTGTACTAGCTATATTTCTGATTCAGTGATATGAACCCTGAAGTCTCTGTCAGAGAGGTAAAATATCTCTCCAAAATCTCAGGAGCAAAACCAGGGTGTTGCAGTTCTGCAAAAATACAAGGAATGAAGATACTTCTTTGAATGTATGTGGCAGGGGGACAAAAGAGTCATAAGTGCCTTTTTTTGACTAAAGCAACAGAGGGTCCTGTGGCACCTTAGAGACTAACAGAAGTATTGGGAGCATAAGCTTTCGTGGGTAAGAACCTCACTTCTTCAGATGCAAGTAATGGAAATCTCTAGAGGCAGGTATAAATCAGTGTGGAGATAACGAGGTTAGTTCAATCAGGGAGGGTGAGGTGCTCTGCTAGCAGTTGAGGTGTGAACACCAAGGGAGGAGAAACTGCTTCTATAGTTGGATAGCCATTCACAGTCTTTGTTTAATCCTGATCCGATGGTGTCAAATTTGCAAATAAACTGGAGCTCAGCAGTTTCTCTTTGGAGTCTGGTCCTGAAGTTTTTTTGCTGTAAGATGGCTACCTTTACATCTGCTATTGTGTGGCCAGGGAGGTTGAAGTGTTCTCCTACAGGTTTTTGTATATTGCCATTCCTGATATCTGACTTGTGTCCATTTATCCTCTTGCGTAGTGATTTTTTTTTACTATGTCAGGAAGATCTGGAAAGAGGAAAGAAACAAGTGCAATAAGGAACAGAAAGGTGGAACGGAGACAAATAAAAAGGAGAGGAAAAGGAAAGGTGAGAAGGCAAAAATATTGGGCAGAGAATTAGGGAAACCAAAAGGAACAAGAAGAAGAAGCTGGAGAGAGAGTGAGAGAGAGAGTGCTAGCTTTCAAAGCATCAGATGAATTCTGAGGTGAGAATTAATTTCTGCTTATTAGACTTTATTGATAAATGGTTGTGGCAACAGCAGAAAACCTAGGAATACCTCATAAAAGTACTTGCTACTGAACAGCAGTCACTGGGGGCTGCAGGCGACCGTGCCTGCAGACAGTTGATGTAAACAAACTGTCTTGCGGCCCACCAGCGGATTACCCTGACGGGCTGCATACGGCCCGCGGGCTACTCACCACAGCCTTAACATATTTGAAAATGTATCAGGTTCCCCCCCCAGTCTTCATTTCTCAAGACTAAACCTGCCCAGTTCTTTAACATTTCCTCATAGGTCAGGTATTCTAAATCTTTTATGATTTTTGTTTCTCTTATCTGGACTGTCTCCAATTTTTCCACATCTTTCCTAAAGTGTGGCACCCAGAATTGGACATGGTACTCCAGCTGAGGCCTCACCAGTACTGAGCAGAGTGGGACAATTGCCTCCCATGTCTTACATATGACACTTCTGTTAATACATCCCAGAATGATATTAGCCTTTTTAGTAATTGCTCACATTGTGATCTACTACAACCCCCAGATCCTTTTCAGCAATACCACTGTCTAGCCAGTTATTCCTTTTTTTTTTGTAGTTGTGCATTTGACTTTTCCTTCCTAAGTGAAGTGCTTTGCACTTGTCTTTATTGAATTTTATCTTCATGTTTTCAGACCAATTCTCCAATTTGTCAAGATCATTTTGAATTCTAATCCTGTCCTCCAAAACACTTGCAACCCCTCCCAGTTTGGAATCATCTGCAAGTTTTATAATCATGCTCTCCACTTCATTATCCAAAACATTTATAAAAATGTTGAAAAGTACTGGTCCTGGGACTGACCCCTGCAGGACCCCATTAGATAGGTCCTCCCGGTTTGACAGGGAACCATTGATAACTACTCTTTGAGTACAACCTTTTGACCAGTTGTGTCCCCAATTTATAGTAATTTGAAATCAGCAATTAACCTTTCAATTTGTTAAAACTATGACTAGGATGACAACAGGAGCAGCAAGTGAGTGTTGGATTTAATGCACACAGTAAAATGAGCCAGATCTTCTTCTCGGGGATCAGAGGAAGATGAAATCCTCCCGTTGTGGTCTTGGAGTCACTCCACAGCCTATAATTTGAAAGCTACAGTAGCCTCCAAGACCACTGTTGTCTCCTGCCCTCCACACATATGCAGGACAAGATTGGTTAGCAGGTAGATCCACATAATTATAGACAGATGAAGAAAGTCCTCCACCCACCACCATATATGCCCCCTGTCAAGGTCACTACATACTATTCCCTCCTGAATAGTGTAACCATGTTGGTTCTGCTACAGACAGGCCACAGAGGTTGGGGGAAGAGCTTAGCTTGTTTGTTATCATATCATATTGTTATACTGAGAGTTGGGGAAAACCTGGTTCAAGCTGGTGGGTGTACCAGCTGCTCTTCATGCAAGACAAAGGTAAAAATAAATTGAGCTCCTTTATAGACTAGATAGCTGAATTCATAGAACCACGACCCAAATCATAAGCCACATGAAAGTCTGGAGTTGAGAATTGTGGCCCAAAGATTTCCCAGGGGTTGAATACAATTGTGTGTGTAGGAGAGAGAAGCACCACTGAAACACACAGAGAAGGCCACAGAAATTCAAGGACAACCAGAGATGGACTTGTAGCATGACTGTGAGATAAAGCTAAGAGAGAGAGAGCTTTTGGGGCAAAGTGCTAGCTGAAAAGAGGTTTGGAACTGTGAGCAAGAAAACTGTCTCCTACTGTTTGATTCCTACTGTGTTAAGGGAAACAAGACTTTATGTAGGTTCTTTCTAAATAATTACATCAAAGGATTACATCAAAGAAATACCTGACTCCAGCATCAATTTCTCCTAATGGAAACAACCCACAAGACCCCAAATTTTGGCTAATGCCTTGGGTCAAAAAGCGGAACACTATAATTTTTCCCATGAAGAAATTTAAAACTAACATATTTTTCAAGAATATCTAAGGGATCTCAGAGAGAAAGAAAAAATGTTGACTCACACAGTCAACCTGTGGAACTCTTTTTCAGGGGATGCTGTGAAGGCCCAAACTATAACAGGGTTCAAAAAAGATAAGTTCATGGAGGATATGTCTATCAATGGCTATTAGCCAGGATGAGCAGGGATGCAACCCCATTCGCTGAGTGTCCCTAGCCTTTGTTTGCCAGAAGCTGGGTGTGGGCAACAGGGGATGTATCACTTTATGATTACCTGTTCTGTTCATTCCCTTTGGAGCACCTGGCATTGGCCATTGTTGGAAGACAGAACACTGGGCTAGATGGACCAAGTATGGCTGGTCAACCAAGTATGGCTGTTCTTCTGTTGTGGGATCCAAACAAATTCAGGGATGGAATGTGTAAATCCATTATTCTTCAGCCTAAGTCTGGACACACTGAAGTCATTGGAAGCTTTACCACTGACTTCAGTGGGACCAGAGTGATTTGAAAATCCCATCCCAAATTCATTCAGGTGGTAGGTTCACCAAATTATATTAAAATTATCCTTTATTATTTAAAATGTTAAACGTACATGTCAGCAATGATGCCAGCAGTCTGATTGCAACAAACAGGTGCCAACTCATGCCATGGTCCCCAGGTCTCAGTTGAACACTAACAATACCTGATTGAAATCAGTGTGGCTCACCTGTGTGTTAGCATTGTTAAAATAGGTACTAAAATTATCAGAATGTGTTTAGAGTTTAGACTTCATTGAATGCTTGTGAGTTGCTGCATGCATTAATCTCACTTTTAACATCTGTATCCCATATTGTAAAGTAATATTTGAGCAGTTGTATTGTGAGCCTCTGTGACTATGTAAATCACCAGACAGGAGAGAGACATTTATTAGTGTGAAGGGCTGGTCTTCAATAGAAGGCATTATGCCCTTCCCAAAAGGAAAGGTCCATCAATACCAGATGAACTAATGTGGCATGTTGCAATTTGCATTTCCCTATGTACCATCAATCAGAAGGACAAAAGACTTTCATTGTCCTGCTTTCCTCCCATGAAGATGAGTCATGCAAGTGGACTCCTCCTTTCAGCTAAGTTTGCAGCTCAGAGCACATGACAGGAGGGGGATAAAAACTCCAAACAAAAAAGAACTTGGTATCTCAATGTTGCTTGGACTCTGGGGGACAAAAAGTGTTTCTAGGCATAAGCAAGATATCCCCAGCTGCTTAGCCTGGGTTAGCCCTAAAGGACATATAAAGTTTGCAGATTTTAGAAGCTTCTATTATCTTTTGAAACTTAAGATTGTAACTCATTTGTGTATCTCTGTTTACCTGATTTAACCTTTGTAAATGACCCTCTGGTTTCCTTTTCCTGTTTAATAAATCTGTAGATGGTTTATTATAGGTTTGGCTACAAGCATTGTCTTTGGTGTGAGATATAAGCTGCAACTGACCTGGGGTAAGTGACTGGTCCTTTGGGACTGGGAATAACCTGAATATTGCTGAGATTCTTGGTATAACGGACCATCTATCACAGAGATATGCTCACCTGGGTGGCAAGATAGATCAGCATACCCGAGGTGACTGTCTGTCACTCCATGTTAAGGCTGTTATAGTGCCTGAGGAATTTATCCTTCATAATTGGTTAGTGAAATCTAAATATAAAACCCATAACCAGTTTGAGGTTTGTGCCCTGTTTCCTAACATTCTACCCTGAGGTTGTTACTCATGTTTTTGAGTAATACTGCAGGCAGTATTACAGCATTATTGTTAATTTTTAATTATTGTTGATACAAAATAATTTGTATTTATTTTGTAAATAAAATACAAATACAAATAAATGGGGGGAGGGATAGCTCAGTGGTTTGAGCATTGGCCTGCTAACCCCAGGGTTGTGAGTTCAATCCTTGAGGGGGCTACTTAGGGATCTGGGGCAAAAATCAGTACTTGGTCCTGCTAGTGAAGGCAGGGGGCTGGACTTGATGACATTTCAAGGTCCCTTCCAGTTCTAGGAGATGGGATATCTCCATTAATTTATAAAATTAAGTGTCTGGGCCAACTATCTGCATGTGTGTGTTTGTTTAGAACTCTTTTTTACCATGTATAACCTGCACAACTATATATTTATAGTTTATGTGGTTCCTGGGCATGATCTACTGAAGAGATAAAATACTACATTTAAATGTGAGGGGGAAAAAACAATTAGCATTAGAGCATAATTATTCTTCGGGTAGCATCTGGAGACCCAAGGTCCCCACTGTGATAGGCACTGGATGAACACATGGGAAGATTTCAGAGTAGCAGCCATGTTAGTCTGTATCCGCAAAAAGAACAGGAGTACTTGTGGCACCTTAGAGACTAACAAATTTATTTGAGCATAAGCTTTCCCTGCCCCTCAGAAGTTTCAGTCTAATTAAACAAGATGGTTGAGGATGATCGTCACTATCCCCTATTTTGCAGATGGGGAACTGAGACGCAGGAAGATTACATACCTCACTTAGGTCATTTAGGAAACCTCTAGCAGAGTCAGCAACTAAACATCACTCTTCTTAGTGCTAGGCCACTGCCTTTACCACAAAACCATCCTTCCTCTCAGTCTTAGTGGTGACACTTCTGTTACATATCCTACAACCAGGGGCAATTGGCCTGCTTTCAGGTCTTGTTAGAACTCCCAAACTCAGATTTTCAAGCCTCACACAAATGCTTTTGAATAGAAATAGTTGAGTTTCCCACTGCTCTAATTCACATACAGGTGTACCTGTTGTGTCCAGATCCAGAATTTGGCTGGGAAAGGGTTAACCCTCTCTACCTCTAGCTAGAAAAGGACCGAAAGTGTCTGCTCTGAGTTCAGCAATTTGGAGGTATCAGGGCTGGGCCAGCTAAGGGGAATTAGCCAAGTCCCTCCAGCACAATATAAAAGGGATATGCTAGGATGAGGTAGGGATTTTATTCTGATAGGGAGACTAAAGAGGGAGCTCTTGAAAGTAGATCCATACAAATGAATTAAATCATTCATTGTCTTCTCTAGAACTTGGCTAAAGGTCACGCCAATTTATACCTTTCCTTTGAGCTTGGCTGCAGCAAGTCATGCTTCTTCCCCCTGCTTTGGATATTATCTAGCAAAAGCCCTGATGTATTTGGTCCTTAGAAGAACAAACCACTCTCTGCTTACTTGTTTGCCTTACAGTAAAACTCACCACAAAGATATTTAAATTTCACCTATATTCATGAATTCTTTCATGCGCTGAATGACCTAATGCAGTTGCCATAAACCTAATCAACCAAATTTGTCCCTAGTAGAAGCCAATGGAAGGGAATAGAGCTATGCCAGGGATGAATGTGATGTAATAACTCTTGAAATGCTAAACCCAATTTTATTTACTTTAAAAAAATATTTTTATTGCTGAAGAAAGCTCCAATGCACTGATGCATAAAGATAGGTTTTCTTTCAAAATACAGTATATTGGGGTTTTTCTGCATGAATAAGCCAGACACAAACTACAGTGAGATGTTTGTTCTCTTCAGAAAGTCAGATATACTGATCAATACTTCAGTTCTGTTTAATATAACACAAAATTTAAATAAGTAGAAAAGGAGGGAGAGAAGGAGAACTGAAAAAGGGAAGAGAGAAAGCCAAGGAGAGGGCTAAGTGCCTCTAGTTCATCTTTAGGGGAAGGGCTGGAATGTAGTATACTCTCAGGGAAGCTAGTTGTTCTATTTAAAAAACAAACAGAGCGGTTTGAAATGTTCTGATTTTTAATTTTGCGATGAAAAAAAGGGGTTTTTGGCAAACAAATTTGTGGAACGCTCATTTTTTGACTAATTCTAAAATTAAAGACTGCAAATTATTTAGAGGAATTTTTAAACCTAAAGTAAATCAAATATCCAAATATGAATATTCAGAACGGTTGACTGGCTTTGCAATCTGCATAAGAGAATTCATCCTCTGTTAGAATGTTAGCATTGCAACAAGTAAAAACATACTGAATGAAAATATAACAAATGTGTAGAGTCTGCTCTGTTTGTTTTTAGAGCAGGGAGTCTCACAAGAAATATTTTGGTGGTCTCAGAATGCCAACTCTTCCAGTGGCCGCTCTGACAAATTTTCCTAAAATACTTAATTAACTTCAGGAAAAACAAATAAATAGGCACATATCCATGTCCAAATCACTGTAATTTATTTATGTAGGTTTTTTTATTGCAGACTCAATAATAAAAATAATATACAGTTGTCTCTATTCTTTTCTGGACATAAACAGAATAGAAACAAATAATGTGCTTTGCACATTCTTGACCTTTTGTATTTGTTTCTTTTTCTTTTTTTTTTTTTTTCTTTTTTAGACTTGCTAGCTAGTAAGTCTGTTTCTGTGATATTTGTGTGTTTGTTAACACTGCTTTGCACCCCACCCCCTCCAACCACCCAGGAAGCTGCGACTGCATGAAAAGTTCCTGGTGGCTGCAAGCAGTCACGGAGGCCGCATTTGAGAAATGCGGCTGTTTTCTGCCATCATATACTCTTCCCATTATGACATTTCACACAGACCTAGATTAATGGCAAGAAATCTACAATATAAACTCTCACAACGATAACAACGTTTGTTGGCATGAATAGATTAGTATGATGGTGCCAATGTGATCCTGTGACTATTTGAAATTAATATGAAACACCCCCCAAATGGAATGTGATTCGTGCATTATTTTCAAGATTGCTGGGAGGGAATATTCAGCATAATGTGCAGGAATTTAGCAACCTGAATCTCTTTAATATTATTGGGCAATACTAAATATCTGCATGTTATGATAAGTATTTCAAATATTACTCTGTTAAACAAATTCTTTTTCAATATAGAATTCTCCTTAACCGTACACATATTGTTCCTGAAGGCACTATCTGAATTATTTTGAAAAGCCCCCACTTTTGTCTTTTTTGAGAGGATGTAAAAATGAAAATGAGCAGCAAATTTTCTGCAGGCTCTCATTACCATTTGGTCTAGACCACATTAGGACAAAATTACGGTGAAAACCCTTGAATGAAGTAATTTTCAGAAGAAGCTGTTAACCTGCTAAAGCACCAAGAAATACAGATCAGTCTGAAATGAGCTTTACTTGTATGCTCCTTGATTCAACTACTTAGATAATGTACTTTCATTTAAATCTTCAGCTAAATGTGTGAGGGGATAATAACCTTTCTTGTACAGGTATAATGAGACATCAGTGTAGTGGCACAGAATAACACTGAAGTAGGAAGAAAAAAAAACCCAGCCACAATTCTGAGTTGTTTGTCTCTAATGACAGACAATTTTGACAGAACATGACCATGGAAGCAACAAGCATGTTTTGCCAGGCACTTTTGTACACTTGGAGAACAGGAACCTGCTGAAATTTGACTGAGGACCCTCTTGCCCAGAAGTGGGAGTTCTGCTGATATTGGGACTGAAAATGTATAACACAAAGGGGAGACATTAATAACACCTGCAATTTTTTGATTAAATAGTGAATAAGTACATATATTGCGGCATTCTTTTCCTGTTTCTCAGGATTCTTCTCCAGACCCATTCTAAGCTTCCTAGGTGAAAACAAATCGCTTGCTCCAATAAAAGGTTGGAGGGAGAATGAAAACATGGCTTAGAATGAAAATCTAATCTCACTCTTTTCCATAAGGTTGCTACCACCACCTCCATAATATAGTCACTATAGCTTGGTTTCAGTAAATTAGTTCAAACTTCTAATCTTATTTTCAAACATCTTATAAGTAATTTAGCTTCTCAGAATGTATTTCTGTACAAGGATCCTGATTATCTTCCTTTATTTTCTGCAGTATATTTTTTTACAGTTTCCATTGTTTTTTCCCCTCTACTGCTTTCTTCTTGGTTGCTTTGGATTTGATCTTAAGCCAATGGTTAAAACTCCACTGGTTTGCTAAAACTTTGCAGTTTGCATTGGTACATTGGAGATATGGGACACTGTTTTAATAAATATTTCATCTAGCCCTTGGTTCAGCAAAGCACTAAAACATGTAGTTATGTGCCACTGAAATCAATGGAATTTAAGTATATGCCTAAAGTTAAGTGCACGCTTTAGTGCTCTGCTGAATTGGGGACCGATTCTGTATTCCAGTATCAATTTCCATTATTGTATGAACTTTACTAGCTTTGTGCATTTTATTTTTCTGCAAAACACGGTACAGTTTCTGCAAATTTTCTCTGCTGTAAGACTCTTGTTCCTGGAATGTCCTGTACAATATGGCCAGTGCCTACTGTTGTTCTTTTGCCTCCTTTTTTATTAGATAATTAAAGAAACCAGCTGCTAGGAAAAGTTTAACTACTCACTATTTTTGCTTCTTTATTTTCTTTTGGGTCTGCCAGGGTTTTATTTATTATTATTATAATTATGTATTAATATTGTGCTCAGAGGCCTTGATCAGAATTGAGCCATGGTTGTGCTAAGCACTGTACAATAGAGTGTACAGAGGAAGACCCAGTCACTATCCCAAAGAATTTACAATCTAAGTTTTGGGACTAAAAGTTTGTCTTTTGCCAATGTGTGAAGGATTTTAACTTAGCTCTGTCAAATAAATTTCTGATATACTTTAATCCTTTTGAGGCCTATTTTTCTCCTACAATTTAGGTTTGACTGTGAAAATGAATAAAACCATCAAATCTCTCTGGAGGATTGAAGGATATAGTAGTGGCTACTATGAACAGTACATATTCCTCTTCATGGAGAAAATACCAGTAGGAAATTACCATCAGATATTTTTGCACACCACTGTTGCAAAATAAAATAGGTGCAAAATTCACAGCACTGAGCTGAAAGGGACACAGTGACATAGGGGATCATCTCCATATCTTCTGAGAAATTGAAAGGCTTCTGGTGTGATGTTAGAAGAGTGATTTCAGGGATACAGACCCCATATTCCTATTATGGTTTGGCCTGATTTGTTGTCATTAAACAAAGGTGGATTTTTGTGGCAGCAGCCAATAATTGGTTGCAAGAAGAAATATCATTTATAGAAATGTGGTTATCCAGAATAAAAGTATTAAGATAAATAGAATGACTTACTGCTTGCATTAGATTAACAAGTGACCCCACTCAACATTTATTAAGGAATTAATAAAGTTAATGATTGATTGCCTTGTACAACAAGGTGCTGCTACTCAGTATTTCACACTTAGCTAGTTTAGGTGGCTCCCCACTTGGTGTGCTAGCTTCTGAATGAGGGACACAATAAGGAAGCAAATTAATTTGTGCCAAAAAGCTCTGGTTTCCTTTTTAAGAAATACTTACATAGATAGAATCCTTCATTGTTGTCCTTTTTTGGTGGCAGATTTCTATTTCTTAGATGCACTTTCCCTTAGATGTACATTTCCCTTTCTTAGACTCCTAACTCTCCCCATGCATTGTATGGGGTACCTACGTGCCTAGCTTGGGGTAGAGGATTCCACTAGGTGGCAAAGCTGCCTAGGGGTTACGTGTTGCAACCCTGAGCATAGCAATGTCTAAGTACCTTTGAGGATCTGATTTAGATGCTTTCCTGGATTTGGGCCTAAGAGCCTACTTCTACAGTCACTCTAAACCCAGAATGTCCCATTGAAAATCAGGATTTCCATCCCATAGGAAATTCCAGTTGTGACAGGGTGCTGGGAACCAACAGCTGAGCCAGCACTCTGATTACTTGAACACTAATTAATTCCCCCTGGGATGGACCTGACTGTGCTTAATTAACAGATTAGAGTGGGTTGGGGAGGACTAAAGAGCTAATTTGCCCATTAATGCAGAGGATAGAAGATGGTATAGGAAGGAAGTGCTGGAGGGAGAGATAGGCTAGCAGAGTCAGAACTAAGAAGGATCTCTGGGTGGAAAGGATTTCTTCCCTCTCCTCAGCAGAGGACTGAGGAGGAACTGATATTGAAAATGCTATGGTTTATGGATCAGTAGAGGTGGTAGAAAGAGCAATATAAATAAACTACATGGTGGTGTTTAATGACTGGAGGTCTCCAAACAGTCTGTGGAGACAGAGCAGAAGACAGGAACAGGTCCTTGCCCTGTCACACCAATATTTCAACATTTATTTTCATCCTGAATCATGATGAAAAGTCAAACTGTAATCCCATGATGCACCGCATGGGCTCAGATCACATGGAGATACACTATATCTTAGTAAATACTTTGGGTTTTATGCAATTAAGAGATTTTGCATTAATCCTTCACACGGAGCAGCTATTTTTAGTCTTCTTTAACTAAAAATTCTAATATGAAATATGAGATAGCATGATAATAAGGAGGAGAAGAGGTATTTTTGACAGATACAGGCAGAGCTCTTGGAGTTTTTCTTTGGGTTCCATCAAGTCTAACACTAGTCCTGTAAACCTTTATGCTATCAAAATGTATACATACATACATACATAAAAATCCCACTCAGCAAATAAGTGTCAGAAGTTAATTCATGTTCTTTTGCATCTCCAAAGTAATATAGACTATACAAATACTCATCTAAGTGAATTATGGGGTTGGCTACAAGTGAAATAGAAATCTGCCACCAAAAAAGGACAACAATGAAGGATTCTATCTATGTAAGTGTTTCTTAAAAAGGAAACCAGAGCTTTTTGGCGCAAATTACTTTGCTTCCCTATTGTGTCCCTCATTCTAGTCGAGTTCTATAGTTATTTGAAAGAAAAAAAATAAAGAGAAGGCTCACTTTCTTTCCTGTAGCATTGATATGTTAGAAATCACTCCTGGAATAAAATAGAGGAAGATAGGAATTGCTACCTAGTCCACCTCATTCAGGATCCTGTTTCCAACAACAGTCAGTACCAGATGCTTTAAAGGAAGCATCAGGAAACCTCACAACAGGTAGATGTGGGGTAATCGGCCCTGCAAAGGTCATGTTTACTCTTAAGAGTGAGAGATTGTTTTAAGACTTGAAACATGAGGTTTTTATCTCCCTTTCTGTATTCTTTTTGTCACCATTAATGATTTAAGACTGGATATTCTTGTTATCCATATAAATGTCAATCCCTCTTTAAATCTTGCTAAGCTCTTGGCCTCAGGGACATCCTGTGCCAATGAGTTCCACAGTTTAATAACCTGTTGTGTAAAATATCTTAACGTACATTATTAATAATAATAATATTTAATAATACCTAGCTCTTATATAGCACTTTTCATTTCAAAGTGCTTTATATAGACTCATCATCAACAATTTTAATCCAATCATGTAGTAGTTCCCAGCCAAATGTCTTAGAATATTGGGTGGAGTGGCAAAAATCCTCCGCTTACACATTTCTTTTTCATATAACACAGAATACTGACATTCATTATACCAGGGGGGTTAATCCTGCAATCCATGCTCAGTCATTATTGCCATTGAAATCAATGTGTAGTTTTGACTGAATGTGGAGGACAGGATCAAGCTAAGAAAGAAAAAAAGAGCATGAGGAAAAATATATGTAATCTGCATAATTGTATTCTCTTTCTGAAATAATGCTCTCCGGTAAGCATTAGTTTGATTCAAGGGTATATTGCTGAATGGCATGGTGATTTATTTCAGTTTTTCTTTCTGTAGAATTTTAAAACATCTATCACATTTGAAGCTGCACAGCCTGTTTACTATCATTAGATCTCATTAGTTATCATACTAGTGTTCAAAATATATTATCTAATTTTCTTCTTAAAGTCCATATAGATTTTCCATAATGAAGCAGACCTATTAGCTTCACATGACAGGAGGAAATCTTAAATAACACTCCTCCCTTCCAGCAATAAATGGTAGGCTGAAATGCTAGACTAAAGTGCTGAATTAATTTGCTTTGTAACAAGGATGGGGGAATATGGATTAGATACAAAAAGTGCAATCTAAATATCCATAATTTGGAGGGAAAATAGGGTCGCAAACAAGATTTCAATCAGTTAAGATCTCGGATAACAATAATTCCTTGTGCGTGGCGATCAAAAACCCAGGCTCAGCCAAAAACTAAAGTATGCTTCCTAAGGAAGTTTTATTAAAGAACTAGTTTTAGCAATAGAAAGGAATGATGGTATTTTTTGATCTGTAAAGAAAAGTGCAATTATTGTATTCCATGGTAACTGGAAATTTCTAAGGGTGATATAAAATTCTCCACATAGAACCCTTTCCTTTAATTTGGGTCCTATCCTTCCCACAAGTTGTCATAAACAATCTCTTCTTTCTTAATGTACCAAACTCTCATTTAGGGCCAGATTCTCAACTGGTAATGCTCAGTTTTTCATGAAAAATTTCATGTTTGGAAAAGGAATTTTTTTCAACCAAAATAATGTTCATTCAAACCATTTTGATCAGCTGAGTGTATATTGTGGGGAAAATATTCAAAATGCTTAAGTGACTTCCTATTGCCAAGTTCTATTTTCAAAAGTGACTTAGAACATTTTATCCTGTGTATCCAAGGGTAATAATAGTCTATCATGATACACGAAAAGGGAGCCCAGACAGATCTATCATATCCGGCCATGACACTCTTACTGAAGGAATATCGGACTCATGGAAACCATCCTCAAACCACTCTCTACACAAAGGATATAACTGACATCCTTCACAGACTCTGCAATATTAACAACCTCCCTCAGAACACTGTGGATATCGCTTCCCTGTACATGAACCTCCTTCACAATGACAGCATAGCTGCCTGCCTCAAATATCTACAAGACAATGGACAATCTTCACATAGCCACCCCCAAACACTTTAGCAAACTCACCCATAACAATTTTACATTCAACAGCAAGCACTTTGTCCAAACCGTGGGAACACCATGGGTACTGGATGGCACCGCAATATGCCAATCTCTTCATGGGCCACCTTAAAGAAGAATTTCTGGACAAATGTACCACAAAACCAATGATATACCTGAGATACATCAATGATATTTTCATCCTGTGGACAGATGCCTTAAACTTCCTCACAGATTTCCACCACAGCTTCAACAACCACCACCCATCCATTAAACTCTTTCTGGAACACTCTCACACTAGCATCAACTTCCTGGACACTGCGATCAGCTTCATCAATGAAATCCCACATAGAACCATATACAGGAAACCCACGGATCACCACACCTACCTTCATAGATCAAGGAACTATCCCCACACACCAAGAAATCTGTTATCTACCACCAGGCACTCAGATACCACAGAATATGCTCCTAGAAGAAAATATGGGATATACACCTTACCCATTTAAAACTGCCTTCACCAAAAAAGGTCACGCAACCAGAGAAGTAGATTACATCATGGAATGGGCCACCCAAATACCCGGAGAGAACCTGCTTCTATACAGAAATAAACCCCCTTCTGACTGTACCCACCACTAGTTGTCACCTGCCACCCCACACTGGATCCCATATGGGTAACAACCCATCTTCAATGGGAAGCTATCCTGAAATAAATCTTTCCTGAACTCCCACTTCTGGCCTTCAAACAACCCTCCAGCTTCTCCAAGCTCATGATCAGAAGCAAGCTCCACACAGACCAGGACACACCAACTCAAAGCGGCACCAAACCCAGCCATAACAACAGATGCAAAGCCTGCAGACATATCTCCACTGCTACAATGATCAACACACTGCAATTAACAACACATCTTTCAAGATCCATGGATCCTGCACATGCCTATCACAACATATGGTACATCTCATTCAGTGCATTAAATGTCCCAATAACAGCTATGTGGGTGAAACCAGACAATCTCAAAGAAACTCACACAGGAAAATGATAAAAGAAAAAGCACCACATCACCTCTGGGTGAATACTTTTCCCAAAACGATCACTCTACATTAGTGGTGGGCAACCTGTGGCCCGCAGGCCGCACATGGCCCATCAGGGTGATCCGCTGGCGGGCAACGAGACAGTTTGTTTACACTGACCGTCCGCAGGCACGGCTGCCCATAGCTCTCAGTGGCCACGGTTCGCTGTTCCCAGCCAATGGGAAGCTGCGGGAAGTATTGTCCGGCTCAGGCAGCCCAGGGGGTGCAACGCATTTGGGGCCGGCGGCCAGCAGCCAGTGGCTGGGACTGGGCGGCAGCTCAGAGTTGGGGCTGTCCAGTGGCTCGCCCCCCACACACACACACACCACCCATTCTCCATATTTTTGTATCTGCGCAGGGCTCTAGAAATTGATCCTGTAATGAATGGGGACTCTCCATCTCTTTTTAGATCTCATCTAAAACGTATTTTCCCCTTTCTCTGAACTTCTACATTTTTGTCCCCACTTCTCATTTTTTATTTTGAAACATCACTGTTTAGCTCTGTATAATGCTTGACACAATAAAGCTGCATTCTATTGTACTCTCCATACCCACTCTACAAATGGGAAGGGTATCTTGATTATGTTTAATATAAATGAGGGACTAGTATGACAGAAGTTTGGACCACCTGCAAATTATGAATCCCTTTCTCTGCAAATCCAGAGAGGAAATCATAGTAATCAATCATGTTGGCTAAAAAGCTTCCAAATCCATTTTAGATTACATGCAATGGACCAGTGTATTCCCTAGTATATCTTCACATTTCAATTGGGAATAAATTGGCCCAGTAAATCTAAGAAGATAACATTGTAATTTGCTGATATTTTTAATATGAAGCTCAAAAGAGAAACTGGGAAGAAAGAAGATCCTTAAGATTCCAAACATAGTCCATAGGATCAATCATATCAGCAGAAATATAGACAGAGGAAAGGAGATGATAATGTTAATAAAGAAACTTTTATTGTTTTATTAAAAGTGTGATTTCTGGGACTGTAAAGTATCAAACTAGTCAATAAGAATGAAAATAGTTTTAGGTAATTGCAATCAATTCTTATTGTGTAGCACTATTAAGCCCAGGAAAATAAAAATTATTCTAAGAGATAACTGGCACATAATGAAACCTGCAAGGACAGAGAATAGGGTTCAGCAAATGGTCCTGAGGACCCTCAGAACGTGCAAGGTTGTGAGTGAGAACTCTGTGTACCTATTGAGAAAAATGTTAAGAAGTGGAGAGGACCAATAAGAAAAGAGCTGTCCCTCAGAGTCTAGCCATTAGCCTCAATGATATAAAGAATCCACACACAGCTTTTTAAACATTAGTTGAAATATTGAACTATAAGCAGAGAACAAGCCTTTGTTAGCCTATTTATGAAGATCATCAGTGACCTTCAGTATATTTCTCTTTACTACAGTGAGATAAAAAAAATCAGACTGAAATTTGTATTAGATTTCATAAATTACACTGTCATCAATAGTTATCTCCTACAAGACACTGCTTAGGAGTAGAGATTTTATTTAAATGGATGTCTCTCCTCCACTTGGAATAGCACTAGAGCCACAAATTTACTTTATAAAATGGGGGTGGGGGCAGATAGGTCCTTCTCTATATGACTTCAGTAGAATCACACCTGGGAAATTGAGTTAGCTTCTCTTCATGCAACAGGATCCCAACTACAAGGCACAGATCGAGGCCAGGGTTGAAGGGGACTCGATAATGAGGTCTGAGTTCAGTCCAGAGGGTCAAGGCCAAAAGTAGCCATCCATACTAGTGTCCTGCTGTAGGATCAGGGCAGTGTCAAGGTCCTTGAGCTGCACTGGGTCAGAGCCAAGTAGGTCAGCCGAGGTAGGGACAATGGAGCAGAGACAGGCGAGGTGTCAGAAGCGGAGCAGGGAGCCAAGCACCAGGACCAGAAATGAGGCCAGGTATCCAGAGCAGGGCTAGGGCAGGATATAAGGAGAACACAGCAAAGTCTGTTGCAGCAGCAAGCCAACAATCTGCCTAATTGTGCATACAGCTTTCAGGTGTTTTCCCTAGGCTTTAAATAGCATGCCTGGGCCATTCAGGGAACACGGTAGGCACTGCCAGTGAGGTCCTCTGTGAGCAACACATCCAGTGGTGCTTCAGCCCAGAGGGCTCATAGGCTGCTGTTCCCATCTTCGACAGAGCTTCTGGGTGACAGGAGGGACAGAGCAGTTACCCAGGAGCTATCAGAACTGGGTTCCAGACCTGCAGATCTTCACAATGAGGAGATGGAAGAACTTAATTATTAGGAAAGCATTACATGTAGCATGATTAAGACATGACAAAGGAAAGGACATAATAAAAGCCAATAGTCTTGGGGTATAAACCCCAAGCAGGAAAAGGGATTACAGAGAGTTGCTGAAGGGGATAAAACTAGGAGAGATGAAGTGAGATTAAGAAAGGGAAAATATGCTAACAATGAGAGCTGTATTAGGCAGCAAAATAGTCTCCCAAAGGAAGTGTCGCAACATTTAAACTTAGATGGGACAAAGCTCCAGTAAATGCACAGAGAGGGACTAAATCTTCATGGGTAAGGAGAAGGGCTAGATTCCCTAACTGGTCTCTTCAATCCTAACAGCTAGGATTCTATTCTGCAAATTTCAGTCTCCTTTTTTAATGAGGATGCACCCAATTCCCGTAGCCTTTTAAAAAATCATTTAGATTATTCAGACCTAGGACCATTTTTATTGCCCTTTGCTGCTGCATTGGGCAGTAATATCCTTCCTGTAGTACTGTGAAGAGTATTGCACCCTGTACTCAGGATGTGGCATAGCAAAAAATACTTTTCTCCATGCACTGTTCCTTTCCTGCCATATCTGAATATCCAGGAGGCAATGCAGTGTGTATAAACACTAGCTTCCTATTAAATCTGACTACTAAAAAATAATAATAAGCATAAACTCCCCCATACCTGTCAAGCACATTGTCTGTGTTTCTTTTCTCATCATTGTTGATTACCAAGATAATTGTGTTGATCTTTCTTTCCCATTAATAATCATCTCCTCTTTCTGCCTCAGGGTCTTGTCCTGCACACCCTTTCTACTGAGCATAGTGCTTACTGGCTTGAAAAATAGAGTAAATCCTGGAAATAAGCACTGTGAACTTTACTTTCTGCCTTGAGGAAGAAGCAGTGCATAGCTGTGCTGCCTCAGGAGCAGAAGAGAGAATGAACTGCAACTCAGAGTCCTCTTGAGGAGGAGTAAGTCACTTTACCCTTTTCTGGGTACAGCTTACCTCTCGGTGTGCCTGGCCAGCTACTCAGACTGCTGAGTAAAGCGGGGAAGAGTCAAGGCATCTCCCACTCCCTGCTCCTCTTCACACTTTCCCTACCCCCCTGCAGTGTGAAGTATCAGGCAGTAGCCCATGCTTTCCCCTTCGCACCTGGGGCTACAATTTAAACAAGGCTAAACATGGAAATAATGTGGGAGGGCTCACTTCATCTTATTCTCCTGCACAGCCAAATTAGAACTGTGACAACCTAATACCATGCTCGGAATTGTTTGCAGAATTGGGTCTTCATTCAGTAGGTATGTACTGCCCTGCTATGTACATGGAACCCCCACTGGTGCACATGAACATTGTGCATGTGTGATGACAGGAAAATTATGATTCTGCAGCCCAGTGAATTTGTAGCATAACAACTATTTCCATAGCAGTGCAATATAACCAAACAAACAAGTGGATTATGATATTAGAGAAGGAATTTGGCAGCAGCAAGTATAACGTGTCAAGATTCTGTTGGCCTTTGCATACATGCAGTAAGATTAAAACTGAAACAGGATGAGTTAAGAGATTTATAGAGCTATAAAAATTAAAACAGCCCAAATCTGCTCATACTATCTATAGCTTGCTATTAGTTTTTATAAATATTTATTCAATTTATTTTTCTTTTTGACTTCTCACATTTATTGCTACTTTTCTCCCTCTAGTTTTGTTAATATTCTCAGTTAGGCCCAAATCAAGAAATCACTTCTGCTGATGCTTATGTCCATTCATGTTCAAACACTTAAGCATGTGCTTAAGTTTAAGCGTGTGCTTCAGTCCCATTGACTTTAATTTAAGTGCCCGCTTAAGTGCTTTCCTGAATAGCGACACTTGCCTGAATTGGGGACCTGTCTGCAGCTACTCTGCAGCTTTCTTTTGGCTTTCCTCTGAATGCCAGAAGTTTAGTAATTTAAGAATAAAATGATGGGTTTTTAATTGAGTATTTTTTTAGTAAAGAGTTGCAAAGATTGTATATTGACAAAATATTGATTTGCTTTAGTTCAGTGGTTCTCAACCATGGGTACGTGTATCCCTGGAGGTACACAGAGGTCTTCCAGGGGGTACATTGTCACGGAGTGTGGGGGGACACAAGGCCCTGCACCCCCGGCTTCCTGCAATTCACCATGACTCTCAGCCAGCCAGTAAAGCAGCAGGTTTATTTAGACAACAGGAACACAGTCCAAGACAGGTCTTGCAGGCACAGACAACAGGACCCCCTCAGTTAGGTCCATCTTGGGGTCCCAGGGGCACCACAGGCCCATTGAAGGGTCAGAGCCCTTTTTGGACTCCCCTTCATTACACCAGGCAGCTCCTGAAACTCCCACTCTCCCCAGCGTCTCTCAACCAGCCTCCCCCCGCTCCTCCCCCAGCCTTTGTCCAGTTTCCTGGGCAGAGGTGTCACCTGGCTCTAACCCCCTTCCTGGGTTCTCACGTTACATGCTCAGGTATCTTCCCTCAAGGCCAGTCTCCCATCCCCCAATGCAGACCCTCCCAGCCAAACTCCCCACTCAGCATTCAAAGACCACATTAGGAACAGTCCCAGTTTGTCACATACATCAACTCATCTAGATATTTGCCTACTTTTACAACAGGCTACATAAAAAGCACTAGCAAAGTCAGTACAAACTAAAATTTCATACAGACAGTGACTTGTTTATACTGCTCTATATATTATACACTGAAATGTAAGTACAATATATATATTGCAATTGATTTATTTTATAATTATATGGTAAAAACAATAAAGTAAGCAATTTTTAGTGTGCGGTGACACTTTTGTATTTTAATGTCTGATTTTGTAAGCAACTAGTTTTTAAGTGAGGTGAAACTTGGGGGTCAAATCAGACTCCTAAAAGGGGTACAGTAGTCTGGAAAAGTTGAGAGCCACTGCTTTAGTTCATAGTGTGACATTAGCTCAGTGTGTACCAGCTGCTGCCGATTCCCCAACCACTGTCCACCCCTCCTGCATTGGAGGTGGGGCAGTAGCCCCATAAGGTCTGCTCTCCCTGCACTGTAAATAGCCATTCAGGTAGCCCAACAACCCTGCATGGACTCACTGGACAAGTCACATGCTTCCCCTTAATGATCAATTGAAAAGCATATCTGCAAAGCAATTCATTAAACATTACTCTAATTTTTCAGTGTTTTTTTTTAAATGAGGTTTCCCCAATTGTATTCACTTTCATTCATATCAAATAATATTAACAGCCACTGAAAGTTTACAATCTTTAGGAATCTAAAGCTCCCAGTGTCTGCTGAAATACACACATGCACTTCTGGTCTCACCCAAGTCACAATGTCTGTTGCCTTTGAAGGCTCTGAAATAACCATGGCTTGGACTGAAGCCATTTTTGAAGAGAGAAATCCATGGGTTGTTTTTTTAATGCTCTAATTCTGCTACTCACAGTCGAAAATGTGGCTGCACGAAAAATTTAAGCTTTTTTCCCCAAACTGCCAGTTTTTCCCTTCAGAGCAGCTGCCACCTGAGCTGTGGATACTTCAAAGGCTTCAAAGGCAGCTGGGGCTGACGGTGAAAATTCTGGTTTCAGCAGATACCAGAAGTTTCTGGATCCTGGGGGTTTCCAGTGGCTTCATTTGTTTCAAATGAATTAAAATGAATATTAAAACTCAAAAAACAAATCGCAAGGGGGGAAATCATGGAGACACTGAGCTGAATTATCTGCTGCATCCAGCTTCTGCTGAGGCATCAGGGAGCTATTGCCTTGTGGGTCTATATCCAGCCCAGGCCCTAAGGGCAGCCTTACACCAGCTGGCAATGGCCCCAAGGAACCATGTGCCAGTTTGAAATCACCAGAATGCACTCCAGGCACTCCTCCTCCTAGACCCAGATATGCTCTTGGGGCTGGAGGCTGTGGAAGAATGGCATAGGAACCAGCTCCATTATCCACTGGGGCCTGGGCACTCCCCAACACTGTGACAGTGCCCTACATGAGCCTTTTGTACAATCTGAGTGCTGCAAAGGGAGCAAATCAGGATACAGAATGTGCCACTTTCTTTCTACCACGTTCCCTTTAAATTGTATTGATCCAGGGACCATGGTATATGGCTACTGTCTTGTGACCCAAGCATCTGCTGTCTTATATCCGTAGCAAAGGTTAGAAACGTTGTTAACCAACCCCCTATTTTCTACTAATCATTAGTATTCAATGAAGGAATTATTTAAATAATCCTAAAACGCTAATGTTTTATTTATACAAATACCTGAAAGTCTAGCTGAGTCTCTTGAATTATTCATCAGGGTTGGCTACCATGTGAATTTCATTTCAGGTGCTATGCTTCTATGCGCACTAGCACAGCTTTTTAACTAGTGCAAATCAGCAGTAATGGGCTGGCAGTGCAATTAGTGCATAGCGGCTCGACATCTTTTATTTCAGAGGATCCTGGGTTTTCAATTTTGGGGATTAAACAATTAGAAAAACTAAAAATGGTTTGAGTAAGAGCCCTTCAAAATGAAAAATGGCTTTCTTAGCCAGCTCTGGATGAACTGCTCTGGCAAAAATGAATATTGTTTAATTTTCATTTTGAATTAAAGACCTGGAAAGCTAAGTAATACAGAGGCTAATGATGAGCTGAGCTGTGCTGCAGCTCCTCAGAGGACCATAAAAATGTATTAAAACAGGAATTATTTTGTACACTGTGCTGTACTTCAATGTTTAATTCTCAGCAGGCTATAAAATCACTTCCAGGATAATGAAATTACAAAAGAATTTTAATTTCATTTGAGATCTCTTCTCATTACAAAATATTAAGAAAACATGGGTGGAGGAGACGATGTGCAATTTCCACTGTGGATCTTCAGACGGGACATGTTTTTTTTGACAGGATTACCTGTGAAAGACTTTTGTAAATGAGAGGTAGTGCAGAGGCGTTGTAATACTGCTGGCTGACCTCAGTTCATGCACTATAAACATCTCTGCCACAAAGGGACCCAATGCACACCCCTAGCAAGCAATATTTACAGAGAAGAGACTCATTATCAGGCACTAAGATGTTACAGTAAAGGCTGAATGTAGCAAAAAGAGAACAAATTTTATATGTTATTATTCGATGAATGGAAACAGCTGAAGTTTACATTTCTACATTATTTCAAGTGAAACTAGCAAAATGTTTCTAACTATAAATATTTCCTCATGACCTGTGAAACAATCAGGGGCTTCAGCTTTGCACCTGAGTCAACAGCTGTTGTTCAGGCCAAATATTGTCAAAGGGGATATTTCAAGTTTGGATGTCTTTCTAAACAATATGCTCCAGCTCCAACAGAAGCTATGCGCTTGCTGCAGGAATTACTGGGTGGAATTCTATGGCCTGTGTTATACAGGTCAGACTAGCTGATCATAATGGTCCCTTCTGCCTTAAATTCTATGAATCTCTACTGTTTGTCTGAGTAACAGAGTGCAGGACTGGTGCTGTAAAAATGTAATGTTTTTGCACTTCTAAAAGTCCGTCTAGAGCTAAAGGTAAAGGCTAAATCTTTCCACTCTCGCTAAAGCCTACGTAAATGAGAAGCTTCCCGGTTGTCCGAGAGGGAAGGAACACTCATGAAACAATCCCATGGAGATCTGATCAATGGATTGACATAGTGGCAGGTCCCCTGGCTCTGCCCCCTCCTCCCTAAGACACTCACTTTTCAGACTGCCTCTGAGCAACAGCAGGCATTAAACCCCACGATGCAATGTTTTAGAACAGGCAGAGAATAACTACACCTTGCTGCATGGGCTCTCCATTGTCTGCCTCCAGCTGCTCAGCTGAACTGCATCAGTCTTTTGCTTTTAGCCTGGCAGAGAGGTGGGGAAGTATGATACTGTTACAGGCAGAGGGACAAGTTTGGGGAAGGAAATGTTAATATTTGTAAGCCCTGCTGTAATATTTTACTAGAATGGGGATTTGGGTTTAGTGCAGTAACCTGAACAGAAATGTCAGGAAAGATTAACATAAAAGCACTTTGAGCTCTGCCTTCTACAAAACAAAGCTGGAATGAGGCCATAAATGTAATCAAAACCTGAGTTTGTATTTGCTTTTCTCACCCTGGCAGCCTGGATTCAGCACAACCTAGACTTTACTAAAAACAAAAATAGAAATGGAGGCGTGACATGTAAAACATACTGGGTTTCAGGAAAAGTGAGTTTTCTTTATAGAGTTTGGATGAGGAAAATTGTCTATTGCCATTCAGATTGAACATGGATGTAATCATGGTGCTCACTCTATCTGTCATAAGGTTTTGTATGGTCACCCATAACCATAGAATACCTGTGCCTCCCACATGTTATAGCCTAGAAAACTCAAACAAACAAAAGGATTCCTTTGTTCTATTTCCAGAATTCACTTAGGATTTAGGCCATTTTCCAGCCGTTGTCCAATAATAGCCTGGGTCCAATGCTACCTCAATAATGCATTGTACTTTTATAGCACTGTCCTTCCAAAGATCTCAGTGCATTTTTCAAATATTGATCATTAAGACTTTCGGTGGGAGTTGGGCAAAGTCCTTTAGGCACCACTGAAATTCCAGTGCCAGACTTTTAGTGCTATGTCCAGAAGAGCTCATTGAAAATTGTCAATTTTTGAAATATTGATGACATTTTTCTTTGAAAATTCAAATTTTGATGGAAAAAAAATGAATGCGATTTTTGCATGAAAATGTTCCTTCATTTTTTTCGACCAGCTGTGTTATCCTGAGACAAGAGGAAAAAAAGAGAAAGCAGAACACCTGGCCAGGTGCTGGGAGGTCACACAAGATCTGGAGAAGGAAATAAGTGAGCATGGAGAGAAGATCCAAAGCTGGGATGAAGAGAAAGGAGGGAGGAACTGCAATAATAGACATTTGAAGAGGGATGGTAGAGAGAGAGAAGACATAACAGATGGGAAGGGGAAACAAAAATAAAGGAACAGAAAACACAGGAGCGGGATCCAGGATACACAGGGGAAGAGATAGAGAACCAAAATAGAACTAGAAGGGAACAGGGTGAAAAAGGCAGTAATTATTCCTGTATACTATCACCTGTAGACCCCCAACCGAGCTCCAGCCCCATTCTGATATGCACTTTGCGTATATATAGTCAGGTACAGTCTAAATGGACAAAACATAGGCAGGGAAACAGTCACAGAGAAGAGACACGCCTAAGGTCACACAGCAGGGTATTGTTAGAATTGAGAATAGAATCCAGATCTCTTAAATACCATTACATTGCCTTAGCTGCTGAGCCACACTGCCTCTGCTAAAGGGGTGAGAAACTAAAATAGGGACATGGAGGAACAAACAGAGGAGGAAAGAGGAGTTGGGAGACAAGCAAGAGATAAAATAGCGAAGTGTCTTGGTTTTTCATTTTGAAGATGTAATGATCCTATTCAGGTTCATAGAGCTGATTTTTTAAAAAGTGATTTATTCCCGCTTAATAGGTGCATTTTCAATGCTTAATTTGTGCCAGGGCTTGCCAGAGCTGAGCCCCAGCACCTCTAGGCTTGGCAGTTCATAGCCCCGGCACCTCTGGGCTTCCCATGTCAGTTATGAAAGTAAACAAATTGCTTGAGCCCCACCACCTCGTTCATTACAAATTAAGCTCTGTGCTTTTTCTCCGCACTCATGGACCTTGTGTGCCAGCCTGCTCCCCCCCACCCCAAGTAAACTGCAAATCTGCATGATGGGGCACATGAGTGCTCCTATAGCTGGTGATCGAACCATATTTAATTTCAAGTGCAATACTAGAACATTCTGTGTTTATTTTAATATGTTCTCTACTTAATTTGTATAATTTAGTGCAAATCATTACTTGTTTAGTCTAAGATCGCCAAATTTATGGAGAACATTTATCCTGGTCTTTTAAACAGTTCCATTGTATCCATACAATGAACACTAAAAGAGATGTGATTCCAGAAGCTGTGCAGGCTTCTATTCATTTGTGCCAAGTTCCACATTATATTTATCTTCCAGCTATCACCCAAACACAGGCCCAATTCATACAAAACAGGCTTTGTACTGCCACGGAGCTTGCTTTTTTTAGGCCATATAAAATGAACTATGAGTTTCCTTTGCCTTCCTTCAACCCCCACCCCCCCTTTCTCTAATACCCACTCCTCTTCATTTCCTTTTTCTTCCTTTGTTTTATTTGTGCTGGTGTAAAATATACCAAACTTCTTAAAACATTAATTTGGGGATCCTGAATATTGGATCCAGTAGCAGCTCCCACCACTTCCTCCCAAATGAGATTAGTTAAGCCAACTAGGTACAGTACTTACTAAATTAAATGCTACATAACATTAATATCCCTGCCATAGAGTGCGTGTTTTGTATTTTCAACTGTACAAAACTGTGGGAAGAAAAATGGTAAATGGACCTGTCATTCTGTGAAAGAGCCCAGAGATAAATGAAACATGACTGAGATCCAAGATTAGGTTATGTAATTTCACTTGCCAAATAACCTCCAAAATTATGGCCACTGCCAGTGATATCCTCTCCTCCCAAAGCCATGCTAGCTGGAATGATGTCACAACTCACAGCAAATCCAAGGCAGTCTCTATGAGGAATTCACCAACTTGTTTGGCTGATTTGAACACTGCCATGCATTTGAAAGTTTGACTCAGACTGACATATTTTGAGGTTCATGTGCTGCTTAGGAGAGGTTATTAAATAAGGAACAGAGAATGGAAGACAGCAAAAGTATAAGGAAAAATGAATGTGAAACATAGGACACCTATCCTGTGCCTGCCTAGTTTGTGGTAGAGGAAGAGAAGAATTCTTTTACCTGTTGGTCTTATGGTATAACTTAGGTATCTGGCTTTATATAACGAGAGCTATAAATATTGGCCAGAATCAATCAATCAATCAATCAATCAATAAAATATTTCTAAAATATGTGCCATGTTCTGAAAAACAAGATAGATTAGTATGGTGCCAATGTTTTATCATCATTTGTTTAGGGTGATGCACACATGGAACAGTGCCTCAGCTGTTCGCTGTTGAGGTCTCCCCATTTTATCCCCAGAAGCTGTCTCTACTGCTTCAGGTCCCATCAAAGCCATACCCCAGCTAGCAAAATGAACATTTAAAAAAAATCATGTAAATAGAAAACTATGCTGGCTGACTTTGAAAGGCCACACTTACTTCAGCTCTCTGTTGAATTTTGCAGTGTCTCCTGTACTCTGAAACTTACCTGAAAAAGTGTAACTCAATAATACATTACACTAAGGGACAGCACCTAAACTGAAGGGACCTATACGGTGACTGAAAGAGCTTCAGTGTTGTCCCTTCACTCTGTACCCATATCTTCTTGAAAGGGTTTTGGGCCTGTTGATCAGGGTAGTTGTAGACTCACTGATATTTCCTGTCCTGCCCCAAATTGTTCCACAGCCATCAGGCATGACTGATTCCTCCTGTGTAACTGTGACCCTAACAACCTCTCAATGCCAACTGGCAAAGGGTTCACTGTTCTGTAACAGCAACGCCTATCGGGCCTGACAAACTCACTACACCCAATACATGGCTTTCAGAGTATTTATGCAAAAAGGTTTGTGTGAGGTGTCTAATGGAAGTTTACATCATACTGATCCTCCTAAGCATTGTGGGATGTATGTATGAGAGATATTTAAAACGTTGTGTGTATGGATTGAAATATGTTTAGAATCTGTGTCCCCAGCAGCATTGACTAGCCAGTTTTGCCAGTCAAAGGGGCGTGGAATCACCTATTTGCCCTCACTCTGCTATAAGTTAAGCATTGTGAAGCCAACCCAAAGGAAGACCCATTTGCATGTAAAGCCAAAAGGAAAAAAGAAGTTGATGAGGGGATGTGAACTCAACACAATGCGGGCACACGGGAGTACAGACAACAGGAATGCATTTCAAAGGTTTACTGGACTACAGCGGGGAGAGAAGGACAATACCCTGTTATCCGTTTCACTGAGGAACTCCCTTGGCAGAGGGAGGTGGTTTGTGAACATTCTGGATCCTCACCAGCAAGCTCTGCAGAAAGACTCTGAGGTCGAGAAACTACTTTAGACAAGGATTGTGGCCTGTTAGGTTAAGTCTTAGTCTGTAGAAAGTGTATTATACTTTTGTTTTATTTGTAACCTGTTGATCTTATTACGCTTGTTCACTATCTCTTAAAATCTTAACCTTTGTTTAAAAAAAACCCTATATTTCATTTGACTATAAATAGATTACAGTACTGTGTTATTCTATTGAGCTGATACTCAGTTGAATCAAACAAGCTGATGTGTTAGTACTGTTTCCTTGGGAGTAGCAAACTTGATCATTTCTGTGAGTGTCCAGTGACAGGGGAAGAATGCTACAGGGGTACGGTCTTCAAAGAGGCTTGGCGGGGCTGGGTTACACCATACATTAACCTGCAAAGCAAAGTGAGTTCTGGCAGAGCTCCTGAGGAGACTGTATGAGTAGCTAACAGACTGAGGTAGCAGGGATTAGCACCAGTAAATCTCTCTCTCACTGAGGTGGGGGTTACAGTCCTGAGTGCCCTGAGAAAGCATTACAGTAGCCTCTCTTTAGCTTCTGCTATCCTCCTCCTCCATTCTGTAGTAGAACCACAGCTGTTCCACTGCCTTAGCAGACTTGCACGCCCACACATCACACAGTTTTGTTCGCTAGACCCTTGTCCAACATACTGTAAAACAATTTATACTGAATGATCATACAATGCCTCTTCAATTTTTGAAGGCATTTACTAATCTCTAGCAGAGAATAGGGTTATAGTAAATGCCTTTAGTGCTCATATCTTCCTCAACAGTAGTTTATGCCACCTCGATGCTTATGTTTGGCACTGTCATGCAAATATCCATTTAAGAGTATATTTTTAGCACTGGGATTTAGCCATCTGATTCCCATTAACAGTAATGGGAACTGCCTAAATCAATTACCACAAACTGTGCTAGACATTTACTGTTTAGTGTTTATCTTTTGTTTTCCCTTTAAAATATTCTCTAGTTATTTTGAATTACTGTGCTAAGTCAGAGCTGGAAATGGAACAGAGACAGGGCTGCTTGTATCGATGGACATTTGTTGTCATATCCATGGACAGAGGCAAAATGCCCATGCTAATACTGCTTGATTTATCAGTTGTCTTTGATCCCGTTTATATGGTTCTTCAGACTCATCTACAAAGTGGGTGGAGGTAGATGGAATTGTACTCTTTGATAACATCTCTCTGATGTACCCCCAATGGTCATAGACAACTGCTTTTATCCCCAAAGGTCTCTCACCTTTGGATTCCCACAAGGCTTAATCTTGTTACCTCTCTCATTCAAGCACATGCAAAACATGTGGGGGAGATCATAAGACAAAATAGCTTCACTACTAACTATGCGCTGGTGACATCAAGCTCTATGTCTCTTTTCTATCTAGTGTCAGCAACACCATTTCCCACCTGTGGCAATGTCCAAAGGAAAATGGAGACTGGATGAAAGGAATTTTGCTAAAGCTCAGTCTAGGTAAGGCTGAGTTTAGCAGAAAAAGGAGAACGTTCTGAGGAACTGATAAAAACCACAACCCTGTCTATCGCTTCTATCTGCTCTCCAGTAGTCAAGCTTGTTTTTGAGGTCCTACAAGATTCATCACTGTTTTGGGATAGAGAGATAGCAGTTGTGGCTGGAAATGCCTTTTTTCCCCATCATTAACTAATTAAGAGACTTTTCCCTTTTCCCCTGAGATAAGGACCCAGCCACAGTGATCTATGTTTTCATCTTCCTGGGATTGACTGAGAAGTACACACAAAAAGCTGAACTGTGTCATTATGCAGATACTGACTTCCTACAGTAATTAGGACAGCACAAAAAGCTCCCATCACACGGGTGCTCTGCACCCATCATCATCTCCCCGTACAATTCCAAATGCAATTCATGTTGCTGGTCCTGAATTCTAAAGGCTTTAAATTGGCTAGGTCCCAGATTAAGTGAACATTTCTCCATTGTGCCTCACCATGGCAGTTAACAATTGATGAGGATGCTGCAGCTGATGGTTCCCAGGAAGAGCCAAGGAATCTTGATAAAAGGCATCAGGCTGTGGAACCCTATCCCATGGAATATCTGTTTTGGCCTGAGTCTTGCCACTTTTAGGTCTGATTCCAAGTCTCATCTCTTCACACTGGCCTTCCACAAGTAATGGCGTTTGTCCTGGAAGCCCTCCACCAAGAAATGATTTTGTTCTGGATAGCAGCAATAGTGAGGTGCTGTAGAGTCAGAAAAGGTAGGTTCTTTTTTGGCCAGAGCTTCATTTATGCCCATAGTGCCCAGAAACTATGGTGATGGCACAATATAAAATGTGTACAAAGAAATGTGTGAGAGATGGTTCCTGTTGTACTTTATCGCTTCAGAACCATTCAGTATTCCTGCAATGAGATGTTCACCCCACACTAGCCTGGAAAGGGTTAACGAGGCTGAGACGGGGCCAATTAACCAGATAGGCCACACCTGGAGGGAATTAGATGGCCTAAGTGACCCCGATTGATGATGGAGCCCAGCTGAGAAGGAACACGGGCTAATATAAAGCCAGGAAGGCAGCAGCAGAAAGGCAGTAGTGAGGGAGTCTGCAGCTACTCTCTAGGCATTAGAGAAGGAAATGAGGACTCCTAAATACAGAGTAGAAACCCCAGGGATCCAGGCTCTGAAGAAGGAGTTTCTCCAGAAGGGTGGTGAAGTAGAAGCCAGAGAGAGGTGGAGTAGAAAAAGGCTTAGGGTAACAGCAGCAAGGTGGAATGTTGTAGAGCTTGACCCCTGATTAGAAGTTTCTTGAGCTGGAATCTGGAGTAAAGGGTGGCCCCGGGTTTCCATGCCAGTCACCGAGGAAGTGGCACAGTCAGGGCAGTGGATTTGAAAACTGCCTAGGACAGTTTATCCTGTGGGAGTTTGATACTGTTGGAGGGAAACACATAGTGACTTGGCTGGAGGGCCAAGCCATGAAGAGGGAACAACTAAGTACCAAAGAGGAAGTGCGCAGAGTCCCAGAAAGCAAGTGGGGCTGCAGTGCGAGCAAGATGATGGAAGGGGGCATCAGACCTGAACAGAGCTAATCCCCAGAGCAGCTAGGAAGAGAAGGTGCCACCCTAGCAGTGAGTGTACCTGTGACAATTCCCAATAAGGCTAAGTCACCATTTCTCTCTCTTGCTGCATACTCCTTTAAAGTGCCCTGAAATAGTTCACCTTCTTATTTAATCTTCTATATTTTGTTTTGCAAAATTAGTGCACAAAATGGCAAAAAGTCAGGGGGTGCTGATGCAAAAAAAAACGTTAAAAAAATGTTGCCCAGCTCTAATCAAAGGACATGTTATGTGGCAATTGAAGCAATTCAGGAATGAGGCAAACATTCAGCAGAACAGTCATTCTGCTCCTTACATGTTCCTGCAGGCACATTAGCTTCTCTACATTAGCAGGGAGGATATGTTCCCTACCCATTAAGAAATGGCCTGAAACTACCAGCTCATTTCAAATAGGATACCAAGCAGCCATTATATATTAGTGAAATTTTGGTTGCTAACAACGTGGACCAGATTTGAATTGATTCCCAGAGGTAAAAGGCAGCCTATTCCCCTTTCTGCATTTTGATTTTTAGTGCTGTTTAGACCTCGTTGGAAAATATTTGTGACTATTTTTTTTCCGATGGAAAACAACATATTTTTTTCCTACAAAAACTTGCACAGAAAAAAAGTCATGTTTTTCAGCTGTCTTTCCTTTTGTTTTTGTACTCAAAGTGTTAGTGTGGAATCCCCTGCTATTCTCAGACTGTACTCCAGAATGGGATTTGGGTAATGTTTGACCATCTTGGATAAGTTACCATTTCATGTTCAAGCATGACACTTCACAAGTCAAGTACTGTGGTGTCAAAAGAACAGAAGGATAAAAGGCAAGTGACTTAGCAACTGGAATAATGCAGTTATTTCATCACAGCCCACCCCTTCGAATACCTCACTGTGATTATAAAACGACTGAAACACTTTCAGTTTGTATTATGATAGTAAAGGTATTTTCATGTTATACCTGTGCAACTTCTGTATCCCAATCAAACTGCTATTACGGCCTATTATTTAACTGGTTGCTTAAGTTTGCATTATAACTTTTTTTATTTTTGTCCTTAGCTTCATTGCTTCAAATTCCTCTACATTGAACAGCAAAAGCCATTTAACAGCCCGATGCATTTGGTCTATTTAAGTCATTCGGAAATGCATTGGCCTCCCAGACTCCTCTTCTGTATTGTCCTCTCGCCAGTTATCCTATTTCATCACCTAACTGTGGTTAGCTGGTACTAAAACCTTTTTTTACATCACTGTCATATAAGTGGACAAATTTGGTTATACTTCTGATCCTTGTGAGTAATCTCATCTCAAGCTGTGACCTCCCACTGGCTCCCTTTGATATTCAAGCTAGCTCTTTATCACTGAAACAGCTCATTCTTATGGGATAATTAATGATCCTGTAATCTTTTCTGCACTGTTTTATCAAAAGTTTGTCAATTCTGTTTGTTCCTTCTTTCAAAAACTACATCAAATTTGTTACTGCCTCAGGTTTGTGGTTCTACGCCCTCATTCCTTTTCAGGAATTCTTCCAACTGTTTCTTTTTAGTGTTTCCAGTACCCTTCTTTTCCCACCATTATTGTAGTCCTTTTAAAAGTTAGCACATGCTTGCATCTTCCAGAATATTTGTTTTGTACTCAGATCTATCAGTACACTGCACCTCCACTGTTGGTAAGCAAGTTTTCATCTCTATTTAGATCAGGGCCGGCTCCAGGCACCAGCTTGCCAAGCAGGTGCTTGGGGCGGCCACTCCGGAGAGGGGCAGCACGTCTAGCTATTTGTCGGCAATTCGGCGGACGGTCCCTCACTCCTACTCGGAGCGAAGGACCTCTCGCCAAATTGCCGCCGCAGATCGCGATCGCGCCTTTTTTTTTGGTCCGCTTGGGGCGGCAAAAACCCTGGAGCCAGCCCTGATTTAGATCATGGTAAAGGCATTGGGCTAGGATTCAGGTGAGCCAGGTTTAATTTTCAGTTCCACTGCAGACCTCCTGTGTGCAGTTAGGCAAGACACTATGTCTCTCTGTGCCTCAGCTTCCCACCTGTAAAATAAGGATGACAGTACTTCCTTGTTCTGATCTTTCCTCAATCTCCTCTGTTTAGATTGTAAACTCTTCAGGACAAGGAGTGGCTCTTACTGTGTGTGAATACAGTGCCCAGCTCAATGGGGATCCAATCTTGGTCGGGGCTCCTAGTTGCTACTATAATAATAGTATATATTGGTGTATGCCTGTCTCTTTTGCCACTCCCACCAGGATTTAAGAATGGATTCTATCCCAAATAATGAGTTCTAAGTGTTCAGACAACCTAGTTTCTTTGGCCACGATCAGCTCCCTTTCCTAGTAGAATTTTCATCTGTTTTGGCTAGAATCCATCACTCTTCTTTGGGACTAATGATGCATCGAATGAATGTATTTGTTTACCAAGGCAGGCTCCTTCTAGCAAATAAAATTACATTTGCCACTTTTATGTACTTGACAGTTTGCTTAGAATTTATCATAAAAGAATAATGACAAGTTTGATGCTGCAGGGCAAAAACAAAAAAATTTACCACTTTATGTTGGTTCTCACTTTAAGATCTTATCTGAAATAGTCCGTCCTTCTATTTTTAAGCAATTGTTCTTGACAGCCTTTCCCCTTCAGTGCTTTGTGCCATTTAATTTCACTTAACATGTCCTGCATGCTTCCAAAATTTAACCTGTTGGAATTAAAAATTATACATTCTGAAGATTTTACATCATGTTTCAAATGTTTTTTTCTCAGCATTATTTATAATAAGCACTTCGAAGTTTGAAATTGTTTCTTTACTGAAGTGTTTACTCTCTCACACTTGTGCCGATTGTTTTGTTGTTTGCAGTTACTGAGCTGCAGCACTTATTTTTTGTAGTTTTAGAAAATCACACAAAGCATTGCCTGCATTTTAATATAAGTAAACTGAAATGAAGACTGTATGTTAGGCTTAATATTAAACATTATTACCAGTTTGTCAGTGAAGAGATTTTAAAGCAAAGCCAATACACATTACTGGAGATTGATCATAGCGGGGGGGGAGAGGGGGGGAGGCACCATCAAATTTTCAATGTGCTAGTCGAGAAACCATCATTAACTTACCGGGTATCAGAAATAAACCCAAATTAGACATAAGGTTCTTTGAATTAAGAGTGAACTGTAAAGCAAAACACAAAAGTTTATGATCATTTACTATATCTTTCTATAGGCACTTCAAAGGTGGGTTTTTCCCATTAAAATCATGGTCTAGGTCAGAATTTGCCTCTTTATGTAGGAGGACTGTGTACATCTGGCAAATTGGATCTAAATTTTGGGGGTAGCAGTTCTCTGAGCTCTGTAGGGGGGAAAACTGCCTGCGTAGGAGAGGGCTGGTGCTGAGGAAGATATCTGGACATGGAAGAGTCCATGGACTGTATGGCTACTTAATAATGGTGTTTCCTTTAGAAATGCCTTTTCCTTTTGTGAATGTAGAATTACCTCTGCTACTGCTTTTACCCTCTTCAGTGTGTAAATAATGCTTCTGATACTACAACAGAACAGAGGAGAAAGCTGAACTTTCCTAGATGGTGGTGGATGCTGTGTTCCCCTTCTAAAATTACATAACTACAAGAATAAATGTGACACTTCTTAGAATCTCAAAGACTGATGAAAAAACTCAGCTGCCAGGCTGTAAGTGAGGAGTCTAAACAGGAAAATAGTCTTGCAGAGTATAGACCTCATTAATCTGATTGACATTATGCCTATGCTGCACCAAAACAGATTCTTGGGGTGCTGTGCCCCTTATAAAATGGTATGCCAATAATAAATGTTGCCCTTATTAGAATCTCAGATCCTGAGATAAAACTATTGAGAATCTCAACCACTGGAAAAATAACAGAACCACTCGCGGGGGGGGGGGGTGTTGTATTTCTGTTACTCTGAAGCAATATCTGTAAGAAATCAGCCAGTTAATGATGGCTAAATTGAGATAGATAAAGTAAATGTCAACTATCTCAGCTATTTATATTGTCAAGAAAACAGCAAATGTGTATATATATAAATGGTGTATATTTGATTGTATCTTTCTTTCCCTACCCTTTATATGTCATTTGTTTTCATGGATTGTAAACTGTCAGGGATCTTGTATGTATAAAAGTATACAGCATCTAGCAAAATGTGGCCCTGAACTTGGTTGGGGGCCCCATGGTCACTAGTGCAATATGAGTATGATTAAATGATAAACTAGATAGTACAAATAGGAAATATTATTAGCACTACAAACTAACAAAATGGGATCACTTGGAATGCGTCAGACATCAAGATGACTATTGTGCACAGCTCTTGATTATAGTATACTATAACACTTCCTTATAGAAATCAAAGGATTTATTGGGACACTGGAAGTAACAACTCCAGTGCACACAGCCAGGATTCAAACTTCCTACCAATCCCCCCAATCAGATACAATATAATATCCAATCAGAACAATACATTAGCACTAAGATAAAGATACAGCACCACTTAGTGATGGAGGTCCTGTCTGCACTGATGATTACAACTTTCTCCCCTTTAGCTTAATAAGAATTCAAAAACAGTAACAAAAGTTTTATCATTGTAACTCCTAGGAATCCAGGTAGCCTGCCATTCACACAGATTGTGTTGGTCTGCTTGCTTCAGTCCTATATTCAGTCATGGAGAAGCATCACTCCAATTGGATATAGATCATCAGCAAGTGCAGGATTCATATCCTCTAGGTTAGGCCTATCTGTTGTGGACAGATGGATAAGGACTGCAGTGTAACGAGGTACTGAGGACATATCGGCAATTTCTCCTCCAAAACTGCTCTCTCATTACAACCTGCTGGGGTACTTTCAAATCCTCCTGTACACCCCTCTGAGAAGAGGGTTGTGTCCCCTCAGTGTTTGTCTTCCCCTTTCTTTCAATGAATCTGTGTACCAGTCAGGGACGGCTCCAGGCACCGGCTTAACAAGCAGGTGCTTGGGGCGGCCAAGGGAGAGGGGCGGCACCTGCGGCAATTCGGGTGAGGCAGGTCCCTCACTCCCTCTAGGAGCGAAGGACCTGCCACTGAACTGCTGCCGCGGATCGCGGCTGCTTTTTTTTTTTTTTTTTCCAATTGCCACCACCGATCGCGATTGTGGCTTTTTTTTTTTTTTTTTGCTTGGGGCGGCAGAAATGCTGGAGCCGGCCCTGGTACCAGTTATTGATGCAATACAGAGGCACAAGCTCTTCCTTTTTCTATCAGCAAGGATCAGTTTTACTTTAAGTGCTGTGTAAGGTCCCCTCCAAAAAAGGCATACATTTGGGATTTTTTTCTGGGCTCCTTTTTCTAGCTGCATAGCCACACATTTTCCTTCCTGAAAAAGCACATAGTTCTCCTTTTTCCTGGCGTCTTGTGCCTGATATGCTCACTTCCCATTCATCTGTTCCTTCATTTGCCATTCTCCAACTTGTGTAGTTCAGGGGGTCTTGCCAGTGCTTCCTGCCTGAACATCAAGTTATATTGAGGTAAAGATTTGCTGAGTCCAAAAATAATCTAATAAGGAGAGTAATGAGTAGTTGAGTGTCAGCTGGTGGCAAAAGATGTCTTCAAGCTTGGATCAGTTTTATTGGTCTATGGGCTTTGTCTTCATGACCAATTAGTTCGTTGCAAGCTGGGGTATGAGTCTACCCCACACTAGCCTGCTGTGGAATTATTGTCTTTGCGGACCAGTTGTCTGTGTGGACCCGGCTGAAGTGCATTAACAGTTAGCTAATGTGCTTTGATCTAGTTCTCTTTGAAATGGGGCTTGCCACAAACTAAGTGTTCATGTAGACAAGCCTTTAGGTTCCAAGCATAGAACCAATGGTGTGGTTTACTCTCCACTCCCCCATTACCCGCAGGTTGGACAACACTGTTTGTCACCTTGGTTATCTGGAGTTGTTGGCAAACTTCGTGTAATAACCATGATTCAGATTCCGTCCCATGATCATTGCAGAAGCAGGTAGGTGGGCCAAACTGCAACACTGAACGTTTCATCAATTAGGCTGGCTGAGCCTCCACATCCTTTGAGAAGGCACCATATGCTACCAGCAAATATCAGTTTCCAGCTGGTGTTTCTGGAAGTAGGCCTTTCAAGTCAATCTATATGAACTCCAAGGGCTTACTACATTGGAGCATTTCCCCTAAAGGAGTTCTGCCTCTCCTTGCTGATACTTTGCTGTCTTACCTAGCAAGAAAAGAAAGTACCAGTTCCTAACATCTGCAGCCATGCTCAGCCAAAAAGATGTGTTGGACACCTGACTCAGGGTCGTTCCATGCCCCAGGTGGCCAGCTGCTTCATTATAATGAAGACATTATAGTCCTGTTCTCTGTAAGCTTGCTAGTTACTTTCATACACCAGCAAGTTGGTAGCCAGATTGATGGATAATCTTCATTTCATAGATTCATAAGAGTTTAAGGCCAGAAGGACCATTAACTGTTGAATCTCCCCAGTCTGAGGCTCCTTCTGTAGACTCTTGCACCAAAAGTAAGTCAGGTCATTAGACTGTTCTTGCCAGATAGCCTCACAAGCCCAGGCTGAGTCTGTTCTCACTGCTCTTTCCCAGCTGAAAGCATTTGCAACCACATTTTGCTTTACAGGTTTATGGTGAACTGTGACTGTATATTCAGATAATTTGTGAAGCCATCTCCACAGGCATCCTCCTGGGTTGTTTCATAAGAAGCTACTACAGGGCACTGTGATACACTATAAATTCCATAGCTAGTAATCAGGGACGATAGGCCTTGAGAGCCTCCACAATAGCCAGACACTCCAGTTCTGTAATGAATACTTGGTTTCCCTCTCATGTAATGGGCAACCTCCAATAGCCACCAGTCTGAACTGACAAAACTCATCAATGTGTTCAAATGCAAATCTGACAAAGCAACCTTTGAGGCATCACAGGTTACCACTGATGGATGGGTTTGAACCAGGAATTTAAGCACAGCATGGTTTAGAAGATCTTCCTTCAGTCACTGAAATGCTGTGATTTTTTTGGTTTGATATTCTCCTGTCCAAACAAAGTCACTCTGTTAGCAGGTATAATGGGATTGCCCACTCTTTGAAACTTCTTACACAGATTCTACAGGAGATCTGTAAACCTCCTCCATGTTCATAGACTCCTTCCAGTTCTTAATAATAAATTTCTGGGGTTGGCTCTCCAACCCATCCTCACTGACTGTGTCCTATGAAGATTGTGTCCTAGGAAGGTAATGTAACTCCTTGCAACTGATATTTGTTTCCTCCACATTTAAATCCTGACTCCTTAAGAATCCTTAGAATCTCTTCCATTCTATCAGATGTTCCTCCCATATTTTATGGAAACAAATGAAGCTATCTTAGTATATGAGGATATCTTCAGTTCTCATAACTTGGATTAGATCACTTTACTGCCCTCTGAAATGTCCCTAGTGCATTCATAAATCTGAAAGGCATTCTGAGGAATTGAAACAGCCCAGAAGGTATCACAAAGGCATTTTTTTCTCAGCCCTCAGGTGCCACTTCAAACTGATGATATCCAGATGCAAAAGCAAAATGACTAAAATATATTGCTCCTGGCATTTTATACAGATGTCTGTTATGTGGGAAAATAAGGAACTATCTTGAACTGTCTGTGCATTAAGTCTCCTGTAGTCAAGGCATATCCTCAAGTCTCCATTGGGCTTTTTTGCAATTACAATTGGGGATGCTGCAAGTGATGATCAGGTCATCCTCCAGCATGGGATTTAGCTTCTATTTCACAGTGACCTGATACACCAGTGGAATACATCGTGGGGCTGCCTCACAGGAACACTCCCTGGCTTAAGTACAGTTTGATGTGGTATCTGATCATATCTCCCAAGCGCTTTATTATTCCTGGACAACACACTAGCATATCATAAGAGCAGCTGTTCTAATCACTTCCTTTCATTGCTGTCTAGATGCTTTTGTCAAGTCAACCCCCAGACTTTTTACTGGCTGGGCTGCTTCACAGTTCTTGATATCTGCCCCATGAGGCTTTGAGACACCAGCTAAACTAGACACTGTCCCTGTGGTCTGATTTTTTCACTAGCTGCACTTCCTGATCTGTCACATTAATTATGCTAACCCAGAACTCCCCTTAGCTCCAGCTTGAAGCAGAGTCTGCTAAACAACAATCCTGAGTGAATACTGGTAGCTTCAAATACTCCCACAGGACCACTACAGCTGTCCTTTATCCTTAGGGGTATTATTGCATGATGACCTGGCTGACCACAACTTGATTCCCAGCCACCACAAGGAGCAATTCCTCTGTCACGCTATAAGCATGGTAGAGGCATCTAGGCCCTAATTGTCACATCCCAGTGTCCACAGTTCCTTCTACCCACATCTAGTAGGGGTATCTGAATATTGTCCAGGACCGTGTTCATTCTATTAATACCCCAGAAGTTCTTCTGATTCCCTCCAGTGAAATCCTCGCCAAATACAACAGCACTAGAAATATTGGTTACCAGAATTAAAGTCCATGAAAACTGAATTTCTCCTGTTGTTTGCTGTGGCTGATGATTGATAGTCAGCAATTTAATTCCTGCAGTACATTTTTTTTTTCATTTTAGCACTGGTTGTTCTCCTTGGCTCAGACTTATCTGAGATCCTGCATCCAACAGTAGTGTGGTTTTCCAGATGTCAGTTTCTCCAGACACAGTAACGGGTTATCTGGGCAGCTCTTCACATGGGTCATTCTAATGGATACTGATAATGAATCTACTTCTGCTTTCCCTGATCTCTTTCCTCTGCTTGGGCAATTCTATCCCCAGTGGTCTTTGCCTTTGCGTTGCCTGCAAAGGTTATCTGACCTGGGACCCGCTCAGGAAACAGTGTCTCTTATCTGACCCACAGGATGTCTGTGAATAACTTGCACTGGGGCTGACTTCAACTTTTTTAGCCACATCATTAGCAAACATTTATTGAAGTGCTGCATCTGGTATAAATGAATCACCCTGGGGCTGGGAATTAACAGTTTCCTTAAGGAAACACCCCAGTTTCTTCTTCCACATCTTGAACTCTGTATACAATCTGGTCTATAAATGTATCCAGTATGTTAACTTCCTTCACCAGCAGATTATGAAGTTCCTCTGTTAAACTTTTTCACACAGGATTCTCTCTTGGCTTGCCACTGGGCATAGACCCTCTCTCAGCATTGCTAGTTCCAGATTTGGCACAGGTTCTGCTTTACTTGAACTATCTCTTGGACTGGAAGGTGCAGGAAAAAACCCTACCAATGCACACAAGTAACTATACAGGGATTTCTCTTCCTGCCACCTCCTGGATTGCCATTCCTTCTGGTATTTCAAAAGGGCCCCTCATAGTGAATATATAAATGTTTGTGCAGCCATCTGTAAGATCCATGATCTGTACTGGCAAGCTGCTGGTAAAAGGCTTTGCACACACAATCCAAAAACACTGCTAGGGACCACACTGCTTTCTCATCAGTACACTCTCTCACAGAGGACAACGGCTCAAAGTCTGTCAAGTACTCATAGATTCCAGAATCATCTGCATGTGTAACCCACATACCTCCAGGGTGTGGCGTTCTATCCCATCTAGTGGCACCGAGACCACTTAGAGAGAGTTAAATGAGTCTGTTCTACAGCTTAGCTAACAGTCAGTTGGCTTTTAGCTCATGCGGTAGAGGCTCATGTACTAAGCTCCAGAGTCCCCCTTTCAATCCTGCTCACCGACGACGGGGGTCTGTTGGTATTACCCATGACCAGTACATTTTTTTCAGATGAAAGTGCTCTTGTCATCTTGAAGCGGCTGCAACTAGTTGTAATGCTCACTTATAAAATCCCAGGTATTTATGGAACAGTGCAAGCACCAATTCCAGCACACACAGGTAGGCCTCAAACTTCCTCAGCCTGCTGCCCCTCAGTTTGATACAGCAACATGATATCAAAACAAGACAATTTAGCATTAAGATAAAGATGCAGCACCATATGTTGATGGAGGTGCTGTCTACACTGATCACTACAATGCTTTTTAGTTTAGTCAATTTCAGTTTAGATTCTTTGTTTTCCGCACAAGTTTTGTTTGTTCTTCTTTTCTGCATATTTTATGGACTCAAACAATCCCATTACAGATATGCCGCATCTTTCTTTACCAGTTAACAGAGTGATGATATGATCAAGCTTAGACAGCTAACATGATACACATTCTGGGCTAAATCCAGAAGGATATGTAAAGGATGTAAATTAAACTCTCTTGGATATAAATTGCAACCTGAGGGGCAAAAAGGAAGTATAAAAAGGTGTATGTTAAAGTAGGGAAATTGTGTTCATATTTTGAGATCCTTAAGGACCTCACCCAAAGAGTTGAAATCAGAGTCTTTCTCTTTACTTCAGTTGCATTTAGATCTAACCCTGGGTGTCTAAGTCACATTAATGAGAAAGCATTACACATTGGTAGAACGAGTTTTAAGTATGTCTAGGAGAGCCTAACTGAGGAAAGGGGGACTATTTACTGTGAGGAGATCCAACTACACATCCTCTCTGAATTTGGCCCAATATATCTGAACTTTATTAAACTCAGAAAAGACGTACCTTAGACATTGACTTAGTTGCAGACAGTGTCTGGGTAGAGATAATGAAAGAAAATATTATTTTTATATTCTATATCATTTGCCAGATATCAACATCCGTCTTGCTTATCTCTTCATGCTGTTCTTTATTAAGGCACAATTCTTCATCTAACGTTCCAGAAGGGTAAGATGGGGAGGGGACGTGGGTGTTTCTAACTAACATATATAGTTGAACTGCCATGAAGATAAGATCCAGCTACATCTTATCACTCTTTTCAAACTCCTCCTGCACTTATTTTTCCATGGTACAATTCTCCATTCTGGGGATGGAACAATGGGTATCCCTGTGAACTCCAGTATTATCTGAACATAAGTTTTAAAAAAAAGTCTGTACTTGGATGTATGGGCTTTGGGCATGTGTTCAAGTTGCTGATTCATTCTGGTATTTCCAATCAATCTTTGAAGAGTCTAATGAATGCTTGGCTAAAATAGAATAGCTATATGGTATTTATTTAAATGCATTGAGAGCAGACATCAGTGACTTCCATTTTATAGCTCAATCTTTTCCCTAATTCTATCTGTATGTCTGGGCCATTTTTTTCTTTTTCTTTTCTTTTTGCAAGCATCCTGACTTTTCTAAAATTATTTTATAATGGAGAAATGAGACTCTTTATCCCCTTTTTGATTAATTTTGGCCTTTCTTCAGTTTCCTGTCCCCCACTCCGAGAGCCATGCAGTTGCCCCAAATAAGCTATTATTTGCAAGTAATAATATCTGGAGATTATATTATCTCATATTTATCTGAAGGCCATTAAAACCTCTCAAGATAGATTGCCCCCCACAGAGATGTTTTTCCTTCCACGTTCTTTTATCACAGGCTTCCTCTTATACCTGTGCAAATTTCACAGCAGATGAGGATGCCTTGGAATATTCTGGACCACATATTTAATCTCATTTTTAATGGTAATTATATCACGGCCAATCAGCAGCAGGCAATTTGTGTGTTTGTGTGTGTGTGTGTGTGTGTGTTTGGTAATCAGGAGGATGATGAACTAGTCATTAGCTTGAGTTCTTCTGCCCAATCTCAAATTGAAATCTCTTCAGCTAAAACCAAATAAGGTTTATTTCATGGGCATCAAATGTCCAGTCAATTTACTAAGAAGTAGTAAAAGGTAGAATATAGTTCTATATTAGGAAATCCATCCGAAGTTCCCTTTTCCTTATTCCAGCCACAATTTTTTATAGAGCATCGTGTCTTTCCAAACAAAGACATCAAACAGCCTGCATTATTTCTTTAGCAACTTGTTATGAACTTTATATTATTCCACTGTTTAAAAAACAAAACAGAAAAATGTAAGTCTCTCCCACATCTTTAGCAGACGCCACCAAGGCTGCAGTATTCAAACTGTGTGTATTTTTCCAGTGGCTATAACTTAATACCTAGGTACCCATGTTTGAGGCCAGAATCTTTCCATTTTTAAACCCTAAACCATCAGTCTCCTCCTTAGTTCAAGTTAGGGCTTCCCAGACATGATCAAGGATGATTTCAGGAGAAACATTATTCTGGCATATGTGGCTATCTGCATCCTTGTTTCTCTAATAACATCTGGGTCTTTAAGAAGTAGATTATTGAATTTCCACTGCTTTGTCCCATGGATATTTTTGATTATTATTTTAGGCTGGGGTTCTCGCAGGAGGCTAAGGGACTTAGGTGCCCAAATCCTGTTGAAATTGAATGGGATTTGAGTGCCTAACTCCCATAAACTCTTCTAAAAATCCCAGTATTACTGTATAATTTACTATTCACTATCTCTACTTGTGTTCCTCAACCTAGACATCAGTAAAAGCTGACATCTCATAGGCATCACAGCAGAAGAGGGTCTGGTCTTGAGAAGACATTTAAAAAGAGGAGACAATAGTGGCCTTAAAGTGAGTTCATGGAGGCCATTTCACACATGAAAGGCTGCTTGGAAAAAGGTGCAGAGCTGATCATGTGAGAAATGGACAAATAGAAAGTCAGTGATGGCAGTGCACAGAGGGAGGGGAAGCCAATGTGATTACAGACTGTGACCTACTGGAACCTAAAGTTAGCAGTGGGAATTCTGAGGAATGGACTGTAGCAATCATGGATTGATCAACTGCCAATTTCTTACAGAAAGTGTTTGTGGAAGATACTGAATGTAACAGTCATTAGCTGTCTTACTTTTAGACATATTCTTTATTTCTTATTGGGCAGCCACTGACCCTGAATTTCCACTTCTGTACATCTTGGATTCGCTCACCAAGTGGGACACCACCGGAGCTTCCCATTTGCTTAATTTGAACATTTTGGTTCACTGACTGCGATTGTGTCACTTTGCCTACTCAGGTGCTTTGCTTCACAGCTTGATTCCATTTGGGGTCCTGACTCTGTTAGAGGAAATAAACTGTAATCCTGGGTTCTCATAGCAATCTGGCTATCGATACATTAACACCTACCGGTACAACAACACCTAAAACTACCACATTTGCCTTTTTAAAACATTCATGCCCTCACTTTGCCACTTCCATTGCTGTTGAATGACACTTAAATCTTTGTGTTAAGGTTTTATTTGCATTGCTGACACTTGTATCTCACAGAATGGTACTGTTTGTTTTTTCAGAGCTTTTTTCCTGCACATTATTTGTTCAACAATCTGAAATAGAGAAACACAGGGATGGGTCTGCTGTTCTTTGTTCTTTATGCTGTATTAGCACCTATATAATTCTCTATTTGAGCACCACATTCATCTGTAATGATCTTCCATTACATCTTTGACACTTTTATCAGGCTATCCTTCCGCTTGGAGTTTGGGGAAGGAAGTTTTTCAGAGTTTTCAGAGCAGCTATCTTTTATTCACACTGAAGTTCTGGCTGATGGGATTTTGGGGGTTGGTTTCTTTTGTATTCAGATCTTGGCTTTAAAAAGTTGAGGGCCTATTTTAGGTTTCAGGAGTAGCTTTGTCACAAGCCCCCGAAGGAAGGTGGAGGGTACATTGTGATGCTGCTCTTGGAACAGATCAGAAGGCAGATCTGCGTCCTACTTTCTCTCGTTTCTGAGGGAATGTGTGCCTATACCAGATGCCACATATTTACCCTGGCATACCAGCTAAGGAAACTCTGCATGCAAGCATATGGAGAGCAGAGCCAAAGCTCTGACTATGCTCCACACAATCCCACCCACTTGTGCCGGTAGAATGTAGTCATCCACAAGGGAGTAAGGAGAGATTCCCTCCGTCCGCCCCCCTCTTCCCCCCCCCCCCAATGTCCTTGCTCAAGCCAGGCGACACTCTGGCACTTAATATTCAGCGATATAAACAGCAGTCTTTAAGATCCCATTGTGCACTTCTCTAAACTCTTTTGTTGCTACATTTGGATCCAACACATTTATTTTTCATATCGCCAATTATTCATTCACTGCTCTTGTAGGCTTGCTCCAAATCTCATTGACATCAAAGGGAGCCTTTCTATTGACTTTAGTAGCTTTGGATCAGGCACTTAAGGGTTCCAGCCTTTAAAGTTGCTTTTAATATATTAGTTATTGTCTGCTATTTTGTGACAACTTTTTAAACCAATATCCCTCTTGGATCCCCTCATGACAGGCTTGTAAATGCTTCTCAGTAAGATAATTTTATAGGACCTCATGTACACCATATTATGGTGCACTATGAAACAGTAATACGTATTAAGAGGGTACCAGAGCATTTGTTCCCACTAGTGAAAGACCTGACTGGAAAAACCATAGAAGTGATGCAGACAAGAAACTACCAGTTAATGGACATTTTACTATAGGTTCCTCTGCATTTCTTTGTTTTAGTTACCCAAATGTAAATTGAAGCTCTGAGCACATCACCGATTTGCTATCAGCTTTACTGTGCTCCCCAAACATTGCCTCTTGGGGAAACCACTCGATTGGAATTTCTAAACCGGAGACTGAATTTTCAGCCAAAGCTGCACAATAGGTAAGGGCTGGTGGAGGAAAAATAAACTGGCAGTAAGCAGCATGTAATTGTTCATGTCACATGCCATGAAGCAAAAATAAGTAATTAGTGTGTCTGATGTCCCTGAGACTTCATTTAACCTAGCCAAACATCTTCAGCCACAAAGGAAGACTAGTATATGTCATTGTGCTATCTATATTCTGTGTCTCGCTCTGTAGCTCTTTCAATACCCTGCTTTGAGCACACTTACTCTGCTTTGTGCAGCACACTGTCGTGTTTGCAGTACCCAAACAGTACAGAGACGGTGTCAAAAGTCAAATATTCATAAAGTAAACACTACTTGAAGAGTTTTCTCTGCAGACACCAGAGACCATTTTGACACAATAGAGATAGTAGGACAAACGGAAGCATTCCGCTTAAACTCCATCAGGAATTTTGATATGTGAAGCATTCTTATTTACTGCTTCTTGAAGTAGAAATATGTCCACTTTCAACCTGTCTTCACCATTGTGGAGGGGGATTTTGCATACTGTGGGGGGGGAGGTGCTAAATGGAACATGCGATAACACCATAGACCAGCATGAGAACTGGGAGACTCAAGAAGGCAGAGATACACAAATTTCTGTTTGCAGATCCTAACTTCTGCCCTCCTTTAGCCACTCATCCTCTTAGGTCTAGCTAGCTGTGAAGGAGATCCATCTTCAAGAGGGGCCAGGTACCCAAGTAACAGCAAGTTAAGAGCTGTGGATCTGTCTTCCCATTTTTTGATTCTGAGGCAAGAAAGGAGGCTTTGGCCCTAAATCCATCATGGCTGATCTCCACAATTCCTAGAGTAGGCGTTCAGATTCAGTGGCTTCCAAAGTGAGCTCTTCCACATAGGATTCTAGTCACTACTTCTGATGATCTTAATTAGTATTTTATCACTATTTAATACTAATAAATACAATAATAATAAACAGATTACATTAATGATGTTCATACAAAGATTATGAAGTTACTTGGCTGCCATAGTTCACTAATCATCATCAAAATTATAGCGGGAGCTGGTCTTGGCTTCATAACAACTTTCAGTGTAGCCCCCTTCATTCGGTATCTCATAACTTTCAGGGGTTAAGGTGTTCAAAATTTCATGTCTGAAGATGGGCTTCTAAATATGATTTCCCAAAGTGCTGAGTAATAGTAGCTCTAATGAATTCCGCATAGTTCCCAATTAGAAAATTTGCATCCATTGCCTTTTTTCTTTTGCAAGCCTGTGGTGCTGTGAGATCATTGAAAATGAAGCTCCTATGATTTGTTTTTTTTTTTCTCAAAAGAAAGAAGATTCCATACAAAAAGCAGCATAAAGAGGATAGCAGTTAACCATTTAAAGCCAAGAAATACCAAAAGTTAAGGTTGCACATGCTGTTTAAACTCTGCTATGTCATACGATTTGAGAAACAGAACACCAGCATGAAATTGAGGATTGTATCATAAAGTAATGTGGATCTGGGATGTGTTCCTGAATCCTTCACTCTTGCATTTGAGAACATACCGTAATTGTGCAAACTTAACATCCACTTAAGTTAGATATTATATATTCCATGCAAAAATTAACATTTTATAGCTTCAAAATGTTGTACAGACTCCAGTTATCACAACACCCTATGAGGAAAATAAATAAGTGATTGTTCCCATTTTTCAGATGAGGAAACTGAGTCTTCCCAAAGACATACAGAGCTGCAGAGAGAGGCAAGCTAGTGTAAACTGAATTTTTATAGCATTGTATGCTGAAACAAGTAAAAGTTCTGCTTTGATCTATGTAGTCAGAGGTGTAGGGGAAAATCCAGCTTGAGGTTTGTGAGTGGATACAAATAAGAAGGTGGAGCAGGAGTATAAAACATCTGGGTCCTACTAAACTTGCAAGTGTGGCTGTGGGTGAGGTATAAACATTTTCAGATATCTGCAGGGTTTAAATACTATGAAATATTTATGAAACATTATGCTTACGGTCACACAAAGAGGTGCAGCTAGGAATAAGGGGATGAAAGATAGCAAAGAAAAAATGTAGGCTACATATTGGTCTCAAAGCCTAATAATGAGGTCTGCGAAACTGGGATTGTCTCCTCATGAAAGCAGTGTACTCCCCTCCCCGCTCCCCTCTCCCTCCCCCCCACTTGAGTCCAGACTGGACAGAGCATTACAGTATTAAATAATGTACTGAAAAGGACAAAAGCATAATCAGACCTTCTCAGGAAAATGGATGAGATGACTCAGTAGGTCCTTTCCATCTTAGATTTCAATGGCCCAGGTCATACAGGAGACAGTGTGGTCCAATGGATGGAAGTCAGAATTAGGAGTGCAGAGACCTGGGCTCCAGATCTTAGTCTTCAGCTTAGCTTTGCCTAAGGATTCAGTGATTGACCCTTATGGTTCTGTGATAATTGGAATTATTTTCCTATGCCTTGGAACTGCCTTCAAATAACTGTCTGCTGGGTGTGACATTACACTCCATATTCTTTAGGAAAATATGCTTATGATATGAATATGACATAACCGAGATATACTTTATACAAGATGGCTCATGCAAGATATCATTGGAAAGGTTATGATTTACTGAATGTGATTATCTAATGTGTATGCATGTATCATTTCTGTATCTAAAGTTAAGAATACTGACTAGGTAACAATTACAGCTGTGTATGTATTTGGGAGACACCAACCAGACAACCGGCCATCACAGCCCTGATAGTCCATTAGGAAGAAACAATGAGACTGTGAAGATACTAATCTCTCTCCTTCCTGAGAGTCATCCTGGGACTAGCTGTGACACTACTAGGTCAGGTGGTCCTGCTACCTGGTACTAAACACTATCTTGGACTTCTAGGGAGGTCAAGTTTGGAATACAATCCCGCCTTATGTAAATTCTATTTAAGGCTGGGAGGGAAGGCATTCCAGACTCTCCTCCATGGCCTACCCAAGAAGAAGGACTGCTGAAAGAACCTGAAGGGAAAGGCAGGGGTGAGTCCAGACTGAGACTGGGGTCCAGTCTGTAAGAAGAAATAACTAGAACTCTGAGCTACAGAAACTCTACATCCTGCCTAATTCAACATTTAGGGTGAGAAATTACATTTTGTAACCTGTTTCTTTAGTGAATCAAGCTTAGTTTGTGTTTTGTTTTATTTGCAGAGTAATGTGCTTTGTTCTGTTTGCTACCCCTTTAACCATTTAAAATCTGCCTTTTATAGATAATAACATTTGTTTTGTTTATTATTAAACCAGGTTTGTAATTTCTAACTCAATGGGGATGGGGGCGCACAAGAAGCTGTATATATCTTCCTCCACATTGAGGGAGGGGGAGAATTTATGAGCTTGCATTGTTTAGATTTCTCTACAGCTCAAGACAATATATCTTTGGGTCTGCACTCCAAGGGAGGTGGACACCTGAGTGCTGGGGCAAGTCCCTTTAACTGAGTCTTCCCAGAGCTGATCTCAGTGTCTGTGTCTTTCTGCAGCAGGGTGTGGCTCTGCCTGTGTGTGTGCTAGAGAAGGCTGAAGAGCCTGGCTGAGCAAGATAGGTTAAAGGGGTTGCAGGCTGGCAGAACAGGCAGACTCAGTGATATCTCAGCACATCAAGTGGCATCTTGAAGGGGGGCAACCCATCACACTGGGATGAAACAGTATAATTATGGGGTACTATTCCAAAGGACACATTCATTTTCATATCCTGAAACAGAACTATCTGGGACAAAAGACAGCAATGCCAATTAATATGAGGCTCATATGCTCATCAGATGAACTGCAATTCACCCCTCAGCCCCCATATTCATTTTCCATGGATATTTATTAAGTAAACATCAAATATGGGCTGATCATCTTTTGACCCAAATATGATGCACTTCTTTAGTATCCTTTTATAATTAAAAGCAACTGAAAAAGAAAACAAAATAAAGAATAGTTGTTTTAATAACATAGACCAGCAATGATTTGTAGTATTAAAATTTGGAAAGGGGTTAGTTTTAAATATATTGCTTAAATAACTGGGAGGCCTTAATCTTTCAGAAGTAGTCCACTCAGAACACAGTGTAAGCATGGACTCTATTGAACTTGGGTATACAGCCAAGTCCCAAATATTCAGGATTAGCTCAAAGTACTTGAACTGTGTCATAGCAAGTTCATTCACAGAACACTAGGGCCATTCAGAGCAATGAAAAACTTAAATCTGGTAGAATATGAAACAGACTAATAAGACACAGTTCTGATCGGAAACCCATTCCTTGCATCTTGCACACCATGGTATCCTTATGGACAAGGAATGTCATGGGCTTTCTGAACAATAGAAATGTGCAATTTCTTTCCCAAATGTACATCTATTTGCTTTTGTCTTGTTGATAGGACCCTTCATTATGTCCATAAAGAATAAGTTTATGTTTTTGTCTTGTCTGTACAGATTTTGGGACTTATTTTATGAACTGCTAGAGGGCAATGTCGTCCCTTAATAAAAGTTTATTACACTCTGATTTCACTGATATTGTGTGTTACTCATTTATTTATTTTTTTGTTCTAAAGCCCAAATTATTCCAGCTAATTTACCGCAAGACCACTGTGAGCAACTGGGAATATAAAAGACTTGTCAGTTTTATTTTTGATACAGATGTTCCCTTGAAATAATCATTTAGGGCTAGATTGTCACAGCCCTTACTTGGTCATGCAGGGATGCTTGGAAGAGTAAGTCATAGGGGGAGCATATCAAAGGCACAAATATGTGCTAGATAACAACTCCCTCTCACTTTCAGTAGGAGTTAGGTGCCAGACTTCCCTCTGCGCCTTTGAAAATCTCCCTGAGTGTCCACAGTTGCTCCCATGTGCTCTTTAGAAATGTGCATCATTTTATTTGCCATTATTTTGGGGCTTTAGTCAGTTAAGGTTACAAGTTGCACAGCTGTTTACTTGGCAAGTCAGGGCTTACTTCCTGGCCCGATACCTTCCTTCACTTCCAGCAATGTTCTGTAAAAGTGGCTATGGCCTTTCGGTAGGGTGGGATTTTCTATTGAATTCTAGGAAGTGGGAGCTCTCCTCATGCCACTAATATGTCAGACCTAGTCTATACTACACAGTTTTGCTGACAGAAGGCAGCTTTTCTCGACAAAACAGGGGAGGTGTACACACTACAGTGCTCCTCCTGCCAACAAAACTCTCCTGCTTTGCCAACTTTCTAGTCACACAAAACCAAAGACCCTAGCCCCTCCCCTTCCCTGAGGCTCCGCCCCCTGCTCACTACATTTCCCCTAGAATCATAGAAAATTAGGGTTGGAAGAGACCACAGGAGGTCATCTAGTCCAATCCCCTGCTCAAAGCAGGTCCAACACCAACTAAATCATCCCAGCCAGGCCTCCCTCAGTGGCTTGCTCTCCTACACCCACACTCACATTCAGTGGGCTGGGGCAGGGAGTTGGGGTACAGGAGGGGGTGAGGGCTCTGGCTGGGGCTGAGGGCTCTAGGGTGGGGCTGGGGAATGAGGGGTTTGGGTGCAGGAGGGGGCTTCAGCCTGGGGAGTGGGGCTGAGGAATTCGGAGTATGGGAGGGGAAGCGGGTTGAGGCAGGGGTTGGGGTGCAGGAGGGGGTGAGGGCTCTGGGCTGGGGGTGCTGACTCTGGGGTGGGGCCATGGATGAGGGGTTCAGGGTGTGGGAGGACTCTGGGCTGGGGCCAGGGATGAGGGGTTTGGGGTATAGGAGGGGGCTCCAGGTTTGGGGGGCTCAGGGCTGGGGCAGGGGCACGGGGTTGGGGCGCAGGCTTACCTCAGGCACCTCTCGGTCAGCGGCGCAGCAGGGGGGCTAAGACAGGCTGCATGCCTGTCCTGGCACCCAGTGGTGCTGGAACATTTATAGTAGTGGAAGTGCTGAAAGCAAGCCCCCTTATCCCCCGAGGCTGGGAGCAGGACTGTGTCTCCGGGAGAGGGGGACCTGGACAGGGGGCCAAGGCCACAGCTGGAGGTGGGCATGGGGTCAGGAGTGGAGCCCTGGGCAGGGGCCAGCAGCCAGGCCCCCAGGAGCAGAGCCCCGGGAGTGGAGACCTGGAAGTGGGGGTGTGGCCAGCGCAGGGCCCTGGAGCCAGCAGCTGGGACACGTGCGCCCCCCTCCCCAGGTGAGGTGAGGGGTTGGGGGGTGGAGGGCTGGGAGCAGGGCATGTTTGTGGGTAGCACGCATTGCACCCCTACTTCCCATGCCTATGCTGGCACCGTTCTGTGCATGCCCGGGAAGCAGCAAACAGCCAGCAGGTCCAGGTCCTAGGCCGGGGGGGTGGGGGAGTAGGAGGCTCTATGTGCTGCTCTCACCCACAGGCACTGCCCTCCCTGCTCCCATTGACCAGACACCAGCCAATGGGAGTGAGGAGCTGGTGCTTGGGGAGGGGGCAGCACGCGAAGCCCCGTGTCCCCCCTCCCCTCCTGCCTAGGACCTGGACCTGCTGGCCACTTCCACAGTGCAGCGCAATGCCAGCCAGGACTGGTAGGGACTAGCCTGCCTTAGCGCCGCGGCACCGTTGACCAGAGCCACCAGGGTCCCTTTTCGACCAGGTGTTCCGGTCAAAAACCAGACACCTGATCACCCTAGGCACAGAGTTTTTTGCGGTAAAGTTAGAGCAACAATGCGTCAGTATAGACGCTGCGTTCATTAAGTTGCCGTAAATGGCCTCTAGGAGGTATCCCACAATGCCCACCATGACCGCTCTGCTCACTGTTTTGAATTCTGCATCCCTGCATCCAGCTACACAGGCTTTCGCCCCTCCATTTCAAAGCTCCAGGAAGTGTTGAAATTGCTCAGGGTGGAGGAGAGCTCACATAGCTACTGCCCAGCTGAGCGTAGCGGCTCTCAGCAGCAAATGCACTCCTGCCTGGACTACAGGGTATTGGGTGGATTTCTTTGGTCTGTGGGGAAAGGAAGCTGTGGAAGAACTCAGAGGGAAACACAGAATCAAAACATTTATGCGGAATCCTGCTCTCCCTGGCACTGCCTGGGACCAGAGCAGCAGACAGGCAGGGCAGGCTGATGATGTGGGAGAGGGAGAAGAGACTCATGCTGGGCTGTGCAGAGTCAGGGAGGGAGGCAGAGCCTGGTGTCGGGGGTGTTCACCTCCCCCCACGTACTGATCTCTATTGAGCTGGGGTGAGGAGATAGCAGGACACCAGTTGTCTGTGCACCAGCTTCTGCCTCAGGATTGGTTGCTTCTGGCTGCTATCTGAACTTAAAGAGACAGCATGCCAACATACTCACTCTCTCCCAACACAAACACACACACACACTCCTCCCCTCTCCTCTCCTCTCCTCCCTCCCCCACACTTCATGGAAAAGCTTCTGGAAATCTAGTAGGATGCCCATGAAACGATGGGATTGAGAAACCTGCCTCATGTGATGCTGTACCTGCCCCAGAAGGCATTGCAAACCCTTCCCAAAGCCCCCTGCAGCAAGTTGCACAGTGGGATAGCTACCTCTGTGTCGATGCAAGAGCTGCTATTGTGAATGTGATGTGCCGAAACAAGGAGCATAGTGTGGACAGGCAACAGAGGTTTAATTACAGCGGTGGCTGCATGTCAGCATAACTTGCATCAGAAAATTTTGTAGTGTAGAAAATGCCTTAGTCTGCTGCATGTCCATCTCCTTGATCAGGGCTCTGCGTCTCACCTTGCCTATGAGTGTATATATGTATACACTGTACACAATAGAGATGATCTGGGGAGAATTAATTAAAGTAGCATACACTGACCATCCATCACCTTGCCTTTCCCATTCCAAATCTAAAGAGACTCAGTGTAGGTTAAAATGAGTGATACCTTACAGCTAATATTCCTGACTGTTGAAGGACATAACTGAGCTGGCAGGCTTTTGAGGAGAATGGAATTGGCAACACTCATTCAACAACCTTTGGTGATTAGTGGCAAGACAGTATGGCTTCAGATGCTGAATGGACACAGCTGCCTGGCCCTGCTAGAAAGAGATAGGAATTAAGCCATGAAACTAATGAACAGTAAAGGAGACAGAAGGGAAGGTTATGTTGTCTTTCACCAAATGCTGAAGTTCAGGATTTTAATTCTCTGCCCTGCATCCTGCACAGTCAAAAGTGGTAATCAAACAAGGTTAAAACAGACTTCTGCAGCTATCCTGTATTTGTGTTCTCTTCACCATTAGAAATTTCTCCTCTCTTGGCCTCCACTAGAGCTAGAAGTTCTCCTCTGCACTATGTAGACTACATCAGCCTCTGGTATACAAAGAGAACAAGCCCAACACTACTAGCAAGATACTGATGAAAGGCATCTACTGCAGCCCTTGACCTTTGAGGGACAGAGACACTTCCATGGTCAGGTGCTCAGAGGTCTGCACCATTTAAGCAGGTACCGTCTTGGCTTTATTACAACATGTTTACAATTATATAAATACACATGCTAAGACCCCAGTCCATGGGTGCACCTGAGCTCCATAGGGAGGTGGGGAAAAAATGTTCTGAACTATGCTGACCTGCAATCGCTCAGGGGACCACGCCAGCTGCTGAGCCTAACAGAAGAGCAATAGCATTCTGGCCATGCCTGCCTCACCCTAAAAATACTCCTAGGATCTGGGGCTATGAGGGGGAAGTGGTGTAGAACCGTTATGCTGGCTCTGGGATACCCAAAGAATCCCATTTTACTATGGGTACCCCCTGCAAGTGGTGAGTTTATTGCACCTTATCTTTGCTATGGAGGGGCAACAAGAAGCTGTGACAGACTGAAAATTGGGCTTACCTAGAATATAGAGGCAACTTGGGAGAGAGAGCCTGATTCTGCTCTCACTTGCAACAGTATAAATCAGGGATAACGCCACTGATATCAGGGGAATTACACCAGTATAAAAACAGTGGGAGGTCAGAATCAGTCCTAAAAGCTTTCACATTGATTTGGTTTTGCATTAAAAGGGGGTTGTGTCTTTCTTCTGTTCCCCAAAACCCCTATACAAGAGAGCTTATATGCATCTATATAGCACACTTTGTTCATCGATGTAAGGACGCACACAATATCATGTGCAGTCACTACTTTGCCTCCCAAAGTGTTCCAAGCATGCCTGGGCCCTTTTCTTTATCTACTGGCTTGTGGTTTGATACTTTCAAAATCTGGAAATTATTTTGCTGCCAAGAGTACAGAAGAAGGTGGGGGACAATGTGTGAGCTTCTGCTTGAACAAACACAAAGGGCCATTCTCTCATCTAGCAAAACAATAAGATTAGCCTTTTTATCACTAATTTTTTGCTATCCTCTACTGCTTTATACACACTGCTTGTATGACTTTGCCTCTTATCACCTAGAAACTGAATCTGCTTTTGTTGAAGCAGTGTCAATCACAAGGATTTTTCTGTCCATATACTTAGTGATATAACTGATTGAAAAAGCAGACAGACTTTCATTTAGGTCTGCAATGTGTGACACTGTCACTGAGAGAGAAAAACAAAAAGGACCCATTCTGTACAGCATAACCCAGAGTTCACTTTCTCTGTCAAGCAGATTAAGATAAAACTGGAGGAGGTCAAAGCTATTAACATTTAGACCTCAGTGTATATAACAAGTTAGCATCTAGTTAAACATTGGCTTTTTAATTGGAAGAGCTTGTTTCTAACTTATGTAAACACTAACATTAGCTAAAGCCTGGGTGGTCCCAATTGTGTAACCCAGAGGCTATATTTGATCCACATCTCCCTGCGAAATATCCTTTATGTCAAAACTCGCATTTGAATTGTAAATGAGCCTTTTGATTCTTCTCTTCTCCCTACTACAGCATTTGCAAATGGAAAGCTTCACAGTTACTTGTGGGCTTGCTTTACATTTGTCTTCCCAACAGACAATTTCTCCTTCACACCATGCATTTTGTGACAACCTTATTTATGGTCAGCTCTTTGGACTTAGCAATAAGGATTCCGGGGTCACCAGTAAGGACCAAAGACATGACTTGCTTTTATTAATTATTTTTTGTAGCAAAGCCTTTTAGCAAGAGCAAGTCACATACTCCCTGTCTTGTTTATGGAACACCCTTTACATCTACACTTAACATTTTATACATTACTTCTAGGGTGAAGTTATATTGCCATTTCCTCAAAATCCAAGGCTGGGTGATACCAGCTGGGTCAACCAGCCAAAAAGCTAGAGAGCAGTCAGGTAGGCATGAGAGGGTTTAGCCATTGGTGAGTTGTAAATGACTTGGTCAAGTCTTAAGTTGCACTTGGCAAACAAGGAGCACAGTGTCATCCATCCCCAGATAATCTTTTTTTATAATCTTCCTATATGCTTCAGGACACAGACCTACCAAAAGTGTATTTATGCATTGTTGTTGTACTGTCAGATCCAGGATATTAGAGAGACAAAGTGGGTGAGCGAATATCTTTTATTGGACCAATAAAAGATATTACCTCACCCACCTTGTCTCTTTACAAGTGTATTTACACAGCATGGGGAGGCATTTATAGGGAATGGGCTGCATGCATTTCAAAGTGGAAATAAATCTCAGGGAAATATCTTTGTTTGCCTACCTATATTTGAATTCTGGGGTTGTCAATATAAGCATTTGCCAACCACAGAACATCATGTCAGAATCAGCTGCACCATTCAAATATTCATGCAGCCACACAACACTCCTCAGTTGTCAAAATGTCACATAGGCATATCTACTCTGAAAAACACTCTTCTTCCTCAACAGAGGGAAGTTTATCACTATCCACTTCACTTAAACAAGTGTCAAAACATTAGAGCTGGGCAGGACACTGTTTTCCTGATCTATGAAAAATTTCAATCTATTTAAAATTTTTCATCCCCATAATGATTAGGGATGAAAATTTAATCTCACATTTTTGTAAACTGAAAATCTGAAAACAAAAATGTGGTTTAGGTGAATCAAAATGTTTCATTTTGATAATTTTTAAACATTTTGTTTCAATTTTGACCTCTATTCTTTTTTCTAACTTTTTTTTTAAATTTACTAAAATTTCCTCACAAAAAATTGTTTTCCTCAAAAACCCAAAAGTTTCCAGACTAAAATTTTTAATTTTTTTCCAATTTTTTTTCAAGCCAGGAGATCTGTCTAAACCAACCCTGTTTTGTGAACAGTTTTGATTTTGAGAAGTTGGCATTTGGGGGGCAAAAAACTGGTTTGTAGAAAAATTCCCAACCAGCTCTCCTTAGCATTTAGGTATGAACAATGAAATTCCTTTTCTGGGCAATTACAGGCCCTGTACTTCTTCAAGACCTCTTTAAATCCTGCCTAAAGCCTCCGATTCCCCATAGAGGGGAACTCTTTGTAGTAATATCACAACATCTTTTAAAACGTATTGCAGAGCTTTGATATCATAAAAGCAGAGAGTGTTACATTCACACCATCCCTTTGGAGCACAGTAACATCAAGTACAGCAAGGGTCATCAAAGCCTTTCAGGTCCAATTGTCTAGAAGTTAGGTATCTGTCTCATATGAAATGAAGCTTTAACCCTCTTTACCTATCTGATCCATCTATCATATATGTATCATTGTAATCTCACTCCTCTCACACAGTCAGAATAATAACATTGTCACCATAAGAGGTATGACCATCCAGTCCAATTTTAATTTTACCTGATGCATTTAAAATGATGATTGTCAGTGTAGTATTCTCTATGAATCTGGGCTGCTGTGTTAAATATATTAGTGAGCCCCTATTAGTGACCTTTCACACAAATGTTAATTAGGAATGCTCCAAGAAAGCCGTTAAAGGCGGTCTTTCATCACATAGAGATTTAAGTAAAATAGTTATGCAAGAATTGTGAGAAAAACATATAGGTTAAATTGTACTTTGTTTCAGAGAACTGTGTGGGCCTAAATAGACTATAATTATTATTATTTGCCATATTTGCTAATATGTGTTAGGCACTTTCCAAATACAGAGGGAAGCAGTTTTTTGTCCTCCTGAAGAGTTTACAATCTAAAAAGAAAAAGCAGATGAATGGTAGGGAAAAAGGACTATAATGTGCGTGCAAAATGGTCAGGCTGGTGATAGACACACCTTGGTAGTTACATGTTTGCTTGGGGACAATAGAGATTGTCATGATTTACTGGATTTAGCTATATGTTAATTCTAAATCAAGACCAGACAAGAAGTAACTAATTTGTCTGAAAGAAGGGATGTTCAATGAGAAATTTAATATGTATGTGTTACCTAGGGAGGTGGTGGAATCGTCTTCCTTGGAGGTTTTTAAGGTCAGACTTGACAAAGCCCTGGCTAGGATGATTTAGTGTGAGATTGGTCCCGCTTTGAGCAGGGTGCTGGACTAGATGACCTCCTGAGGTCCCTTCCAACACTGATATTCTATGATTCTATGAACTAACACCCCGTTTATCGATCTCACTTGAAAAACTGGATCAGATAACACACAAATGCTAGTGGCTCAAATTAAAAATACAAATGTGTATTATAAATGAGCAACACCTTTTCATCAAAGATGAGGGGAACTATAAATGAGCTAAGCACATTAAGCATTTCTCTCCAGAGGCACATCACTAGGAGACAACTATAATAAACAAAGGGGCCTAATCACACCTTAGCTAATAATAGTAAACAAGCAAGTTATCACTTTTAGTTTCTTTCTTATATGACTTAGCTTTATAAGGCCTGATCCCCTACTGGCTCAGGGAGCATTGGATGAGGCTCACAGTTCCATCTTGCTGGGTCTTAGTGTAAATATTATGCTAATGGCTTGATTCTCTCCTCTTACTTACTACCTGGCTCCCCAGGGTTCTCAGGGACCATAGGAAGCTGAGAATAGCCAAATCACCATGGCCTTCCCTTCCCACTTCTAGAACAACGCTTCCTCAGCTCTTGTCCCCTAGACCCCTACTCTACTTGCGCTACATTGATGACATCTTCATCATCTGGACCCATGGGAAGGAGGCCCTGGAGGAATTCCACCAGAATTTCAACAATGTCCACCCCACCATCAACTTCAGCCTGGACCAGTCCACACAAAAGATCCACTTCCTGGACACTACAGTGCAAATAAGTGATGGTCACATAAACACCACCCTATACCAGAAACCTACTGACTGCTATACTTACCTACATCCTCCAGCTTTTATCCAAACCACATCACACGATCCATTGTCTACAGCCAAGCTCTAAGATACAACCGTATTTGCTCCAAACCCTCAGAGACAAACACCAACAGGATTTCTATCAAGCATTCTTAAAACTACAATACCACCTGGTGAAGTGAAGAAACAGATTGACAGAGCCAGAAGGGTACCCAGAAGTCACCACTACAGGACAGGACCAACAAAGTAAGTAACAGAACGCCCCCAACTAAAACCTCTCCGGCACATCATCAAGGATCCACAACCTATCCTGAAGGACGATCCCTCACTCTCACAGACTTTGGGAGACAGGCCAGTCTTCCCTTAAAGACAGCCCCCCCAACCTGAAGCAAATACTCACCAACAACTAGACACCACACAACAAAAACACTAACACAAGAACCAATCCCTGCAACAAACCCCGTTGCCAACTCTGTCCGCATATCTATTCAAGGGACACCATCATAGGACCTAACTACATCAGCCACATCATCAGGGGCTTGTTCACCTGCACATCTACCAGTGTGATATATGCCATCATGTGCCAGCAATGCCCTTCTGCCATGTACATTGGCCAAACCGGACAGTCTCTACGCAAAAGAATAAATGGACACAAATCAGACATTGTAACATTCAAAACCAGTAGGAGAACACTTCAATCTCCCTGCACACTCAATAACAGACTTAAAAGTGGCAATTCTTCAACAAAAAAACTTCAAAAACAGACTCCAACGAGAAACTGCAGAACTGGAATTAATGTGCAAACTGGACACCACCAAATTAGGCCTGAATAAAGACTGGGAGTGGATGGGTCACTACAAAAAGTAATTTTCCCCTCTGCTGATACTCACACTTTCATGTCAACTGTTGGAAATGGGCGATGTCCACCTTGATTGCATTGGCCTCGTTAGCACTACAAAAGTAATTTTCCTCCTTTGATATTCACCCCTTCCTTGTCAACTGTTGAGAATAGGCCACTTCCACCTTAATTGAATTGGCCTCGTTAGCACTGACCCCCCCCCCCCACTTGGTAAGGTAACTCCCATCTTTTCATGTGCTGTAATATTTACACCGCTCACTGTATTTTTCACTCCATGCATCTGATGAAGTGGGTTTTAGCCCACGAAAGCTTATGCCCAAATACATTTGTTAGTCTCTAAGGTGCCATAAGAACTCCTCGTTGTTTTTGTAATGGGATTGTTAGGGTCTGGTGCCACCTCTAATCCATCCCTCTTATGCAGGGAGTACTCCGGGGGCCACATCTTCCCCTCTTTTGGTCCTTTGATGCCACCAGAATAATGTAGAGGGACTGTAGTGCAACCAATAGCGGGCTTGACAGCATGTAAACTTTAACTTTTATCCTTTCGCTCCATTCTATACAATGCTAGTCAATGTTCTTTTTGGTCAGTCTCTGCTGCAATGAGTTATGACAACTCTACTTAGGGGCATTACTAACAACCGTTCTTGAAGGACACAGAACTCCCTCAATGATGGCAGAGGAAGGTGAATGTGACTGTGCGTGTATAGCTCAAGGTTTGGAGAAGGCTGGGGCACCTTGCACTGGCCACTGTTGGAAGACACAGGATTCTGGGCTAGATGGACCTTTGGTCTGACCCAGTAGGGCCATTCTTACGTTCTTATGAAGTGCCTTTATAAATAGAGCTGAGATTTCCCACGCTAGTGTGCATCCTTTCCACATTGAGGGAGGGGTGGACTGGGTAATGAATTTACACTGGTCAGGCTTCTGATCAGGACAAGATGGTACAGTTCTGGGGTGCAAGGCTGGGGAGCTGGGGGTAATTGGCTGGAGCCTCTCTATTGTTGGCTCTATCCCTCAAAAGAATCTGAAGGCAACTGAATCCAATGAAGCAACACTGATTTACACCAGTTGAGGCTCTGAATTTCAATATTTAGAATTGTATAGTCCATGGGTCCTTAGGAAATTTTGTCAATGATCTTGTATACAAATCTGGGGGAAAAAACCTGCTTTCAGAATAGATAGCCTTTGATAAGTGGGTGTTGGGTCTTTGAAATGGCTTGAAACAGAGGAGGTTTCTTGCAGTAACGCAGAGCTCTTAATTTGCAGTCAGGTGTCATTCAGAGAGGCTTAAGAGAGGTTTGCATGAAAAATCAGGAAAAGTTAAGACCTGCAGTAAGCCTAGCAGTGAATGCCAAAGAGAATTGGTGGTAGGCTGTTCTCCGTGTTGGCAGATGACAGAACAAGGAGCAATGGTGTCAAGTTCCAGTGGGGGAGGTCTAGGTTGGATATTAGGAGGGTGGTGAAGCACTGGAATGGGTTACCTAGGGAGGTGGTGGAATCTCCATCCTTAGAAGTTTTTAAGGTCCAGCTTGACAAAGCTCTGGCTGGGATGATTTAGTTGGGGTTGCTCCTGCTTTGAGCAAGGGGTTGGAGTAGATGACCTCCTGAGGTCTCTTCCAAACCTAATTTTCTATGATTCTGATTCTTCTATGATTCTATGAATTACATGCCAAATTCTCATCACAAGACGGAATTTGTAACAAGGAGAGGCTTTCCATATTTGAGAGTGTAAACTGACTCCCAACCAGGCAACTCAGTTAATGGATGGGACATTTGTTAATTGGTCAGGGTTAACCACCTGTAGCATTGCCATGCAGATTGCCCAATGTACTACACTTCTCTGTTAAAATTAACATTTTGAATCAGGTGCTAAGTAGGTTGATCCTACTACAAGAAGTCCCTTGACCTCCTCTCCCTGTAAAAATAAATACATAAATAAATGAAGCTGATTTTTAAAAGTCTGCATGTGATTTAAAACAAAATATGTTGTTGTTATCCTATATTAATATTCTTTGCTGTATTTAATTTATGCCAAGTTATGAAATGCAACAAAATCTGTCATTACTGGGGCTAGCCCAATGGGAGAACTAGGGCCTCAATCCTGCAAATATTTACGCATATGAGTACCTCCATGTACATCAGTAGTTTCTTTAAACTGAATGAGTGTATTTGTGTATGTAAAGTTATTCACCTGAATTAGTGTTTCTAGGATCAGGACCTCAATTTAGATCCTGACCTCCATGGGCTGCACTAGAGTTCAGAGATCCTAGGGAGAGCGTGAGCCTTAAATCAGACTTTTGGGCAATTCCCGTCTTCTCTGCTGATGTTGGAATACTGATTGCTCTCTCCACTCCTGGGCTATGTCCCATCCTTCTCACCTGAAATTAGGGTTAATGTAATGCAAGCCTTTCAGGGTAGAGAAGCAAAGAGAGATCCTACTTTTACTTTCCCATCTCCATGCCACTGTCTCCCTCCACCAACCAATTCTTACGCACCATACCTACCATGATGTTGTTGATATTATTATTAGTCATCTTGAATAATCCCTGCTAATTTAGCTGACCTTCACTTAAGACTTCCCTAAAGTTGAGACACTGTCCAATTAAATATTCCTAGGCATTTGTAAAGGATATATGAATCATGGACGACTAATACAGCAATCACATGGAAAAGTTTTATTTCCTTATCCTTAAGTTAAAGACAAGACATAGCCTCCCTGAACACTTTTAATAGCTACAAATGTTTTCCACTGACTGTTTGTAAAGAACTATGTATCCTGTATAAAAAAGGATCCTGCCTTTATCTTGCACATTAAGAAGGAGTAGAAAACGGGAAGCAGTTGCAAATGTGATAAAAGAGCAGGTTAAATGACTACCACCAGCTGAGATCTTTTATATTTATTGAGCTTAGTATCACAAACTAAACAGTACACACAAATGCAAGTCACTGAGCAGCTACATCAGAGTCACGAAGAAGAGGTTTTCATAACTATCACCCTCCATCCATGTTGCCATTACACCTTGAAAAAGTATCATGTTAAGCCTCCACCCCCTGAGCCTTCGAGCATCTTCCTTCTGCACAAGTCTCAGGGGATTACACTCCGTTGTCCTTCTAATGTTCAGAAGAAAAACTTTTCAAAGGAATTCAGGTTTGTCTGCAACCTCAAAGGCTGTATTTTGAAGAAATAGCTTTATTACATTTTTATGCCCTCAAAACCCATAAGAAGAAAATCAATCATGTTTTGATTTCTGCAAGAAAATTGGGATTATTTGGACTTTTTCCTTATGCCTTATAAGGAAATATCTTTACTTTCATAATACAGTTAGCTGGAACTACACCTAAAATAAAAGGCTCCAAACCACTACTTATCAAATCAAGAAAAATCAGAAAAAGAAAAGAAGTCTGATATATTTTAACCCACTGAATACAAACCAGAAACCACTCTGAAGTTCTTCTTTGCAAAATAATCTTTTATGTTATGGGAAGTTGCTTGGAGACAGTGGTATTAATAATGGAATTGCATGCATTTGGAATAAAGTTTTTACCAGCAATATTATGCAGTAAATGAAAAGAATCATAAAAGATACATTACAAATTGTTTCTACATAATGATCCATCCAAGTGGTTTTTACAATACCATTTTCTTTCTTTATAGACCCACTGCAGCTTTACATGAGAAAAGAGGTAAGAGGCATAGTGGCACCGCAATGAAGGAAAGTCAGATTTGCAAAAATCTGAAGGTCCACCCACTACAAGGTCAGAGGCGATATGGGGTCAGATTGTCAATTTGCAAATCAGTTTACACCATCTGAAGATCTGGTCCCTGGATGTTTCACCTCGTTCTCGAGAGGCTGAGGCAGTGATGACAAGTGCACCATATGATGTTGTATGATTAAAATATGACCATGTAGATCATTGTTGCTGCCACTGTGATACAATTGCAACAATCTTGTACAAAGTACGGCATGTAAGGTGTCAATGGAAAAGTTATGATTTCCTAAGCATGATTATCCTGTTTATATGCATATATCACTTCTGTATCTGAAATTTTGTATGTTGACTATATACCTTGTGACAGACCCAGACCAATGGGGTACAGGAGTCTGATAGAGGGCAAATATACTGGTCACTGGATGAGTAGTTTTCTGTTCCCTGAGTGACCAGAGAAGGGGCTGCACTAGAGTAATCAGGAACCTGCTAGAACCAGTTAAGTCATGCAGGCTAATTAGGACACCTGGAGCCAATTAAGAAGAAGCTGCTAGAATCGATTAAGGCAGGCTAATCAAGGCACCTGGGTTTAAAAAAGAGCTCACTTCAGTTTGTGGTGGGAGTGTGAAGAGCTGGGAGCAAGAGGCAGAAGGAGCTGAGAGTGAGAGGGTGTGCTGCTGGAGGACTGAGGAGCACAAGTGTTATCAGACACCAGGAGGAAGGTCCTGTGGTGAGAATAAGGAAGGTGTTTGGAGGAGGCCATGGGGAAGTAGCCCAGGGAGTTGTAGCTGTCATGCAGCTGTTACAGGAGGCACTATAGACAGCTGCAGTCCACAGGGCCCTGGGCTGGAACCCGGAGTAGAGGGCAGGCCTGGGTTCCCCCTAAACCTCCCAATTAACCTGGACTGTGGGTTCTTCCAGAGGGGAAGGTCTCTGGGCTGTTCCCCAACCCACATGGTGAATCTCTGCAGCAAGAAAATCCGCCAATAAGCGCAGGACCCACCAAGATAGAGGAGAAACTTTGTCACAACCTGTATTTCAAATGTGTTTGCTCCTGGGGTAACACCCACAAGGTAGTTAAGTATCAGGGGGTAGCTGTGTTAGTCTGTATTTACACAAACATCAAGGAGTCTGGTGGCACATTAAAGACTAACAGATTTATTTGGGCATAAGCTTTCATGGGTAAAAACTTCACTTCTTCAGATGCATAGAGTGAAAGTTACAGATGCAGGCATTATATACTGGCACATGGAGAGCAGGGAGTTACTTCGCAAGTGGAGAACCAGTGTTGACAGGGCCAATTCAGTCAGGGTGGATGTAGTCCACTCCCAATAATAGATGAGGAGGTGTCAGTCTGGCCAGCACATTGTGAATGACCTATTCAAGTTGATAGCCCATTAAAAGACACAATAGACCAGAAGAAGAAGCCTGACCCTGCCTGATGGGCTTTCCTGTGGATGCTTTAGCCAGAATAAGGGTAATGGCTCCTGCTATGACTCATCGAAGCATGCAAGGTCATGTGACCAGTGGCAGATTAGCCATTGGGTCAACAGGTCCCGTGCCTAGCCAATTGGGGGGCCCGGGGAAAAATGGGCGCCCCTGCACCCAGACCTGCTCTGCCCTCTGGGTGCTCCTGCGGAGGAGTAGGGGAAGCCCCCATGTGCCAACTCCACTCCGCGGCAGGTACGCCAGGCGGGAGAAGCGGGGCAAGCCCCCACATCTTGACCCCATTCTCCGGTCGAAGCGCTGAGCAGGCGGGTGGGGGAAGCCCCCGTGCCCTGACCCTGCTCCCCATCAGGAATATCAGGCAAGGAGATGGGGGGACTGCAGGCAGACGGGGTGGGGAGGAGCCCCCACTTGCTCTGGCTCAGGGTCCCACAAACCACTAATTTGCCTCTGCATGTGACTTACTCATGTGACCCTGGACTCCCTCTTCTGCCTGTAATTTTCCACAAACTAAGACTGAGAATGTTCCCTCCACATGGAAGAAGGTATAAAAAAAACAAAACCTGGAAGCATCTCCATTTTTGCATCTTTCTTGTTCTGATCTTTGAAGTATAGACTTACATTAAAAGGAGCATTCCAACCAATGGACTGAGGATGTTCCAATCTTTTGGAAGTTCCCAGAGACTTTACAAACCAGCAGTTTATTCCATCACTGCTTCAAACCTGATACAAGAACTCTGCAACGGTTGTATGTGTTTGATTCCTTTGACCATTTTCGCTCTCTCCTCTTTCATTTCTCATATAAATAAACCTTTAGATATTAGATACTAAAGGAGTGGCAACAGTGTAATTATCGGGTAAGACCTGAATTATATATTGACCTCGCTATGTGGCTGATTTCTTGGGATTAGAAGAACCCTTTGTTTGATTAAATTAGTTTTAAATAACCACTCATCCTAAAGTCTAGTGTCTGCGTGCTGAAATAATGGCTGGGATACCTAAGGAGACTGTATTTCTGACGTCTTGTTAACCAGTGCGGTGAGACAGAAGTGTACTTTTGTTACTGGCTTAGAAGAATAACCACCAGTTTGGGGTGGGTCTGCCCCATTTCTTGGCAGTTTGTCCTGAATCTGGTATTCTTAGCTGTGACCCACTGAGGCATGGTGACACACCACTCAATAGCATCTCTTTCCAGGTGGTCAAAATCATAGTTTTATGAAACTTTATAATTTCTGCCTTCTACCAGAAGGTTGGGTGGACAATAGGAATCAGCAAAAGGGGCTGAAGAAAATAAATAAGGAAATGAAGATGATTTCACAGAAGTTATGAGTCCTCAAGAATTATGCTGTTGTTTTTGTCCTTCTTCCATAATTCTTGCCTGTGTATGTATTTCATTACTATGATCACTATCTGACTCCTATATCCTCAACCCAGACATTTATTTGTCTTTTTCACAAATACAGGTGCATACTTACAGTTTGATTCACTCCTCTGTCCCTTCCTTTTTGAGGATTTACCAGGGCTGTCTGGGCCTGCATGCTATCATGGGGTTTTCAATATTCTATATCTTACATTCCAACAGAATTAATCAGCATCAATGGCTCATTACAATGACATACCTTCTCCTGATACTTCTAATATTCTCTCTTGAGAGTCATGAATCAATTTAGGGGATTAGTAAATATTCACATTTCTAACGCGTCACTAGCTATTAGACAATATAAAATTACAATTGGTTGAAATTGTAGATTTTGCAAAAAATTTACATTTTAGAAATTTGTCGTTCTCACAACTTCTTTAGCAAACAATCTTAACTGAAATCTTTACTGAAAACATTACTGGCAATGTGGTTGAGCATTTTCCATTTACTGAAAACTATAAATGAAATGTTTTGATAACCATCTCAAAATCCACAATTTTCTTGATAACAATAATAATAACTGGTAAAAACATTCCTTGATTTTTTTTTTAAACAAATAATTAATTGGTCTATGTCAAGCACTCTGAACCAAAACAATTTGAAATTTTAAAAGTTTTCATGAAATTTGTTTTTCATTTTTAAAATGGCTTTGTATAAATTAGATATTTTATTGAATAAAAGTTTCAGGTTAACTTTAACTAGGATGACCAAATGTCCCCATTTTATAGGGACAGTCCCAATTTTTGGGTCTTTTTCTTATATAGGCTCCTATTACTCGCTACCCCGTCCCGGTTTTTCACATTTGCTGTCTGGTCACCCTAACCTTAACCCAGACACTGAGTCTGATGTGCTAACTTAGTGCTCCTTTAAAAGGCTTTCATTATTAAGTGACTTCTGATAGAAAAAAGATCTCTGTGCTGTACTACCTAACCTCTATTGACTTCTGTTATAAATTTCCCCTTAATGCATCGCACAGTCAGAGTGAGCATGATACATAAAGGAACTGAATTCCATATCCAAGGAACTGAATGTGCCAATTCACTGGGTTCATAAAACACAGTCCACCCACATGGAGGGGGCATTTAATGGAGCAGATTAAAGGCGTTTCAAAGGTGGATGAAGAGGACTAATCTGGTGAATACATACATAGAATGCAGGCATATCCTGTAAAACTCTTTCTAAATGAGAACCAACATTTTTAAATGAGCCCACTGCTTTGCTGAATGCCAATAGCATACCATTAGTTATATACATAATGGCCCAGATTCAGACTTTATGTATGTGAATGCAACTCCATTGAAACCAAGACTTAACCTACCAATGTCAGAGAAATGACAGCTGAAACATCAGCAGCCCAAACACAGACAACTCCAGAGGAAATGAAAGTATGCTTTAAGCTTACAGCAGCCTGAGTCAGGCAACCTACCTGCAGAAATGAACCTTAAAGTTATGCAACTACTATGTACTGTGACAGACCCAGGCCAGTGGGGTACAAGAGTCTGGTAGAGGGCAAATATACTGGTCACTGGATGAGTAGTTTTCTGTTCCCTGAGTGACCAGAGCAGGGGCTGCACTAGAGTAATCAGGAACCTGCTAGAACCAGTTAAGGCAGGCAGGCTAATTAGGACACCTGGAGCCAATTAAGAAGAAGCTTCTAGAATCAATTAAGGCAGGCTAATCAAGGCACCTGGGTTTAAAAAGGAGCTCACTTCAGTTTGTGGTGGGAGTGTGAGGAGCTGGGCGCAAGAGACAGAAGGAGCTGAGAGTGAGAGGGTGTGCTGCTGGAGGACTGAGGAGCACAAGCGTTATCAGACACCAGGAGGAAGGTCCTGTGGTGAGAATAAGGAAGGTGTTTGGAGGAGGCCATGGGGAAGTAGCCCAGGGAGTTGTAGCTGTCATGCAGCTGTTACAGGAGGCACTATAGACAGCTGCAGTCCACAGGGCCCTGGGCTGGAACCCGGAGTAGAGGGCAGGCCCGGGTTCCCCACAAACCTCCCAATTGACCTGGACTGTGGGCTCTCCCAGAGGGTAAGGTCTCTGGGCTGTTCCCCAACCACATGGTGAATCTTTGAGGCAAGAAAATCTGCCAATAAGCGCAGGACCCACCAAGATAGAGGAGGAACTTTGTCACAGTACTTTACAAAAAAGCTGAGAACCATCAATGACTCCATCATTAACAGCATTATCTGGATAATAAATTACCACTGACAGCCACCAGAGAGGAAAATGTAAGACTATTACAATAGGGAACCAGTCAACAGCAGCTCAGAATTGTCTTATATTTAAGAAAATGTGAAGATATGCACAACTTCATCAGGAAAAGTACCAAACTGATTCCAGGAGAGCATGCTAGAGACTCATCTGTACACAGATAAACTATTCTGGATCTACTTCAGCACATTCAGGACACATAAGAGCCATAAATCTACTGGACCCTGGTCATCCATTTATTAAGTGACTGTTTTGAGAACTTTATGGCATCCACATGCAACCACTAGGTGAACTGGTCAGACTACATGGACTCAAATGCCAGCAATATGCATATGATACACACGCTGTACCCAGGGCTGACTCCAGGCACCAGCTTGCCAAGAAGGTGCTTGGGGCGGCCACTCCGGAGAGGGGCGGCATGTCCAGCTTTTCGGCGGCAATTCGGCAGACGGTCCCTCACTCCCGCTTGGAGCAAAGGACCTCCCGCCGAATTGCCGCCGCAGATTGTGATCGCGGCTTTTTTTTTTTTTTCATTTTTTTTCTTTTCCTTTTTTTTTCTTTTTTTTTTTTTTTTTTTTTTTGCGCCGTTTGGGGCAGCAAAAACCCTGGAGCCAGCCCTGGCTGTACATATCATTCATCGCATGTGACCATACCTCTACCACCAAAGTGGCCAAGTGCTTGGACGAGATCAGCTCATGGATGAAGAACAGCTGATCCTGAGCTAAACAGAGGAAAGCATTTTGAAAAGCTTTCAGCCACAGCACAAGCTTCTTTGGTTGAAGGTACACATCCATAATTGGGCCATAAGTTCTGTGGGTTCCTCACGGATGCTAACCTCTCACAAAGTAGCATCCATGAGAAATGTTTTCTATCATCTCTGCTTGGCTAGGAGACGGTCCCATCTTGGTGAATGAGGATTTGGCCTCAATTATTGCCCCCTTCATCATTTTTTGGCTGGACGACAGCAATGTGATATATCTGGACATGAAGCATTCAGTGCTTAGGCCACACCAGCTAGTACAGAATGCTGCAGTAGTCTCCTCAATCACACAAATTACCATGAGCATCTCTTTCCAAACATGTCTTCCATTACCTACACTGGCTTCCCATAGACTACTGAATCAAGTTCAAGGTCTCAGTCCTTATCTGTAAGGCGCCCCATGGCCTAGGCCCAGCATATCTAAAAAACAGCTTAAAGCCCTGGGATGAAAACGTGGTTAACAACTTAATTCCTCTGCCACAATGGAACTCTCCACAATAAGGGTAAAGCTCATCTGAGTGAGAGGCAGAACTTTCCCAGGGAGTGGGTCTGAAACTGTAGAATGAACTCCTCCAGATACTAAAGATCATCACAAATCTCACCACCTTCCCCTCCAAGTGCACATGCCATTTCTAACATAAATACATAGCAACATGTGTATTTAAATCACTCTACAAATACAAGATATTCTACAGCACACATTTCTTCCCCTAGGGAAAGGATGAGACAACAATCATGTGACTGATGTGTAGTCACATTGTATTTAATGCACTACTGGAAGCTTCTGAGCATAGGAACCTGTATAGAATAGAACTGGTGAGAGTATCTCAATCCTTAATTCCCACAAGTGTTGCCTTCCTTAATGAAAATGTTACCTTTTTATGTATATATCCCAGAGAGTTAAAAATGTTATTAAATGTCAATCCCAGACTTCTCTCAGCAGCTGGGTTTCCAAAAGTGGTTAGAGCAGTGGACTAACTACTGCATGCACACATGCTAATCAAGTCTCCATCTGAACAGGAGGCTGCTTAGCAATATAGACAATTATGTGACTCCATGCAATGCTGCTCAGGGAATGGGGAACAGATGGAAAAAATTGAGTTCCCAGGGCCTGTGACTGCTAAGGGATTCTCTCAAAGCACTTAAGCCTTTGAAATAAAAAACAGAACGTTTACTAAACCATGAAAAGAAAGTCTTCCTCCCTGGCAACTTCTCCATTCAATTCAAAGACTTTTCCAGCAGAGAAAACATTTCTCTGCAGCAGATATAACTTCCCTAGACATGTGGAGTGACCTCATGGTGCGCTCAGTGGTTGTCCTGCCAATTTCCATTTCAACTAAACCAGGAAATGATGGGATGCCAGCCACAGGACAACTTCATATTCTGATGATTGGCATTTATGTGTAGACAATATTCAGTATCCTACTTAATGATTAATTATTCCTTTGGCACTGCACAAGGGAAGGGTTAGGTTATAGATGACTGTGGGATGGAGACAGGCAAATGGCATGTGGGCCTTCCAAATGGCTCCAGGAGCAGAGATCTGTCTCTTGCTGCCTATTGACTATACAAGTCTGTGATATTATGAAAGTTAATTGGGATGTTATGGCCAAACACCCATAGAAATATTCAGAGGGTACTTTTAGTCTTTAACAACCCTATAATGACAGTTATCATTGGAATACTTTATTCCAATGTGGAGAAGAGGGAAACTGCTGATATATTTTTAGGGAACTATAGGTGTGACTTAGGCTTTGTCTACATTAGCACTTTTGTCCATCAGGAGTGTGAAAAAAAAAAACCCACTTTTCATCAACAAAAGTGCTAGTGTGGACAGCACTATTTCGGCGGGAGACGCTCTCCTGCCAACATAACTACCACCACTCGTTGTGAGTGATTTAACTAGGCCAGCAGAAGAGCTCTCTTTCGCCGGCATAAAGTGGTTGTACAGGAGACCTAATAGCTGTAGGGCCACTGTACAGGCTGCTGTAAGGTCTGTAATGTAGACATAGCCTTAGTGTCTCATCCCTCCTTGTAATTTTACCTCCGGGAAGGGATGGGATTAATTTCTTTCCTTGAAATAAGACAAGCGATGCAGTTACTGAGAGGAAATCACATAAAGCATGAATGAACTAAAATCACTAGGGGCTAACTAATGCAAATCCCTAGAGTGGTAAACAAGTCTGCAGAAGTACCATGCCCTCGGTGAAATTGCATATGCTAGTTTTGACTGGGTTCAAGAGGCCCAGCAAACAAAGAACTGAGAATTGTATAAAATGTCCAGCCTGATATAGAGGGAAGTCACCTTCACTGGATCCAAGAGCTGACCTGAGACTGTGACACAGAAGTACAGGCCCAGCAGAAAGGGTTTGAAGGACTTTGAGACCTACCAGGGTCTCCATCCCAAGTAGAAGATGGGTGACACCTGGTAAGATAGGCATGCATATAAGCTGTTATTGTTTTCAGGATGTATTTTCTCTGTAATGCTTTTGTTCGAAATAAATAGTTCGCTTTATGATGTTTGGCTGGTCACTAGTTAACCTTGTCCTTGTCCCTGAGAGAGACCTGGGTGGCAGGTGCTGAACTAAACTCAGAATTGCTAAGGTGATCACAGTGAAGGGCAGGAGAAATTGCAGCCTAAATCCCTGGTCTGGAGGGAGAGGAACATGAATTCCCACCCTGAGAAACGTAATGGCTAGAAGTCTGACATCTGTTTTGGGTGCTCAAAGAGGCTACAAAGGGATCAGAAAGGCAGTGGCCTCAGGAAATGTGACAGCTAATAATGACTGATTGTGGCAGGTGGGGCTGCTCTGCAACACTTCCTGTGGGACCAAGTGTGGTACTTGGTGTAACCTGCCTTAGCGCATAAGTTTTGGCCGCTTGCTCTGAACAGGGTGGCCTGTGCTCTAAGCTCAGTGTCAGTCTCTCAACAAACCAACAAACCCTGAGTTTGTTGATCTGCACCTTTAAGTAAAAAAATTCAGCCTCCAATGCAAGCATTTTATTGTAGAATTTAGGGCAAGGCCTGGGGGTTCTGAGCTAGCACTGAGCAGCTCCTCTTCTGTTCCAGTCTCAGCTACCTCCTCCCAGGAGAACAGCAGGCATGTCTTCTTAACCAGCCTGATGACCTTCTAGGCCTTTGGAGGCCTGTCCTGTTGATAACCCGGCCTGAGGGGATTTTCCTTGAGCAAGGTGGTATGCCTCTAGCAGAGGGCAGAGAACGCCTGATAAATCCAGTCACACTGACATTTATGTAATACTTTTCGTTCAAATGTCTGTATCTGGTTCTGAACCTAGATGTTCCTCATCTGATGATTCATGAAGGCTGGAGGACCATGCTAATGTATATGAAGTGTCAGCAGTAGCTAGAAGATTAGGAGTGGGCTATGGCTGTCCTGAAACAGAAAGCATGGGGCCTACAAGGATAGCAGTGGGCTCTGACTGATCTCCCTAGTGCAGAACTGTGCAGCTTCAAAGAGGTTTCACTGGTTCCTGATACGGGATTGAACAACCTGCAGTTTGCAATGCAGGCAATTATGATGCTATTGGAGTGAATCCAAGTGGACGTAGACATCACATTGTATCACCATTGGCCCCTTTTCTGAGTTGGGTCTTGCTGCTGGGTGCTCCCCTTCCCCTCCTCCATCTATAGTTGCCAGTGATGTAGTGGGCCCCTAAGAAGAGAACCAACCAAGAAGGTGCCTGAACTGTGTTTTTGCTGATGGCAACAAGGCAAACAATCATAGCGATGCTGGAGACTCCTGACCGGAGAAGGAGGTTGTCCTTTAGTCCATGCAGTTTAAAGTAGTTAAAATATTCATAATTGTTTTAGGGATTCACCAAAGCAAAGCAGCCTAAGCTCATATTGCAGTGAGTGAGCCCAGAAATAATAGCCTAGCTAGATCAGAAAGGAATTTATTAGTATTTATTATTATTGTAGTAGTAGCTAGAGGCCCCAGTCAGGACTGGGATCCCCATTATAGTAAGTATTAGACAATCACAGAGTAGAAGACAATCTCCTCCCTGAAGAGCTTGCAATTTAAGGCCCTGATCCTGCAAAGATTTACCTGCATGCATCTCTTCGCAGGAGTGGAGCCCTTAAAGCAGTGGTTATCAAACTTGGGCCGCCGCTTGTTCAGGGAAAGCCCCTGGCAGGCCGGGCCAGTTTGTTTACCTGCCACATCCACAGGTTCAGCCGATCACGGCTCCCACTGGCCGCTGTTCGCCGCTCCAAGCCAATGGGGGCTGCGGGAAGCGACGCGGGCCGAAGGACGTGCTGGCTGCCATTCACCCATGAAAGCTTATGCTCCAATACCTCTGTTAGTCTTAAAGGTGCCACAGGACCCTCTGTTGCTTCTTTTTGTTATCAGCATTAACAAATACCCTCCCTCCACACCCCTTTCTCAAGAGCCTGGGGGGGGTGGGGGGAAGATCAGTCTTGTAGCTGACCCTGAAGATCAACAGCCTCGGGGGGTGTCAGACCAAGGGGCTGAAATGAGTTCTAAAGTCAAAGGCCCTTCACTAAAAGGATGTTTCCAGCAGCTCCCTCCAATTTAAACCAGGGAAATGCCAGCACAATCACCTGAGCTGATCTCAACTGCAGCTGTGCCACACAGGGATCAGGAGGCCTCCCCCATAGCCAGGAACCCCACGCAATTTAGGTCTTTATAGACTGAAACTAACAACACAAATTGCACCCAGAAATAAATCAGAACTTGCAGATCTTGGATCATCTCTATAATGTGCTCCCTATGAGAAGCACTGCAAAGCAAGCGAGCAGAGAGAGGCAAGATGACAGGGATAGAGAAGGTGCTGACTCAGCAAGCAGAGATTGAACAGTACTGTACAGGGCATATATATAGACTTTCGATAAACCAACTGTTTTCTGACTCAACACGGTGTGCCACTGAGCAGGGACACACAGATGCAAATAAAATCTCTTACAGTACCAAGCGAATGGAGGTCACAGATTGAAAACTAATACCCACAGATCACATTTAGACAAACATAGATAGACAAACATTTCAAGCAAGGAAACACACAACATTTAACCCTGTGGTTGGCTTTCCACGCAGAGACTATTTATCTAATTGTCCCTAGACCGTACTCTGCCATGAAATGGAATAAATCTCCCCTAAATCCATTCTTCTGCATGACTAAGTAAGAAATGTTCAGCTTCACTAATGGCTTCAGTTTTAGGGGGTGCGGGTGGGGGCAACAGGGGTAACAAGTGGAGAGGGTGTGGGAACAGGTTGGGAGGAGCTTTGCCCCCACCTCCTACTCACTGGCTTGGGGCAGAGTATGCTGCACCATGAAAAGAGGTGAAGTAAATTACCGCTGTACTTCCCTGAACAAGGAGGGAGAAAGAAAAACATCCGCCTCTCTGAGGTTCAATTCCTTCCCTGAGCACATCATGGGGCAGTGCAGTTACCAGCCTACTTGCTCTATCTAGCCCCAGGTAAATAGTTATTCATTCCTAGGAAATGCTACAGCTATCCAGCAGCAAAATATGATGAGCCAGTGAAATGATTAATTCATTGTCTGTCTATCTATACACACATGCATTTTTACAGCCTCGTGAAATTTCATTTATCTGGGCCCCCTTTTTTAGTGGGGGTAGACTAATGGGGGACCTACAAATGTAATACATTCAAATATAATTGCCAGGAATAAATGTTAAAGGATAGGGATGAACTTTTTCTTTTACTTTATACATATTAATAGGTACTCTTTTTGAGAAAGAATGACATCAGACATTGATATATTTGACAGAAGTGAAAGGGGGGATGGAAATAGTATTATTAGGAACACTCTTGAGGTGGTAGAGATGGTGTTTTTGATACATCAGCCTTCAGTCTCTGAGCACATCCTTGTTAACTCACGTGTGCACCCAGAATTCAAATGAGCTACTGCTTTAGATGCTGGTTTATAGCAGCAGTCCCATGAGACATGCTGGAATCAAACTCACCATTTTAGCGTGTGGTATAGTATAATTTTCTGAGTACACTGTGTGCCTTCTGTAGCTCTCTGCAGATTAGAGGAAGAGATGGCACACTGCAGATTGTTAAAGAGCCACACAACGCTGAAGGGTAAAAAATCTTCAACTGAGCACTATGCTCTGACCACAAACTTTCTCCTTCGCTGAGACATAAGTGCAAGGTTGTGTATTTAATATGACTATCATCAGAAAGATGACAAATGCCCTGAAATGGATTCACTTAAAGGCATATGAGGGCTAACCACTGATGTCTGAGTACAGTTGGCACATTACCACAACATGAACACACTGTATAAAAACCTGATTACAACTGTGAAAATTATCCTAGATACAAGCAATTCATATTATAACTTTGGAACCATATTTATATTTCATCATGCCAATAAAATTATTAAAATTGGTTCTGAACCTGAAATATAATCTGGCTTCCCAGTTGAGTATGAGAATACCATATTCAGTGTAGGCTGCAGAATTTAACAAAAAGCTATGGTAATGCACCTTTTCCTACCTTCCCCATCCTTTTCAGTAGTTGGAGGTGGGGAGGTTGCTTGTTCCTTTGGTTTTTGAAGATGCTGGTTAATACAATTAACCAGTATCTTTTGATGTCAGTGTCATCGTCAAAAGAAAAATAGAAAAGAAAGAGGCAAAGGAAAAGGAAGTGGAAGAGGAAACAGTGAGGTGACAAGGAAAGGAAAGGGAAGAGCAGAAAAAAGAGAAAGAGAGGGAAGGAGCATGGGGGCAGGGACGGCATGGGAGCATGAAGAGAGAACAGAGGAATTAGGAAAGAGGAAGAAAAAGAAAGAGGAAAACAATGATAATAATTATAATACCTGGCTCTTTCATAGTGCTTCTCATCAGTAGATCTCAAAGCACTTTACAAAGAAGCATCATTATCCCCATTTTATAGACAGAGAAACTGGAGAAGAAATTAAATGAAGATAGGAGGCAAAGTGCTAGATAGAGATGATACCCATAGGGCTGGTTAAAAATTTTCAATCACAACCATTTTTGATGAAAACTTGGGTTTTTTACAAAATGACATTTTTGGTTTAAAAAAAAAAATCTGCTTTCCATGGAAAATGTAAAGCCTTCTTTAGGCAGGAAAGAATTTGAGCCAGCGCTCTGTACTTACATAGTGTCCGTCAATTTTTGAAACCAAAATATTCAGTTTTTCATTGTTCGTTGAAAAACCAGTAAATTTCTGACAAATATTTCTAATTTTTTTTTTCAAAATTATTCATAAAAAAGCACCCATTTTTTTGACCAGACCTAAAATATGTTGTTATAAATTTAATGGATTTATCATAAATCCAACTGCGGATATGTTGACAAATTAATTCCATTTTTAACCGAGATGGTGAGTAAAAAGTACATACAGTATTGTGTATCTGTGTAATAATGAAGTATTTCATTCCACAAAAGACAAAGAATGCTATCAGATCTACATTATGCTTAAATATTTCACTGAGCAGATACTTGAATGCTTCCCATTAGAGCACCATTATGCTGTTTTGTAGTTAAGGATAATTAAAGTAATAGTACTAATGTTACCCTGCGTACATTATACCCATCAACAAAGTATCTTGTATAATTAAAATAAACCTGACCGTATAACAACAGTAGGGGTGAAGACAAAACTAAATCTGCACACTATTTGGTCCTGCCAGCTAAAAGGAGATTCATAAAGCTATTATTTCATAACTGGGATAAAGCAAGCATTCTCAGATTTCATAAAACAGGCGTCAAGTATTAATAGAATGACTCTCTCATGGAATAATTTCCCTCCCGTTCATGATTGTCCAACCCACATCCCCTCCCATTTGCAATAATACTTTCTCTCTGTGGAAACTACACCAATTGCTTACATGGCAAAGTGATATTAAGAAGTATTTAATGTGTTTTTAGCCAGTGTTAATGCAATTCTGAAGCTGCAAGCAAGGAGAAGAGTTAGTACCATGAGACTAGCCAGTTCTCAACAGCTCACCAGCAAGATAGTTTACAGCACCACAGTTGGGAACTCTGTACCAAAGCATATCAGAATAGAAGTTGTTTATCTTAACTCATCTTGCAAAGCCAAGTGGGAGCTATCCCTTACAGTATATATCTGATGCCCCAGATTTGTTCATTATAATTTTATCCATATTAATTTGTTTTCAGATGTTTCAATTTTCTGAAATAAATGTTGTTGTAATTTACCTGATATTGTAATGTCTTCCCTAGGAAGTTCTTCTTTTGTATGGCTAGGGTACGTAGCAACAACTACAAATTTATATCTACATTTGATAGCCAGCACATGGCCGCAGTAGTGAGCTGATGAATGTCCTTCAGGCCCCCAGCAAAAGAATGAAGGGGACATTCAGATATGATGTGCTCTATCATTTGTGTCTGGTGAGCACAATCGCATATAGGTGTTTGCCTCACTTTCCATTTAAAGAGGGTTTGTCCACATCTCCCATGAGATGTCCTGATGTAATTCAATCTGCACCAGTCTTTCTGACATAAATCAACGACGAGCTATTTCTTATGCGTGGTCGAAGTGCTCCATGTGACACTCCATTGAGCCTCAGCATCAAAGTTGGGTGTAAGGATCTTGATACAGTTCCATAGAGGGTTGTGGGATTTTAATCTAGTCTTTGGCAGGTTCTGCAGGTCATGGTGAAGTGGGATCCTTGTATTGGCATTCACATGATTAAGAAAGTGAGACATCTGAACAGCTTTTCTAATCTGTGGAGGCTGGATATGCGATAGGACTGGGACCCAGTCAACTGGAGTAGATTTAAGCATCCCCGACACTGTGCGCATAGTATTATTGAGTTGAGTGTCAAGGAGTTTAGTGTGACTGCTATGAAACCACAATATTCAGCTGCAGAATATATCAAGGCAATTGTTGCGGTTTGTAAGGTGCGTGGACTGGAGCCTCATGAAGTTCCAGCCAATTTTCTGTTAAGCACGACACGAGACCTGATGACAACCTTCATGTGGTGCTTCTGTTAAGTGCTGGTGGTTTTTGTGCTCTGTGTTTTGTGCAAATCTACCAACATACCAATGTTAACGATTGGCCACTGGACGTCATTTTACCGACCTCCCAGTGAATGCAGCAACGATTATATTTCCTCCCTGGGAAGTATACATACACTATATATATATATATATCCATGTAATCTACTCCATATGCATTGGGCACTGTGGCCCATAAATAAAGTACACCTGTCCCAGCTTCATCATACAAAAAGTATTTCTGTCTTTCTCATTGTATGTCTTCATCGTAACTGAAAAAGTTCCAGCATTCAAACATTCCTTTGATTCAAAATCTCAGATTCCTTCCTAATTATTGCAGTGGCTCCCAAATAACATATCCTGGACACATTAGAAATGGATGGATGGATACAATGGAAACAATTCTTAAGAAGTCCACTTTATGAAATGAAGGATCTATCTTTATTGATTAATATTGGGTGTTTAATCTTTACTTGCTATAGCAAGTGTTATGCATATGAGTGGTAGAGACTGAAAATCCACAATGGTAAAATATGTACACCCTTTCCCCCCAACTCCTAGATATGCATTCTCTGTATATTGTCAATGGCCAACCCCATTTAGCGCTGTTTGTGTCTGATATTTGTTTCTAATCAGTGCTAATAGGTTTGGAGAAACATCTATAGCCTAGCACAAAAGAACAGTGAAATCAGTTCTGATTCATTGGTAGTGACTTTTCATCTCTGAGTGTGCAAGCTAAGATGTCTTTTACTTAGAATAAGCTGGTTAATGAGACCCACAGGGAAGGAAGTTAGTTACAAGTGGATTTGCACCAAGTGTTGACATTATGCCAGCGCTACTGGAAACTTGGGTCAGAATAAATTAAAGAGGAACAATTTAGTTCTGACAGATGAATTCCAACACTACTTGCACCATTTAGCCAGTTCACATGCTATGAGATCAATTAGTAGTGACAGGGATTTACCATATAAAAGTTTATAGGAAGTATTTTTTGGTCCTGGCATGGCAAAGCCAATTTCAAAAAAAAGTTACAGAAGTATTATAAGCAATGAACCAGTTTGTCTGAGATGTACATCTAATGTCAAGTTTGCTTTGATTTTATAGAATTTGAATCTCCAACATGAGATTTCTTCTTCACCCTGAAATCTTAGTGTATCTCAAGACAAAATCATTAGGGGAAAAAACCTCATACCCCAGAGCTCTTGAACATGGAAAACCCAACATTTTCACACTGACATATTTCCCTTAGGACGTCAGTGGCATCTTTTTGGAGGTGAGAACAAAGCAACATCCCCAAAACTCATTCAGATCTGACACTAGATAGTTTTCAGATCTTGAGATGGGGTATACAGAGTGAGCCTTTATTTTATTATATACTCCTATAACAATATTGAATATTTTTCTTTAGGCTTCAAACGATATATTTCTATGTAATACAGCAATGAAGCAATTCAGTTTGTCTGTAACCCCGGTTCTATTCACTTTAGTTCTCTTCCTCGCGTACTCATTTCAGTGAATAGTTCCGAGGTGTGAGTATACTGAAGGCATTTCTTTATCCAGCTCTATCCGACGGCTAGATTTTGAGTCTGCTAGAGCGTTCTGAGGCATGTCTCAGCTCAGTTTGATAGATCTATGGGGTAGTTATTTAAATAAACTGTTGTTACAGGCTTGTCTCGAATATCTGGATGACAGTATTTTCCTTTCCCCATCCTCCACCCCACCTCTTAAAAAATCAGACTGCATGAGCCTCTGAGAAACCTGTCTATAAAATAAAAACCAAGCAGGAAAAACTGTATTCCTGACAAGCAGTCATTATTTGGAAATATTTGCATCTCACAGAGTATCAGTTATATGCCAGAGACTACAAAACAAAAGACAGAAAGTGCCAAAGTAAAAGTTGGAAGCACTACCTTAACTCTGCTTCCTACTGTGTTTGCATTATTATAATCCTTCAATACATGACAACTGTGACCGTTGGTGCCTGGGGGGACCACACTGAGATTGCTCAATCAGGACAAAAACTGCAAAGAATGGGGCAGACAATCCCCAAAACTGGTGGTTATTCTAATACTTAGATTCACCAAGACAGCAACAAAACAGCTTCCACAATACCTTATTGATTATTCAGAAGCCAAAAATACAGTTCCCTTAAAGCAACCCAGCCTTCGGCTCCCACCCAGACAGTCAAGTCAAATCTGATGAGGATTACTGAAAATCTTGTTCATCATATATAAAGTTCTACCGATCCCAAGAGATCGGACACATTACCCACCAGCAGAGGTGAAAGTAAGCCGGTCCGGTCCGGTCCGGCGTACCGTCAAGAGCCAGTATGCCGTGCCGGACCACACCGGCTTCTGCGGCCAGGATTAAAAGGGCTCTGGGCTCTCCGCAGCGGTGGGGAGCTCCGAGCCCTTTAAATCCCGCCCGCAGCTCTGGCGGCTAGGCTGGGGCTGGGATTTAAAGGGCTCGGGGCTCCCGCGGCTGCGAGGCCGCAGCCGCAGGAGCCCCGAGCCCTTTAAATCCCAGCTGGAGCTGCGGTGGGGATTTAAAGGGTCTGGAGCTCCGTGGCTGCCAGAGCCCCGGGCCCTTTAATTTGCCCGTGAGCCCCGGGGGCTCCCAGCCACCTCTGCAGCTGGAAACCCCGGGTTGATTTAAAGGCCCTTGGGCTCCCAGCCACAGCCAGTGCCCCAGGGCCTTTAAATCTTATTAGGCCCCACCTTTTCCGGTTGAGGCCACGCCTTTTCCGGAGGAGGCCACACCCCTCAGGACTCCGGCCGTACCGGTAAGTCCTGTAAGTTACTTTCACCCCTGCCCATCAGGTCAATGAATATTTCAGATCTTACCTAAATACAGGCTTACAGCCAATTCTTATTAACTAAACTAAGATTTATTAAAAAAAAAAAGAGAGAAAGTATTGTGGTTAAAAGATCATTATACATACAGATATGAATACATTTCGTAGTAGGTCAGTTTCGTAGTAGAGATGATGACCTGCTGAGTTGCAAAAACTTCTTTCCAGAATCAGTTCATCAAGTTATAGTTCAATAGGCAGTCCATATATAGAGTTTGGTCAAATTCTTCCATGAGAATTAGTAGGCTAATCCAAAATGGAGCTGGAGACCGCAGTCTTGTGACTCAAGCTTCCCCTGACCAAGCTCTGAGATGATAGGATCAGGTCCTAGAGTTCTTTTATAGGTCTCTGGCAGGCCACTATAGCCTCTTGACAGTATGATAACACAATAGGCATTCCTTGAATGAGGAATAGGTAATGCCTTATGGCTTTAAGGTCAAACCTCCTATTTCCTATGTTTATATAGGTAAACTAGTAGTATTAATTAACATATGGCAATTATCTATTCAAACTATCAAGGCATTCGATTATGGCACAGACAATTCAAACTGAAGACAATATAAGTAATATTATTTCCTGCAACATCTTACATCTTTGATCTTAAGGTTAACTGAATCATCCACAAGCATAATATAATGTAAATAAGACACAAAAGTGAATTAACACCCACACGCTAATTTGGTTACATGGTTAACATCTAACAAGATATAGATGATCACATATATAAATACAATTCATATTTACCTCTAATTTTCTAACAATACAGGTTGGCATTTCAAAGCTCTTGTCTACTAACATGGCTTTGTTAGCTATTTATAAGGAATGGCCCTAATTACCATGTATATACTTTTCTAATATGTCTTTAAAAGTTGAATTTGGGTCATTTAGCCTGCAAGTTGATTAACCCTTTCTGGCTCAGTGTCACAACCACATATTATTTCATAAAGAGAATATATAACACATTTTTTCTACTATCTTATAGATTCATGTGCTTAGCATACATTAATAATTTGTCATCCTGGCATACTTCAATAACTTTGTTTTTATAATGGTTCCATATTTCTCTATTGACTTGGACTCTATGTGGTAAGTTCTCTTGTCTCTAAAGTATGCACTTTAATAATCTTGTCTGCACAGATATACAATACATTCAAGAGGACATTTTTTTCTCTTTGGAGATTGATACATTGTTGAATAGCAATTGATTGTTGAGCGTTGGTCTACACTTTAAAATTAGATTGGCCTAGCTCAGGAGTCGGCAACCTGCGGCTCCAGAGTCGCATGCACCTTGCGGCTCTTTGGCTGCCCCCTTGCGGATCTTTGGCTGCCCCCTTGCAGGCAGCCATTTTTTGAGGAGGTGCGAAGTTCAGGCTCTGGCCAGAAGGCTCTGATCCAGCAAAGAATTCTGCTAACACGAACCTCAACATTTGTACACAGCCCTATTAACTTTGTTGGTGTAGAGTTCCATGCATGTTCCCAGGTTGCCCAGGCAGGTCTGGAGCCATTGTTACTAAAGGACTTAATACTTAATTCTATAATTTAATTCTAAATCTCAATACTGTATATGCCAGCACATTTTCATTAGTACTCTGTCTTGTTATATTTGATATATAAAATGTTGTCTAAGTACCATATGGTCGACTGGGGTGGATTTTAGATACATAACTGTGATGGACTTTGTTTCCCACACATACACAGAGTAATGCTCAGTACTATCAGATGCAACAGGCTTATCTGAAGTGGTGAAAAATAATGTATGGCAACATAAAGCAGCAGTGGTAGCTACTCTATTTTTAAGATTGAAACCAGCCACCCATTATAAACCTAGTTTTTTAACACTGTCCTTAAAGAGAGACCCTTGATATTTACCGAGGCTTCTCTGTTAAAATCAGAAAGGGAGTTTTACAATTATAGTGTTTTGAAAATGTGCCTGTACTTGATATTTTCATCTTGTCTGGTTCAACATTTATCAAAAAATTTCAGGCTGCAAATGTATTTCACTTTGCTGGCCTTCCTGGGGGGAAATTACTTTAATATTTTGGGGAGTAACATTACAACATTATAAACTGTGGACAATGTTACAAAAATATATAATACAATCCGCATAATAAGGTTATTATTATTATATCATTAATTTGCATTACTGTAGTGCCTAGTGATGAATCAGGAGTCTATTATACAAGCTGCAGTACCAACACAGAACAAAAAGACGGTAGTGATTAATACTAAGATAGGGAAGGAGTTCCCTAGGGGTTCATTGGAGCAGAGATAGAAGGCACAGGAATTCTGTTGAAAGAGCCATAGGTATAAAACATTGTTGCCATTCTTTCCCTGCCTATCAGGAAAAGCAGGAAGGGAAGGGATTTAAACAAGAGAAAGAACATGTTTCTATTCTATCAATATCAGCAGGTCATCCTAACAAGGATGAATCATAGGACAGCCTCCACTGAACTTCCTTGCTTCAGTAAAACAATTGTTGAGCTGCATATATTTCCATATTTGATCTGCATTAATACTAAAATCCTCCTGAACTTTCTGGAAAGATTTACATGCTTTCTTGTCAGAGAAATCCCTTCTTAGATTATATTGTAAATTGATTCTTCTTAAAAATTCAATAAATATTTGATTTTAACAAACAAAGCGAAAGTGAAGAAACACAAAAAGTGCCATATGACAAGAGATACTCAGAGACTGAACTGTCAGCTCCATTTGCTATCTACCACCTACTGTAACAGTTACCCAGACAAAACCCACAGTCACTCTACAGGAAAAGCAGATAGAAGATTTGTTATTCACTGTTTTTAATATTCAGTGTTTTTCTGTCAAGCAACCAGGAATTAGCAGGGATTATTTTCTCCTGGAATTACATTACTTATTGACTGCAACATTGGATGGATAAGTAGCAGAGAATAAGAATCAATAGGCATCAGTTCAGCAATATGGCAGGGTCCGGATAGCAAGTGGCATGTGGTCAGTCAGTGGGATGGGACAAGACACAAAACAGACTTGTAACATTGGCAATAACAAGTGTTGGGTTAACCTCAAAACGTTTCAGATTTTAGTTTAGATGAGCCCTGAAGAGTTCAGAAGTTTATTTATGTTTTTATTTATTTGTTTTAAGCCTATTTGCTGTTTCTCAACAGCCCAGGGATTATGCAAGAATAACTTCTCAAAATCTTTCAGCATTTCCAATTCCATCTAGTACCCAGTAATAGGGTTACCATACGTCCGGATTTCCCCGGACATGTCCTCCTTTTGTGTGCTAAAAATAGCGTCCGGGGAGAATTTGTAAAGCACTCACAATGTCCGGGATTAGCAGAGAGTGGCTGGGAGGGCTGCAGGGAAGTCCCGGGCTGGACTCAGGAGCAGCTGTAGAGGAGCCGGATCCGCCCTGCATTCTGAGCCAGCAGCTGCCTTGCAGCCCAGTCCGGCAACACTGTGCAGGGCCAGACCGGGTTTTGTTGTGCAGGGCCAGACCGGGTTTTGTTGTGCTGGGGAGCTCAGCCACGTGTCCGGCTCGGCTGCACAGAGCCCAACACTCTGTTCTGAGCAGCAGGGTAAGGAGGTCAGGGGGCAGGAAGGTTCTGGAGGTGGAGGTCAAGAAACGGGGGGGGCTTTTTGGGGGGAGTGGAGAAAGTTTTGGGCAGTCAGGGTACAGGTAGGGGGTAGGGTCCTGGGGGGCAGTTGGGGGGGGTCTTAGGAGGGGGCAGTTAGGGGACAAGGAGCGGGGGGGGTAGGGGGCTGGGAGTTCTGGGGGGGAGCTGTCAGGGGGCAGGAGTGGAGAGAGGGATCGGAGCAGTCAGGGGACAGGGAGCAGAGGAGTTTAGATGGGTTGGGAGTTCTGGGGGGGGCTGTCAGGGGGCAGGAGTGCGGAGAGGGATCGGAGCAGTCAGGGGACAGGGAGCAGAGGGGTTTAGATGGGTTGGGAGTTCTGGGGGGGGGGGGCTGTCAGTGGGTGGGGAGTGGTTGGATGGGGCGTGGGAGTCCCAGGGGTCTGTCTGGGGGTGGGGGTGTGGATAAAGGTTGGGGCAGTCAGGGGACAAGAGGCAGGGAGGCTTAGATAGTCCTGGGGGGCAGTTAGGGGCAGGGGTCCCAGGAGGGGGTAGTCAGGGGACAAGGAACGGGGGGAGGGTTGGGAGGTCAGGGGGGGGCGGGAAGTGGGAGGGGCAGGGGCGGGGCTAGGGCGGGGCTCCTCCCGTCCTCTTTTTTGCTCGCTGAAATATGGTAACCCTACCAGTAATCAAGTTGCAGGGAGGCAAAAAATGAAAAAAATTGATTGTTTTTTTACACAGGACCAAATATTAAATAGTTGGATGTGCTTCAAGCCAAATTTTATTTTATTCAAATTTAGCAAAGAACTTAGGCAATGTGTGCTGTCTAGACAGTGCTCTTCTCACTCCTTATGAATCTCATCTCTGTTTTCTTTCACTGACTCTCTTTTCATATCTGCCACATCCTGAGATCTCCCTAAGTTAGGGGAATGCAGAATCCCTATTATTTGCAACATTTGAAACTTCCTGGACAAATTGCTAGAGCATATGCTATAGGGAACTATTTTACAGTGACAGGGAAATAGACTCAATTATATTACAAGTCTTCTCAGTTTCTAATTTATATTGGACCAATCAGCCATGCCTGTGGAAAAATCCATGAGAAAGGGAGTAAAGAGGAGAGGAGAGAAATCCCATGCAGCTCTTCTGAGTTCTTCCTTTTGGAGGATGGAATTTAACTCCTACCCTCCACAGAGAAACAAGAGGTTCAGTCCCCAAGGCCCATACATTCATCTAAATACATAGGAGACCAGGCTTGACTGCATGAGGGTTTATGCCTCCATGTAGCCTCTCAGTTCCCTAGCTCTGAGCCATCTTCACAGCCACCTTTTCCAGGCAGCATTTGCCCCTAGAGGCCTCCCCTCTCCCTTAAAATGGTGTCCAACAGCACAGAGACAGATCCAGAAGGTCCACAGACAGAGATGGGAGATACTGCAGTGGAGACAACTGATTTCCTTACAGGCAACACAGACCAAGGGGATTTGCTCAGGCTGTATGATTCTATGATAATATTAATTTCTCTAGCTGTTTTGAATTATAATTTCAGAGCAGACATCAAACTTTCTAGTTTATCAACAGTAAACAACTGCAGTCTGAATAAACCCATGTGTCATGCAAAAAAACCCCAGAAGCTTGGCATGTATGTCTTTATGCCATACACACCCGTTAACAGCTACACTTTTATGGTTACCATACATACCATACTGCTGCCAGAAGTCAAATAGCTCTTATCCTGTCCTGAGTTATGCCTTCTCTGAGATTTTTTTAAATTATTATTTGACATTCTCTTTTCAGAGTGCCTATTCCAAAGTGAGCTCTTTCACCTTCTCCCACTTGACTAAGTAGCACCTGTATATATAGTTAGGGGTGGGAGGTGATGCTGTCATATTTCCAGCTATACCCATGAAGGTGATTCACTCAGTAAAAAAATTCTTATTTATCTCTGGTTGTTGTTTCAGCTCACTACTTTCCCTTTCTCCCCATCCTCCCCCCACCCCCATTCCTCCATGTCATCAAATAATTCAAAGTCAGTTCCCATGCCTGTGCATTAGTGCACCTCATGCTGGTGGCTATCAGCCCCTATCCAGTCATCAAACACATTGGCAAAAGTCATTGAGTTCAGTGGAGATGCCCTCACATGAATTTGGTACAGTCAGGCTTCAAAGGGAGAAAATATTCCACATCACCCATGCACCAATTCAGTGTGTTTACATTGGTAAAAATGTTGGGCCCGACTCTCATTTACATGAAGGCCTCTTTAAACCACTCTGGCATGGTAAAGAGGCTTTAAAATGCACATAAATAATTTCCATGGACTTTAAGGCCGCTTAAGAATGCTTTAAGAGTGGTTTAAAGGATATAAATGATAATCTGGCCCTTAAGCTTAAGGGCCAGATCTTTACCTGGTGTGAACTGATGTAGCTCTACAGAAATTTTAATTTACATCTTCTTGAGACCTGGCCCTAAATCTTTAGGTTAAAAAAGAGCTGTGGGGACATTTATCTTACCACTTTCCCCTGAATACAAGAGTAATTTGCATTTAGAAATAAAAGTTTAATACAAGAATGTCAGGTTTTGGTCTCTGTTTTGCACGAACAATTAGATATGCCCAAGATTTTTAGTTTAAAAATTTCCAGCAGGATTATCTTTTATCTTCTTAAACAAAATGAAATAAAATAAAATAAAGGACTGATGAAGCCCCCTAGTAATTGATCTTAAGGAACAAAGAATTTTGTATTATTTGATTAAGACAGTGTCCTGAGGTGAAAAAAATCAAAGCTCACACAAAATCACTACCATTACCATTCACAAACCTTTATTTAGAGTTAGAAAGATGAATTGTGGATGTAAGAAAAGTAATCCACAATCTAAAATTAAATAGCTTGCAGTGTGCAGTTAAATTAAATGAGTTAAAAGTACAATCTGTGAAAAATAGAGCATTCATTTCATACCTATTACATGGACAGATACTGGTTGTAGTTAGGATTATAAAGTCTCATATGCTCACATCTCTCTAACTCCAGTGTTCAACTGTTCGGGAGTTATGACTGTGACATTACTAGATGGTCTAAAATCACAGTACAGCATCTTGCAATTTTCTGAGATACCGCAGCTGCAATATATTCATTCTAATTGCTTAAAACTGAAGTACACAGATGACAAAAGAAGCTGAATGCAATTTACCTTTGCATGCAAAGAAAATATAATTGTTTTATAATATACTGTAGTTTAAAACAGTTAAGCATTCATTTAATTATATAGGGACTGATAACGCTTCTACGCCTTCCCCTGTATGAGAGTCAGGATGTAAGTGCACCACTCCAGAAGTAAAGGGAAAGAGCCATGCCTTAGGTGCATGATTCCTCCTTTCCCTCTCTCCATTTACTTCAAGAGGGTCAATAATCTGCTACTGGCACTTGCCAGATGTGGAAGCCCAAAAGAATGGGAAACTGGCTTGAAGGACTTCCAATGATCCTTGATAAGCCTATATAACAGAGCCTTTATCTTACTGTAATTAATTTTGATTCCCCAAAGTTCCCCAAGAGACTCCAGTGATATGCAGTGGTGCAAGTGGAATCCATTTCTTATGGGTACAGTGGGAGAGGGGGGAAGCCAGCAGTTAATGGGGGGCACGTGACCTCCTCATGTGACCCTCCATGAGACTCCTCCCTGCCCTGCCCCCAGCCCAGGGCCCCCACGCTCTCCCCACCCCCTTTACCTTGGGAGGGAGCCTCTGTCCTCCTCCAGCACGGCTGTACCGCCCCAGCCCTTCCACACAGGGTCTCCTCCATCTGCTGTCCATCTGTACATCAGCCCCGTCAGAGGACAGAGCTGGGGGCAGGGATGGTGGTGGTACAGCTGCACTGGAGAAGCTGCCAGCCTGGGGCAGCCCGGTGACCACATGTTCTGCTCCTTTCCCCACTGCGGTTCCTGGGAGAGCCCTGCAGTTCAGGGCTCTCCTGGGAACCGCAGCAGGGAAAGGAGCAGTACCCCCAGCCCCGCCCCTTGCCCTTCCATGGAGCAATGTCTCCTCCAGCTCCGTCTGTACAGCAGAAGCCCTGCTGGAGGACAGGGCTGGGGGGACGGGGCTGGGGTCAGTACAGCCACTGGAGGAGCTGGTAGAGTTCTGCTCCTTGAACTGCAGGGCTCTCCTGGGAACCGCAGTGGGGAAAGGAGCAGAACGTGTGGCCACTGGGCAGCCCTACACCAACAGCTCCTCCGGTGTGGCTGTACTGCCCCCAACCCTGCCCCCAGCTCTGTCCTCCAGCGGGGCTGCTGTACAGATGGAGGAGACCCTGCATGGAAGGGCTGGGGGCGGTACAGCTGTGCCAGAGGAGCTGCTGGCGTGTCTTGCTGGTATGGAGTACCAGACCAGACTGCCCTACTTGCACTGCTGGTAATACGTATATTGGGAAGGGGCCCTATGGGGCTGCTGGCAATAAGATAATGCAGTGATTTATCTCCCCAATCTTTTTATCATTAATGCTTACAGGGGCAAATTCTTTGAGCCAAATATTTTGTAGTTAGAGCAAATAATGAGGAAGAGAAAGGGAAGCCCTGCCTAATACCACAGATCAGGTCAAAACCTTTGTATCCAAACCAATTAATAAAAACCTTGTACATTGGACCCTGTACATTAATCTTGTCTAGTAAAGAGATTTTATTCACTGATCTTCCTCAGGCAAATTCTATAAAAAAGGTCAGGCTTAGCCAGATCTGCTATGTTCACAAATGAAAACTAATACAGATTAAAGCACAAAAGAAATTTCACACAGCGTGTATACATTTGCAGCTGGGTTTGTTTTTTGTTTTTTTGGGGGGGGGGGAGATTATAGTTGCTCAAAGATTTATTGACACATTTTCTGTCCCTTTGGATGTAAATATCTTTCTCTTCATTTATTGACAGTCCATCAATAACCACATTTTGGATACGCGTCTCCCTGTCAGATGAACTCCCTCTGGTTCATCTTCCAGAAGAGCCAACAGGCCCTGGCCTGTTCAAAAATCCCTTCAGGCCAGATTACTTAACAGGAGTTCAAGCAAATCATGTAATTTAGCAACATCTTTACCCCTACGCGGTGGCACCAATGGGTGCAATTCAGTCATTGTACCCCTTCTAGTTGGGTTTTGGTACCTCCTTGGGAAGTGCTAAGGTACCACTACCAATTTCAGCATTGCTGAAGGTGAGATGGCAGGCCTCTCTGCTCTGCCAAATGGCTAATTTACTTTCCAGTCTCTATTTTATCACGGCCACCAGCATTTTGTACCTGATATAGTATTAATTGCACCATGTGCTCTTCTGGGTTTGGTTCTGTTCTCACTCACCACTTATCATATATATATATATATGTACTTTGCATTAGAATACTGTAGCTGCTTGTGTTCAACCCACCACCCACCAGGTTGTCCCATCAGAGATCAGCAAGCATTCTATGCCAATAGGAGTCATACACCATGTATTTGGCCCGGCATTTTTATCCTGCTGACACATCTGTAATGCAGTCTTGGACTGTTATCACTATTCCTACTTGCTTAAATGGGCATTTACACTGGGCTATGCCTCTAGCTGCTTTCCTTTATCATGCTTCACAGACAGAGGACACGTCCTGTTTATCAGCCTGAAGGAATTCTGCAAGACCCCTGGCCATGTTTCTATTTTCCCTGGTGAAATACCAGAAAACTATAAATTAGGCTTCCCGGAGCAGTATATGGGCCATATGAAGACCATAGTATCTCACATTTTTCAGCATATTATATTCAGGACAATGTGTATGCCTTGAAAGTTAAGCCCACTGGCCATCCTATAGGTGACCAAAAATACCAGACTTTCTCCACTAGTGAACTGGCAAAAAAATGCTTCACAGACCCTTTGGGAGCCATCTTCCAGAATACACTCAGATACACTCCCTGCTTAGTCAAGATACTCTTTTACCCATGTTATTTTCTTGTTAGCATTTCCAATCACAACCACTCATAGTTTACTCCCTCTCATCCCCAATAAAGAAAATATGAGAACCTACTTCTGATCTGCCTGTATCCACATCACTCTATGTATGATGTTGCCCATTAGGGAATGTCTTGATGGTTCAGCATTTGTGAGTTAGTTTTTTCCATTAGGGTAGGATTTTCAGCCATCTAGGACTGTGGTAAGGGCTCTGCACAGCCATCTCTGCCCCTCCAGCTGGAGAGTGGAACCCAGCTTCTACCTTTTCCATTTCAGTTTCTCTTTGGTCAGATGTTTCTATTCTGCTAACATAGTGGATTTCCCTCTCGGAGGGTTGAAGCACTGCCTTAACAAGTGTATTTTCACTAGGGCCTTCCAGAGTACTCAGTCTTCTTTCCAGTACTGCCTTTTTGGGTACTGATGATCTGATACTACCAAATGATTTCCTCACAGCTTCCCTAGGTCATTCTGCCTTTTATCCTCAGTCAGGCCAATTCCTGCTCCCATTCTATGGTCTATGCCAAAATTCAGTCCCTTGAGGAGAACATTTCTTCCAGCTAGTGCAGGGCTTCTGCTCTTTGTGCCCATAAGGCATTAGTTGCATGAGCATTTTGGCTGTGATCTTCTCAGCAGAGATAACCTGATCTTCTACCCTTGCCACCTGATTATTGGGTGAACTGGCCGCATGTCCATGGAAGTTTCTGTTGCTTGAATATACCCTCCGTATTTGTACCTGTTGACATCTGTGCCTTTGCTGGACGATCAGCTCCTCCCCTTAAAACGTCCTCCCAGGCACCAGAGTCATCACTCCAGTTGCTTGTGTAGACTCCAACCTCCTGAGGAGTTACCATTGTGTTCTCTATCGTATCACACATAGTAGTCCCCTTGTCACATGTCTCTATCCTCACTGGAGAAGCCTTTTTTAATTTCTCCAGCATCTTGAACTGTTCCCAGATCTGCACCTCTTCTTCTCTGAGTTCAAAGCTTTCTTGGTCACTTTCTTCTAACTGGCATTGCAGGCTTATCAGTCCCCAAAAATATTCTTCTAGATGTCTGGCTGAGCCGCCGATATCCTGGCAGTCTTTGTGGAGTACTTCATTCATGAGCTGTATGGTTTGCTCAGGATCTTTAATCTGAGTTCTAGGATTACTTGTCTTTTGGATAATTCCTCACCTACCTTGGCTTACAAGTGGCTAGCCACCTGATACTTCTTGGAAGCTGAATCCATCTGCCCTCCTAGCAATGTGATCCTCACCTCTAGCGTAGCAAAGGAATGCTCATGCCATCACCTGCAACTTAACCCTGAAGATTGCAATTACTGGACCAACCTGCAGATTTATTTTCTTTTCTGTTCCCTCTCCAGCTTTTTCTCAAGACAAATGCTCCTTAGCCATAGGCATTAGCACACCATTCATTCACATCCTTTAGTCATTCAGCTAGCTGAAGCAATCTCAGAGCCATTAGCAATTATCTTTGAAAACTCCTGGAGGATGGAAGAGGTCCCAGAAGACTGGCAATAGTACCTATCTTTAAAAAGGGGAACAAGGAGGACCCGGGGAATTATAGACCAGTCAGTCTAACTTGAATGCCTAGAAAGATACTGGAGCAATTTATTAAATATTAAATTTATAAGCAACTGGAGGATAATAAGGTTACAAGAAATAGCCATCATGGAGTTGTCAAAATCATGCCAAACCATGCTAAATTTCCTTCTTTGACAGGATCACTGACCTAGTGGATAGTGGGGAAGCAGTAGATGTTATATATCCTGATTTTAGCAAGGCTTTTGACACAGTTCCACATGACATTCTTATAAGCAAACTAGGCAAATGTGGTCTACATGAAATTACTGGTTGAAAGACCATACTCAAAGAGTAGTTGTCAATGGTGTGCTGTCAAATTGTGAGGGTGTATCTAGTGGGGTCCTGCAGGGTCAGTCCTGAGTTTCGTACTATTCACTATTTTCATTAATGACTTGTTTAATGGAGTAGAGAGTATGCTTATAAAGTTGGCAAATGATACCAAGCTGGGAGAGGTTGCAAGCACTTTGAAGAACAGGATTAGATTTCAAAATGACCTTGACAAATTGGAGAATTGGTCTAAATTCAACAAGATTAAATTCAGTAAAGATAAGTGCAAGTACTTCACGTAGAAAGGAAAAATCAAATGCACAACTACAAAATGGGGGTTAACTGTGTAGGGAGTAATACTGCTGAAACGGATCTGGGGTTATAGTGGATCACAAATTGAATATGAGTCTGCAATATGATGCAGGTGCAAAAAAGGCTAAAATAATTCTGGGGTGTATTAACAGGAGTGTTGTATGTAGGACATGTAATTGTCCCGCTCTACTTGGCACTGGTGAGGCCCCAGCCAGGATACTGAGTTCAATTCTGGGCACCATAATTTAGGAAAGATGTGTACAACCTGGAAACACTGTGGAGAAGAGCAACAAAAATGATAAAATGTTTGGAAAACCTGACCTATGAGGAAAGTTCACATAAACTGGGCATGGAGAAAAGAAGTCTGAGGAGGGACCTGATAACAATCTTCCAATATGTGAAAGGTTGTTATAAACAGGAAGGTGATCAATTGTTCTCCATGTCCATTGAAGTAGGGCAAGAAGTAATGGGCTTAATCTGCAGCAAGGACTTTTAGGTTAAATATTAGGAAAAACTTTGTAATTATAAGGGTAGTTAAGGTCTGGAATAATGAGGTTGTGGAGTCTGCATCACTGGAAGCTTTTCAAAACAAGTTGGACAAACACATGTCAGGGATGGTCTAGGTTTACTTGATCCTGCCTCAGCACAGGGGGCTGGAATTGATGACTTCCCAAGGTCCCTTCCAGCCCTACATTTCAATGTTCTATAATTCTTTTTGGGTAAGACCTGACATAGCCCAGTCGTTAGGGCATTCTCCAGGAGTGGGGACACCCGATTTCAAATCCCTGCTTTACCTGAGGCAGAAGAGGTAATTGAACCTGAGCTTCCCACATTGTGGCTGAATGCCTAACCAAGGATCTAAAAGTTATAAGTGGACACCTCTCCTAATTTCCTATTGGCTAGGCTTTATATGGCTTCCCCACTATGCATGCTGGCTGCTGTGAATCTCATTCTTAGGCTCTTAACTCTCCCCATGCATTGTATAGGGAGTCTGGGTGCCTAACTCGGAGTTGTGAATTCTACTGGACTGCAGGGTGCCTAAATTCCTTTGTGAATCTGGCTCTAGATGCCTAAACATGCAGATAGGCACCCAGTGGGATTTTCAAGAGTGCCTATGCAAGTAAAGTGTCTTACTCCCATTGAAAGTCTGCTGCTGCACTAAGTCATGTGACACGTTAGTTGGCACAGCAACATGTTAGTTAGCACACTGTGTCAAGAGCCTCAGTATAATCCCTATTAGTGCTACTTCCCAACGGCCATGCAGATACCACTAGTATTTTGACATGCTCATGTTGTTCTAGCTATCCTGCACCCTAGCATGTTAGTACTAAGACTTATTTAACCATATGTAAAACACCAATACTTGTTTCTTTCTCGAAATACCAATGGTGAAAAATTGGCTGCATTCTATCTAGTGCTTAGCATTCTGTGCGGTAGGCTTACTGCACTTAAACAAAGAGGCCCTGATCCAACGCCTATTGAAGTGAATGGAAAGACTCCTATTGACTTCACTTGGCTTTGGATCAGGCCCTGACTATATGGCATGGAGCAATTAGTATGAAATGGATTAGGCACCAGCATCCTTTATTCAATAGTATGAATTATTTCAAAACCAACTGACACTCACATTTGTTTTGTACAAGCAGCTAAAGCATCAATAGCAACAATACAGACATTAATCAACACAGACTTATTTCCTGTTCCTCACAGGTATTTTGCTTCATATTGCTTTACAAAGGCTGTCAGTCATTGTCTGCAGTTTAGAAATCACTTGCAATATAATACAGCAGTTTCACAGTGCATTTTCCAGACACTGGCATCATCCATATATAGCACTTGTACTTCAGGCTTTTCAATCGCATGCTGATGTTGCAAATTTGCAGCGATGAAGTAACCCATACAGTACTTTCTTATCTTATCTACTTTGTACTCATCACCTTGGTAACTCCACTATAGTGGTATAGATAGCATATGGTCACCTCTCTGCTTTCCGGCTGTTCTCCAGCAGAATACCCAGCCATAAAACGTTTTGATATGGAGTGTGTGACAAGATGGCTGCAAATGTCAATATACACAGCATGTTTTAGCTTCACATACCATGGTTGTAAAGGCTTCCAGGGTCCATCCATGTTCATTTGTATTGTATCATACAAAAGGCATCTATATCTAATGGCATGGTACATGTGTTAGTGTGTGTTATTTGTCATTAATATTTTGATGGTATGAGAATGTTACCATTAATGAGTCACCCCTGCATTCAATCGCTGCTCTTTAATAACATGGGATATACTGGCTAAAGCCAACTATTTTTTCATTCATGTTATGAATGCTGACCCACCAGTTATTATTTTTCAGGTCAGCATGTGTGTGTGCACCTAATGCACCTAACCATAGGCATCATCTCATTTAATCATTTGGAAAACTGCCAGATGCATGTTAGCCTTCCTTAAGTGAGGGGGTTCCAGAGTTGCCCTTCACTTCTGCTATTGTTTAATCATTGGTCTCTCAACACTAATGTCCAGCAGCACTCTCCAGTTGTAGAATTTTCTTATCCTCCTCTCTGACTGACCTGCATCATGGGAGTCACATGGCTATGGGTGCATCACGGAAGATGTAGTCCAGCTGAGGAACGTAGCCCTTAAGGGAGAATGGCGCCATGAGGCATCCAAACTACAACTCCCATGATGCACCATAGCTCCATAAGTAGATAGAGTTGACTCAAAATGAAATATCTTGCCATTTTCAAACTGAAAATGTCCAGAACATTAGCGCTGTGAAACATTTTACTATTTTAAATTCGCATTCCAATTAGGGATGAAAACAAATGTCAAAATATTGGAATTTTTCACAAGAAGAAATTCTGATTTTTCGCTCAGCTTTCGTTTTCAAGCTTTCAGAAAAAAAAATCCTAAACACTCAAAAAATTATATTTTGTAAATTAATTTTATCTATTTTTTTTTCAGGAAAAGAAATAATTTCCCAATAGTCACTAATCTTTTCCCCATTTCACCTTTTTGCCAAAGAACCTTACCGCAAAGTAGAAAAACAACAACAGCTGAACATCTGTTGAATAGATTGGAAGGGTAAATAAACTCTAAGAAGTTATAATGAGCTTATAGCAACATATTGCATTGGGACAGATGAATAGATCTAACTGCTGAATGCCTTACTTAGAAGACTACCCTGATGAGTTGCTTAATTCAATTATGGACATGAGTAAATTAAAATGCTGGATAATATTTAAAATTATATATCAACAATTATATTTAAAGTAAGACAATAGTGATTTTTCTTTATTTAGAACACTTACTAACCATGACAGATATACACCCCCTGCACCTCCCTGGACAAGGGCACTCTTCACCCTGTGCCATACTATACAACTGCCATGGAAGAGGTGCAGCTGCTATTCTAGCCCACAAGATGAAGAAGCAGCTATGAGGGTGCTGCATGGCAACTCCTTATTCTGGCTCTGGGTTGAGAGGATTTCACCTTTCCAAGCTCCCCACACCATCCACATACAGTCCAAATATTTTATGCAGGTGGAGTGAATGTCACCGTATGTATAAAATTCAGAGCTGCTGTAAGTGAATGCCGCTTCTGTAAAGTCAATGAAGTTACACTCACAGTAGGAGTGAATTTAGCAATAAATCGATACAGAAAAGCAAAATGTTCTCTGTGTTCTTGTAGCTGTCCTTCAGCTGAGGATTTCAACATCACTTAGAGAATCGATGTGATGGTAGAAAATAAACTGTGTTTTCAATAAAACTGAAGATGTGAGCAGCTATAGAATTGCATAATTATTAATTTCCAGAAGTAGTGATTGAGTTCTAACCATTTCCATTAAATTTCCAGAGGAATTTGCAGTTTTTGGGTGATTATCAAATATGCAGCTACTTCCCTCCATCCCTCTACATATGCAGAAGCCACTTGGTATGCTAGTAGTACAAGCAAAGATATACTTCAGCCTGGAAAGTGATGGTGCTTCATTGCTATTTATTTCCAGGATAGCCCTATGCTCATTCTGCCACCTTGTGTGATCCACATATATTACAGCACAATCTCATTTTAAGAGTTTTGTTTTCTTACACTGATAGTGTATGTCTTTTGTATTGTGTTAGTGCTATCTGATAGCCTGGTCTTGGCTGAATATTGTAGAAAAATGTAAATCATTTTTGTGCAGACATATACAAACTATTAGGCTGAGGCAGTTACAGTATTTCATCTACAGAAGAATGCAATGTTTTAATTAGAGCAAATGAATAATCCTCATCCTGGAAATAATGCTTTGAACAATTTCATCTTTCTTTCTCTTTCTTCCCCCATCAGCAAATCATGATTTTCTTGAATGTATAAGTTATTTGAAATGATTTGCTAAATAATATCTGTGAGTAGTTCTTGCCTGTAATGCATTAAAAGCTGTTTGTTGAAAGAAATGAATATTCACAATTTGATGTCACCTAAGCCTCATGGTTTGTTTCTCCATTGTTATTAATCATTTCTCTGTTCCTACAGTCATGCTTATCGTGATTGAACATATAGGTGCTGGAATTAGAGGTGCTGGGGGTGCTGCCGCACCCCCTGACTTGAAGTGGTTTACATCATATACAGGGTTTAGAGTTTGGTTCAATGGCTCTCAGCACCCCCACTATACTAATTGTTCCTGTACAACTGATTGGACAAGTATGACATATTAGAATATTGAGGTTTCAATGTAAAAAGCTCATGGAAAGCAAATGCAAAATTTGTCTTTGGGAAATCTCCAATATTTGCTTAAGATTAATTGTTTTCATGAACATTCCTACCATTAAACTTAGTCATTACAATAGCCACAGAAAGCAAACTCAAAAGAGCAGAATAACAGTCAAAATGGATTTAAGTACGATTTCAAAATAACATTTTCCAAAAACATTTTGCCTTTATTCATTCTGTTCTGGTGTTAATAGAGGGCAGAAGCAGTGGCTGCTACATATATTCCCAAAGATTAGCTGAAAAAAACATGATTGCTTTGGGGTCAGAACATCATAGGACCATGAGAGGGGGATTCACACTGCCATAACTTAATATGGTCAAGATGCAAATCTGTTGAGTTATGTCAAGTTGATCCCTACTGGTGATATTCACCTGTGTGCAGCGGGCCATTGCAAGGCCCATGAACCATTTAGGTCCCCAAAACAGAGATAAATGAGACTTCAGTGGTGCACAGGTTTCTTCTCTTCACAGTGGTGAATTTCACCACACAGTATGTTCAGGATGCATATGCATTTCATTTGTGTGTGCTGAGCTGCTGCTAAATTAGGGTGATAGAATGTAGGAAACAGCGAAAACAAATATCAAATGTTTTTTCTAAATCCCACAAACTCAGCTCTTGATATCTATTATTCCCTTATGTTCTACAGGTGTGGAACCGGATTTCTTATCTAGAAAGTGAACCATACCTCAAACTAAATTAACCAGAATGGCCATGTCCATAAAATGTATGCTGAGAACGTGGTAAGTGCAAGCAAAGGAATACTCATTCTAGCACTCTGGTGTACATATCTTTCCCATAGGAAAATAATTATATTTGAAATCTGATTTGTGTGCTCTTTTTACCCAAGCAAATACAATTAATCTTACATCTCATGACCAGATTAAATTATGGTTGTGGTCATAAAAGTAACTATGAAATAATGTTCTTTCCTACTCAATATACATGTTCCCTGTATGTTGAGTAGGAAGGAAGGAATCAAATTACAGGCCCTATTCCCAGTCTTTCTCCAAGGAAAGCCAATTGAGTTAGTGGATAGGCTTCCACTGAATTCATTGGGCTTTGGATCAGGCCCCAGCAGCAGAAAGCAGTCCTGAAATTGGCACATATAGTGGGTAGAGTGGAACACACACCAACACGACTAGGAAGTTCAAATCTTTGTACAGACTTCTTGTGGAGCTTTGGCCAAGTCACTGACTTTCCTATGTCTCTGTTTCCCCATGTATTCAGTGGGAACAATAATACTTACCTTCCCTGTAGGGAAAACAGTAATTGTCAATGTTTTGTATAGCAGTTCAAAATGCAAATCTCTACATTAAAGTTCTAAGTATTTATTATTATTCTTATTTCAGATTACCATTAAGACAAAGCTACTGTATAATGCATATGTTCTCAATTTGTTCCCAGAAATATATCCAACTGCCATTCTAAGCTAATTTTGCTATCCATTCTTAAATACGGAAGTATACCTTTTGCTGCCTTTGCAGTCCCTTCTTTCTTTCAAACACTCTTTGTGTAAAGAAAGGTGTATACTTAACTAATGCCTTAAAGGAGGTAACAGCATTGCCAGAATAGCTCGTTGCAATTAGTATGTCAAGTTTCACCACAATACCCGAGAAAATAGCAGCAGTTATTGATGCAGTTAATAATGCTGACTTAGTAAGATAAAACTGGAAGGCTAACATTCAGAGGCCTGTCAGGGAGCAAAGGGCCACTTTTCAAATGACCCTTAAATGGTTTACGACTCCTGTGGAGGATGAGAAGCAGGGCTGAGTGACAACATGCCTTTTTCAGTTCACCCAGTTTTGGCAAAGCAACAAAACATTTGCAAAAAATGCATTCAACAGACATTTTGGCATCACTTATGATACGGGACACAGGTCTGAAACAGGTCTATGAAACTGGGTGAACTTCAGGACATGTAGAGTGGCAAGTAAGCAGGGCTCAGAGAGAGTTTGAAGTGTTCATTCCATAGGCAGAAGAGAAATTTATCTCTTGAGCATCAAATGTGAGGTGCATCCAAAAATCATGAGGCTTTAAAGGAACAGTGTCACTGCCAGTGTTTGTCGAAAGTTAGACCTATTGCATTACCTTAGAGACTAACAAATTTATTAGAGCATAAGCTAGGGTTACCATTCGTCCGGATTTACCCGGACATGTCCTCCTTTTTGTGCTAAAAATAGCGTCCGGGGGGAATTTGTAAATAACTCAAAATGTCCGGGATTTCCCCCCTCCCCCGGCAGAGCAGAGCGAGCGGCTGGGAGGGCTGCAGGAAAGTCACGGGCTGGACTCCGGAGCAGCTGTAGAGGAGCTCCGCCCTGCATTCTGAGCCGGCAGCTCTCCCCTGCAGCCCGGCTCCGGCAGCACTGTGCAGGGCCAGGGACCGGGTTTTGTTGTGCTGGGGAGCGCAGCCACGTGTCCGGCTCGCACAGAGCCCAACACCCTGTTCTGGGTAAGGGGTAAGGGGGCCAGGGGGCAGGAGAAGGGGCAGGGAGGTTCTGGAGGGGGCAGGCAAGAAACGGGGGGGGTCGGGAGTTCAGGGGGGGCTTTTGGGGGGGAGTGGAGAAAGTTTTGGGCAGTCAGGGTACAGGTAGGGGGTAGGGTCCTGGGGGGCAGTTGGGGGGGTCTTAGGAGGGGGCAGTTAGGGGACAAGGAACAGGGAGTCTTAGGTAGGGGTGGGGTTCTGGAGGGCAGTTAGGAGCAGGGGTCCCAGGAGGGGGCAGTCAGGGGACAAGGAGTGGGGGGTGGGGGGCTGGGAGTTCTGGGGGGGAGCTGTCAGGGGGCAGGAGTGGGGAGAGGGATTGGAGCAGTCAGGGGACAGGGAGCAGAGGGGTTTAGATGAGTTGGGAGTTCTGGGGGGGGCTGTCAGGGGGTGGGGAGTGGTTGGATGGGGCGTGGGAGTCCCAGGGGTCTGTCTGGGGGTGGGGGTGTGGATAAGGGTTGGGGCAGTCAGGGGACAAGAGGCAGGGAGGCTTAGATAGGGGGTGGAGTCCTGGGGGGCAGTTAGGGGCAGGGGTCCCAGGAGGGGGCAGTCAGGGGACAAGGAACGGGGGGAGGGTTGGGGGCTCGGGGGGGGGGGGAAGTGGGAGGGGCAGGGGCGGGGCTAGGGCGGGGCTCCTCCCGTCCTCTTTTTTGCTTGCTGAAATATGGTAACCCTAGCATAAGCTTTCGTGGACTACAGCCCACTTCTTCGGATGCATATGCATATGTGGTGGGCTGTAGTCCACGAAAGCTTATGTACAGAAGTGGGCTGTAGTCCACGAAAGCTTATGCTCTAATAAATTTGTTAGTCTCTAAGGTGCCACAAGTACTCCTGTTCTTTTTGCGGATACAGACTAACACGGCTGCTACTCTGAAACCTATTGCATTGTGTATTTTGGTTTGCAGTAGCATGTGTGCATGTTGTTACTGTCTCTCCATGCTATCTGTCCAGACATGCAAGCAGGTAGGAAGTTGGATGTGTACAGGGTCCAAATCTCTGGGCATTACAGTGACCACAAGTCAGTATATTTCAAACCCTGTCTGCCAAAAGAATAGAAAAAGAAAGGAAAAGTGAAAAGACAGCATGGTCTATGCAGGCTTGCAGGCATGAAGAAATTCAGTGCCCTGTTTCTGCTTGTTTGTTTGTTGTGACAACTCATCAGTGAAAATTCTAAAGATAATGCATTTGTATGGAGAAAGTGAAATTTGACAGCTCCAGCCTTGAAAGGGAATGTCTCTTCATGACATTTTGCATTTCTATAGCACTTCTGTCTAAGGAGCTCAGTGCATGTTATAAACATTAAATAATTAAGCTGCTTAACAAACCTGAGGGGTAGAGTATCATTTTACAGAAAACGAAACTGAAGCACAGAGATTTAGTGACTTTCCCTAGGTCATACAGGGTATATCTACACTGCAATTAGACACCCGCGGCTGGCCCATGCCAGCTGACTCAGGCTTAAGGGGCTGTTTCATTGCAATGTAGATTTCTGGGCTCATGCTGGAGCCTGTGCTCCAGGAGCCTGCGAGGTGGGAGGATCCCAGAGCTCAGACTGCAGCCCAAGCCCAGAAGTCTACACTGCAATTAAACAGGCCTGCAGCTGAGCCCTGGCATGGTCCAGCTGTGGGTTTTTAATTACGATGTAGGGATACCCATAGTGAGTGAGTGGCAGAACTGGAAAGGGAACTCAAGTTTCTTAATGTCTAGTTCTGTGCCTTAACTACAAGGGAATGCCATCCTTTCTTCCTTTCCTTTAACGTGACTCCTTAATTTCACAGAGGGTGGACAGATGAATGTTGCTTGCATGACCTAATGGACCCAAGAAATTAATGAAGCATGAGAAAGGATAGCAGCAATAATAATAATCATATTCATTTATAACACACATTTCATCCAGAAACCTTAACTCTGAAATGTCTTGCTTTCGGGGGAGTTTCACAATGCAACTATAGAGTACGCTTAGGGCTTCTGGTTTTCAGTTTTAATTGACAAACCCCAATACAGCACCCTGATACCAAGAAAGAAAGAAAGAAGGAAAGAAAGAGGTGTTTATCTAATAAACACTGGGAAAACCTGGAAATGGTTACTTGTATATAAGGGCTTGTCTACATGGAGCAATAATGCAGCGTATAAGGGTGTGATTTCTTTAAAGCACACTAATGTGTTGCGCATTAATTGGTATGTGTTGACTCTGCTAGTGCACATTAAAGGCTCCCTAGTGTGCTTTAACATAGTGCTGTTTGAAACACTACATTACAAAGGGAACATTACAAAGAGTTTACTCATTACAGAATATGCTACTATATACATCACTCATTGCAGTATATACAAAGAGAAAGCCTTGAAAACCCCCAATTTTTGGACACCTACATAAAATTCAAAAATTGCTAAAAATACCCCCCGTACCCCCAATGAAATTAATTAATACTGAAAAACTGAACCCCTATGTACACATTACATACAGTTTTGTGATATAAGAATAGTAATCACAATAACAAATGGATTAACTATATTTAACATTTTACTTTCTCCTCAAGAGTAGTTTCTGCTCTTGGCCCAAAATAGTCCAAGGTTGCTGATCCTCCAGACATGCTGCAAGGATTATATTTTTGCTCGGGCATCTGAAGCCTGAGGGAGGCGGGGGAGACAGAGTTTTTGTGAGGACAGTCCCACTTATTCAGTTGTGTTGGGGGTGCAATTTTGCCAGAGTTTTGGGGAAGGAATTCCTGCTGAGTTTACTGTTGCTTTAAATAATGGCAACAAAATAGTAGATGAGGATAATTATATGTCACTAGAAATTGAAAGTTATTATTATGACTATTATTGAGTAATCCTTTTAAGGTGGTAAAATAATGTACAATAAGTAACAGCACATTTTATATCATTATGTTTAAATGCTAATGTATTTGCATTCCTTTAAAAGTATATATACACAATTTCAGGGTAACACAGTACCCCCCCTCCATGGAGCATCCATTCAGGACTCAGCTCTCCAGCTGTCATCTGTCTCTGGACAGGGACTCTTGTCCCACTGCCTTCTGACCAGGGGCTTTAAGATTGCACAGCTCCCTGCCTTCCTCTGTGATATCCCCAGCAAGCCAGTCTGCCTAGCAGCTAGCATCCATGCTTTGCTTTCTCTAAAAGGACTACAGTGTATTGGAAGCAGTTGTAAGTTACCACATGCACACACACACATGTATATGCACATCTCTCTCTCTCTCTATATATATATATATATATATAGAAACTATTTAGACATATACATTAGAACTGAATTAATTAATTTACTTGATTAATCTAGTTTATGAGTAACATTTTCTAATGGGACTAAGCAATTTAGGATCCTAAGTTCCATTGACATTTGGCACTACATAAAAAACAATAATAATAATAAAACCCAGAAGAAGAAAGCACATTGCTATGAGGAATGGAACCTCTATATAAATGGCACATGCAAATCTGAACTTCACCATATGCTGTTCTGGGTAAATAAAAGTTTAGCTATTAGCTCGTTCAGCTCCTCTTTGAGGTGTATATTCCTCTGCTTTGGAATTTAACTCTCCAATGGCAATCTAATTGCTCTTGCATGAGAAATCCAAAAGCATTCCTTAAAAATATTATTTCAAAGTGCTTTGAGGTGTCCCTTCTTCTCTGTCTGTCTTCCATGAGGTTTTTTAAGTATAATTAATCAGAGATAAAGAACAGTAACAAAAAAGACAACAAAAAGGTTTTAGAATCAGATTAATTTAAACAATTAAAATTATGCCATTCCTTTAAAATTGTTAAGAACACAAAGATTGTGTCAGCGAAGATAATGATTCCATATTTCTTCCCAGTGCTCATAGAAACACAATACTGGCAAGCTTTAAAATATAATTGGAAAACTTTTTATCATTGCCGTTTATATCCATTCATTAGATAAAGCTGCATGCTGCTATTTACCTCCATTTTGCTTCAAGGCAAAACATTGTTTTAAAAAATCCCACCATTTTAGCAGGCTCAAAAATGGTTGAAACTTGGAGTCTGACTTCTGACAGATCTGAGAGACCCCTGGCCATTCCTATCGCACTAGTTTTGCTCCTCAAAGCATCAGGCTGATAGCTCTGGAAATTAAATTGACCCATATATTCAAAACAGCAGTAGGGTGTAAACCTCAGCAGTGTGATTGCCATCATGTTAGCACTACTAGTGACCTAAGTCTTGAATTTAAGAGATTGCCCCAGCAACACTTGATAATAAGTGGCAAAACATTATTACTTCCTTTGGTACTCATTATAATAACATTAATTGGGGTGAAAGGTCATCCACTTCATATGCTAAGCCATGGATCTTTTCTAAGGGGAAAGGGGGATTGCAAGAATAAGTATGCCAGGGTGATTTGCTGCAATAATATTTTCTCAGAGCTCAACTGATTTGCATCTGGGGATGGGAGAATGGGGAGAAATTTTCTTTTGATTCAGGTTATCTAGATTTGATCAAAAAGGTCATCATCAAATGAGAATGCAGTGATTGAAAGGGAGGAAATCAGAAAAAGCTTCTGCACGATTTATGAGAAACACTTTAGTCCATTACTTTTTTGCTATTGTTCCCCTCTTTTTTGACGTTTAAAATAATTTGTGAATTTTGTTCTGAGGACCACTCCATGTGTCTCATAGTGGTACCATTAAAATTCACTGTCTCCCTGTTCTTCCCCTACACTCTCTCCCATCCCATCCTACACCCTTAACATTTCTCCAGTTTTAGCATTGGACACTTCTATTGATTTTTCCAAAAAACACGAGTTCTGTTTTCAGTTCTATTTTACCAGTTTCATAAAAGTCCATTCTCAGTTTCAATGAACACATAAAACTCTCATTAACATTTGGGGGAATTATGTATGTATAATGAGGAGGAAACAGATCCCACAGCCTAAGTGGAGAAACAAGAATCCCAAGACAAACTGGTATCCATCTAAGAAACATCACTGCAAGTAATCAATTAAACCAGTCCAAATTCCCATCTGAGCTTGCCCTGCATTGGAGACATTTCAATAGAAAAATGGACTCAGCTCAACTTGGGTTTATCTTGAAATTCTTGTCTTTCATCTTCATGGAAGGGAAAGTATTTAAAAACAAAAATTTAAATAAAATCCCAAGCCTCATAAAGAGGCATCCCAGGGGCTGGTTACTGGCAGCGCAATAGAAAGCGGCACTGCCAAATGGAAAATCTGACTTGGCAAGTGGGCTTGAAATCTTAGACTCTGAGCTCGGCAGATCTAAAAAGTCTTGGCATTTGGTCACAGATACTGGAATGCAAGGCTTGTGAACAAGTTTTTCCCTCAAGAGTATAAAAAATACATTTGATATGTGCAAAGAAACCTTCGCTTTATCATCCGTACAAGCAGTACACATGGGGTCTCACATAGTGTGCAGTATTCTTTAGAAATCTTTTGATTTTGCCTAGAAATCCAGTCTTCATTTGCCTTGTTTTATGTATCGTGTGGGCCCCCATGACTGTTTGACCTTCCAGTAAATTTTAGCATCACTCAGGAAGGTCAAATAGTCAATGGTACCAAGAATGGATTCAAATATAAAGCCACAGAAAAGAATTTCAACATTTATTACAACCTCAAAGGAAGCGTATTTCAGATGGTAAGGATTTCAACAGTAGTGAACTTTAAAGAATGTAATATACCAGCCACTGGTTTTACTGGAGTACATAGGACACTGTTAGTTTTCCATGCTAATCTCTAATTATCAGGAAATACAATTACAAAAATCTTCCTACAAGGTCTACACACCAATTAAACTTTAAAAAATATTGAAAAAAAATCAGTTTCTTAATGATAGATAAAGAAGATTTCTGACATATTTGTTTACCCCCCCATAAATCTGAAATAGTTTGGGGTCAAATTTGGGCCTAATGATTCCTGTCATGCTTTTTTCCCTGTACGATATATTCTGTCAGAATAATCTTTATTTTATATTAAGAGAACAACAAAACATGAGAGAACAAACTTGAGGTCTCCACGAGCGAGCACAGTGTGTATGTCTCCTTTATAGTAGAGATCAGAAAACCAAATGGGAGGTGTCTCTGCAGCAAGAAGGAGGACTTTTCTTCATTTAAAGGTGCAATACATATAAATCAAGTCATCATAAATGCAAGCTATAGTAGATGGGATCTGATTCTCCTCTAACTTACTGAGCATCACTGTAAAACAGGAATCATTACATTGACAACAGTGGATTTACATCACTAAAAAACTGGTGTATGTGATGGAAGACTCAAAATTCCCAGTGTCAATGGAGTTGCACCTGTAGGAACATAGGAATTGCCACACTAAAGTAGACCCATTGTCCATCTTTTTTCAGTATCCTGTCACCAACAGTGGCCAGCACCAGATGCTTCAGAGGAACTCGCATGAAGCCCCATAGGAGGCAAATGTAGGATAATATGCCCCTCAAGGATTTTGTCCTCATTAAATTGACTAACCCTGAAGCATGAGTTTTATATCCATTCTGTTGGGTGACAAATGACATCTGCTCCAACTTAGACTTAAACAGTTTCTTGTAGCCTTTATTCTGTATGTTTTAAGACAATGCAATTATCACCTATGAATTACATGTACAAGCAAAAACAGATAAGGTTAGAAAAATAATTGATCAAGTTACCTCTGCTGGGGACAGGGCGACTTTTTTCATATCTCTGCTCTCTGCAATCTTCCTTTCCCTGTGTCGTCTCCACGTTCCTATTGTCAATCGTATTGTTTTTTATCTCCCATTCTGTACCTTTATGCAGACTCAGTTACCTCATCTTTGTGCCTATCCTTTCTAGACCCCCGATTAAAACATTTTTAGGCATAAATCACAATAACTAACCTAAACAAATACATTTTTGCTTACTCTACTAAAACTTACTTTTATCAGTCTATTTCTATCTTCTGTCTTCTATTATCTGCTGTTAATCCCACTGGCTCCTTCCGGTATGTTTTATGGCCTTGGGCTTTTGCTTGTTAACTTATCTTGGGGCGCACCTGAAGTTATCAATTCCCTCTTGACATTCTGTTTCACATGCTATTTACACAGATCAAGGTCTTGCAAAGTAAGACACACACACCAGGTTTCATGCTTTACACAACCCTGAAGCTCTTTTAGCTAAATTCTGGAATGCAGCATCTGCAGGGACACATATAAAAACAAAAATTCCTTTATATTTTCCTATTTTTTATATATATATATACATTTATATATATATATAAAATATTCATTTCTTTAACATAATTTAGCTTATATATTTCACTAACACAATTCATTACATAGTTTTCCAATACTCTTTTCTTAACATTAAATATTGTAACTCTGGACATTCTTGTTATCCACATATAATCATCCAATTCCTCTTTGAATCTTGCTAGGTTCTTATATTCAACAAGCTCATGTGTCAATGAGTTCCATAGTCTAATCATACATATTGTTCAGTGAAAAAGTATTTTCTTTTATCAGCTTTGAATTTGTCACCTTTTAATTTCATTTGTGTCCCCTCGTTCTTGTGTTGTGAGAATGGAAACTCCCTATCTACCTTATCTAAACCACACATTATTTTATATATCTTTGTAATGTCCCTTCTCATTCAATAACTTTCTAAGGTAAATAATCTCAATCTTTTCAATCTCTTTTTATATAAAAGTTTTTCCATGCCCCTAATCATTGTCATTAGCCTTCTTTGAACCCCATATTGTTCTGCAAATAATAAATTTTGAGATCTGCTAATCTAATATTTTCTAGAGAAGTCAAATCCCTGATGATTGAGATGGTTTGGGGTGAAAGGATTCCATGAATTTTCCGTACTTACCATGAAGACCAGTGGTAAATTATGGACGAAGGAGAGATATAAAAGCCAAAGGACTCCCAGGGGCATGGTGCTGTTGACATGAATATTGTAGTGTGTCCCTTTCCTTTTGCTTTTCTTATTTTCTGATCTATATTTCAGATCTAATAGATGTTAAGCTTATTGAACTTTGTATCTCTAGGGGTTTGATAACACAGTTTAGCCATTTTGAATGTGGTCCCTGCCTGTACATTTAACGTTGGCTTTGCTGGTACTGCTGTTGGGATAGAGCAGGAAATTTGACAGCTGATGTCAAAGTTGACAAATTGATGTCATGACCAGCTCCCTATTCTTCAGCCTGACCTGAAAGTCCATAGTGAAGGCTGTTCTTGGGTGCCTGAGAAAATGAGCAACTTGGTGAACAAACTCTACACCTACCTTTTCATATCTGGCCATAATAGAGCATATTTACATAAGAACATAAGAACGGCCATACTGGGTCAGACCAAAGGTCCATCTAGCCCAGTATCTTGTCTTCCAACAGTGGACAATGCCAGGTGCCCCAGAGGGAATGAACAAAACAGGTAATCATCATGTGATTCATTCCTGGTTGCTCATTCACAGCTTCTGGCAAACAGAAGCTAGGGACACCATCCCTGCCCATCCTGGCTACTAGCCATTGATAGACCTATCCATGAATTTATCTAGTTCTTTTTTAAACTCTGTTATAGTCTTGGTCTTCACAACATCCTTTGGCAAAGAGTTCCACAAGTTGACTGTGCATTGTGTGAAGAAATACTTCCTTTTGTTTTAAACCTGCTGCCTAATAATGTCATTTGGTGACCTCCTAGTTCTTGTGTTATGAGAATGAGTAAACAACAGTCCTTATTTACTTTCTCCACAACAATCATGATTTTATAGACCTCTATCACCCCTTAGTCATCTCTTTTCCAAGCTGAAAAGTCCCACTCTTATTAATCTGTCCTCATATGGCAGCCGTTCCATACGCCTAATCATTTTTGTTGCCCTTTTCTGAATCTTTTCCAGTTCCAAAATATATTTTTTGAGATGGGGTGATCACATCTGCACGCAGTATTCAAGATGTGGGCGTACCATGGATTTATGTACAGGCAATATGATATTTTCTGTCTTATTTTTTATCCCTTTCTTAATGATTCCCAACATTCTGTTCACTTTTTTGACTGCCGCTGCACATTGAGTGGATGTTTTCAGAGAACTATCCACAATGACTCCAAGATCTCTTTCTTGAATGGTAACAGCTAATTTAGACCCCATCATTTTATATGTATAGTTGGGATTATGTTTTCCAATGTGCATTACTTAGCATTTATCAACATTTAATTTCATCTGCCATTTTCCTTGTCCAGTCACCTAGTTTTGAGAGATCCTTTTGTAGCTCTTTGCAGTCTGCCTGGGATTGAATTATCTTGAGTAGTTTTGTATCATCTGCAAATTTTGCCACTTCACTGTTTACCCCTTTTTACAGATCATTTATGAATATGTTGAATAGGACTGATCCAGTACAGACCCCTGGGGGACACCACTATTTACCTCTCTCCGTTCTGAAAACTGACCATGTATTCCTACCTTTTGTTTCCTATCTTTTAACCAGTTACCAATCCATGAGAGTACCTTCCCTCTTATCTCATCAAGGCATGATTTCCCTTTACAAAAACCATGTTGATTATTCCCCAACAAATTATGTTTATCTATATGTCCGACAATTTTGTTATGTTATATTTACTATAGTTTCAACCAGTTTGCACAGTACTGAAGTCAGGTTTACCGGCCTGTAATTGTCGGGATCACTTCTGGAGCCCTTTTTAAAAATTGGCGTCACATTAGCTATCCTCCAGTCATTTGGTACAGAAGCTGATTTAAGTGATAGGTTACAAACTACAGTTAGTAGTTCTGCAATTTCACATTTGAGTGCCTTCAGAACTCTTGGGTGAATACCATCTGGTCCTGGTGACTTATTACTGTTGAGTTTATCAATTTGTTCCAAAACCTCCTCTAATGGCACCTCAATCTGGGACAGTTCCTCAGTTTTGTCAGCTAAAAAGAATGACTCCGGTTTGGAAACCTCCTTCACATCCTCAACCATGAAGGCCGATGCAAAGAATAAATTTAGTTTCTCCACAATGGCCTTATCATCTGTGAATGCTCCTTTAATATCTCATTCGTCCAGTGGCCCCATTGGTTGTGTAGCAGGCTTCCTGATTCTGGCATACTTAAAAAATATTTTGCTATTATTTTTTGAGTCTTTGACTCAGCCTCGAAAACCAGTTGATCTCCAGGGATGTAAAGAGGCTCTGTGCCTAACCACTATCTCTGGTGTTCTTCAACCCCTCCAGCCCCTGCAAAAGCGGTACTGCTATGGGCTATCCTGCAAACACCACTGTGGAAAACCCTGACAAGAGGGACATCAGAGTGAGACCATGAACAGTTGGTAAGGTCAGCATTAACTTACCCAATAAAATCGATAGGGTTAGGAAAGGATATGATGCAATGGAGATAAGGCAAATAACACAACAAATACTGTACTGATGGCAATTAGGAATTTCCATATTTAATTTTTTTTAAACTTCCATTGTTTTTAAATTTACCTGAGGCTGATGCAGAACTTCAAGTTTGCAGTGCTGGAGTCCCATATAACCCAGGGGGGCCTTGACAAAAGATTTAGTTGCAGCCGTTGCAGAATACAAAGGACCTTGCATATGACTATGCATTAAAGTCAATGGAAGCTGCACAGTTGCAGAAAGTTTTCACATGGGTCTTTGAAAAAACCGCCCTTAATGTTTTTGAACACTGTGTATATGTTCCCAAGTGTGTACACATCTGTGCATAAGGGCATATGCATGCTCCCATACTTAGCAATTCAGTAGGAGAAGCTATAAAACTATGTAAATTGCACATTCCAGATTGGACTATGGAGAACATACAGTACATTAAGGATCTCTAAAATCATGTGGAAATATTTTGTCTTCTGATGAATTCAACCCCACATTCTTGCAGCAGATTGTTCTTTGCATTATTCTGGAAAATGTGTTATTTTTGCCATGATCAAAAACTGACTATAAAATACTCAGCATGGTCACTGATATAAATGACTTCAAGAGTTTGGCTCACGGGTGCTGCATTATAATCTTTCCCCCAAAAGTTGATCCTTCTACTTCTCCTTCCTTCCCTACCAGACACACATAGCAGACCAGCCCAAAACCACAGAAATATAGAGTTCTGTGCTATCACTATGCTGCGGGAGCTGAAATTCCATATTTCCTTTTTAATGCTACCCTTCCCTCAGAAAATCCATGTATTTATAATCCAGTGACATTTATTTTATAGATTCATTCAATAACTTAAATCACATAAAATGAAGGCGGAATCATATTCTCAGATGGATTTTGTTGGCCTTTCTAATAGTTCCCTGTGCAAGTTGCTTTTTCACTGAGTAAGTTACTGCATAATGATTATTCCACTAGCTGAGGGCTCATCGCTCAACAAGGTGCAAACAATAAATCATACACCAATTGTAGATATTCAGCTTCTCAAGATATATTTCTGCACTTTAGTATCCAGAATGTTTCAGTGTTTGTGTTATTGTTGTTGTACCTTTCCACCTCTTTAACACTGATTTAAATGTTGTTATTCTCAGCTCATAGTGATTACAAAAAAAAATCAAACATCTGTTTCCACAAAAAGAAGGAATCAGAACGAGTCAAGAAAATTTCACTTCCTAGTCACCATTCGTAGGCCATCTTAATCTTTTTCTCAAGTGAATTTCATTCAGTAAAGAAACTGCCTTACCAGTAAGAAATCCACAGGGTACGTCAGTAAGGGCTGCTGATCACCAGCTGGCAAAATGGAAAAACAGAACCAACTATTAGATTGGACTATTAGGGAACTTTTTTCAAGTGACTAGATAGAAAAAAAATTGTAAAAGGCTCCACTTATTCTGGCCCTATGATGCATGAAAAGCTTCACTGTTGGCAGCATTTACATTCTTATTTGTAGGAAGGTTCTGGAACTTCATGGGGCTTTTGCAAGGATCTTTTGGCTTTTCTGCAGTAGGCAATTCAATAGTGAAGCTATGGGACTCTCACAGTTCCCACATGGGACTTTAGAACTACTTTACTGTGAATTATATGAGTCTATCACCTTCACTAAATTTTATTGTAAGAATAAGTAATTAAAGAATTAAAATAATCTGAAGCTCCGTAAATTTCTGCTGCTTCAGATGTTAAATATCCCCTACATAATTTTAGTAGGTTTTCTGTATTTCTTTCCACCCCTCCATCCACAATTTTTGGGGGGTGGGCACCCCAGAGGTATGTTCCCTTCGTTTTCTTTCAGAGAAATTCTCTTCAGTTCTTTCTCCACTTGATGCTGTCCCTTGTTAGGGGCTGATCCAGCTCCTTTTGATGTCAACTGAAAGCCTCTCATTAACATCAATGGGAGTTAAACTGAGCCCTTACTACTGAGTGCCAAATTCATCTCTCACATACACAAAAGTAATGCCCACTGACTACATTGGAAGTTGTGCACATACATCTTGAGGCAGAATTTGCCCAAAATTTTGAAAACCATAAAATTATGTCAGATATTCTAATAACTGAATTTAAACCACATAATAGGTGATCACATATTTGTAAGAATTGCTCTTACAGGGAGATTAGATAGTCAGTGGTTCTCAAACTTTTGTACTGGTGACCCCTTTCACATAGCAAGCTTCTGAGTTCGACCCCCCCTTATAAATTAAAAATACTTTTTTATATATTTAACATGATTATAAATGCTGGCGGCAAAGCAGGGTTTGGGATGGAGGCTGACAGCTCGCAACCCCCCATGTAATAACCTCGCGACCCCCTGAAGGGTCCCAACCCCCAGTTTGAGAACCCCTGAGATAGATAGATAGATATTCTGTGGCTTAAGGAGAATTTTATGCTTCAGATCAAAGAGTGACAGAAAGACTGGATGGACTGTGTTGTGCTCAAGGAGTCTCCTTACCAGGGCTGGCTCCAGGGTTTTTGTTGCCCCAAGCGGCAGGGGGGAAAAAAAGCCTCAATCGCAATTAGCAGCACTTTGGTGGCAGCTCCATTGCGTCGCTTTCTTCTTCGGCGGCACTTCGGCGGCAGGTCTTCCCTCCGAGAGAGACCGAGGGACCCGCCGCCGAATTGCTGCTGAAGATCCGGACGTGCTGCCCCTTCCCCTTGGCCGCCCCAAGCACCTGCTTGCTGCGCTGGTGCCTGGAGACGGCTCTGCACAATTTATTAAAAAGAATGTAACCACTCTGACTTTTTTTTTCTGGATGTAGTTAGGGTGTTCCATCTGCATAGAAGTTTTGCATATTCCCCAAGTCCTACATAAAAGTGGGGCTTACCAGGGTTGCTTTGATCTGCATCAACACTCAATCCAGAATCTGTATTCCTTTCCAAGTACCTCACTTAAATACTAGTAACATCACATGAGTAAGTACTAGTAACAATGAAGTTCAAGTAAAACAATAAAAGTACCCTCATTTTCATAAGGGTTGGAATTCTGCTGCATCTTTTTATGCTCTTCCCCCCCTCATTCTTTGATCTTGTCTTATATCTAGTATTAAAATAAAAACAGAGTTTCTTAATTAGTTAATTCTTTTCAAAAAAATGTGCATGAGTTTCATCATCATTATCTCACTCTCTCTTCCTCTTTTTTCATGTCATCCCTCATTTCAGTGCTGAAGAAATTAGAGGTATATTGAAGTCTTCTACCCCTGTGCACCTTCCAGAGTAGGATAATATACTACAACACTCCACTTGTCTCTATTGCCTGCAGTTACAAGTTGTCTTTACTTATTTTCAGAAGGATGAACATTTGGAACCACAAAATCAATGCCTTTGTGTCCAGTGATTTCTTTTTGCATGTTTCTTTGCATGCTGGAGGGAGAATGTTCATTTGTTCTCTTGTTTGAAATGCATTATTTAGTTATAATTCACTCACTAGCCCAAAACAAAGGGATTGTATGACATTAGTACTCTGAAGTGCTATTGATCACCAGTGCAAAATGAAAATATATAACTGATGAAAACATCGAGATCCTGTGGAGACTTATAGATCAAAAGGTTAAAAAGGAAATGTTGATCTGTTGAAACAAATTGATCTACATGAAGCCTAGTGAGCTGACTCTCTAAGCACACTGGGGAAGACAAGGAAGAGTGGTTTGTTTGCTTTCCAGATGTAGTAAAATACTGCTGTTGTGAAAAGAGCAAGTCTGGCAGTTGTGTCAAATCATCTGTTTGTTCTTCAGTTCATTGCTGGTGATAAATCTCTCTGATGTACAAACAAATCTCCAATCTCAGTTCCTCACTCCCAGGGTTGTCGGAGCTAGGGCTACGTTTGAAGTTGTGCTATGCCCCTTCAGGAATGAAGGAGCACCTTCTGTTGCTGCTGAGTGAACCTTGTTGCCATGGAGTCACATCAACTTCTGCTCAATTAAAAGAATGGATCGCCACACGCACAGCTTCTGGAAGGAGAATTAGAAAGGGAGAAACTGGAGAAACTCAGAGAATCACGCCCCCCAAAATTAAATGGACAGCCCATAAATGGTGTTGTTTGTTATCATGCATGAGATCCAGGTTCAAGTTGTGGCTTACCCATTGCAAAGCTGAGTGGAGCAATGTAGTAAATATCTTTAACAAACTGGGCCTAAGTGACTTCCTCGAGGCCACACAGAAAGTCTGGGGCAGATCAAAGAACTTAACCAAGTATTTTAAATCCCACGCTGGTGCCATAACCACTCAGCCTCTGTCACATACCCAGTTTACTCACCACTGATATTTAACAACTTTCATCCATTGTATTTAACTGTTAGCTCTGGGATCTTAATATATTTCATGGCCAAGATATGCCAAAAGTACCAAGTACCTTCTTTTGCAAAGTGCCTTCTTTTGCAAAGGAAAGGTTATATAATAAAGCATATTAAAGCATTCCTAAACTTGTATTTTTCATAACATATGAACTACAACTTGGCTGCATCTTCATTCCAGTGCACTCCTTACACCCTCCCTTAAAAAAGAATTTGTTTAGAAGCATTAACACTGGTTCCTTTCTGCTAGTTGGAAGCACTTAAATTCTACCTTTTTACAGCTGCCTCTGCTGAAACAAAGCAAATTAAAAGTACAATAAAAGCAGCAAAGAGCATCAATGTTACAATATTTCTCTTTTTAAATAGAGCAGTATGTCTTCTCAAGTTGCAGGAGTTTAAAAGCATCAATAAATTGTATCAAGAGTTACCCTAGTAGTCCAGGATTTTGCTTTCATAACATCCCATTTCTGGGGACAGCAACCATCCAACGTCAGGTTTTTTCAATCATGTTAGGAATTTGCTGTTCAATTTATCAGGCTTGCTTTTGGCCTGAAACAAGGAGTATAAATTAAAAGCATACCCTAGTAAGGCGAAACCTTTGATGTGTAATAGAGGTTATGTGAATTCATTATTTTAATATTTTAGATTTATAATCAGAGGTCTAGCCACTTCCCTCCATTCCACCAATTATGTTTTTCATGGTCCCGTCTCCAGGTCCCCCTAACAAATATTTTCTTCAGAGTACATTCATTAATACAGTTGATATTTTTCAAGCCCCTAAGCACTGGCATCAGGGATGATTTGAAATACCGACTTTCCCAGATATTAAAAAGAAAGTTCTAAAGAAGTTGAGGGGCCCCATGCATCATTTGGCACATTTATCTTTAATGCATCAGCATAAATCCCCAGAAGGAAAGTAGCTTCATAGAATGCTGCAACACCTACCAGGGCACCCTCAAAATTAGCTACCAAAACGGAAAGGACCAGATTATGAGAGGGTCAGGAGGAATCATGACATTAAGGACCCTGTTTGTCCCAGGGAAGCAGGCAGCACCATCCTCATGAATGGTGCATCCTGCACAATCCCCTAGCTATATCAGGGTGCTCATGGAAGCTGCAGCTCCACACCATCCCATATTCAGGCATGTGACTCAATGCCACAAGTTGATGCTAATTCTAAAATCCTTCTATCTAGCCAGCATATTATTAAATATTATGGGACAGTTTCACCAATATATTGGCTGCTTTGCACCAATCCAGTGATGCAAAGCAAATGTAAATCTAGTTTAGCTGGCTGGCTAAGCAAGGTTTACGGCTACTTTGCATTGTCAGAGCAATGGAAATCAACCAGCATGTACCAGTGAGATTGGCCCTAAATATCTATGTCAAAGTAATTTTTAGGAGTATGACTTTTTAACCAGCAAGAGTAAGGCAATTAAAAGTTAAAGCTGAGATCCTTCATTCCCCCAGATGTGCTTAGGTTAGTAGTCTCAGAACAGTTCTCTTTAGACAATTACGCTACAACACTTGGTAGAGTTTTGTGCATTAGAGATGGAGTGGCAGCATCACCCCTGAATTTACTGATTTATTTTGGTATTAACCTAGGCCATGACTGTTTCTTTGATATGTGTTTTCCATTTCTTTTGCTTTTGAAATAGTAAACATTTTAAAAAGTAGCATCTATTGACAACATTCTGGCACAGGCACTGTCAATGTAACATCTTCAGAAATGCAAGTGTAGGTTACCAGAGAAAATATGAGGGTCTTGAGTCTCCTTTCACTTATATAACTGTGGAGTCATCCCCATACTCACCAAAATTTAGGGTTATTTAGATTTTGGAGGTAAGTGGGGGGGCTAGGCAAGGTTGTGAACCACCCTGAATCATGTCTGCGGAACTTTCAGACCAAATACAATTATTTTTATTATTATTAATAATATTATTATTTATTATTACCATCGAACCGATGGGGAGCTAGTCATTGACCAGGACTCCATTGTGCGAGGTGCTGTACAAACACAGAACAAAAAGACAATCCTTTGCCCCAAAGAATTTACAACCTAAGGGTAAGATAAGAGACAACAGATGGATACAGACAGATGGCAGAGTACCAGGAATTGAGACAATGTTGGTCCTATGGCATGATAGATCTCAATCATTGGCATGAAAGGCAGTGGTGTCTGCACACCAGCAGCCTAGTTTTTTTGTAGGCATCACAGAAAAGGAGAGTTTGAAGGAGGGTTTGAAGGAGGACAGTGGTTAGTTGTATGGACATTTACAGGGAGCTCTTCCCAAGTATGAGGGGCTGCATGGGAGAAAGCAAGAAGGTGCTTGTTTGAAAATTTATCAAGGGGACATTGAAAGCTGGCATCATGAGTTGATTGGAGGTGGGAGTTAAGCTTTCAACAATAAATGAGCAATGATAGGTAAAGTGGGGTAGGCAGAGATGACCCGCACCTGCCGATAGTGAGGGGGCTGACTGAGGGCAGCCAGCTTCAGAAGTATTACTGAGCATGCTCAGTCCATGTGAGCAAATCTCAGGGGGGCACATGACCCCACATGTTCCCTCCCCCGCCCCACACCTCACCTCTGGGGGTTGGCCATGACAGGCCTTGAAAGTAAGGACAAGTAGCTTATGTGTGATGTGATAGAAAATGGGGATTCAGTGGAGGGATGCAAAGAGAGAGGTGATATGATCAGAGTGCTGGCTGGGAAATGATCTTTGCCAAAGCATTTGGAATGGAGATGAGTGGGGCAAGATTGCATTTGTCAAAGCCAGCGAGAAGGATGTTGCCGTAATCAAGAGGCAGAGATGATGAAAGCCTGGATGAGAGTTTTAGCTATGTGGATGGATAAAAAAGGATGTATCTTAGAGATGTTAAATAGAAAGATATAGCAAGATTTAGGGTATTTCTACACTACCCACCTTACAGTGCAGCCGCAGCAGCGCTGTGACGTGGGCAGTGTAGACACACTTTATCGCCGGGGGAGAGCTGTCATGGCAATAAAAAATACACACCCCGAATGAGCAGTGATAGCACAGCTCCCGGCAATAAAGTGCTGTCTATAGTGGTGCTTTTCAGCGCTAAAACTTTTGTCGCTTGGGGGGGTGTTTTTCACACCCCTGAATGACAAAAGTTTTAGTGCTGAAAGTGGCAGCGTAGACACAGCCTTAAACATAGCCTGAATGTAAGGACCTAGGAAGAGGATGGGGAACCAGGATTTGTGCTGGTGGGAGGAATGAAGAAATCGGGATGGCAAGGGGGAGAGGAGCAGGTAGAGCTGGTGGGAACTGAAGAGGGGTGAGGGTATGAGAATGGAGAAATAGAGCCAGTGAGGGGGAAGGAGAAAGAGGACAGATGCTATGCTGCAGAAGAGGAGTGTGGTGAGAGCTGTATGTGAGTGGCAGTGGGAACCATCCTGTACACTCAAAATGAGATAATTCCATTGATAATGAATTAAGATTATAACAGTTCTTCAGACATGTGAGTTTATTGTCTGATGGGAAAGTGCTACAATGCCATCTGGAGCAGAAGGGAAAGCATGGGAAATTCAGTGGGGAAAACAGCTGCTTTAGAATGAAGAGTAGAGAAGCATTTTGTACCTTCAGAAACATGGAATCATCAATAGCAGGAAAAGTACTTCTTTTTGAACACTGACAGAAGGGCTACCTCAAGAAGTGTTTAGTCAGCTCTAAGGGAAACAAAGCCTCTGGCAGCCTGTGGTCTGCAGATGGCCCTCAAATTTTAATAAAGTATTGGGGAAAAAGAAGAAGCAAGCCACATGAAGAAATCATTGGAATTGACACAACAGATCAGACTAGTGGTCTAGTCTGGTATCCTGTTTCCAAATGTACCACATGCTTCAAAGGAAGGAGCAAGAAACTTTGTAATGAAATAACTTGTTCATAGGGGATGTTCCTTTTGACCCCCATAAATTAGTGGTTGGCTTCTATACCCTGAAGCATGAAGGTTTATTTCACTTCTAAACATTTTAGAAAATCCTAGCTAATGTAACTCATTAAATCCATATAAATTAAAATCAGTCCATGTAAGTTATTAATAAGAAGAAAACAGAATTATTGTAACTTAAACACTGAATTAAACTGAGGGAAAGTTTCAAAGTATTTATTGAAAAAAAAATCTTGTAGTAAATAAATGAAGTTTCAGGGTCTTCTAAAGAAAGAGGATGTACAAAATCCATTCTAGACTACTATGTTGAATATCCATAGAGCCAAATTCTGCTCTCAAATGCATTATATAGCTCCTATTGGTTCATAGCTTGTAAATGTTCAGAACCTTACAGCTCAAACCATTTGTGCAATGGAAAATGTGATTTTACTTACCCTATTCAATAAGACCCAATTCAGCAAAGCACTTAAAGCACATACTTAACTTTACACCTGTGTGTAGTACTATTTATTTACATGCTTAAAGTTAAGCGCATATGTGTTTTCTGAATCAAGACCAAAATTCTTAACAACTGGACTTCTCAGCAGTACACAAACAGTTGAAACACAAGGGAAACGGTGATTTAGTTGTTGGATAACTGTCTTGCAGCCATGGAATTTTCAAAAGCACTTAACGTTGGCCTAGTTCTGTTTCCATTGAAGTCAATGGTAAAATTCCTGAGACTTGTCTTATATGTGTTCTCTGAAGCACATACCGTAACTGTGGTGCTATAAAAAATAAATAATAATAATGAGATTCCAATCCACAGTCATTCCAAAGTCTGATACTTAGGTTATTTGGTAGTTTCAGCCTGAACAATAAAAAGCTACATCTCCAAACCACTACAAATATTTTAAGTTGCATGAGTTAGTGCTCTTTACTTAGGATTCAGCAAGCACAACACTGAATTATCTCTCATCATTAGAGAAATTTGTCCCCAGAGAATGGTGCTGAAATCACTGACACAAAAAAGTGAGAGGGAATATTTTATGGCTTGCTACACTATAACTGAACTATGAATAAAGAGGCAACTTAGTCTCCTAAGTTACTAGGCACTAACTATGGGCTCCATATTTGATTAAATGATGATAAATGGGCAGATAAATATGCCTATTTTATGCCCCAACAATTTATAACTCTCTTCCATTTTATCGCACTCAGCTGGCAAGTTTCAAACATGCATTCAAACAGCAATTGTTTACCTTTGTTGATTCAAGTTGACATGTTTGAAAATGATTACATTCATTTGTTCTGCTAGATACCTTGCCTCCCTTGCCTATACTTCTTAATTTCATTCTCCTTCTGTTACTGGTCTTATGACTAAATGTTTTAATTTATTCACCATGCAATGTCTGTACAATTGTTTTCAGTCATTTATTACTCATTGTCTCATAGTATTTCTAGAGTGTTATAGAAAGAAAAGACCATATCAAAACAAAGTTGCACTGTATATCACAACATATGCCTGCATTAAACATTAGCTGTTGATCCTATATACACTCTAATTGTGTAGGCTTTTCCCAGCACTAATTATTTCATCATATACAGTTAACCAGCTGCAAGTCCACACAAAATCAAGGTGTAAAATCAGGAACAATGGTGACACATGAAAAAATAATCGATACATCTCAGAATCTCATTAAATTTGGGAGAAAATGATCAGTGATATAACTATTTCAAAGAGACATAATCCCTGTCCCCCTCTGTGTCTTCCTCTTTCATTCTAATCTATTTTATTGTTTTGTTCAGGCTTTTATACCATTACCACCATCCTCACACAAATATACCTGCATTTCAAGAGGGACACTATGGTACATAAAAACATATGTCAAAACAGGAACTCATCCGAAGAAGTGGGCTGTAGTCCACGAAAGCTTATGCTCTAATAAATTTGTTAGTTTCTAAGGTGCCACAAGTACTCCTGTTCTTCTTTTTGCGGATACAGACTAACACGGCTGTTACTCTGAAACCTGTCAACAATTAAATGTTCATTATGGAGCCTCCAAATTCCTACACATCTAGGAAGACAAATGGGGGTGCTGGAACAATTTTTATAGTGAGGGTACTGAAATACATTTAACCAAACTGTAAACCCTGTATATAATGGAAACCACTTCAAGCCAGGCAGCACCCCCAGTACTCCTAATTCCAGCACATATGAAGACAAACATCCTTTATGATGAGTCGTGAGTAGGAGGGATTGATTATCTCTGTTAGAAAGACAGTGAATTTTCCAAATCATCATGAAGATTCCTCTCTGCAAAAACTCCTCAATTTCTCATCAAGATCCTCCATGGATTTCCACAAACTTCTCTTCCTTCTTTCCTGATGTCTAATCCATTCCCATTGCTCTACCTTCCTGTACCCAGCTGACTTACTAGCTGTTCAAATCCCATTTTAACATTTATCTCCTAGAGATCATTATATCACCAGACCACGTGCACTTTATCTGTGTCCTTTCCCACTCCAGGCCATGTAGAATGTCCTCTACATGAAGGGAAGTAAGTATATAGACCTGACTATGCTGTCTTTACACAACAAGGAGATTCCCTACCCCAGGGAATACCCAGCTTCCTCTTTAGGCAGTTCTAAGTCCCCTTAGCACCAGTGGAATAGCATAGAAGGAATTTAACTTGGGGTGAGGATCTGGCTGCTATTAAGAATATAGCATTAAATAAGTTGAAATATAGGGTGCACAAAATCACACAAAACCAAAAGAAATTGCTATAGTATTTATAAAAGTCGGTGAGTAAAAGGTGGAACCAGACTATGAGTCAGGCTCTTAAATTTAAGTCTCTGATTGTAATTTTTCTGTAACATTTGATAAATCAGATGAGGATACTGTAACAAGGAGGCATGGCCTCCCTAAGAGAGTGACAGGGAGGGACCACAACATACCCCTTGGTGGGCCGAACCAGGAGATCCACGTCCGCCCTGCTGGAAGTGGAAGGGCAGGACAGGAAAAGGAAGTACAAAAGGCGGGCCCTGCAGCTCAGTTGGGCTGGAGCCACCACAGGAGACGGACGCATCCTTCCTGCTGCTGGAGCCTGCAGAGGAGCTGCTGGGGCTGCCTCCTGAGGACTGGCCAAAGCTCTCAGAGATGACAGACACAGGTAAACCTGAGGGGGAGAGTAGGAGGCAGCCCAGGGAAACCGGGCAACAGTCTGGTTAGGAGCTGACCTGATACAAGGTCAGCGTGTTGCGGGTAGATCCACCACTGTTAGGACCCTGGGCTGGGACGCGGTGGAGTTGGGCGGGCCCACGTCCTCCCTGCCACCCAACCCCTGGGGTGGCAGTACTCCCCCTCCTTAGGCCAGGAGGCCTGCATTCCTCAAGCAACCCTACCTGAGCTCCATAGGCACTCTTGGTGCTCAACCTTACCTGAGCCTTTAGACTTTACTGGTGCTCACCCCTACCTGGGGCTCATAGACTGCTTATCCACTCTGCCCTGATTGCAGGCCAGATCCCACCCCTTGCTTTGCTGCCCTGCCCTAGCTGGGCCTGGAGCGCATAGATTGCCATACTGTTCTGCCCAGCCAGAGGACTGGAGCACTAGGTGAAGTTAATTCCCGCCTTTCAACTCACCTTTACAGGTACGTGACAGTGAGGCGGTATGGCCTCCCTCAGAGACTGACAGGGAGGGATGGCCATGCAGACTACTGATACTCTTTAGATCATTTTCTTGCTAAGGGCTGTATCTCAGCTTGAGCTGAGCACCTATGGTTCTCATTCCTCCCCACACCTATCACAATTTGACCATACAACAAGCATTCAGAGAAGGATGATTAAACTAGTCGATTCTCTTAAACAATTATTAAAACACGGGCTGCCCTGTACCATTCAGGAGATGATAGTAACTGCGGAATCAAACAAGAATGTCCTTAGCTATTCCATAGTGGGAAAAGGTTCGTGAAATTGCATGAAATAAAAAATCAAATAAAAGAATATCTAATGTTGAAAGAAAAGGTTCGTTAGACTTGGTAGCTTACTGACCCATTCCCAAGTATCATTATTATTAACCATAAAAATCTTTTGGAAACAGCCAAAAGTCTGACATCTAAGAGTAATTCCATTTAATCTGCTTTTCAAGCCCTGGCACCAAAGAACATCTGGATTTAAAAGATAGCTTCCCTTCTTCAAAATGTAAATATACTTTCCTGCCTAGTTATTTTGATTATTGCTTCTTGGTACCCTGCAAGCTAGAGCCTAATTAGGAAGCTCGTACTCACAACTGCAACAATGAGGCACATCCACAATCAGATCCTTATTATCTCCTTCAGTGCTCAGTTTCAGAAGTCAGTTTGGAAAAGCATAACAGAAATCTCCAGCTTAAATTCATATCACTAACTACATATGGATGCACTCTAAAACCTTAGTGCTCATTACAATCATTTTGTCTTCAGCCTGAGTACTTTCTGTGTAGACCTGTGAACTAATATCCTTTTTCCACTATAATTTTTCTGTGCATTTTGTCATTGCCTTTTGAAGAATGGACTGAATTTTTCAAAATGGAAAGATATGGGGCTCACTGGAAACTAAAATTGCCAGGTTAAGCAAGCTCCCGGTATTTTTATTGTTTGCATTCATGTTATGAGAATGAGATGTAAGTCCCTAAAGCTGAAATATTATGAACCAATTATTTACTGAATATTTGTGCTAAATTATCTATGATTGCAGCATAGACTATGAAAGAAAAAAAATTCTGCAGGGTGGCCTATAAAGCTAATTTTGAAGTTAGCTTTGCTAAGCCCATGCAGTGGTCTTGGAGAATATTAATCTAGTGTTACAACCACACTACCCTCAGGGTATTCAGCTGCCATGGAATTTAATTGATTTCATATCTCATCTAAGAGACCGAATCTCATCTATTAGGTAAATATAATGTAAAAATGTTTCCTTGTTTCTCAAAGGAGTTTACTGGTGGAAACTTGAAGAACCATTCTCACAGAATCTTCTACTACTATAACTGGGTTGAAATTGAGTTTCTGTGATCTTCCCTTTTTTAAGGAATGTAGAAGATACAATGTATGTACATAACACCGCCATACATTTGTGAGCATAGCAGATGTGTAGATAGTTCAACACCTAGTTGTTATTTATTATTTATATTTCAAGGAACACCAATTACAGCAGCATCTAGGGACCCCAGTCAAGGATCAGGGCTATACAGTGCCAAGTACTACACAAACATATCATAAAATGACAGAACCTGCTTATATTGTATGCAGTGCTGTAGCCATGTTGGTCCCAACAGAAATTGGTCCAATAAAATATACTACCTCACCCACCTTGTCTCTCTAAGAACCTGCCATTTTCCACAGATGCTTGTGTGCATGCACAGTGTGGCAATGGTCATATGCTCTTCTGCACAGACTCTATTTTTATAGGTTTATGTGCACACTTAGTCTGGCTGAAACATGAGTCCAGAACTGCACAGCCAAGGTGTCCACATTAATTCTGAATCGGGCAGTGGAAATTTGAAAAGGGGCTAAATGTCTGTCATCCAGCTACACTATCGACACCTCTTCCACTGTATTAGTGGTTCAGTTCAGATCATTGATTAACAGGACTTTATATAATTTGGCTCAATCAGTTTATTAAACATAGATAAATCAGCACAAACAAAGAGGTTCATACATTACCAGCTCTGAAAAATAGGCTTGCAGCAGTTTCAATCTGTTCCAAAGTATGAACTTAATGTTGCTCATATTTATATTCCACTTCTTTATTACTGATAGAAAATTAATACACCTTATTACTCTTTTTTAATCTAGTTTCATACCTGTTTTTCATGATACAAAGGCATCTGTAGCAACCATACATAATAACATTCCAGATGTTCATGAACTGTAGAGTGCAAAAAGCACTAATTGTACCTAGCACACAATTCATATATAACATTCCTTAACAGAACATACATCTTACTCTGACAGATTCTGCACATACAAAGAACAAAGGTTGGATCAGTTTAACTATTAATAGATTTCTGTAATAAAGCTTAGCATGAGAACAAACCATCCTGGGAACACAGTTCATAGTTATACAATTTAGCATAAGTACAAAGCATTCTAGCTCATATATGATATTGGCTAACACCGCAGAAAACACCTGCCTCCATAACAGCTGCAATTCAAAATAGCACTTCATCACTTTGTTCACAGCTACCTCAAGGCATGAAATGGGGTCTTGGCAGCTCATTGGCTGAGCATAAATGTAACACACCAAGGGAATAGTAAAGACACTTTCTAGCCAAGTAGGTGGCCAACACTGGGGAAAAGTTGTAAGAATTGCAATCTGCAGGCAATACCTGGACTAACTGCACCAGGTACTTAAAATGTCTCTTTTCTTGAAATCTTAATTTACATATGGATAAAATCCTTAACTTTTCAACTAGACAATAGTTTAACATGGCCACAGCACATGGAACTCATTAAAATATGGTAATTTTTTGATCAGTTTATTAATTCTCTGGAGATGTTGGAAGAATAGGGAGGGAAGGTGGGATATTTGTGCAGAGCACAGAGTGTGGTTTTACACAGATTATCCCCCATTTCATACTGTTCCTGATTTCAAACTGTGGGAACTCTTGCCTGTATGGAAGTGTACTCCGAGACACCACTGTGCTGAATGTTCACTGCACATAAGCTGCTCCATAACTGATGTGGGGGCACCCAGACAAATTTGAACTAGAACTTTCCAAATTAATGTTGTCTGCTGATGGAACTCAGATGGAAAAGACATGGCAGGCTACAGCAGCAAGGGTCAGTGCTGAGATTTGTCACAAGAAGACCATACAAGTGGTCGAGAAATGGAAGGAACTTTGAATGCATGCTAAAGATAAGTTGGCTGCATAATGGGCAGCTAGAGAAGGTCATCTAGCCAAGGAGAGGGTCACCAATAATGGAACTCAGACAGAGGTCTAGGTGGCCCAAGTCATCATGCCAATATCCATCTATGGAATTACTGGACTGGGAAACATATTCATGAGAAGCCAGAGGCAACAAAAGGAAACAAGCACTCATATACCAACTGCTATCCCTCTAATGACTAGTCCTGCAGAAAAGCAGGTTGAGAAATTGCTGCTGAGACAAACTCTTGAAAATGCAGCCCAGTCTACATAACTCTTCAAAAATAAATCCTCCAGGAAAGCCAGAGACATAGAATTTAGGCATCTGATGCTGTTAATATTCTCAATTTTGTGTGTGCCATATAAGCTTCAGACTCAGTCATTGTGTCAGAGAGAGCATAGAGACATGCATACTGGACAAAAGCAGAGAAATGCATCACACTGGTGGCTTGAAAGAAAGAGAGAGAGACTGTGAGTGAGGGCTAGAATATTCAGGCAACTTAAAAAATCAAAAGTAAGTGTGATAGTTTGGTGAATTAAATATGACATGACAGTGCAGAGGAAATTGAATTCATCTATACTCGATAAGGGTGGCTTCATTATTCATGTGTGTCTTTGCTTAGTTTTGACACTCATGAATGATGAGGCCATCCTTGTCTCATGAAGACAAATTCAATATCCGTACTATCATTCTAATATATTCTCTATATATAGAGAATATACTTAATGAATGGCAGTGGGCTAGTATTTTTATCTTCACTGGTTCATGAGAGGAAGGAATTTAATTCACAGGAGGTGTTGCTTTGAGTGAGCTTATATAGACTCTTTTCACAAGTGATATGGCGAGGATGAAAGCATTATACCAGGGATTTGTTATCACAGTTGTTTTGTTCACCTCCCTTATTATACCTGGAGTCCTGGCTTTGAATCTGGAATTGGCTTATTAGTGACAGTAAATTCAGTAATTTTATCCTAACCCCAATTAGACATTTGTCCACATATTAGCACAGTATAAATAATAAATAATTATAATATTAAGTATAAATACCGTTAAGCAAGTCTCAGAAAGCTGGTAACTCTTGGAAGCTTTTCAGAGGTTTGAAATGTTAGAAGTAGTCCCAGTGCAGATATGACTAGTGAGTAGAATATGTTTAAAGAGGTCAAAGGTGCATGATTAATGAAATTTATCATATCTTTCCGCAATTTATCACATGGATAGTACCTCCATATAGTGTATTCACATTTCATTTGTTTCCACGGTTTGAGAGAGATATCCTGAACATATCATAGGGAATATTTGCAGATCCAGTAAAAACTTTCAAACTAGGAGAACTTTTTAAAATACAACCTCTGTATGTGGTATTAGAGACACACACATACATATTTGCACATACATCAGTTTAGAGCACATAAGAACAAAGATATTGCCATATGGGATCAGACCTGAGATTCATTTAGTCCAATATCCTGTCTCTGACAGGGGCCAGTACCAGATGCTTCAGAGAAAGTTAAAGAAACCTTATAGGGGACCTTTATGGAATAACATGACCATAGGGGAAGTTTCATCCTACCACCCATCATTTAGTGGTTGCCTTATGCCCTAATGCATGAGGGTTTATATAGCATTCCTAGAAGTAATTTTGCAGTGTCACTGGGCAATACTGATATTGTTCAGAGTTTGTCAGTGTCTTCATTATAACCACTTTGAGAGTTCTGTAATGCAGCCATTAAAATCTGCTTCAGGCTGAAACTTGGCACATAAATGTATGAGGAAGCCAAAGCGAGGAATAGTTACTTTAATTTCTAAAAAATTATTACATCTGCCTCTGTATAGAAGTAGGGAATATAATAATTTGTTTTGATTATCATATTCATAACTTGTTAATGGAAATTTCTTCTTGTTTGGTCTACAAACTGTAATTATATGAGCAGACACTTACTGTCATCTATATAACTGAACACTATTTTTTAAGCACACAGCCATATGCATCCATTCAGATGCTCAATAGCAAGTTGCTTCCTTACAAATAATAAATCCGAGTTGCATGACTAGCTGAAGTTCAGATTTTAAACTAGTTCTAATATATTCAAAAGACACAGAAGAAAGCAAACAAGACTAAAACCCTCAGGTATTACAATTAGCAGCTTGGACACAAATGTAGCCAACACTCAATTATTTGTTTTTATCCAAAACCAGGTTTGTTTAATCCCCTCACCATCTTGCATTCTCACAGGTCCACATTTGCAAAAACAATTCCATTTTAATCTACATATTGCTGTCTAGTTCCAATAAATAATGAAGAAAAAGACCCTTTGCAACTAGCTCTGGAGTTATGAACAAGAAATAAAAAAATAATGCTTTGAGCACTTGAATCACTGGGAGACTGATATAAATAAAACACAGTGGGCCAGATTCTCAGTGGGTGTAAAGCAGACTGATTCCCTTGAATATATGCCGATTTACTCCAGCTGAAGAAATGGCCCAGTATTGCACTCTGATACTTGTCGTTGGTTTTAATCCTATTTGACAATTGTTGTTCTATTTTAAGTATAGTATTTAAATTCTATAGTTCTGAAATCTCATCAAGTATACTCATTTAGCACTGAAGTATCACTTTCCAAGTGATCAAATTGCTAGCCAACTTCACTCACATAATGCCGTCATTCAGACATTTTGAATACTGTTATTTTTTTTATTAAAGATGTTCAAGATATCACTAAACTGCAAAACCTTACATATAAAAATGTTGGACAACACATCAGAAGATATGGAAAGAAGCACAATATTAAACCTATTTGTCCACAGTGCAGATCAGTTTATGGTGCTGAAGTGATAATATAAATGTCTAGACTAAAAACTGGAAAAAAAATCCAGTCATAAAAGAAAAGTTTATGGTCAATAAACAAAGCTGAGAAATGATTTTCTCCAGTAAGTGATATTTTAATCAAAATCTTATTATTTTCTGGTCATGAAAGGTTCCTGCTCAACCGCACAGGAAACTGAAGGCTTCCATGTACCCCCTCTGCAATAGAAGCTTATCAGCACTGCTCCAGTAATGTACCTAATGTTATGGAGACTCCATACTCATTTATTCCTTGGCTGCTGTGATGACAGTACTGACAAGCGTGCTAACTATCATACCAGCATTGTCTGTGAAATAGACACCAGTCCACTAATTAGTAGACCAATCCCACTGATTATTCCAGCTAAGACACTGAAGGCTATGTCTACACCTAGAACTGAGGGTGTGATTCCCAGCTCAAGCAGACACACACATGCTAGCTCTCATCAAGCTAATTACCTAAAAATAGTAGTGTAGCCACAATAGCATGGGCCGCGGTGAGCGGCAAATAGGGCTAGCCTCCCTGAGTACATACCCACACAGTCTGGGGAGTTTATACTCAGGGCTGCTAGCATCACTCACCACTGCCTATACTACTGTGGATATCCTGCTATTTTTAGTGCACTAGCTCAATGAGAACTAGTGCAAGTATGTCTGCTTGAGCTGGGAATCCTACCGCCAGTTCCAAGTGTAGATATAGTCTAAAAACTAAGGTAATCCTGCAAAGACAACCACATGGACAGACCCTTGTATGGAGCCCTTTGGCTTCCACTGGAATCCACAAGGGTCTTTCTTTTTGAAGATGTGGGGCCTAAAAGGGTAACCATTTCTGGTTACTACTAGAGCTGCTGAGTTTTTCATTGCAAATGATATTCATTGCAAATTTAGCCATTTTTTCTTACTCAAAAATTGTTCAGGAATTGATCCTGTTTTCTGAAAACGTATTTGTTATTTGTAACTATTCACCAGATAGTTTGAATGAACAATTTTGATCCAAGGATCTACTGGCAAACTGTTCATGTCAACTGTTTCCTGCTGGTTATTTGTTATTCAGAGTGTGTGATGTGATGGGTCACCTAAGTCACATGCTTCTGCTGCCTGATTTGATGACTGGAACTTTTAAAACAGAAGAACTTTGAATAATGGACACAGAATACTCTTGTTCACAGGCAATTACCTTTGTACCTTTGTCATTGTAAATATGGATATTCAGGCAAATAGCCAGTTTCCGAATATTGGTGAGAACAAAAACTCATCCATACAAATGTCCGCAACTAGCAAATAACATGAGGGCGGTGCACCTACTGAACAACAGATCAGAACGTGAAGGAATGTTCTCAAATATTGCTTTGCATTATTTAACCAACTCTAGTGACTATTAACATAGGCCCAATTACTGTAATGACTTAAATTACATCAGACAATGTGGCTGAAGTAATATCTCGTATTGGACCAACTTCTGTTGGTGAGAAAGACAAGCTTTCGAGCCACACAGAGATCTTCTTCAGGTCTGAGAGAAGCACTCAGAGTATCTCAGCTAAATACAAGATGGAACAGGTAGGTTAGCATAAGCAGTTATGACATATTTCAAGGGACCATTCAAGATAAAGTAGCCCATTAACACCTCTCCAATCATAGGGTAGAAAGGGGTTGGCCGGGGAAGCTGCCACGGACGGGGGTGGAAAGTGGGTTATAAATTGTTGTAATAAGCCACAAACTCAGTATCTCTATTCAGTCCATGATTTTTAATGTCTAGCAAAGTTATGAATTTAAGCTTCCAGGTTCATCTTTTGAATGTACTGTGCAGGTTTCCTTTGAGGATGGGGACAGGAGATATGGTGTTCTTGTCTTTTATCATTCTTCTGTGTGAGTTCATTTGTGAACCTAGTGATTGTCTGGTTTCACCCACATACACACCATATCACTTGTGGACGAACACTTTTCACAAAGTGGTCACTCTATATCTGACCTATCAAACCTAACCCTCAAAGGAAATCTGCACAACACTTAAAAGATGAGCCTGGGATCTTAAATTCATAACTTTGATAAACACTACAAATTATGGTCTTAACAAAGGCACTAAATTATTACAACAATCTGTAACCCACTAACTCCCCTTTTTGTCCACAAAGGTGCTAATGGGCCTCTGCACCTTGAATGTTCCCTTAGAATATGTGATAACTACTTACGCTAATCTGTTCAATCTTGTATTTTTCTGTGGCACTCTGGGTACTTTTCCCAGACCTAAAGAAGAGCTCTGTGTAGCTTGAAAGCTTGTCTCTCTCACCAACAGAAGTTGGTCTAATTAAAGATATTACCTCACTATCTTGTCTCTCTAATGACCTGGGACTGGCATGGCTACAACAACACTGCATAGGATAAATTGTCCTCTTTTTCAGAAAACCTTAAAATAAAAATAAATAAATAAAATAAAAAAGCACCCTGGAACTCTTTTTTTTTTTTTCTTTACTGCTGCTTATTATGAGTTTTCAGTTTTATAATACACTGTTACAAATCCACCAAACTAAGCTGGGGTACAACATTTGTTATATGATATGGGTGATGGATATAATCCTATAATTTCCAGTACAATAATAAAGGTTTAATTTTCCATTTGTTCCCACTGTGAGATGGTTTGTGGCTTTGAATTCTCACTATGTTTGCATGAGTACACAAACCCAATTTGCATCATTGTAAAGTCAATGCTTACTTCGGCATTTGCTCTCTCCTTTTTATGATTAAAAGGCTAGGAAAAGCCCGACTTCTAATTTAAATACCAAAAAGTTTATCCCATCAGAAGTCTCTCTCTTCTCTAGTTTTAATAGACTTCGGCATGGGGAACCATGGAGGGCCATATCAATTATTAAAAGGCATTCTTCTTTTTTGCATCAAAACTTCATGTGAAAAGGTTAACAACCATTCTAAATTCTATAAACCAGCACATTTACAATCGGACTCCAGTGACATGTTTTTCATGAGGAATGGGTGAACCCTGTGGAGTCTGAGGTATGAAAAGGTAGAGCCAGTTGTCGGGGGTAGGGGGTCTAATAAGGAGGGGAATTCAGGGAGGTTTCTTCTTCATGACTCATGGATGCCAGGGAAAGAGGCCTGGATTATTTCTTCCTCTCCCCATCCCCATCACAGGGGCTAGGAGGAAGAGGCTGAGAAGACATACTTTGTTACACTTAAACTCACACAGAGAAGATATCGGGAAGTGTAGCCTATAGGACTAACCTGCCTGTTTGTATATATATATATCTTTTCTTGTAGTTTAAAATTTGGTTTATTGTAATAGGTTTATAGATTTATATTAAAGTTTGGCTGTAATGCAAGAGACCTACAGGCCATATCCTGTATGTTAAGCTAAGGCAAAGTTAGCATATATATTAAGACCTTTTACTCAGAAAGCAAAGTTGACTTATATCTTGTTACCTAAATAGATGAGTACCCATACCTATGTGTATGACCTTTTATCTAGACCAATAGACAATGGAGAATGGCATGGGGTGGGGTTTCAATGTTGTACCCACAGACTTAACAAGTACACCACAAGAGACTGATGTGTGTACATACCTTTCATCAATATGCACATACATATTTGCCTATGGGGTAAGTGTACCCTAACACTTCTGTAGATGAGGAATGAAATTTGGGCATAAGAGGAAGGATTTCCAGCATTTGCCCTATAAAAGAGGTAACCCACCTCAAAAGACTATCTCCAGTTCTCACTTTACTCCATCTCTATTCTCACTTACTTCCTCCACTCTATCTATTCTATCTATCTACGATGACTGCTACTATTAGTAGGCTATACTTGTTCTTCTTAAACTTTAAGTTTCAAAGGAACTAGGCTAAGCTTGGTTTTCCTAAGTTTTATTCTTAGTTTGTTTATTAGGTTTTGATTTAAGTTTGTCAAGTGAACCCTAGTCAGCTTTGATAGCTCTTAGCATTTTCTAATCATTGGATCCCTCACTCAAGAATTGAGAAACCTGAACCGCAAGGCTGTTCCTGTGTCTCTTACCACCAGGTTATCAAGGAAGGGTATGAGTATGTTAACCAAAGCTTTGTTGCATATAATACTATATTATCATATATATCTTTTGAATAGCAGTAATGCAATTGTAACTTTGTAACTGTGGGTATTTTACCATTTACTTACTATTATTAATTTTAATAAAAAGTCTTTAAGGCTTTATCTGTCTCAGTGTGAGCTTCCTGTCATACCCCCAAGGGTCCTTTATAAAGTCTGTGGAGCCTGATTCAGGACAAAAACTTTTATCTTCTGATCAAACACATTGGCGAGCCTAAAACCCATACTAATTAATATTGATGATAATAATTATTAATATTAGTATTAAGATCAAATAAAATTAAATTAATACATTAAATTCCCATATTATCCAAATTAATGTTATCAGTACACCCTAAATCAAGCTACAGAAGAGTTGTTCTAATCCCTCAGTATGGAGACTTTTCTTCCACCTCCGCAAAGGAGCTATTCTTTCCCAATCCTCTTTCTTAGTCAGGATGGTGATTAGTTTCTGGGCAGAGCTAGAACTAGGCAGCAGAAGCACAGGGTTCAAGTATTTCCTGCTCTAGGCAGAATACAAACTTCAACAGATTGACCTTTTTTCTCTTCATGATCTTCAAATTATTCTGAAATTAGCAAAACTGATTAATCATCTCTACTTTTATGGTGTTGGGAGAAAAAGTTGTTAGCTTGTGTCTATTTTAAAATCCCGAGTAAAGAAGGTAACAGCTGGTGTTAATTTTTGGAGCTCCCTTCCTCTCCACTAATATGTCTGTGTGTGTATTCGTGAGCATGCTTGTGTGCATAATGCTGAAAGATTATTTCTGTCTAACCTGTTTTTGATGGAAAATTGCTTTTTGAGCAAACAAAATTTTTTGAGAAAAGTGTCTGCTTTTCATGCAAAATTATGACTTTTCTTCAAAAAATCAAGCAATTGAAAGCTGAAATTTTTTCAGTTTTAGGCCAAAAACTGAAACTTTAAATTTGGAAATGTCAAAACATTTAATTTTGACATTTCCAATTGAAAGAAAATGTTTTGACATTTCCAAATCAAAATATTTCATTTTGGTTCAGTTCATTATACTACAACCTTCTGAGCTGCCATGGTGCATCATGGGAATTGTGGTTTAGTTTCCTCATATCCCCATTGTGCTTTAGAGGCTGGACTCCTTGGCCTGATGACATTTTCCACAGATCCATGTGACTCCCATGATGTACCATGATGGTCAGCAAGAGGGGTGGTGCATCATGGGAGATATAGTTTGGGCCATACTGGAGAATGGCACTCAAACTACAATTTCCATGAGCCACCACAGGCAGCCACAGTTTAATATCGAACTACCACAAAATAAAAAATTTTGCATTGGTTTGACAAACTGAAATATTTCAGTTCACATCAATCCAACCTGAAACAAAATAATTTGGTTTGATTTTCCCAATGGAAAATTTCAGCAAACATTTTTCAGTTTCTAACAAAAAATAAAAATGTTCCACAGAAAATAAAAACATATTTTGAACAGTTCTAATATTTACATAGGGGACCTGATTCTGTTCTCATTGACACTCGTGTAGATCAGGATTAATACCAGTGTAGTCTGTGGACCTGAATAAGACTAGAGTGAAATGAAAATCTGGGTCAGTTCAAGCCACAATTCATAATTATACTTGAAAGGATTAGATTTTTATCAGTACATGTCAATTTCACCGTACGCTCACAAAGTGAAAAAATTTCCATCGATAATAATAGAAGTGTACAAATAAGTATGAAAAATTCTGCTTGAGAACTGATTAGAGTTTGATTTAAGGATATGTACTTTGTAAATTTTGACAAGTCACATTGACAGTTTGTGTTTAAATGGTTATAAAGCCTTACCTTTTTGAACCTCAATGTCTGCTATCATTAATAATTATTGTCTGACACCCCCTAATTTTCCACAACTATGAAAATTTAAAATGACCAAAAAAAATGTAAAATACTTAAAAATAAACATCAATATTATCCATCAAAATGATAGAAAAATGAAAAATGAATTCTGTAAACTTATTCATGTAACAGGGTGGCTTGCCACGTTAAGAGCTAGTGGCCTGGAGCCAGCCAGTCACTAAGTATACACACCTGAACTGAGATTAGTTGATTCCTCTAGCAAGAGCAGCAGAAAGGGAGAACAGGGTGGAGTACAGAGGCTGCTAGGCACAAATAGGCTCTGGCAGAGAAATCTGGAACTTAACTGACACACACAGGAAAGCCTGGGAGTCACCTGATAAAGAGGTAAACAGGAGGATTTGAGGAGGGATTTGAGAACTTACATTTGAATGTGTGTTAATTTAACAAAGAATGTAGGCCATACTTACAGGTTAGGGGACTCTACCCTGGGAAGCAGTGATTCTGACAAAGATTTGGGGGTCAGGGTGGATAATCATCTGAACATGAGTTGCTAATGGGATGCTGTGGCCAAAAGACCTGACACAATTCTGGGATGCACAAACAGGGGACTCTCAAGTAGGAGTAGAAAAGTTATTTTATCTCTATATTTGACCCTGGGGTGATCACTGCTCAAATATTCTGTGAGGTTCTTGTGTCCACAGTTCAAGAAGGATATTAATCAGTTGGAGAGGGTTCAGAGAAAATTAAAGGATGTCTTATAGTGCTAGACTCAAGAACTCAATCTATTTAGTTTAACAAAGAGAAGGTTAAGGAGTGACTTGATTATAGTCTATAAGTACCTACATGGGGAACAAATATATAAAAATGGGCTCTTCAATCTAACAGAGAAAGGTATAACACAATCCAATGGCTGGAAGCTGAAACGAAACAAATTCAAACTGGAAATAAGGTGTAAATTTTTAATAGTGAGAATAATTAACCATTGGACAATTTACCCAGGGTCATGGTGTATTCTCCATCACTGACAATTTTTAAATCAAGATTGAATGTTTTTCTAAAAGCTATGCTCTAGGAATTATTTTGGGGAAGGTCTATGGCCTGTGTTATACAGGAGATCAGACTAGATGATCACAGTGGTCCCTTCAGGCCTTGGAATCCATGAATCTATGAGTAAACCAGAACCTGAGATGCGATGTGAATGGTCAAATGGGTTCATAAGTTATTGAAAATGACATTTGAAGAGGGAAACTGAGCCCAGGGGCTGCTTGCAGGGCTGCCCTGAGGACAGGAGTTGGCCAGTCCTCTCCTATTATAATAAGAATATTGATAAACCAGTTTTGTGGTCCCCACATTCTCAGCTCCTCGTGGGGCTGCCCATCCACTGGTATAAGTTATAGAAGCCTCAGGACTGGAGTCAAATGTTTCCTCCAAATTCCCTCACTTGCCCCAGCCCTCTCTGCTGAGGCCTAAACCAGAATCTGACATATGGTCACTGTGACAGGGTGTACCGACCAGGCACTAGACAGGCAAAGGTTAGTGAACTGCTCTGTGCCCAAGAGGCCATGCCCCCTCACCTTTGTTGGGCATACTCCCAGTGGAGGGAGCATTCAGAAGGGAGCAGCTCAGCTCAGTCTGAACTGACTGAGGAGGAGACCGGTTGTTTGCAGCAGCCTCCTGCCTGAAAGCCACCAGAACTCTAAGCCGCTGGGGTCGAGCCTCCTAGCTGCACTGCGGGAAGCAAGGGGATGACTCACTGTTGCCAGCAGAGGAGCTGCCGGAGATGCAGCAGAAAGGACACAAGAAGGATCCCCTCGTCCAACCTCAGAGACAATGCCAGAAGGACTGGGACAAGGGTAGGAAGCAACCCAAGGAACGCACTTTGGGGTATTGGGACCTGAACGCTGTTTTGAAGGTCCCTGGGTCAGAACCTGGTGGAGTAGGGTGAGCCCAAGTTCCCCTACCCTCTCCACTCTCGCTGCTTGGTGACTCTCCCCCCTGATATTGGTGCTAAGAGACATAGCCCCTTAGACTCTCGCTACTCTTTAGCCAACACCAGATCCAAAAAATTCTCTCTAGTTGTTTCCAGCCTCATTCATCATGCATACGTCTGCATCCCGGCTTCTCTTTTTCAAACACATATACACCTGGTCACAATACCCAGTGGAACCCTCCACCCACATGGTACTAGTTTCTGGGCCTTGTAACTGTCTCTTGCAACTATCTTGAGTGACAGGCACACTCACAAATCAGTTTTAACTCAGCCCTTAACAAGGTTTAACCCATCTCATAACATATCTCCATTTTTTCAGATGAGATTTCAATGGATTTGCCTAAAGCCACAGGGAGTCAAGCCAGTTTTAGAACTCCTTATTTCCCAGCACCAAGCTCAAACAAGTCTTCAGACCACTCCTCTCTTTATGTAGTTTTCATAAAATCATAGAAATGTAGGGCTGGAAGAAACCTTGAAAGGTCATTTAGTCCAGCCCTCTGCACTAAGGCAAGAACAAGTAAACCGAGACCATCCTTGACAGGTGTTTGTCCAACCTATTATTAAAAACCTCCAGTAACGGTGATTCCTCAGCTTCCCTTGGAAGCATATTCCAGAGCTTAATTATCCTTATAGTTAGAAAGATTTTCCTAATGTCTAACCTAAATCTCCCTTGCTGCAGATTAAGTCCATTACTTCTTCAGCAAACAAGGAGATCAATTGATCACTGTCCTCTTTATAACACATTTGAAGACTTTTATCAGGTACTCCTCAGTCTTCTTACTTAAGACTAAACATGCTCATTTTTTTAAAACCATTAATCAGAGGGAAGATTTTCTAAACCTTTTATCATTTTTGTTGTTCTCCTCTGGACTCTCAACTTGACACAGAGTTCCAGCTTAGGCTTCTGCAGTGCCAAGTATCATAGAATCATAGAATATCAGGGTTGGAAGGAACCTCAGGAGGTCATCTAGTCCAACCCCCTGCTCAAAGCAGGACCAATCCCCAACTAAATCAAGTAGAGTGGGACAGTTACCCCTCATATCTTACATATGATATCCCAGAATTATATTAGCTCTTTCACAACTGCATCATGTTGTTGATTCGTATTCCATTTGTGATCCAATATAACCATGATTTTTCCTTCCAAAGATTAGTACTTTGCACTTTTCTTTATTGAATTTCATCTTGTTGATTTCAGAAAAATGCTGCAATTTATCAGCTCATTTTAAATTATAATTGTGTCCTCCATAGTTCTTGCAACTCCTCCCAGTTTCATGTCATTCACAAATTTTATAAGCATACTCTCCACTCTATTATGCAAGTCATTAATGAATATGTTGAATAGTATTGGATCCAGGACAGATCTTTGCAGGACCACTAGATACATTCTCCCAGTTTGACCCCGAACCACTGATAACTACTCTTCGAGTCGTCTTTCAACCAGTTCTTCTCCTACCTTATAGTAATTTCATTTAGACCAATTTGCTTATGAGTAAGGATATGATTTAGTCACAGAGGTCATGGAAGTCACAGATTCCATGACTTTACCAGACCTCCATGACTTCTTTGGCTTCAGCTGTCAGCGGCTGCAGCTGGGGCTGGAGCCAGGGCTGTGCACCCCATCCCCCGTGGCTGCCACCAGAGCTGGAGCTTTGTGCTCATGGCTGCAGCTGGGGCTGGTGCCAGGGCTGTGCATCCCCGCCCATGATGGTAGGGCTCGGTCTGTCAGCCCCTCCCCCCGCATGGGGCTCCAGCTATCATTCTTCCCTCCCCCAGCCCTCCCTCCAGTTATTTTTAGTAAACATTTTTACTTATATTTTTAGTTATTTTAGACAAACAGGTCATGGGCTCCCGTGATTTTTTGTTTATTACCCGTGACCTGTCTGTGTCTTTTACTAAAAATAACTGTGATAAAATCTTAACCTTACTTATGAGACTGTCATGTGGGACTGTGTCAAAAGCCTTACTAAAGTCAAGCTATATTACATCTACTGCTCCCCACATCCGCTAGGCCAGTTAGCCCATCAAAGAAGGAAATGAGGTTGGGTTGACATCATGTGTTCTTGACAAATCCATGCTGGCTATTCCTTATAACCCTATTGTCCTGTAGGTGCTTACAAACTGATTGTTAATAATTTGTTCCAGTATCTCTCCAGTTAGCAAAGTTAGGCTGACTGATCTGTATTTCCCTTGGTCCTCTTTGTCCCTCTTTTAAAGCTAAGTGCTAGGTTTACCTTTTAGCTCTCTGGTATCTCACCAATCCTTCATGAGTTCTTGAAGATAATTGCTAACCGTTCCAAGATTCCTTCAGCTAGTTCTTTAAGTACCCTGGAATAAATTTCATCAGGCCCATCCAACTTAAATAAATCAAATATATCTAAATAGTTTAACCTGTTCTTGCTTGTGTTCTTTCCCTTTTGTTAATATTAATTGTGTTGAGTATCTGGTCACCATTAACCTTTTTAATGAAGACTAAAATAAAACAAGCACTAAACTCCTCACCCTTTTTGATGTCGTCAGTTATTAGCTCTCCTTCCCTGATAAGTAGAGGACCAATACTTTCTTTCATCTTTCCCTTGCACATAATGCATTTAAAGAGTCTCTTCTTATTGCCTTTTATGTCTGATTCTAGGTGTCACTCATTTTGTGCCTTAGCCTTTTTGATTTTTTCCCTACTTGCTTGTGCTTTTCTATGTACTCCTCCTTAGCAATTCATCCATGTTTTGGTATCTATGAAAAAGGTAACTGTGTCCAGCTAATGTATTATGGAAACTAAGGTAATATATAGCATTGCTAGGCATTTATGGATAGTTATGTATTCTGGTCCAGTCAAGTCATTATTAAAACCATACTTCTCTCATAAATTTGAATTAAAAAAAATTGACTGTAATTATGGTTACCTTTAAATAATATATATTACAATGTGTTGCCCTTCCACAAAGTGACAAGTTTGCCTTGCCCCTACATTTGACAAAAGACATGATAAGCACTGAAAAGGTTGGTGCAAACTCCCTACCTGCCCCCGAGCTTTACATTATTTCTGTTAACACTTTGTTTACAATTAGGATTACCTGATTTATTTGTTCAGATTGGACAATTGGCTTGCTGCTGTACTCGGTAAACAGCTTCTGACAACAAACAAGGATTTAAATAATCACTGTGTAATCAGCATACACCAATGCATCCTTATCTTATCCCCTCAAATGCAGGTAGCTGTCTGTACCATTATATTTAGAAGCCTAAATGTTCAACATTTCAACCGCATCAGAAACATTCCATCCATTTTGTCAGAAACCTGATGAAGAGCTCATTAAATGAAATTCGTTCTTACTTTAGCACACATGAAAATGTATCTATTCAATGGGAGGCCTTTGCATTAAATTCTGCTCTGGGTAACATCAGTGTAAAGTCCTGATTTACACCAGGGTAACTCAGATCAAAATCTGATCCAGTTTTTGGCTTTCTGCCTAGTAGGGGATACTAACTAGACTAGCCCAGCAGCAACTCAGTGGGGTTACAACATTCAGACCTACCTAAATACCCTGCCTAAAGCTGGACATAGTATTGGTTAGGTTTGGTAAATATATGTGGACGTATAATACTATAGGATTCTTTCTAATCAAAGCTTTTACTGTGGTTGACATCTTTGTCTGTTGTGAAAGTATTGGCATTTGGAACATAACCATTACATATGAAATAGTATAAAAGGAGGTGAATTTAAATCAGCTTGTATTTCAGAGCTGTTTTTCCTATAAGGATTATACGTCGGCTTTAAGGATTCTCCAGCCACTAATACATTATCTGAACCAATTTTTAAATTTGAGTGGCTACAGTTAGAGACTTACTTAATAGGCACCTGAATACACAATTAAGTGCTTTCATATTCATTTTAGGCACCTAAGTGCTGAGTTAGGCACCCACATTTTAAACTTGTGCACGCTAGTTGTAACTATTCTGAAAAGTGTATGTAAAAGATTTTGCATACAAAGAAATCACCAGTGATCTTAAATGACAATAGAACTGTGCTCCAAGAGATTGCTTGGTGTGGAGTTCCTATCTATTTGTCTACAAAGCATCTTGGGCAGGGCCGGCTCCAGGCACCAGGGAAGGAAGCGGACCTGGGGCAGCCAATAGAAAGGGGTGGCACTTCGGCAGCAGCTCAATCGCGGTTTGTTTGTTTTTTCCTTCGCCACTTGGGGTGGCAAAAAAGCTGGCCCTGATCTTGGGGCTGGTCGAATTTAGCCACATTAGGCCGATTTTATAAGCAATGCAGCTACACAACCAACCCCATTCCGTTGACCTAAAGGGCTCTTAAAATCAACTGCTGTACTCCTTCCCGATGAGGGGAGTAGTGCTAAAATCAACCTTCTTGCGTCTAATTTGGGGTAGTGCAGGCACAGCGTTGTGCAATTCAACAGTATTGGCCTCTGGGAGCTATCCCAGAGTGCTCCAATGTGACAGCTCTGGACAGCACTTTCAACTCCAATGCACTAGCCAGGTACACAGGAAAAGCCCTGAGAACTTTTGAATTTCATTTCCTGTTTGGTCAGTGTGGCGAGCTCAGCAGAATAGGTGACCATGCAGTCCCAGAATCACAAACGAGCTCCAGCATGGAGCGAATGGGAGACACTGGATCTGATTGCAGTATGGGGAGAAGAATCTGTGCAGGCAGAACTCCGATCCAGCAGAAGAAATGTTAATATATATGCCAAAATCGAATAGGGCATGGTGGAGAGAGGCTACACCAAGGACACACAGCAGTGCCGCGTGAAAGTTAAGGAGCTCAGGCAAGCCTACTACGAGACAAAAGAGTCAGAGCCCCATACATGCCGCTTCTATGATCAGCTGCATGCAATTCTGGGGGGGACCCTACCAGTACCCCACCACTGTCCATGGACACCTCCAATGGGGGAGTCTCACGCAACACGGAGGAGGATTTTGTGGATGAGGAGGAGGAGGAGAAAGTGCAGCAGGCAAGCGGAGAATCATTCTCCCCGGCAGCCAGGACCTTTTCATCACCCCTGGAGCCAATACCCTCCCAAGGCAGGTTCCCAGACCCTGAACGCGGAGAAGGCACCTCTGGTGAGTGCACATTTGTAACCATACTACAGAGGTTAACAGCAATTGTGTTTAATGTTTGCTTTACCCTGAAGAATTGGGATGCATTCGCGGCCAGTACAGCTACTGGAAAAGTCTGTTAATGTGTCTGGGGATGAAGCAGGAATCCTCCAGAGACATCTCCATGAAGTTCTCCTGGAGGTACTCTGAAAGCCTTTGCAGAAGGTTTTTGGGGAGGGCTGCCTTATTTCGTCCTCCATGGTAGGACACTTTACCATGCCAAGCCAGTAGCAAGTAGTCTGGAATCATTGCAGCACAAAGCATGGCAGTGAATGGTCCTGGGTTTTGGTTGCATTCATGCAACATTCGGTCTTATATCTTTCTGTGTCAGCCTCAGGAGAGTGATATCATTCATGATCACCTGGCTGAAATAGGGGAATTTTTGTAAGGGAACAGTAAAAGGACCCCGTTCATGCTGGGCTGTTTGCGCTTGGCTAAAAGGGATCATCCCGGAGAATAGCCACAAGGTGGGGGAGGGGTGTTCTGCAAATCCACCCCAAAACCGCAGCCCCTCTTTTAAATGGCAAACCCAACCGGCATTGCTTGCTATGGGAAAGGAGGGTGCTGCAGTTTGAAACCATTCCCACACGTTATGAACGCGGAAGAAGCCAACCCTGTGTACCCTTTGGCTTACCATTGCTGCCTGGAAACTGAATTCTGTTGCCCAGCCGTGTGTGATGTGTCACCATACCAGCAGGCACTCAATATAAAAGGCAAAATGTGACCTTGTACCTAAAGCACATGTGCTGTCTGCTGTGAATTGCTTGATTCACTGTGAAAGAGTCTCCCTTTTGTTCTCAGAAATGTATCTTCGTAAATTTTACTCTCCCTTTTTATTCCCCCTGCAGGTGCAAATGTTTCTATGCTTCCCGTATCAACTCCGTCCCTGAGGTTATCGCAGATTAGAAGGCGAAAAAAACGCACTCACAATGACATGTTTTCCGAGCTCATGCCATACTCCCACACTGATAGGGCACAGCTGAATGCATGGCGGCATTTGGTGGCAGAGGCCAGGAAAACATACAGTGAGCATGATCAGGACATGCAGGAGGAGATGCTAAGGCTAATGGGGGAGCAAACTGACATGATCAGACATCTGGTGGAGCTACAGGAAAGGCAACTAGGGCACAGACCCCTGCTGCCTACATTGTATAACTGCCTGCCTTCCTCGTCAAGTTCCATATCCTCCTCACCCAGATGGCCAAGAACGGGGGGGGGAGGGGGGGGGAAGGTTCCGGGCACCCAGCCACTCAACTCCAGAGGAGGCCCAAGTAACAGAGGTCTGTCATTCAAACAGCTTTGATTTGTAGTGTGGCTACAAGAAGCAATGTGGCCTTGTCCTTCCCTCCTCCCCCACCCAGGCTACCTTATCAGTGATGTCACTTTTTTTTTTTAATAAATAAAGAATGAATGGATTCAAAACAATAGGGACTTTATTTCCTTTGCCAGCTGTGGTCGAAGGGGGGAGGGGGATTGGCTTATAGGGAAGTACATTCAACAAGGGGGCGGTTTTGCATCAAGGAGAAACATATAAAACTGTCACACCATAGCCTGTCCAGTCATTAAACTGTTTTTCAAAGCCTCTCTGATGTGCAGCACACCTAGCTGTGCTCTTCTAATCGCCCTTCAAAATTGGCCACCAGGCGATGTGCCTCAACCTCCCACCCCACCATAAACATCTCCCCCTTACTATCACCACTCACTTCTCAACTATCAGGGCAGGTGTCATCTTGGTATTTCTGCGCTTCAGGGTAGGGGAAAGCAACTCACAAAGTTCCATGAAAGTGGCCTTACACATGCGAAAGTTTCACAGCCACTGGGAATCATCCCATACCTGCAAAACTATGCGGTCCCACCAGTCTGTGCTTGTTTGCCGGGCCCAGAATAGGCTTTCCACTGCATCAACCTGCCCCACTGCTGACATGATGTCCCAATTGCCGCATCCCATGCTTTCAGGAACGTCTGTGTCCATGTCCGTCTCACAATCGTCCTCGTGCTGGTGGCTCCAAGCCAGTCTCTGAACATACTATAGGATAATGTGTGAGGTGTTTACAATGCTTGCAATAGTAGCATTGAGCTGAGCAGGCTCCATGCTTGCCGTGCTATGGCGTCTGCACGGATAATCCAGGAAAAAAGGCACAAAATGATTGCTTGCTGTTGCTTTCAAGGAGGGAGGGAGGGAGGGGAGACTGACGACATGTATCCAAAACCACCCGCGACAAAGTTTTTGCCCCATCAGGCATTCAGAGCTTAACCCAGAATTCCAATGGGCAGCGGGGACTGTGGGATAGCTACCCACAGTGCACCACTCCGTGAGTCAATGCTAGCTACGGTATTGAGGATGCACTCCGCCGACCTACTGCGCTTAGTGGGGACATACACGATCGACTGTATAAAATCACTTCTATAAAATCAACCTAATTTCGCAGTGTAGATATACCCTTGGTATCTGCTACAGTTGTGATGAGTGACTCTGAAAGGCCTGGGTCTCTCTATGTGTAATGACTACACACACACACACACACACACACACACACACACACACACTGCTTGCCAGGTTCTCCAACCTGAGTGGATTCCTGGTATTCAATCAATAGAGAAGGAGGCAAAGAGTGAGTGGGGGGAAGAAATGCTGGGCAAGATAAAGAAAGGCTTGATTATGAATAAAGGGAAAATGGACACTTAAAATGTTCAGTCTAGATTACAGAAAGTAATTTTTTAAAATTATTTTTCTGATAAGCAGGAGATAATTTGTCAGAAATACATTCAAATAAATATTCTGAAAATACAATATTCTATCATCTGTGAAGCTGCTTTTGGTTATAGAGCAAAACCCTTCGTTCCCTCTAATCTAAATACTAGTTGTTGCTGGGGAACAAACAGCTGTTTGCAGTGCTTTAAATCTCTAGTATACGTTGGAAAATGATATAGCTTTAATTGTTTAGCTATTTTTATTGCTATGGATTTCTAAGTAATTGCTATAGATTGCTATTCATGTGAGTTTGGGAGCCAGACTCTGGTGCTAAATAAATCTCTGATTCAGCAATGTAGTAAAATACATGCTTAAGCCTGTATTTAACTCCATCTCTATGCAGCAAAGAACTTAAGCATGTATTTGAAATTGACTTGGATGGGACTATTTGGATCCTACATCTTTATTCTGGGATAAGATGTGTATAACATGCTTCATAGGGGTATATATAAGAAGACGGAGAACTTCAGCTTGGTAACATTTCCAGAAATTACTGCTCAGCTGCTGTTTGTTTTCTCTGACTACCAAATGTGAGATAGCGTGCTTTTGCCAGCTGCAGTCTGATTACGTATCACTTTTTCCATAACACTGCCAGTCCAATTGAACTACAGCCTACACAGAGTATAACCTTTTGTAGGGCTCGTAACAAACCAATCAGAGTCTAGGAAGAAAATCAGAGATAGAGAAAGCCTGACCACAGCTTATAAATCAAAGTACTCAGATACGACGTGAGAGTCAGAATTTTGAGAGCTGACGGTGCTGGCAGTTGGGCTTTAAATTTCTGATTTATAAATCACTTCCCTGAAAACCAGCTGCAAAATGAGGATTTGTGAACCCAAAAAAAGACAAGGTTTTACTTAGGATTTATTGAGATGGTTTGTAAATCTATTGTAGGACATGCAAATCTGATCTAAGATTCGTTAATGCTGTTTAGGATATGGAAACTCACTGCCTGACTTAGCACACATTGAAATACTTTAGTAAAATCTGAAATTAAAAAATCGCTATTTAAAATGATGACATATAAATCAAAACTTTGTGGCTAAGATTTGCTGGCAGGCTCTATAAATTAAATACTAAGTTTATAACTCAATCTCTTCTAAGTGCAGATTTATACATCCAACTTGCAAATCACCAGAAAACTATTATGGGATCAGTTCTAATCTGAAATACAACAGATGTGCTTCCTCTTTATGCCTTGAAACATCTGCACCTCTATTCTATGGGCCTGATCTTCCATTGCCCTGCATCTTCTGTAGCCATTTGTATTTGTGCAGTGTGGTATAAAGCATTATCATGCTTGTTATGTCAGTGTGTGGAGAATTCTGATTTGGTAATGTTTTATCCTCACTCACTCTGCGCAGGTGTAAATGAATGCAATAGCCAGGAGGAGAGAAGAAGGCAGGAGAGAGGGGTCATGTTGGCTATACCCAATCCTCCACTGGCATAAGGTCCCTGAGCAATGTAAATTAAAGATACTCTCCTGCAGCTTTAACCTGTGCCAGAACCAGATGGCTGAGAATCAGGGAGTCCTGGCCAGATCCCTAACAGCCTGCCCTCATCCACAGTGGAGAATGAAGCTGAAAGTTTAAGGCAGTGGAGAATTGGGCTCAGTGTATGTAAACAAGTGCAGCACAGGGATTTTTCAAGTGATGTCTGCTTGCATTTCTCAGATTAGATTGAAGGCCTTCTGGGTGAAATCCTGGCCCCATTGGAGTCAACAGCAAATAGCCCATTGACTTCTATAGGGATAGAATTTCACTCTATAAAAATAATATTGACCAGTTTCACTGGTAGGCTTTGGCTGCTCTGCACTACTCAAGTAGCAAAAAGCAGCCATAAACACCAGCCGCTCCTGTGCACATCAGCAGAGGCGTGGGGAGTTAAAAGCAGGGCCTGGCGCAGCATCTCCTACCCTTGTGCAGCCATTGCTAGTAGCTGCAGCCGCTCTCTCCCCTGCTCTTCCATACAGCAGGTGGGGGGGGGGTGGCATCCCTCGGTAATTATAAGAAAATTTACACATGCACTTGGAGTTAATATACTTTCTTTCAGGCAGTTTTATGGTAGCCAGCAAGGCTTACCCAGAAGCTAAGGGTCATAACAGTGAAATATTAGCACTATGTTTTGCTAGCAATATTGTTTTTTTATATGAAAGGGAAAGTGTATATGGTAAGAAAGGGCTCTAAGTCCAGGTACAGAAGACACTTAAAAAGACTTTTCTCTGCTGAGTTTCTCTGAAGTGTCAACCCCTTTGACTTCATAGTTTTTAAACAATTAGCAAAAAAAGCCTAAAATATTTTCACCTCTCTTATTTGAAACTTGTGACTAACTAATCATAAAAATGGCTCCTTATATCAAATTATTGATGCAGCCTTTCACATGAACTGTTTGGCGTTCTGGAGTTCTTCTGAGAGAATCCTCTTCTTCAGTCTTCACTGGCATTGTTGGAGTTAAGGATCTATCTGTTACAGACCCCAGAAAATACATACATACTGGGCTAAATTATCAAAGAATGTGTTTTCAATATGGAGGTAACCTGCATGTTCAGCTGAATCCAAATACTACTCTCAGAGTAACTGAAGTGAATAGTGCAATTAGAAACAGGAAATTTTGCTTCTATAGCTGTGCATCCAACCGAGCGCTCAATTTCACAAGCAAAATATCAGCAGGTTGTTTCTTTAATAGTCTATAATGTGGTAAATCACCCCTTTAGGTATGTTAAATTTGAAGAGGCTGAAAATAAGCTACTCTGTGAATATACAAGTTTTTTGTCACAAAGTGTTCCAGTAGATGTTACACAAGCCTTGAGACCAAGGGAACTCTTCTCTGTGGCATCATTAGGGCTGGTGAGGAGACAAGAGGGAAGCTGGCGTGTACCTCCAATATTCAGGCGCTAGCCCAGCCCCTAATATAGGCTAAGTCTCCCTATAGGACTGCCCTAATTTGGACTGTAGCAGCCTGCATGGAATCTGGAGAGATGAGCATAGGTTACAGGAAGTTTGGAGGAGGCACAAGGAATTTAGCTATGGGCAAATGGTTAGGAAAATTAAGCTGTATTTGGAGAAGCTCTATAAATAATTGTTTTAATAAAAAGCCAGTTTAGTTTCATAAGAATGGAGTCCTTTCATGTTTTTTCCCAGCATGTGGTACATGAAACAGGCCCCCTAATGCAATGGCCCATATGAGCCATATCACCAGCATGTAAAGAACTCCCTACTCACTTCTCTCTACCCCTCCTCTCTGAGTTGATTATCTTTTCTGCACTTCTTCAGGGAACTCAATAACTGCTGCACTATTCTTGTCATATACAAATTGATCCCCAATCCTGCAAAGAAAACCAGGTAGGCAGACCATTGAATCTAATGGGGCTCCATGTGGGTACAGTGGTTGGTCCACAACATTCTCTATACAGAATCCAGGGCCTTAAACGGTACTCTAAGGTTTCACCAAAAGAGTATATTGCAGGGTCATAGAATCCTGCATGTGAGAGAGGATGGGGACAGAGGTCCCTGGTGTGGTTGGGATTGTACAATCTTCAGGTGCTTTATGGGGTGTAAATTCAATGTTCAAAAGTCATTTATAAGTGATAAGAGCACTGGACTACTGGTTCCTGCTCCGAAAAATGTCACGGGGGACAACTAGGGGGACAACGAGAAACCAGACAGCTTGTCCCTGAAGAAGAGATCTTCCAAATGGTGGCAAGAGAAGCAGGTCATTAGGCTATCCCCCACTCCTAAGAGAACAATAGAATCTAGAGGAGAGGGAAGCAAGCCTGGTTGGGAAAACTGGGCTGTCCAAGGACTTGTATAATTTGAACGTCTGAACCTTCACGGTACAATTTTTGCTAATTACAGACTGATAAAACCTAACCCACTCATGCTACAAATTTTGTCAAAATATCATCTTAGCTCTTTTAAGTAATGGTAAACTTGCAGCCCAGGATCTGTATATGGTTCCTTTCATTCATCCTTGTTTACATTCAATAGTAATAAAATACAAAGGAGAAACAAATTGAAAAACATTGCACAATTCTTTTTTTTTTAAATCTGTCTTCATCAGCAGAGACAGCAGTAAACATATTTTTATTGAAGGTTTCAGGGGCTATGAAAGCAATAAATAAAGTGTCCTAATAAATTTATGATCAGAATTCTACCTTTACTGAGAAATTTTCGTGTCCACAATTACCGGCTGTCGTTTATCTCATTAAGTTTCTCTAACCATCAAGTCAGCAGACAGGATCAGTGGCCTTTATTTCTATGGAAGCAAATGAAAGCAACGTAACTGGCTTCAGTATTTGGCTGAGCAGTATTCTAAACCTGATGGCGGGATTGCTGTAGCTGGATTTCATAAGAGTGTCCTACCATCTGTAGTGAGAAACTTCATGTTCATTATTAATCACTATTGCATTTTCCTCCTCTTCCCCTGCTTCTGCCTGATTTCAAAACCACCCCTTTGGTCATTCTTTTACTTGTGAAAAAGAAAAAGCTAAACGTCATAGGTGTAGGGCTGTAGTCAAGGAAACTCAGTTTTTCATAGATTTTAAAGCCAGAAAGGACCACTGTGATCATCTAGACTGACCTCCTTCATAACACAGGCCACAGAACTTCCCCAGAATAGTTCCTGTTTGAACATGAGCATCTCTTTAAGAAAAACATTCAGTCTTGATTTAAAAATTGCCAGTGATGAAAAATCCGCAACAACCATTAGTAAGTTCTTCCAATGGTTCATTACTCTCACAATTAAAAATGTACATTGGATTATGTGATTCCTTTGTCTGCTAGACTTAAGAACCCATTATCAATCCACATTTGTTTTCCATGTTGGTACTTATAGACTGTGATCAAGTTATCCCTTTATCTTCTGTTTCTTAAGTTTCTCTGACAAGCTCTGATTTATCTCAAATGATCCTACCTCACCTCCTGCAAAGCAAGAAACTTCTGTACCTGGTAAGGAGAATACACCATCTATCAACAAGTATTTACAGAATATAAATCCATTGGGCCCTGCTCAATTCTACCTTGCAGCTTGTGTAGTCATTTATACCTATGTAAAATGGGTGTAGAATTCTGATTTACTCTTTGCACAGTATTCCTGGGGGAATACTGCAGCACTGCACAATGCAGAAATTGTGCAGAATTAAAGTTCTGCACAGAATTTCATTTTTTCTCTCAGAATTGGTGCTCCAGAGTTGTTGGCTGCCATTAGGGACTGCTGGACCCAGCAAAACCTAACTCTCCAGCTTGCAGATACAGGACACTGCCTGGGGCGAGTGGGGGCTGGAGGGTTCCAGGCAGCTGTGGTTCCCAGCACGTCCTGGAGGAAGAAGGCAGCATGCAGGAAACTCTGTACAAGCCTGGGACCCATCATCAAACTGTTTCTATCTCTGGGGGGATAGAGGGTGCTGGTGTCTGAGCTTGGGGGACACTCTGTGGCTGGACTATGGAGGATAGGGGGTTCACATGTCTAGGCTGGGGGGGTGACTGGACTCTGGAGACGGGGGTGTGGGTGTCTGAGAACGAAGGGACAGAGTTTTTCCCCCAAGATGTGCCCAGCTGACACCAGACTGAGGTGTCCAACAAAAGTATAACAGAGAAACAGGAGCTGGGTTGTCATAGGGGTTTCTTTAACTCTCTACTCCAGGGGGGAACTTTTTTGTTGTCTGTATTGTTACAGACATACTTGCTGACAGGTATTTTGATTACCAAATTAATTAAATTACCAAATAATTAAAACTGGTGTGATTATATTGTGTTATTTTGACAAATAAAATATGCAGAATTTTAAAATATTGTGTACACAATTTTTAATTTTTTGGCACAGAATTCCCCAGGAGTGGCACAGGTATAAATGGCTGCACAAAGAGCAAGACAGTGGAGAATCTTAACCAAAGGAGGAGGAAAGAGGAATTTATAGTGGCCTATGAGGGCATAAAAAGGAAGAAACCCAGCAAGGGACTATCAGGAAAAATGTCCAGGAACATTTATTAGATGTGGAAAAATCACTAAGGAAAGTAATGAAAGTCACACTGTTTGATTCAGTTAAAAATAAACTCCAATAAAGCACTTGAGAAAATATACTAGAGAATGATCTTAGACTAGCCCCTAACGAATTGAACAGATGTCACAATAAGTCTTTTCCATTTCTGACTGCTGTGATTCTTTTTTCTTAGAGTTTTGAAAGACTAATGAAATGCCTTAAGTGGGGAAACAAGGACACTATGTGATCAAACTCGGTGGACTCATTCATGTCACCGCAGTAAGCCACCCTCTTTGTGTAAGCACAAAGGACTTTTCAAAGCATTTAGGGAAAATGCTGATGAAGGTCAAAGTCTCAGCTCTACGGGACATCCAGCACTGTAGCTATATGAATCAGGTGTAGGCACCATGGGCATGGAGTCTTGACAGTCTGAGGAATCAGTGAACAACTGACACCCATTGCAATTCTCATGACTGCTTGTAGCGGGCTTCACTTGAGGCCAGCAGGCCTAGTGGAGGTTCAACTTGGGATGGCCTTACCAGGCAATCTGAAGAGCTGGTGGCTGAGTTACCCTCTGTCATTCTCTTATGCTCCCTGAGTTCTCTCAGTCAGCCGGAGAAGGAGGGAAGGATAGGGGCAGCCAAGCCTTTCTTCTCCATCGAGTCCTTGCACAGGGCCTATGGGAAAAGGTTAGGAGAGTTTCAGACCCCTCTTAGCTGATACACTAGACCAGCCTTCCCTGGGTCACTTCCTATGTCCCCTGTTCTCTCTTCAGTTTGGGGCATGGCCCCAGCACTCTGCTTCCTTCTAAACTGAGGGTTGTTCACAGTCTCAACAATTCAGACAATCCGCCCGGGCTTCCCAGCTCACTTCCAGTGTCCAGGTGTTGCCCCTTATCTGTGAGAAAATGGGGAGATGGGAAGGTGGACAGACCCCTGGCCTCCTGATCAGCTCTTACCCACAGTCTAGACCCTTCCCTTGTAGATCACTGCATCCCAGAAGCTATTGTTTTCCTGCAGACAGTCCAGTCAAGTCCAGTCTCCACTCCACTTGACTGTCCAAGTGGAACCTTTTAAGCAGGTCATCTATTTGAAGCATGCTCTGCAGCTCCTAAGGCATGGGCACTTTCTTGGCCCAGTACTGCTCAACCACTCCCTTAGGCTCAATGTGGAGTTTGTAAACTCCATTATGCAGCTGAACAGACTTTAAACTTTGCACAGAATTTAAAAGTTCCTCTTTGTAAAAACTTTAGCCATCATGAAGAGCAAAATGATAAATGGATCAATCCTTTACTGGCGAACTATAGTAATTAGATCATATCTCATTTCTTTATTAGAGATAGACTTTGGTGTTTAATCATCATTATATGATCATTTAATCTTCTCCAAGATTTATCTTTATAGACATTGCAAACTTGGGCCCCGATCCTTCAAATGGTTCCACGCCGGTGGACCCCGGACCCACCCAGAACCAGCTTCAGGATCAAGGTCTTGTATTCTGTAGTACAGTGTATGTACAAATGATAATGCAAAGCAAGCTAAAAGAGATACAGCTTTCTCAGGGAATCTGAGGAGAAAAGAAAATATTAGCTGAAAATGTTTAAATCCTATTTAAATAAAGAAATGGCTACAAAAATAAGACCCTTGAAATACATTGTAATGCATGAGGGAGAGCATGCCATATGGTATAAAACAACCTTGGAGAACTCCAATATGCTTACCCTTGTACTAACAAAGACATACCATGTGTTTACCATAACATGAAATTAGCTTTCGTTTGTTCATATTTGAGATAAGCCCCTGAAATCCAAATGTATGCAGTGTGAGGTATGTAGTAAATTAATTTTAAAAGAAATAAACATCATCAAGTAGTTTGACTCTATAATTTTAATCCATGATAGATTTATTTTCTAAGACCATTTTCACTTTAATGCACTAACATTCCCATTAGCTGGTAAAAAGCCATTTCGTAGTTTCATATCATGTCAGCAGTGATAAGACTTCCTGCAATAAGATCAATAAGGCTTACTTTAATGGGACTTTTTTCTTAACCCATAACCTCAACAAAATCATTTTGTGACACAATGATAACTACTGGGAGGAAAATAAAGAGATGTTGAGTCTATCAAAGTTTTCTTAGGGCATGGCTACACTTGCAAATGTAGAGCGCTTTGAGTTAAACCAGCCTTCATAGAGCACAGTAGGGAAAGCACTGGAGTCTGTCCACACTGACAGCTGCAAGCGCACTGGTGTGGCCACATTTGTGGCACTTGCAGCGGTATTGGGAGCGGTGCATTGTGGAGAGCACCTCTTCCCATTCTGGTGCTGTGGCTTGTGGGAAGAGGGTAGAGGATGCTGGGCATTCTGGGTCCTGTCCCAATGCCCTGTGATGCATCGGTTCACATCCCAGCAATCCCTCTGCTTCCGTCCACAATTGGCGCCATCTTTCAGCATTTTTTGTACTGCGTGCTCTGTCTTCCCTTTCGGTCTGTGGGAATGGAGCCTGAACTGCTGAGGAATATGCTGACGAGTCTCGCCAGCACGTCACGTTTGGCAGTCGAGTTATTCCTTAAGATCCAAAGTGACAGTGAGGACTCCGATGATTATATCGACTCGAGTAATGCACGACACGAGATTGCTTGTGGCATTCATGGACGTGCTCACCACAGTGGAACGGCGCTTTTGGGCTCGAGAAACAAGCACTGAGTGGTGGGATCACATCATCATGCAGGTCTGGGATGATGAGCAGTGGCTGCAGAACTTTTGGATGAGAAAAGCCACTTTCATGGGACTGTGTGATGAGCTCGCCCCCACCCTGCGGCACAAGGACACGATATTGAGAGCTGCCCTGATAGTGGAGAAGCAGGTGGCTATTGCAATCTGAAAGCTGGCAACTCCAGACAGCTACCGATCAGTTACTAACCAGTTTGGAGTGGGGAAGTCGACCACTGGAATTGTGTTGATGCAAGTTTGCAGGACCATCATTCGCATCCTGCTCGGAAGAACCATGACTCTGGGTAACATGCATGACATTGTGTCTGGCTTTGCACAAATGGGTTTCCTAACTGCAGAGGGGCGATAGATGGAACACATATTCCAATTCTGGCACCAGCCCACCTAGCCTCCGAGTACGTTAATCAGAAGGGGTATTGTGGATAACCGTGGGTGTTTCATTGACATTAACGGAGGCTGGCCCGGAAAGGTGCATGACGCACGCATCTGTCAGAACACTGGCCTGTTCAGGAAGCTTCAAGCCGGGACTTTCTTCCCAGACCAGAAGATCACCGTAGGGGAAGTTGAAATTCCCATTGTGATCCTTGGAGACCCCACTTACCCTTTGATGCCATGGCTCATAAAACCCTACAAAGGGAACCTTGACAGCAGCAAGGAGCAGTTCAAAAACAGGCTGAACTGGTGCAGAATGACTGCGGAGTGTGCTTTTGGTCGTTTATAGGGCCACTGGCGCTCTCTGTATGGGAAGCTTGACCTGGCCAATAACAGCATCCCCGTGGTTATATCCACATGCTGTACCCTCCATAACATTTGTGAAGGGAAGGGTGAAAGATTCACTCAGGCATGGAACTCAGAGCTTCAACACCTGGAGGCTGAATTTGAACAGCCAGAGGGCAGGGCTATTAGAGGGGCCCAGCACGGGGCTGCAAGGCTTAGGGATGCCTTGAGGGAGCAATTTGAGGCTGAAAGCCACCAGTAATGTCTGCTGCCCTGCATGGGAGTGAAGTGCAGTTGTTCCAATGTGAGTAGGAATCTGTGTTTGCTACGTATGATACACTGACTTGCAGTGCCTGTTGCTTTCCTGGGCTAAGGTATCTTTTACTTTATGCAATAATAAAGAATGTTTTCAAAGCAAAAAAATCCATTTATTGAAAATAAAATGCATTTATTGAAAAGAAACACAACTGCTTGGGAAACAGAAAGGGCAAGAGGGTGGGGTGGGGAACTGAACAATCACAGATTTGCGTATGTCCTGTTATCATACTCAGCCTTCCTGCCTGGAGTGCTGTGCAATGAGTGCTGCACTTCTGGATGGCTATACTGCATGGTGATGGGGATTGAGTGCAGTGGGTAAGGGCAGTGGTGAGCTGGAGCCAGTTCTCACTGGTTCATGCGAACTGGTTGTTAAATTTAGAAGCCAGTTTAGAACCGGTTGTTAAAGGGGTAGGCAAACTCCGGCCTGCAGGCCACATCCGGCCCGTGAGACCGCCCTGTCTAGCCTGCCTGAGCTCCCTGCTGGGGATGCTCCCCCGGACCTCCCCTGCCTTCCCCCCTCTCGCAGAGCCCAGCGCTAGCACTCTGGACTGCATGGTAAGGGGTGGGGCTGCGAGCTCCAGCGGGCTGTGCGGCATCCATACACACTGCCCTGAGCAGCATGGTAAGGGGGCCGGGCCGGGCTGGGAGGAGGGGTTGGATAAGGGGCAGGGAGCAGTTGGAGGGGGCGGACGTTCTGGAGGGGCGGTCAGGGGACGGTGAACGGGGGGGAGGTTGGGTAGGCGTGAGAGTTCCGAGGGTCTGTCGGGGTGGTGGCGGATGGAGTCGGGGCAGTCAGGGGACAGGGAGCGGGGCAAGTTGGGTAGGGGGTGGGGTCCTGGGGGGCAGTTAGGGTGGGGGGTCTCAGGCTTGTACTCACCAGGTGGCGCTTAATAACGGGTTCCCTACCAGCTTGTCGGCGGCACTTCGGCGGTGGGTCGTTCACTTGCTCCAGGTCTTCGGCGGCACTGAAGGACCCGCCGCCAAAGTGCCGCCAAAGATCTGGCAGGGAACCGGTTATTAACATTCTGGCAGCTCATCACTGGATAAAGGTCATAGTTTTCAGGGCTGGGTGGTGAAGCTACAGGTTTTTGGAGGCAGCTGGTGATGATAAGAACCCGGATGTTGGGGAAAGTGGGTTGGAGGTGACATGGGGGCACAAGGGAAAGAGTTTTGGGACAAGGGCTGTGGGGGGGGAAGGGCGGGTGTGGTAGTGCTCCACCTGCATGGCTAAAAGTGCCTGGATAGAGTCCGCTTGGCGCTCCATGATGCTTACCAGCCGCTCCGTGGTTTGGTGCCGGTGATCCGCATTCTGCTAGCGGTCTCTCCTGCCACTCCAGCGCTTTTTGATTTTCATTAAGGGAGTGCTGCATGACTTCATGCAACATGTCCTCTTTGCTTCTACATGGCCTCTTCCTAATTCTTTGCAGCCTCTTGGCCAGTGATAACACGGATGGTTGAGATCTCAAGGTTGCATCTGTAAAGGCAAAATGCAACACTTAACAGAGACAGCATTGTTCACACCAGACAGAGCAATGATTCCCCTGTACTTACGGAGGGCAAGTGCAGTCTACACAATAGCATAATTTGCCCATCCCAAAGCGAGCGCACATAACCCACGGGAGCCCCAAAATGGTGAGTAAGCACATGGTCAAGAGGGATTGATTCTTTCATGGCCGTAATGTCCTCTGGGTTTCTGTGCCTTGGGGAGAGCCAACAGCTGCAGGGGGGGCCCTATACTGAACACTGTCTCCTCATTTTCCACAGGAGTTCGTCCTGGAAGATATCTCGCTGCTGAGGGTGACCTGGGAAGCAAGGGAGGGTCTTCTACTACAATGCGGTTTCTGTCCTGGCCCATATGCAGCTTGCCTGTGTGCAGCAATGGTCCCCCCACCCCTCATGGCACAGTGGCACGGACATGTTAGCCTAACTGGGACAAGGACCACAGTGGCTCTCCCATGAAACCTGCACAAGCACATTGCCCAAGTTCTGGCTGAGACCTTTGAAGAGATCACTGAGGAAGATTACCGCAATATGAGAGAGCACATCAGCGCCTTATTCCGCATCTAGGCTTGCATGCAGACCTAACCCTCCTTGCCCCAACAGCCCGCACTGAATAACTTCCTTCCCAAAATAAAAGCCGCTTACCTCCTCTGGTGTTTGTCCTTCCCCAAGCACCGGCTGCCATGACTGGCTACCTTCCTCCTGGCTTGAGAACAGCTCCTGGCTGCGTGCATCTAGGGATGCTGGGGTGTCTTCCTCCTCCTCATCACCCTCACTCCCACTTTGCTCCTCCTCCTCCTCCTGCCTTGTTGGACTGGGCTCTGAAGTGTCCATGGTGGTACTCGGAGTGGAGGCGGGGTCGCCCCCAAGTGTCGCGTTCAGCTCTTTGTAAAAATGGCAGGTCGCTGGGGAAGCACCGGAGTGAGTGTTTGCCTCACATGCTTTGCGGTAGGCATTCTGCAGCTCCTTCACTTTAACCCTGCACTGCAGAGCATCCCAGGCATGGCCCCTTTCCATCATGTCCCTTGATATCTGCCCAAAGGTATCGTAATTCCTATGGCTGGAGCGTAGCTGGGACTGAACACCTTCCTCCCCCCAAACACTGATGAGGTCGAGCACCTCGCCATTGCTCCATACTGGGGATCGCCTGGCACGTGGAGGCATGGTCACCTGGAAAGATTCACTGAGAGCACTCCATGCCTGGCTGAGCAAACAGGAAGAGGATTTTCAAAATTCCAAGAGAATTTAAAGGGCAGGTCTGATGGTTGGTCACCTGAGGGCAGGGCAGTAGAGTTCAAACTGATGACCAGAGAGGCTAGAACAGGCATTGTGGGACATTTCTGGAGGCCAATCAGAGTCCATTAACAAACCAGGGCATCCACACTGGCGCCACGGCACTCCAGCGGGGGCGCATCAAACATTATTCTACTCGCCGAGGTAGAATACCAGGAGCACTCTAGCTGCGGAGTCAGAGCGCTTTACGTGCCTTGCCAGTGTGGACGCATCGTGAGTTAGAGCTCACTGGGCTGCTTTAATGCGCTCAAACTCACAAGTGTAGCTGTGCCCTTAGTGAGGCAGGATTAGTTCAGACCTTCACAGCATGACAGTTAACAGCTTTCTATCAGCAAAAGGCTTAGCACAGTCAAAGACGGTGATAGACCTTTTCCTTTCTCTTCAGGAGTGCCAGGCTTTGTTGCTACCCATAATAAGAAAAGAGAGCAAGAAAAAAATGTTAAATGTTAAAAATCTAATTCAGAATAAAACCAGCAACTAACAGGGTTTGTCCTTGGGAATTTTAGCGTATGTAATAAAAAACAGCTTCCCACTCCCAAAGAGCAAGATCTAAGCGGGCCAAATGATCTGCTAGAAGTATAATCCATTTCTGCAATGGGAATTTGAGTTCAATAACTGTGCTTTGTCCTTGACTCCTACACCTTTGGACAATAGAGACCCTTGTGGAAAGGCAGCACCTTGCATTAGTGTACTCACAATGAATTAAAACTAAGTGAGGCTGGATCCATCAAAACATAATTGTTATCTCCAAAACATCTATCTTTCTCTCGTACACATACACATACACATTCTCTTCCACTCAGCTCCTTAACTCTCGACCACATGATCTTCTTCACCTGGTCCCTCAAATGAATTCTTCTTTGCAGCTCCTCTTATCAGAGAGACACTTTCTCCCTGTTTTCGTTCCATGGACTCCACAGTACAAACCCCTCTGCCCCACCTCTGATAGATTCTTGGTTTCTCACTGCAGAGTCAGGCCCCTCAGACCATTGAGCATGAATCCCAAATATCCTGCTTTAATCTGTCCTTGCAAACTAGTTTGTACCATTTCCAGTGCAGGGCCATGTATTAAGGCATTGTACCATCACAAACAAATATGCAAAGATAAATTCAAAGGGTGCCCTCTGATTAACCTCTAAACTGAAAAAAGGATCCTTGAGAAATGGCACTTAGCTTGACACAATGGCTGAATTTTGAATTGCCAGGTTTGAGAGGTAAATACTCCAGTTTTCCTGTGGCAGTCTATCCATCTGTCGCTGTCCATGCCTCAGTAATATTAGCCCCATAATAATATCCCAGTTCATATAGTAAGTGGACACTACAGCCCTCTGGATATAAGCACTTACCTCTATACTGTAAGTGTAGTACATAAAACTGATGAAAGAAACAGGGGAAGGAAATTTCATTTGTTTCTATTAGAGTGAGTCTCTTTATAATGCTTTTCTGGGATCCATTCATTTTACCGTTACTTTAATCTATGTCAGGGGATACTTAGAAACCAGGCTGTTCCTGAAGAAAACCCATGCAAAACCCATCCGCAGCCTTCATATTTCACTGATGTATAATCCTTATAAAAGCACATCCTGAGAATGTAAACATCACAGCTTTACTTTAAAAGATCATGTTCTAGTGACTAAATTCCTCAAAAAATTGACACAAGACTGTGTCTAGGAGTTTCTGAATATATTAAATGCTATTTGTAAAAAGCAAAGCTGTGTTAAAATGCCTATCTGCCCCCTGCTGCTTAACAGTATTAAAGATTAAAACCAATTGTTTTGTGTACTGAAGAGTCTGTAATGGCTTCTTGAGATGAACATGTCAGCATATTAGATAAGGCTTCTGTAAAATTTTTGTTGCCATGGACTGCTGACTTGGGTCATTATACACTTAAATTGAGTTATTGTCATTGATATATAATGAAATAGAGAGCCTTTGGCCTCTTGTAATGTAGCATACCTTTTAAAGAATGAGCCCCTCTGACTGATTTATAAAATTGTTCTACTTGCAGTCTAGTTCCGGGTCTTAGGTGTTTCAAAGTGATTTAGATGAACTGTCCTAAGAGATCTTGTGTATTTTAAAAGACAGATAGCAGAGTCTGGCATTAACCTGCTTTCAATAATCTTTGATTCTTATTGAGTGACTGTGAAAGATATACCTACATTATGGGCCTCTTCTCTCCTGTAATCCAAGAATGTTTCATTTTGAAGTGAGTGTTTTTAAGGACTCAGATTTTTTTTTCTGAGTCCTATAAATTATTTGTTCAGATAAAAAAATGAGATTTCTCCTAACATCTAGCCTTTAACAAATGTATTGTCTCTTTCTGCTAACAAAAAAACAGTTATTATTACCATATCACTTCTAACTTGAAACAAAAGGTGAACATTGGAGAGATCAGATGACAGTAATGGTGAATTGCTTCTCATTAACGCTACTCTTCCTCAACTAAAATATACATGAGAGGTGAAATCATGCTCCCATTGAAACCAATGGGAATTTTACCATTGATTTCAGCAGAGCCAGGATGCTACTGCATATGTTTTCCACTGGTTGTTCCCCTTAAGTATACCTTGTTCTAATAGGACAAGTTACATAAATTGACATATATGTGATTTTATTTAGGTTATAGTCTTTTTATTCCCCCCCACTTAGCCTACAAAACAGCAAAGTTGTTGCATTTTTAGTCATAATGCAATGGAAATTCCATGGTAAGAACTAAAGAAACTAGAACCAGCAAATACATAGATATGCTCTAAATGGGCCAGATTTTCAGAAGAACTCAGCATATTGGGTGTTGAGCACCTTTGAAAAATCCAGTCATCAGCTTCACAGTGGGAGATGCCAAATACTGAGCACTTTTTAAAATCTGACCCCTCTTGTGGGTGCTGAGCACTTGAAAATCTGGCCCTGAGCTTTCTGAAAAGCTTGTCCCATATAACCAGAGGTTAGCATTGCTCTAGTCTGAAGGGGGGTGTTAGTCATGATCACAAGTGAGCCTCGGGAGATTTCTGCCAGGCCCCCTAGTTCTCAAACCCAGGCCGATAGGGCTGGTGAGAAGCCTTATCCTCTGCACACTGAACTACCAACCAGTGATGAAAATACCCCACCACCAGAAGCTACACCTGTGACTCAGCATGGTCAGGAGACTAACAGCAGACTGCTGATTGGACACCACTAGGTATAAAGCTTCCTGTTCCTGTCCTATCCCTGGTCTGAGCAGTTAGCTGCTGGGCCTGTCATTGTCTAGACTGCTGAGACCAAGCCCTTGCTGCCTTGTCTTGTTCCTTCTACCATGCCTCATCCCTGTTCCTGTTAAGATGCCTTGTTCTTGGTTCCTCACCCTGACCCAGTTGCTGACTCCAACTTGGCATGACTTCTGCCCTTTGACCCTTAGTGTGACTGTGACCCCGACTCTGCTCCAGCCACTAGATCAGACAACCAGTTTTATGGGCCCTGATAGTTTCTCATATCTCAAATAGAGTGCTGCATATGGTGATCTCTCCACAGCTTTTATACCACTCCAGACAGGGCCCTCTTCATATCTAACGACCTGATATTCAAGTACAGTTTGGAATCAAGACATACATATGTTTGCATTTATCCCTGAATTTAAACGTGGTGGCCATTTTTTAAAAAGTTAGACTCTAAAGGGATTGTTTGACTGCAAACAAGTGTGTAATGTGTACAATGCCAAAAAAAGTCTTAAAGTATAATTGCTAGAATAAAACATATACATTAATAAACTTTATATACATTTTAAGGAAAAAGATGACCTACTCAGGGAGACAACGAATATTGATCTCTGGGAAGTACAGATTTCCCATTCAGCAAAATTCTGTTCGAGTTTTATTCTTCATATGGAGAAATAAACTCATTGAGTTAATCTGGAACCTTTTTAGAGCTAATAATTAAAAATTGAAAATTTTATTTCTGTTCTATGATAAATATAACTCCCAATCAAGATGGATGAGACAAAACTAGAGAGGTTTGTTAGATGATTTAGGTGGGAGAAGCTACTATATCAATATATTACTCTAAAAGGCCATGCATCATTATAAAAAAGGTTTTATAATGAATATGTTTTCATACAGCCTAACTTATTTCCCCAGAGAGCACTAACAAAACCCCTTTAAAAAAAGATTATTTTAAGATCTCAGCCTTGTACCATTTCAGAGAGGAGCAATACAGGTATTAGCAAAAGTTACAGTTACAGCAACTTTATTTTTAATTGCTGCTCATAATGCCAGATTTACATATTCTTAATAAATCTCAATGACAGAACTGACCACTAAGCATTTGCAGACAGGGTTGGAAAATTAATTATGTTCCTTTCCCAAAAAAAATCACTTAGCATTCAGAACACTTGCATTGTTGTCAGAGATAATAAATTTGATTAAGCTCCTATAAATTACAAAGTACAATAACTCATAGGCTGGTACAATTGAGCAGATCCTGTTCACTGAAATACTGCTTAAACTAATACTTAAGTATAATATAAGAGAGTTCTAAGAAAATGTATCAAGTCTGGGGAGAAGCCGGTCTTTGTTCTCTTAAGGAGGTTTCATAGTTTTAAAGCATCAGCTCATGGAAACTATCTAGAACTGAAGGTTTGGGGGAGGATAGAGCTTTAATCATAGCTGATACATTGTCAAGGATTAATCATATCATTGTTTGCCTACAGTTTATGTATAGGGCTGTGGGTTTTAGCTGTGCTTGCTGAAGATATAAAACAAAACTTCCATATATCTTGCTGAAAAGCAAGAATGTCCTGCAACATCCTGGCTCAAGTGTCCATCGTGTTGAGATGGGATGGTAGATTCATACATCACTGGAACACACTGGTGAGAAACCTGTCTTCTGGCTGGAAAACTTTTGCAACTGTGGAGGCTATCAGGGCTTAAACGATCATCCACCTTTGCTTATGCAAAGCTCCAAGGACTGGAATTATGTGGGCTAAAGTCTAGATATTGACATGGATGATCTTCCATTTGAGAAAAACAGCTAGGTATTTGGTGCAAACGCTTGGTGCTATACAAAGGCTAAAGGGCAAGATATTGTTTTATCAGGATAGGCCTATCTCTACACAAACCAGGGTGTTGCTGAATGAAACCAGCAGATCAAGACATGAATATAGATGTCTTTCAAGACTGTCCTATCAACTTTCCTGCTTTTAGCTCGATGCACCTGATGAGCAGTTCTCAGAGGCAAAGGGAAGAGTGCGTCTGGAATACTTCTGGCCAGCTGAACCAGGTGGGACTTTACACCAACAGTATGCCATGCCTCAGGGAGCTGATAAAGGAGGACAATAGTTAGCACCCTAAAAAGGGGGAAGGGATAGCTCAGTGGTTTGAGCATTGGCCTGCTAAACCCAGGATTGTGAGTTCAATCCTTCAGGGGGCCACTAAGGGATCTGGGGCAAAATCAGTACTTGATCCTGCTAGAGAAGACAGTGGGCTGGACTCAATGACCTCTGAAGGTCCCTTCCAGTTCTAGGAGATAGGGTATCTCCATTAATTTATTTTATTTAAAAAGAAGACATATTGCCAGCATTGCTTGATAGCTGGCAATTCTTAGCTGCAGTGTGATCAAGCCATAACCATACACTGCGAGAAATCTAGCCCACTAATCTTTTTATCATTAGACAAGAGTTCCTATCCAAGGGCCCAGATTTGGGTAAGGATAAAAATATTCAAAACAATTCTCAGGGACCATGGGCAGTTCTGAAGCTGGAGTTAACTGGGGCCCTCTCAAGCCAAGCCTGACTGCTGCATCGGATTCAAAGAGGACTTGTTCAGTAAAGACAAAGCATGAGTTGTCTCAGACTCTGGAATGGTGTTTAGGAAATCCCAGAATTGGGGACCTCATTGTCCCAATCCCACACATAAAGCCACCGTGCAAGTAGGTCCCCAGAGTCAATGGTGCTGGATCCCTGATACCAGGTTCACTCAACACAGGTGGATCAAGCACTTCATTGCCACTTATGCGCAGCACAGGTTCTATGGTGACAAGTCCTTAGTACCAGATTGATCAGCCCAGATGGATCCAGGGACCTTAGTGCTGCTCATATTGGGCACAGAACCACTTTAGCAAACAGATCTCCAAAGTCAGTGCTGGACTTACACAGTATCCGATTTAGTCAATGGGACCTGAAAACCCTCCCCTCCTTTCCTACATAATCATTTTAAAGCCTGTGTTTCACTAGAACATTGCTGAAGATATCTTTTCATTCCCTTTGAATGTTTAAAAGCATTTCTATTTACTTTTATTTTTGTACCATTTATTTTCTATTTTTCATTGTTAATCTCCTATACATTGTCTGACACATAGAAACAGCGGAAGAGCAAGGAAACATGACCTGATATTGCATTTAAACATGCAGTAAGTTTAAATGTTCCAAATACAAGCTATTATTTATCATATCAGTTAACATTTATGACTTAGCTCCTGTAAAAGCCACGTTGGCTATGGTACTGCTGTTTGAACAGGACCACCATTAAGTACAGGAAAAGCAAATGGAAGTGAAAAGTCTCGTGCCCAGTCATCTGCACAGGCTCTGCAAAGCTCGGGACAGCCCAATCTTCCTCTACTCCAACTAGACAACAAGGTGATGACACCACCTCTTCCAGAACTCTACCTTATGGCATCACCATGATTGCTGGAGGAACAAGGTTGTCATACTCTTCTTGATTCCCAAAAGGAAAGAAGAAGTCTCTGCCAATGTCAGGTTGAAGAAAAGTTGCCATCCAAAACCCACACTAGTGTGGAGGGAGAGAAGAAGGTTCTGGCCTGCTTGTATCTAGCCTGTATAGACATACTCCTTGTAGGTAGTCCTCAGCCTTTCCTGGCCAATTATCCATATAAAGCACATCTAATAGGTATTTCTCATCTCAGCTTACTGCAGGCAGGAAACACGTAAGAGTGGTGCTAGAGAAAGCCATCACCTGGCAGCCAGCAGGAAACGCAGAAAACCACTGTACTGATTGCAGGGAGATCCCGTCTCAACAGGTCAAAGGAAGGGACAAACAAGTGGTAGAAGAAGAAGAACAACAGGACAAGATGTAGAACAGGAGACAGGAAAAAGGAAAATGTAATGGGGAACAGACCATAAGTGGAAGAAAAGCCAAAAAGTGAATGAATAGAGAAGGAGCAGAATGAAACAGTTGCAGAAAATGGGGGAGAAAAGAAGATCCCAGTGGGGGAGGAAAATAAAGACAAAAAACTAAAACACAGCAAAAGAATTTCCTGCCAAACTCAGCACCTCCTGTCAGTCATGGGCAGGGAATGCTGCCTCTAGGAAAGACAATGCCAGTATCAGGAAGGGGCAGGAGAGTCCAGGGAGCAAATTTTTTTAGAAGAATCAATTCTTTCTGAAAAAGAAATGTAAAAAGAAGCTCTTGTGAGATGATACCATCTCACTTTAAAAGGAAGGCTAGAGCTGGAGGCTCAGGGAATAGATCCACAAATCTAAAGGGATATTTGAAGTGCATCACACAGTTTAATAGCCCAACATGCAAAATAGTGCTGTGTGCAGTGCATTTTTAAAACATCCATCCAAATTATCAGCACTATTCCCAGAAGTTCCAGCTATGGTTGGTGCTGCTCCTTTGAAGAACATTTTGTGGAGAGGAGACTTTTCTCCATTTTGTGAGGGGGTGCTGCTGGATGATTGCAACAAGTGACCACATAGTAGGTTTTTTTACTTGTATGAAGGCCCCAAGGAGAAATGTCAGAAATTTCTCCAGACACGCACAAGAGCTCATACACAACCTATTTTCACACACTCACCTTAACTATTGCAAGGCGGCCACCATTGTGGTGAAACACAATAACCGTATAGCAGTACACAACAATGCTACACTGCAGTTTAGAATGTGAAATGTACAGTACCTTATCTAATTGAAATTACAGGGATACTTTAAGTTAGGACAGGGGTTCTCAAACTGGGGGTCAGAACCCCTCAGGTTATTTCCGGGGGGGGGGGTCGCAAGCTGTCAGCCTCCACCCCAAACCCCGCTTTGCCTCCAGCATTTATAATGGTGTTAAATATATTAAAAAGTGTTTTTAATTTATTAGGGGGATCACACTCAGAGGCTTGCTACGTGAAAGGGGTCACTAGTACAAAAGTTTGAGAACCACTGAGTTAGGATGTAATAACACAAGCTGTTATTTGTCCCGGAAACAAGAGTTAAAGTCTCATGTCACAGGATCTCTAATAGTTCACAAGTGATCAGAACCTTGATTTTGTTTCATCTGAAAGATTCTTTAGAGCATTCTATGTCTTCATAGCATGCCCTTCATTGTAGAATCTGAATGCCCTTAGTTGCCGAGTATCCCCAACATAATGCTAATGGAAGAGTGACAAATGACAAATACCATTTCCTGTTGCATCTGGGTATGTGATAGCCAGCCATCTAACCTAGACAAGGAGGGCTGCCTCCCACCTGCCCTGCCCCTAGACAAATCCAGATACTTTGGCTGCTGCTGAGGTGTAGTTTTGATGGTCATGTGAGCCATGTATGGAGATCTACTTTAATTAACAACCTTAGCATAGTAATAATTGAATCATGATGAATGGAGCTCATGAAAGAGGATTGGTTTTTGTGAGGACAAATTTTGATGTGAGACCAGAGGCTCAGGAATACAAGTCTAGGGGCTGCTTCTGGGTGTGGCTTGGAACAAAGAGCAGAGCCTTAGCATTTAACACAGGACTCATGGCATGTTTAATAGGATTCTGCTTCTCACTTACTGCTAGTGAAAGAATAAAACAAAGTATGTTATGTGTTGTAGTGGGGTAAACTCCGGATCCCAGTGTTGCTAATTGTCCTGATTTTATTGTTAACCTCATGATATCTGTGGATTGTTTTAAAGCCCCAGCTACTGGACTCATGATGATCTCAGCTTTCATAGAAGAAGTAAGTTTAGTCCTACTGGTTGCAGAGAAAATATTGAACATGTGAAGCAAGTGTACCCTAAAGTCTCAAAAATCAAACGGCAAGGAAAACTCAATACTTTTTTTAAAAATCTCATGATTTTTGGAGGATGGACACATGATTTTTGAATGTTTTGGGCTGGTGATACTGAAAGTGCCCCCTGTTTTCTCTCCCAAACGAGAAAATAACTCAGTGTTCTAGTTTAGACCCTTCCTGACATCTTCAATGTCATAATCAGGGCCGGCTCCAGCATTTCTGCCACCCCAAGGAAAAAAAAAAAAAAAAAAAAGCCGCGATCAGCGGTGGCAGTTCAGCAGCAGGTCCTTCGCTCCTAGAGGGAGTGAGGGACCTGCCGCCCCTGAATTGCCGCAGGTGCCGCCCCTCTCCCTTGGCCGCCCCAAGCACCTGCTTGTTAAGCTGGTGCCTGGAGCCGGCCCTGGTCATAATATAAGAATCTACACAGTAAAGTAATTATAGAGAACTTAATTAGATTGTTATATCATTCTATGATTCCTGAGACATCCTCTGTTACAAATCTGGCAGCCTCAGAACACTTATGTACATTTATAGATAAAGCAATTTAAACAACAATTCTAAAGAGAACAAGGAGGCCTGGTGGCATCCCCATAAAATTTAAATGATTTTTGAGGGCACCAGAACTCTAAGATGTATTTATTGCTTTACTTAATTTTCTTAAAATTTTAGAATACATTGATCTGATTTTAAATGGCAAATGAAAAACTAATGTTACTTATCAATTAAGGGCTAAATTCTGTTCTTAGACTGAGCCCTGTGTAAAGAGTAATGCGCTACCCCAGGAGTGGCTCCAGGGCATCTCTATTGCACTGGAAGGAAGTCATTTACTGCAGCCCTGAAAAGGCTGCAGTTGATTTCCCTCTGTACATCAAATCATCTCTTCTTGGGCTGGGTGGCAGTGGAGACATAGCTCTGTCTACTCCTGGCCCCTGTCCATTTCCTTCCTGCCCATTCATCTGTGGAGTGGACCAAGGGCTCACACGGTAGTTTTGTTTTATTTTTAGAAGTTATGTAGGAGCCAGAGGGATTGTTTTGTCTTGCAAAGAGAACAATTCTACACTGACAAATTAATGAGCTACACCAGGCATTTTCCTGTTTCAGTAGAGGACATGTGGCAGTTTTTTTCCTTGACACTTCCAACAGGTGTGTAATTAAGTCTGATCCTTTGCTAGGATATTCCCTTTCCATTGATATTTCTAAGATTAAAATAGTGAGGTCCCTGGAGAAAGGTGCATCTGAGTTATACCTTCCATGTTTCATTGCACTGACTGAAGATGAGTGAATGCACCAGGGAGAGCCCAGCAATTCCAATCACTTCCTTTAGGTATTAAAAAAGGCCTTCAGCATATCTTTTGAAACTATACTAGTAATTACTCAACTAGTCACTCCCCATATATCCCTATTATTCTACACAGATAAAGCCAGAGAACTGTGATTGGTATTAAAGAACCAGCTTTCTAGACAGTTTAAGTAACAAAGTCCTGGATAATTTATTAATTCTGTTGTTCCCACCAAATGGATGGAAATAATCAAAGAATCTGTTCATAGGAACAGAGCAGTGTCCATACCTGAGAAGACTATTGGTCCATCTTCTCCAGTGTTCTGTCCCAGCCTCTTTGATGTATTCTATGTTTCAGGGGGAATCAAATTTTTAAAGAGTTCAAATTCTAAGAGTCACAATAAAATTGTCTTTAGTTGTCTCATTCCTGTACCCAATGGGCATTTCTCCACCAACAAAAAAAACAACCCCAAATCATACCAACCAATTTGCTAAAAATTACCATGATTGGCAGTCTCTAGACATGGGAAGTCTAAAACTTGAATATCGGGGCTGTTTGTTTAATTACTGTATTTTGGGGGAGCTTTAGAGACCACATAAAATGAGTCTCAATCCAAGCCCACTGAAGTTAATGAAAAGATTCCCATTGTTTTCTTTTGACTTTCGATCAGGCACAATAATAATAAAAAAAACACTGAAATGTTCAAAAGGAGCCTAAGGAGTTTAGGCACCCCAATTCCATTGCATTTCCTTTGAAAACCCAATCTAACTAAGGCTATGTCTACACGCCTCTGCAGTTTGGACAATGGGGGTGTAAATAGCAGTGTGCATCAAAATGTTGCACTGTAAATCCCCCATATGGATGCTGGGGGCCTGAACTAAAGGTTCCCAGTTCTCATTAATGTTGTCCTGTTTGAAGAGAACTACACAAACTAGGAACCTTTTAGTTTGCGTCCACAGAGTCCATACTGGAGAGTTACAGCGCAGCACTCTGGTGTGCACTGCTATTCATACTTCCATAGTCCACACTGTGGGGCAATGTGAACAAGCCCTAAGTAATGCTTTGAGCAATTTCAATCAAGAGAGGTACCCACTATTCATCACAAATACAAATTCAACTCCTCTCCTGAGATGCTCCATAGATTGCTATAGGTCAGGACTGAGATGTGCTGACACAGATGTGTCAGAAGCTTGAATAGCACTTGACGCAATGCTTCCAGATCATATTATTTTTATGTTTAATTATCTTTCAAGTGCTCAAAAATGTGTTGAATATCTCACAAAAACAAGGAAAGCTGTGAGCCCTGCCCAAAGACTATACACTCCAAGTTTGTTGTGGCACAAGAAGAGGGAGTCAGAAACAGATATAAAAAGTTGAGAGTGAGGACATGCATGACAATAATAAGATCAGCCTAAGTGCGTAAATTCCTAGGACATCCCTTGGGGATCCCTAAGTTCTTAAATTCTTTTTGAAAATTAGACTTAGGCTCCTAGATCAGTTAGACATTTCAATGCCTCCATACCTTTTAAAAATCTGGGTCTTAGAGATCTTGGGTTGCAAAGCAATATAGGCCCAATCTAATGCCCATTGAGTGGTATACTCCTATTAATTTCAATGGGAATTGGATCAGACTCTATAGGTGCAAAGTAAATTATATACTTATATCAGATGTACTCAGATAAATAGTTTACAATCCTGTTTCACTTTTCTATGCAAAAGAGAATTAATTCTGTTATTCCAGCTTCACTCCAGGATCAATTAAGTGTTTTACAGCTAAAGCACAGGATCAGAGCAGTTATTTATACAGATATTTGTTAAAATGAGCTGCATTGTTTTGCAGAATGTTAAGACAAATTGTTGTGCCCTTTACATTCATTTATAGGTGACAACGATATGAAATTAATCTTAAATAGGTGTTCACTTTTCATCACGTAGAAGCTTAAGTAGTTAGATTCTCTCAACCAGGGAGTCTTTTAAATCTTCTTTTTATTAAACATCAAAACAAAAATTATTGTTGTTTTTCCTTTCTTTTTCATAAATCCTATAATCTTTATGGGGGGGAAGGGAGAGAAGGAAGCCAATCTGTCAAATAAGAAACAAGTCAGTCTCTAGTGAGGGAAAGACTAACTAGCTTAACTGTCTCCAGCCTGCCAAGTGCTGTCTCACGCTGAGACATTAGTTAAGTGTCAAAGGCAAGTCAGGTTTCTTTATCGGGGTACTTAGTTGTACACAAGTAAAGAGTGCATTATTTTATAATCTGGTATTTTAACTTCCTGCTTCATTGTGCTGTTCCAGTTAAAAAATATATTTAGGACATAAATGTCATCTTCTGTGTCATCAACCAAAAATCTATTAGAATTTTATTAGAAAATAAATACCAAGACAGTAGAGCTACATTTCCTCTCTTATGCTGTGCTAAATTGCTTGTGAAAGTGATATATTATGATTTTACACGGCAGACATGCAAAAAGACTAGAAGACAAGCCCACATACTCTGTACATTAAATGATAATGTTGAATTGGTGACCAGGCAATGAACATCTCCCTAAAACTCCACCCATGATGTACAAATTTAGCTTTAGTAAGATATAGAGAAATAGAGAAATAATTTCAACCCAGGACAACCAATAAAATGACACCAGTTAACTCCTGTGTTGGTATGTCTGGGCCATGAGCTATTATGCTTCTTTTTTAGAAATCAGTTTTTCAATAACCAATAAACAAGATGGAATGTATTGCTCTGTTTCTCTGGTTGGGAGGTTCTCCGTTAATATAAGTGAGAGAAGATTTGCAATGTGACATTCTGCCCTTTGTTTTATCACTGATGCCACCTGAACAACTCCAGTCTCCAGCCTTCCAGTCCCAACATTGCTCCTCCAGTGATTAGGTGTGAAGGCAGGGCCTTGACCATATTACCTCACACAGCCAACTATCAGGACAACTTACTTTACAATTTAATCTCAAAGCCACATCAAAAACACCAGCTAAAGTCAAGACGGCCCTTTTCTGAACTAGTGCGCCTCTCAAACAGTACCTCAGACACAACCTTTCTAAAGAACAGCAGCAACAGGTGGTGCAAAACTATATTTTGGATCGATAGTGCATTTCTTGACAAATAGACAGCTTAGATCTGTGTCCCTTAATCTCTCGAGATCAGCTCTCGCATGTCCCTCAGAACAACCATGTGAGTCAAAAGATCCTTCTTCATTACAACAGGATACATTGTGGTCATGGACAGTTTAACTTACATTTTATACCATTGGGGCTACTTGAGCTCCCATCCTGACCTTGTGGAGATCAAGAACAAACGGTGTGACACATGGTTATGGACTCTGCTCTTTATCATCTTGATGGTGGATATATGCACTTGAGGTCTCTGAATGCTGGTGCCATGATAGAGAGCCATATGCCAGAAGAAGTTATTTAGCTAAACACTCAGGAGATCTGAGGTGAAAGATGGGTCCTGCAAAGGGATAGAGCTTCAATTCATACGGCCAGAGAGACTCCTGGTATAAAGTAGAAGCCAGAAGTGATGAAATTCACCCCTGTGTCAAGGGTCAGCAGAAATTTAAGTGAGATGGTGCACAAGCCCTGTGCTGGCTGTCTGCACGGGGGTGGATTTCCTGAAAATGCAGCCAGTGGAGAGTCTGTAAAGGTGGATCCAAAGAGCCAAAAATGGGCAGGAGAAGTGTTAAGATTGGTGTGGAATTTTCAAACGTAATCTAAGGAGATCTCCTTTTAATGATGTAAGAGAACATCGATAGTGCCCATCCTCTGCTCTGAAACCAAAGGACTACCCAATAATATACCCACTACAGCCCTCAGCCTGATAAAGAGAGGGAAGAAGGGCATTGCAGCATGCTCAGAAGATAGAGGCACTGATGGACTAAGGGCAGGAATGGGTTCCAAAACTGAGGACATCGCACTGAGGACACCCTGCCAGCAGCCCTCTTTCATCTATATTGAGGGGACTGCAGCTTAAGCACCTCTGCTGATCTCAACTATGACACTGTCATGGGGAGAGAGGCAATCTCTCTGGTAGCCAGATCCCAAACCATCTCCATATGTGCTGTTTCCATGTCCTGCTGCTGATGGTATGTCAGTGGAGAAGATGGCCATGTTCTATTAGTAGTAGTAGTAGTAGTATGATTGTTAATAGAAGTAATTATCTGTATAGCCATAGCACCTATGAGCCCCAGTCCTGGACCAGGAACCCATTGTGGTAAGCACTGTACAAACACAGAACAAAAAGTCTGTCCTTGCACAAAAAAGGTTACAATCTAAGTATAAGACAAGGGACAACAGATGGATATAGAGAGACAGATGGGGTACTACAAGTGAACAGTGAGACAATAAAGTGATATGAGGAAAATCAACTTCCATAGGCTGCAGAAGGTCATTAAACACTACCAGATGCTTTACACCCTAATGAAACTTCAGGTGTGAGGAGCAGAAGCCCGCATTCCATAAATAATAATGCCCTTGGATTGTGAGGAAAGGAAGTAGAAACACAAGCATATATAGAAATCAAAATTCACCTTGCAGAGGCCACAGTATATTGATTATGTTTGTTCAGAAGCAGAAAAATAGCAAGAATTTTATAAGAACTTGCATCCCTGTTGTTATAAGAAAGGCTGTTTGTGTGCTAGCTCACCAATGCACCAGAGAAGTTGTTCAAGAACAATTAATCTTTGCATACACTTTCTTTCTATCCTACTGCCAAGGCAGTGTCAGCTTGGGTTATGTGCCTCAGAGGCAGCTTTAACTTCTTTTTTTTTTTAAATGATCTACATCTTTCCTTCATAAATCAGTATTCTTGGCTCATTTGTGCTAGTGCCTATTCCCCCTCATTCTTCACTTCTGCTTTGGCTTGCCTCTTTCCTCCCCAGTGTGCTTACTGAATAGCACTCTGTGTGCCAAGAAACCTGTTTTGATGAATACAGAGTTTGTTCACATTAGAAGGGAGAACTATATTGCATAATTTTCCATGTAACCTACACTAAAAATCTACCTTACACTGGGCTTAAGTCTTTCATGAATAGGAGCCATTCGCATGAATAGTATACTTTCTTTTCCAATAGAAGGTATCCCAAACTTTGGAATTCAGCCATTTTATTCCATTACATTGCTTAATTTGTATTATGCAGTATGTGCTAGGATGGCACAAGGTGACACCTTGTGGACCATGTAATGTCATGACAAGTCCAGGCTTTAATGAGTAGTATTTGGATTTTTAGACTGCAGGCCTGTCCTACATAAACATCTGAACCACAGCTGTGGTGATTACTTTGCATATACTATAGCTATTTATTTCTGAATATATTCTTATTCTCAAGGCAAACTGTTAAAACAATGCAATTGGCTACATTTTTTTCAGATTTTCTCAATAACTTGTTTAATTTACCATGACCAGGAGTGAGCAATGGAAATCACAATAAAATGTTACTGGAAATAATGCAGAGATGAGGAAAGAACAGCACTTTTTCCATGCCTCAAACAAGCTGTGACCCTTTCACAGGTGGAGAAACTGAGACATGGGGCAGAAATGTGGTGATTTTCCAATGGTTGTGTGGGTGCAAGTGGCATGCTTGTTCTCCAAATAGGATTCAGTATATTGTCACCTCTCTACTGAGTGATAGAAGATGTCAGGGTTTTGCAGGATGGTTTCCAGTTGGAGTAGAAATTGTGGTATCAGGGTCTTTTCTTTGTGAAACTAGTTTGTTTACACTCTATATACCAGTCCTTAAACAGAAGTGGTCACAAACAGCATGCAGACAATACCAACTTTTAGAAATCTTAGCTAAAATACCACGGAGCCAAAATACCGTCCTCCAGGAATACTTAAAAATAATTGCATACTGCTTTAGCTAGTTCCTTAAGTACCCTTGGGTCAATTTCATCGGGCTCTGCTGACTCGAATACATCAAATGTATCTAAATATTCTTTAACCTGTTCTTTCCCTATTCAGGTTTGTGTTCCTTCCCATTTGTTGTTAATATTAATTATGTTAAGCATCCGGTCACAATTAACCTTTAGTCTTTTATTACTAGAGATAGCTAGATCAAAACTAGCTTGAGTATGTCATCACATGCTGCAATCACACCTCCCAATTGCTGTGTCAATATACCTCTAGTGTAGACATAGTTTAAAGCCTTTAAAAATGGTGGTTGTTGATTGTGTTAGAGTCTATGCTTCTCCCTAGGTTTCAACATGACCAGTTAAGAGATTTTAAAGTTGTTAAACTCTACCCCAGTAGGAGTTAAGAGGTGTTTCAAAATCATGTTTTGTCATAATTGAGAGAGACCCTGGGTTGATCATGCCAAAGTCCTCTCAGTTCCCTATCAGTTGAGAACTCCCAGAAGGGTTGGTACTCAATAGGGATTTTCAGAAGTGTAGAGAGGTGGGGGCCTCTCCAGGTGTTGATGATTCTTTAAAATATTTTTTTAATTTCTTTTAGCTCCTAAGCTATTGAATACACTTGCTTCTAAGTTTCTAGAAGTGTAATTTCATTAATGGGTCATATTTGTTCTCACTAAAATCCAGTTCAGCTGAAAAAGTGAGTGCAGTCTTAACTTTGGAATCACTCCTGGAATCCCTCATAGTGCATTTTAACATTCTATGTGCAGAACAGAGTCTAGAAAGCTGTTTTTTTAAAACTATTTACATACCAATACCCTCAAATTTGGCATAACATTTTCTTCACACAAATGCCTACATTTTGGATATTTACAGTATTCATGCTGCTGACCTCCTTTGTAAACAGCTTTGAAATCTATGGTGAAAGTGCTGTATAAGAGCTGGGCATTATTTATTTTGTTATTTACCTGGAATCCAACAGGGTACCTCTACCTGTATAGACAAAGGGTCCCAAGAATTGATTGAGTTTTGGCTTTTACACCTAAGGAAGAGAATCCTAGGCATATATGGTCTGATTCTCCACTGCCTTGTACTTTGTGTAGTCAGTTACACCTGTGCAAAGTGTGAAACAAATCAGAAAAGTAGCATTTTCCACCCTCTTAGTACAGGTGAAATTTACTGCACAAGATGCAGGACAGGATCAGGGCCTGTGTGTTTAAGAGGCACTCTGTAGTAGAGAGTTACCCATCAGACACCTTATACATGAATTATGATGTGGAACAAGTGATTATTAAAGAATAAAAATAACCAACTAAGAAATAAAAATAATTACAAATATGGGTGCTATCATCTCCTTTACTGTAAACTTCAACGGAACAATCACATAGTTAAAATGGAACAATCATCAAATAGTTCATTCCACAGTGAAGGCCATTTTTGTGCAATATTATAGCATTAAGAATGTTAAGCCAACTTAATGTCAGTTTTGGTAACCACCCCCTAGTGCTTTATAATCTAAAAAAAAATAAAGGTTAATGCCAACATTTCCAAATTCAAGTCCTTAAATTTAGGAGAAGTGTGGGCATTCAGCACCCTTGAAAATCAGACCACCTATCTAAATTTAGGCATACATTTTTGAAAAAGTGAACTAATTCTCCTTCCTGTTTGAAAAATGTCAACCACAAAGAACTCCTGGTTACATACACAAATATAGGTGATGTGATGATATCTCCTGTTGTTCATACAGGGCCTCACTTACACTAGTGTAAATCAGGGTAACAACATTGAAGGCAATGGAGTTTCACTGATGCCAAAGTGGTGTTAAATAATATCAGATTCCAGTCTGGTGTAGCAGCAGTAATACTCAGTGGTGCTGGAAAATTTGTATAGTGGGGATGCTGAGAGTCATACCAAACTCTAAACCAGTGGTTCTCAAAGCCGATCTGCCACTTGTTCAGGGAAAGCCCCTGGCGGGCTGGGCCAGTTTGTTTATCTGCCGCATCCGCAGGTTCGGTCAATCACAGCTCCCCTGGCCGCGGTTTGCCGCTCCAGGCCAATGGGGGCTGCAAGAAGGGCGGCCAGCACATCCCTCGGCCCGCTTCCCGCAGCCCCCATTGGCCTGGAGCAGTGAACCACGGCCAGTGGGAGCCATGATTGGACTAACCTGCGGAGGCGGCAGGTAAACAAACCGGCCCGGCCCGCCAGGGTGCTTACCCTGAACAAGCGGCAGACTGGCTTTGAGAACCACTGCTCGAAACCCTGTATATGATGGACACCACGTCAAGCCAGGGGCTGCAGCAGCACCCCTAGTTCCAGCACATATGGTAATACCCAGCTTAGCAGATTTCTTTTCCAGACAATCTAGTGCAAAAATGATGAACCAACTTTCTTACTACATAATTTACCTATTAGAAAGAAGGGACTAAATGAAGTATGTGTATACATGTGCATAACTTTTGTGTACTGCAAAAGTTACCTGTCTTTTACTTTCTCATTTATTAAACTCTTATTCTGACAGATTCTTGCACACATGCTTGGACAATTTTTAGAAGTGTCATCAATCTAAGACTGCAGTTGAGCTGCTCTCTCGCCTCTGTTCAACCTGTGAGCGAATAGTTTCTTTTAATAAATGAGTGATATGGCTGGGTGTTATTAACCTTTTGTAACATTTAATAGATAGTCATAACACATATTAATCATGAACAACTTTACAAAGGGGTTGATCCTGATGGGTGCTGAGCACCTGTTGAAGTCCGTGGGATGAGAGTGCTCGGTCAGCACTTTGCAGAACTGAATCCAAAAAAGTTGAACCCCTTTCTCCTGTGAAGCATTCTCCCATCTATTCCTACACCTTCCCACTTCCAGAATGTTAACAAAATAAGCACAGTTAGCTAGAGAAGTACACACTGTGTAGGGGAGGTATATTTTTCCACTAAATGGACTCTCAGGCTTTGTCTCTGCTTTAACAGCTAAACTGCAGATAGGAACACTGCACTAGATTTATCTAAGGTCATGTCTATAAACCTCTAAGCCAATTATAAACACACGGATGCCTGAGAGAAGTCAAAAACATGGAGACCTGGGAGAAGGGTTGGAATTTGGGGAGGGGCTGGGCTGTTATAGCAGGGATAAAGGAGAGACAAGACAGAATTGCAGGGGCGAATCAAATCAGTATCTTAGATGTCTGTATACTAATGCGAGAAGTATGGGGAATAAGCAGGAAGAACTCAAAATGCTACTAAATAAACACAGCTATGACATAGTTGGCATCACAGAGACTTGGTGGGATAATACGCATGACTGGAATATTGGTATAGAAGGGTACAGCTTGCTTAGGAAGGACAGGCAGGGAAAAAAGGGAGGAGGTGTTACCTTGTATATTAAAAATGAATACACTTTGACTGAGGTTGAGATGGAAATATGAGACAGACGTCTTGAAAGTCTCTGGGTAAGGATAAAAGGGGTAAAAAACAAGGGTGATGTCATGGAGCTGACTGGGGAGATATCTGAGCCATTAGCAATTATCTTCGAAAAGTCAAGGAAGATGGGAGAGATTCCAGATGACTGGAAAAGGGCAAATATGGTGCCAACCTATAAAAAGGGAAATAAGAACAACTCAGGGAATTACAGACCATTGAGCTTAACTTCTGTACCCGGAAAGAAATGGAGAAAATAATTAAGCAATCTATTTGAAAATTTCTAGAAGATAATAAGGTGATAAGTAACAGCATGGATTTTGTCAAGAACAAATCATGTCAAACCAACCTGATAGCAAACAGTGTCAAACCAACCTTGACAGGGTAACAAGCCTTGTGGATAGGGGGAAAGCAGTAGATGTGGTATATCTTGACTTTAGTAAAGCTTTTGATACTATCTCACATGACCCTCTCATAAACAAATTAGAGAAATGCAACCTAGATGGAGTTACTATAAGGTGGGTGAAAACTAGTTGGAAAACCATTCCCAGAGAGTAGTTATCAGTGGTTCACAGTCATGCTGGAAGGGCATAATGAGTGAGGTCCCGCAGATCAGTTCTGGGTCCAGTTCTGTTCAATATCTTCATCAATGATTTAGATAATGGTATAGAGAGTACACTTATAAAGTGTGTGGACGATACCAAGCTGGGAGGGGTTGCAAGTGCTGGGAGGGGTTGCAAGTGCTTTGGAGGATAGAATTAAAATTCAAATGATCTGGACAAACTGGAGAAATGGTCTGAAGTAAATACGATGAAATTCAATAAGGACAAATGCAAAGTACTCCATTTAGGAAGGAACAATCAGTTGCACACATACAAAATGGGAAATGACTGCCTAGGAAGGAGTACTACAGAAAGGGATCTGGGGGTCATAGTGGACCAGATGTCCTGATTTTATAGGGACAGTCCCAATTTTGGGGGGCTTTGTCTTATATAGGTGCCTATTACCCCTCACCCCCTGTCCTGATTTTTCACACTTGCTGTCTGGTCACCCTCTCTGGTGGTCATAGTGGACCATAAGCTAAATATGAGTCAACAGTGTAACACTGCTGCAAAAAAAGTGAACATCATTCTGGGATTTATTAGCAGGAGTGTTATAAGAAAGGCACAAGAAGTAATGCTTCCGCTCTACTCCGCGCTGATTAGGCCTCAACTGGAGTATTGTGTCCTCTTCTGGGCGCCACATTTCAGGAAAGATGTGGACAAATTGGAGAAAGTCCAGAAAAGAGCAACAAAAATGATTAAAGGTCTAGAAAACATGACCTATGAGGGAAGATTGAAAAAATTGGGTTTATTTAGTCTGGAAAAGAGAAGACTGAGAGGGGACATGAAGACAGTTTTCAAGTACATAAAAGGTTGTTACAAGGAGGAGGGAGAAAATTTGTTCTTCTTAACCTCTGAGGATAGGACAAGAAGCATTTGGCTTAAATTGCAGCAAGGGAGGTTTAGGTTGGACATTAGGAAAAACTACCTAACTGTCAGGGTGGTTAAGCACTGGAATAAATTGTCTAGGGAGGTTGTGGAATTTTCATCATTGGAGATTTTTAAGAACAGGTTAGACAAACATTTGTCAGGAATGGTCTGGATAATACTTAGTCCTGCCAAGAGTGGAGGGGACTGGACTAGATGACTTCTCCAGGTCCCTTTCAGTCCTATGATTCTATGATAATAAAACAAATAATCAAACCCATAAGAAAATAAGAAACCCATAAGAAAGATATATAGGCAAGCAAGCAGGGTAGCACTATAGGCTACAGAACACAGAACTGTTCAGAAAACTGCAAGCAAGAACGTGCTTTCCCAACCACCAGATTACCATTGGCAATGTCGAAATGCCAATAGAGACTTTGAGGGCCTGTAGTAGTGCAGCCGCCCCACTCCCGCAGAAAAGGGGTTAAAAGCAGCCCTGGAGTGGCCTGGAGCAGGGAAAGGCTAGGCTGACTGGGGAAGGAGCCACAGCTGGAGCCACGCCCCAATCAGGCCACAGCTGGCCCTATAAAAAGGCTGTGAGCCAAGAGCTCAAATAGAGTATCTCTAGTTTCTGAGAGAGAAGGACCTGGCTGCCTGGGAGCTGAGAAGGGTACCTGAGTGCAGCAGTGCTGAGGAAGGGTAGAGGGAGCTGGGGAGCTCCAGCCTGATGAAACCCCAGGCTGCAGGCCTTGAAAAGGGCCTATGAAAGGTACTGGGGCTGCAGAGGGGCAGCCCAGAGATAGGCAAAGACAGCAGGTCCTAACCTCCCTTTACTGATGATGAGTGGTTTACAGACTGCACTGCAGTCTGCTCCACTGAGTGGGGGATAGATGAAGACTGGCAGTAGCCACTGAGGCAAGGTGGGGATAGAGGGTTGGAGGTTCCCCTGGCTGGGGAGACCCAGATTGTGGGTTACTGCTGAGGGCAGAACCCTGACGTAGAGGGGCACTAGGGTCTGGGAAGGACACAGGTGCCAGTGGCAGGCAAGACACCGGCCTGCAGAGGGCACTCTGGGCTGGAAAAGCTAATTCCCAGGACAACCAGCAGGAGGCGCTGTGCTGGTGAGTCATCGCCTCGCTACAGGGACCCAGCCTATCCCTTGCTCTCCTGGCTCATGAAATCATACATTGGCCACCCTGACAGCACCAAGAAAAGATTCAGCTACCAGTTAAACTTGTGGAGAATGACAGCTGAATGTGCTTTTGGTAGATTGAAGGCACGCTAGTGGTATACACTCATTAGATTGGATTTCAGTGAGAAAAATATCCCAATGGTTAAATTGCCTGTTGTGTCTTGCATAATATCTGTGAGACAAAGGGGGAAAAGCTTGTACCAGGGTGGATGGCCGAGGAGGAGCAGCTGTCTGCTGATTTTGAACAGCCAGACATAAGGTTGTGTAATGATTGTTGTAAATTTACAAGCACTGCATGCTTTGAGTACCACTATGCATTCTGCAATGTGTGTTGTGAACTAACAAATATAATTTTATTCTCCAAAAATTATAAATTTATCAAGTGGCAAAAGCAGTGCAGAAAAACAATGTGGAAAAAACAACAGACAATGCAATGAAAACTTTAAACATAAATTCGTGGACTGGGACTTGAAATTGGAAAGGCAGCAAACATTTTTGTCCATTTCAGTGCACAAGTATATTGCATTGTGACAACACATATACCAACTGTGATTCTCACGGGTCAGTGTATGTGAAGCTGTGGTTTTCCTTGCTGTCTCCTGGCATGGAATAGTAGGGGTAAGGATGGGCCCTCAATGCCTCATGGAATGTGGGCATGTAGGGTGCAGCTAGTATGGAGTTCTCCAAGAACTGCAAAGGGTGGGGAGTCTGGGATTTTTAGACCTGTAGGTCAACCAAAGATCTGCTGTATTTGTGTTTGCTGCTGAGAAGTTTCATTATGTCCTGGTGCATCCCCATCTACTTTTCCTGCTGGAAGAGGGAAGATCCTTTCATGGATTGAGAAGTGGTTAAAAGACAGGGAACAAAGGGTAGGAATAAATGGTAAACTTTCAGAATGGAGAAGGGTAACTAGTGGTGTTCCCCAAGGGTCAGTCCTAGGACCAATCCTATTCAACTAAATGATCTGGAGAAAGGGGTAAACAGTGAGATGGCAAAGTTTGCAAACGATAGTCAAACGATAGCAAATGAGTCAACAGTGTGATGCTGTTGCAAAAAAAGCAAACATGATTCTGGGATGCTGTTGCAAAAAAAGCAAACATGATTCTGGGATGTATTAACAGGTGTGTTGTGAGCAAGACACGAGAAGTCATTCTTCCGCTCTACTCTGCTCTGGTTAGGCTTCAGCTGGAGTATTGTGTCCAGTTCTGGGCACCGCATTTTAAAAAAGATGTGGAGAAATTGGAAAGGGTCCAGAGAAGAGCAACAAGAATGATTAAAGGTCTTGAGAACATGACCTATGAAGGAAGGCTGAAAGAATTGGGTTTGTTTAGTTTGGAAAAGAGAAGACTGAGAGGGGACATGATAGCAGTTTTCAGGTATTTAAAAGGGTGTCATAAGGAGGAGGGAGAAAACTTGTTCACCTTAGCCTCTAAGGATAGAACCAGAAGCAATGGGTTTAAACTGCAGCAAGGGAGGTCTAGGTTGGACATTAGGAAAAAGTTCCTAACTGTCAGGGTGGTTAAACACTGGAATAAATTGCCTAGGGAGGTTGTGGAATCTCCATCTCTGGAGATATTTAAGAGTAGGTTAGATAAATGTCTATCAGGGATGGTCTAGACAGTATTTGGTCCTGCCATGCGGGCAGGGGACTGGACTCGATGACCTCTCGAGATCCCTTTCAGTCCTAGAATCTATGAATCTATGATACTAAACTGCTCAAGATAGTTAAGACCAAAGCAGACTGTGTAGAACTTCAAAAAGATCTCACAAAACTAAGTGATTGGGCAACAAAATGGCAAATGGGAAAGTGTCCTACCATGGAGGATGAAACAAGTCATCCATCCCTAGAAACCTTCAGAATAGGATTCCATGAAAGTTTCATAGCGATCTCTCAAGAGGATACAAGGGATATCCCTATGTACATAAACAAACTGCTCTATATGACCACCCTCTGCCTAACCCAAGAAGAGAACGAAAAGCAGATGCCAACTCTACCTCTGTTTGTTGTACCACTTCTTGTAAGCTTATGAAAGGTCCGACCGAAGGCTGAATTCTTGTAACTAAGGCATGGTCTACACTACTAAGTTAAGTCAAAGTAAGTCGCCTTGTATAGACCTATTTTTGCATGTGTCTATGATGAAATTTGTCTCTGCCCAATGTAAGCACCCTGTTATCCCAAAACAGTAAAACCACCCATCACCACCACCCCCAAATAGCATGCAGCTGTGATCAACTGACTGAGGTCAACAGAGTGTAAGTGTAGGGTTGACACAGATCACACAGTCCCTAACAGGCTTTCAGCAGCTGTCCCACAATACATCATTCCCTGTGACAGTGACACTCTGGTTACAATTTTAAATTCCACCATCCAGGGGTCACAGAGACTGGAAGCTGCTGGAGGACTGTTAGTGTAGACCAGGCCTTAGTTATAAGAACTCAGCCTTGAGACAGAACTTCCTGCAGTTCCTCTGTGTACTTTGAATCAGCAAGACTGTGTCTGGCATCTAACTAACCTCTGTGTGAGGAAAAAATACTGGCATTTCTTTCCAGAGGTGCAAGTTTGCAAATCTTTCACTGTGGATTAAAAACTGACCAGTTATATAGGAACCATAATACAACTTCCAGAAACTCACTAACCTGTTAATTTGAAATACTGTATTACAATTAAGAATAATGGAAGCAGACTTGAGTGGTAATAGCTAATTTAGATCCCATCATTTTATATGTATAGTTGGGATTATGTTTTCCATGTGCATTACTTTGCATTTATCAACATTGAATTTCATCTGCCATTTTGTTGCCCAGTTCACCCAGTTTTGTGAGATCCCTTTGTAATTCTTCACAGTCTGCTTTGGACTTAACTATCTTGAGTAGTTTTGTATCGTCTGCAAATTTTGCCACTTCACTGTTTATCCCTTTTTCCAGATCTTTTATGATGATGTTGAATAGTACTGGTCCCAGTACAGACCCCTGAGGGATACTACTGTTGACCTCTCTCCATTCTGAAAATTGACCATTTATACCTACCCTTTGTTTTCTGTCATGCATCCAACGAAGTGGGCATTCACCCACGAAAGCTTATGCTCCAATACATCTGTTAGTCTTAAAGGTGCCACAGGACTCTCTGTTGCTTTTTACAGATCCAGACTAACACGGCTACCCCTCTGATACTGGAGAAGATAGGCATTCCTCCACCTAACTCACCCACAGGGCTCAATCCAGTAAGCATGTTCAGACTTCACCTATCAGATTGGGCCCTTATGGAAAAGCTTGCACAAAACAGCAGGATAGGGAGAAGGATTTCCCTCATAACTTTTAACCCAGTGGGTAGAGTTCCCACCTGGGATATGGGAGACACATCTCCCCCACCACCCCAATCCCCCAAGCCCAAGTCCTCCTTCCATCTGAGGGGAAAAGAGGGATATCAGCAGGGATCTGTGACCTCTCAGGTGACTGGCCTAACCACCAGGCAATTCTGATGTGGGGGGTCCCTCAGTCTTTCCTGTTGAAGCTGTTTGTAGGTATATAGACTTACATTGGGCCTGGGTGAACTACGGTTTTAAATTGTTTGGATGCTAGCATGAGTGATAGACCCAAAAAGACAAAAAAAAATTGATTTATGAGAAAGAAGGGTTGTTTGTGTTAAATCTGTAGTGATCCTTGAAATGTCAGCATTATCTTATTTAAGGTTTGGTTTGAGGTAATTAAAAAAATTAAAGTGGTTATTTGAGTACCAGGTGCAGTAAATTGGTTATATAGGTTTGCTTAATTTATTATAAAGAAATGCTTAGTCCAGTAGTGAGGGAGAAATATGCAAACAAGACGAAACCCTTGGAGAGGGGCCCAACTGTTAATCTGGTCTTAACCAGGCTAGAGGACAGGGTTCAGCCCTAAACTACCTCCTCTGGCTTTAGTTAACATCCAATAACCAGCAATGACATCACTTATTACACTGTATCAAAGGCAGGGTTTTTAGAGGTTTCTTTGTCAAAGCTTTTCTTTACCCCTCTGGAGTCATACCATGATGGGAAGCCTGATCCTGTTGTAGTTGGTGGCCATTGCTTATAACTATAGTGTTGCTGGGTTATAGACTATAAGTGTTAATATGCTTGTATTTGTCTTTTGGATGTGATCAACACCAAGTGACCTTTGGACAAATAAAGGAATACTTGTGTGGAAGCTATATATATTTATTAGGAAATTATTTCCAACACTGTTCCACTGTGGATAAATAATTTAAAAATTCACTGAACTAGAGTCACTGGCCCCCGGGTCTCCCACCTTCCAGGTGAGTGCTCTAATTACCAGGCCACAGCGTCATTCTCATGCTTGTTTGTTCTCTCTCCCCAATGTTGAAGCTGTTCTTCTGGGGCTAACTAATGAAGGAATCATTGGACCAGAGAGAGAGGAGTGGCCTAGTGTGCTGGCTTTTGTGAATCCCATTCTGAGGGTGCCCCTCTCTCGCATTTGTTGTAAAGGGAGCCTTGGCACCAAATTCAGGCTTTGTGAATCCCAGTGATTTTTCTAGGAGCCTAAAACTTAGGCAAGTCATCACTCAGCATAATCATGCCTAAGTTCTTTTAAGAATCTAGCTTCTTACTTTGCTGTATTACTTTTTCAACTGCTGTCTGGGCAGTTAAAGTCCCCCACTACTACCAGGTCTTGTGTTTTGGATATTTGTTGTTTATTCTAGTCTCAGTCATCTTCTCATAATTATGCCTAATTTTGAAGGAAAAAGTGTGATTATTGCAGCAAACTTCTAAAATCTAGCATCAGATGTATATTGGTATGTTGAGACTACTTAAAATGATAGTCCAGTCAGTCAAAACCATTAGAATCAATTTGATCTATTTTGCAACAATCGCTTGCATCTAGTAGTGGCTAATTCACACAAACAAGCTGATAGCTGTAAATGTTTGCAAGTGTAATAAAACCGAATTCCCTGTGTCATATGCCAAGAGGCGATCACTTCAAACAGATTAGAGCAGAGACCATTCTAGTGTATACACTAGTGTAATCTCTTCCTTTCCCTCATGTCAGAAAATGCCAGAGGTCAAATATGAAACTGAAAAGCATCATAATTATTCATTCAATGAACTGACTGCAGTTAGTGAAATTTCCCACTCAGTTATGCCTGTAAGATCAAATACAGCACTCAGGTTGCTGTCAGTGCTCCTTTAGCTGAATGCAGTCACTGTTACCCTGTGTCTGTTCTAAGCCTCAGGCAGACTGAGATGGACTGACTGGCTCCATTTCTCTGTTTTCTGTCAGTTCCTCTGTCTCTAAATAATAGAAAATCTCTCTCAACTGTTCCTCCTTTTTCCCCCTCCCCCCGCCCATCCAGCCTTTCTCTGAGCAATGCAATCTGAGCTGTAACACAAACAGAGCAACTAGTTCATTTTTTGCCCCTATTGCAGAATAATGAAAAGGAGGGAAACAAAGACTAGCATGAACTTTTGAGATTAATCCCTCTTCTGTTTTCAGCTGTCAGATTTATTTCTTCTTTGTAGCTGAATCAGGTCATTATACAACAAACCTTTATTCTGAATGAGAGATTTAAAACTCTGATTTTATTTATTTATTTTAAATCACGGCATAATATTCAGAACAAAGTAATTGGCTGTAGTTTCATCTGGATATTTGTAAGGGGCCTCCTATCAAGTTCCACTAAACCTTTACTGACCCTTTCCATTTTACTGAGTTCCTAAGAATCTCCCTCTATTGTCCAGACACACAGAATTTTACACTCCGTTATAATTAGATCTCCACATCTAAGACCTCATATTTTAACTGAGCCACTTTAAACAATCAGAAGAATTAAAAGGTCTTTAAAGTTGCTTTGTAATAATAATAGTAATAAAAAGGAAGAAAAAATCTATAACTTAAACAATTGTCCTTGACATAGTCTGCATTATTTCTACAAGAAAAAAAAACCAGAAAAGCAGGTAATAAGGAAAGGTTTACAGACTTAATTTAACTACTTTAAAACCAACAATAAAAGTACAGTAGTTAAACAAGAAGACTGAAGGGGCATGAGGTCATCAAAGGTATGTTTCAGTGAAACAGTCTCATTTCCACTTTGTCTACACAATAGAATGCTGTGTATATTAAGTGATATAAATGCTGCCATTAACAAACCAAAACAAAACCAACAGTTCTCAGTGCTGTGGTTATGTTCTTTGAAAACTGGGTAGATTTTTTTCCAAACATGCCTAGAATACCTAGCGTAGATTTCATATTGATCTATCTCAGTGTATCTTACCTTGATAATATGGATCAGAAAACAAGAATCATGGGAAAATAATATTGTATTAGGAACACAGTCTCTAAACCGTAATGAATGGATATAAACCTTCCTTACTCCCCCCTGAAATGGTTGGGATTTCATCTGCAAAGAGTGAAAGCATGGTAGCAGTGGTGGAATATGGCAACATATGACTTTTTGCTAAAGAGTAATGAGAACTTAGGTGTTGCAAAGGTGCAGCCTTTCAGAACCCTCAGACATCTCTTGGTTTTTTTACATTTTCCCATGGCAATATATTAGCATTTTTTTAAAAAGTTTACATGAAATTTGTGTTTTACTATACAATTAAAGTCAATAAAGGTTGTCGATGCTCAGCACCTATGAAAAATCAGATCACTTTTAGTTAGGTGTCTAAAACTGGATAGGAAACATTTTGGCTGATGTCTCCCATAGGTACCAAATGTCAAAGAAATCTTGCTCAAAAAAAGGCCTCATGCATCCCAAAGTCCATCTCTGGCTCTTCTGTAGACTTTTTTACTCCCCGGTGAGCTAGTACCATTTCCAGTCAATCTCATAGACCAGAAGAGACCTTTGTAAACATCTAGTCTGACTTCCTGCACATCACAGGCTACAGAACCTCACCCACTCTGATAATAGGCCTATCAACTCTGGCAGAGTTACTGAACTCCTCAAATCTTGACTTAAAGATTTCAAATTACATAGAATCCACCATTTACTCAAGATCAAAGCAGCAAGTGACCCAGGCCCCATGCTGCAGAGGAAGGCAAGAAAACCCCAGGGTCTCTGCCAGTGTCACTTGGGGGGAAATTCCTTCCTGACCTGAAATATGGTAATCCGTTAGTTCCTGAGCATGTGAGCAAGATCCACCAGCCAGACACCCTGGAAAAGAATTCTCTGTAGAATTTCAGAGTCCTCCCCACCCAGTGTCCCATCTCTAGCTGCTGCAGATATTTGCTAAAAGCAGTTACAGATGGGTCATATGCAACTTCCTCTTCCATCCCTCTCAATATATTTATTAAGCTCAGTCTTGAAAGAAGTTAATTTTTTTCCTCCACTAGTCCCCTTGGAAGGCTGTTCCAGAACGTCACTCCTCTGACGGTTATGAGCCTTCATCTAATTGCATGACTAAACTTGTTGATGGCCAGTTTATAATCATTTGTTCTTATGCCAACATTGGCCCTTAACTTAAATAACTCCTAATCCATCCATCCATTTCTAATATGCCCATCACCAAAGGATCTCGCATCTAGTCCTGGCCCTGTTACTAGTTTGCTATGTGGTGTTGGGCAAGTTACTTAATCACTTGCGACTCAGTGTCCCCATTTGTAAAATGCTCTAGGCTACTCACCCTGAAGGCAAGATGAACAAAAATGTCCATTGCCTGTCCTTATAGTGCTGAATTTAACATACAGGCACGACTTTCTGTCTGATCAAGAATGCACTGAAGACCTCAGCATATGCAGAGGACCATTGCAAAACACACGATTCAGTCAAAACATAAAAGAAAACATTTTATGAGAACTCCTCCAAGTAGTCCTTTTCTCTCATAATGGCTGAATGTTGCCCCAGTTTTACTGTTACTCCAGGTTTAAAATTGGCTCCTGATTTAATTTTTGACACGGGAAGGAGGAATGTGAAAGAAATGGATTACTGCTGACTGAGAGCATATAGATCTCAAATGCAATGTGGGTGTATAATACAAAAGATAAATCAAGCAGAGTGAATCTCACTGCACTTGGGTGGGAGTGGCAAGTGTTGCTATCAAAAGCACCACAATACACATATGCATGAGGGAATTGCACAACCTGCAAATTCATGCACAGCTTTGCCTCCCTGGGGCCATCTTGCACTCCTTCCTCCACCTTTCATCCTTCCCACCACCTTTCATCCATACCAAACTTTACCATGTCTTCCTATGTAACACCTTTTCTTTAAGCCTCATTCTCATTACAATATACCTATTCCATAGCCTAATAGATGTCATGTTATATCCATATTAAAAATATATTGTCCTAAGACTCAATCTAAAATTTGCACCTTAATTTCATCTCCTATTTCTTAGTTAAATCCCTGAGATATGAATTTGGTTCTAGGTTTGCTCAGACTGTTGCACACAATTCCAACCCTCATGCTTCTGGCCCAGTTCTGGCCCCACTCCTACTTCTCCTTCTGAGAAACCAGAAGGGGTAAATTCAAGTCCAGTTGGGCTGTGGTACAAGTACCATGGTAATCAGTTAGATCCTGAGCATGTAGGCAAGACTCACCAGCCAGACACCTGGGAAAAAATTCTCTGTAGTATCTCGGAGTCCTCCCCACCTAGTGTCCCATCTCTAGCTGCTGGAGATATTTGCTGTCATCACTGTACTATGCACCTGATGATTAGTATTGATGGCCAGATGCATGGTGATATTTTACAGTCCCGCTGTGGTGCTTTGATAATGGACGAGGCAACATTTTTTTTAAAGAATGGAAACTTGCACAATTTTCATAATTTATTACGTGACATAACTCAATAGCAAGAGACGATACGTAGATATGACTCCCGATGACATGTCATCAAAAAAGCAGAGACTTTCTGTGTATCACTGCACCAGAAAAAATAATTAAAGGAAAAAGTAAAAAGTCAGAGCTTTTTATGTGCTCTCTACAATTCAGGAGTAACTTGTGGAAGTTTATCCATTTTGTGGCTTTGAATACAATATCAAACTTCCCATAGCCAAAAGTCTCTAGCTCTCAGCTGCTCTAGTCCTTTCAGCAGGTAATGATGAATACTATATATGAAAAATACACTGCAAAAGATAATAATAAGCATAGCAAGTGTCGCCAGGGTGTAAATTGACATCCTCTTTTCCATTGATCCCATCACCAGGCAGTTGTAAGGACCTGGGCAGAGCTTGGTGCTACATAATATGGAGGCGCTATTGACCCGTGGCAGGTGATCACTGAGTAGAATAGACAGGAACACTGACTGGATAACCAGCTGCAGTAAGAAGTTAAAAAGGTACAAGCTTAGAAGTGACTTCTGAATGTGAAAGTCTATAATGCGAACACTCTTTTGGCTTTGGCTTTCTTCTTGGACTCCTACCATTGAGCTCACTTCAACTTCTTTTTCCTGTCCAGCTTTGACTTTGATTTGCTTGTGCCTCAGTTGAAAGACAAAGAACTCCATCAGGAGAAATACACAAAGGAAAAGGAAACAAGACAAGTACCAGGTCCCAATGATAGGCTTGTTGAAATGTTGCTCAAAACACTCTCCCATGCAGGGGACAGAGATGTTACCATGGCACCGAAAGTCACTATTCAGCGAGATCCAGGGCAAACGTTCCACATAGATCACCACTGTGTATAATCCTAAAAAGCCAAACCACAGCTTGCGTCCGATGTAATAGCTGGTCTCATCACCAGCCAGTGAGTGAAGCACAGGGATAATTCCAGCGACTGCTGCTGCAGCCATCTCTGGAGCTCGGACTTAGAAAGAGAGAACACAAACAACAAATTATACCAGAGAAATGGTTTTTAAAAAGTTAATGTTTCAATTGTTTTCAGAGACTATTTGCTTTATTTTGGCACACAAAAAAAATCCTCTGCTGAGGAAGCCAGTACAGGGCTCCAAAAGAAAATGATTGAAAAATTTGGTTCAGAAAATTTAGATTAGCAGCCATTTTTATCTACATGCTGCAGGGCTATGCGAGCAGTGCATTCTCATAGGTACCCCCAAGATTTGGGAATGAATGCATTCATTGATATTCTACTCTCTCGGGATGAGGGAAGAGAGAAAGAGTGGAGCTGTCAAGAGGAAGAGCTCTCCACCCTCCTGACTGATGCTCTAATTGGATTGGGGAAAGAGAAAAAAATAGAGAAAGGAGTTGTTCCCTACCAGCAACCAGGAGGAGAGGAGAGCTGACCCATCTTGTAGGTGGAAAAGAAGAGACAGAGTGGAGAAGGCCTTTTTCTCATTTCCATTATCCCGCAAGTAGATGATGTTTGGGATAATCTGGAAGGTTAGTAGGTTGAAAATACAAACCCAGAGATTAAGGCTTCAGCACTGCAGGGTTAGTGTTCTTCTAACTCATCACACTCACTCCAGAAGGCCACTGGGCTCTGGTTCACAGACTTGAAGCACTCATGCCAAAGGTTTCACTTATCCGTCAAAGGACACATAGGCCAATAATCTTGTCCAGTTATACCTGCTTAATGGACAGGACCCTCCACAGCTAGCAGGGAGTTGCTTTGGTGTTTCCTCAACCTCCTACCAGCACCCCACAACCTAGCAGAGCACTGAGATTTCTATATCACTTTTGTACCTTAGGACAGCAATAACTGCATTAACCAATGCCAGAGCTGGCAGGCTTTGAACTGTTTCCAAACGGTAGTCACTATGATTCTAAATGAAGCATGGCAGCAGTTTCTCTCTTTTGGCCGGGGGTTTCCTTACTCCCTCATTCTTTCCTCAGCTCTCTTTGCCCGGGATCCACAGGAACCTTTTGCTTTACAGACACATGGGGAAAATGATAAAAGGTGATTACCAGGAATTTAGCATGCCAGCAACAACAGCTGGGCAATTCAGTTTTCTTGGGCAGCTACTGCAACAGGACTAATAAATTACAGGGCAGAATTTTTGCCCTAACTTTTATCTTTTATCTTTAAAGTATCTGGCGACAACAACCTTCACATCGCTGTCTGGTCTGAAGGCTCCCAACTATCCACTAGATTTTCTCTCACAGCCTGAAGTTCCATGGAACTTCCCCCTCCCCCAGGTCTCTATGACATCAGTGACTATCATTTTAGGTCCTACTTTCAGCATACATATAAGCCCAATCCTGTAAACTAATCTATGTGAGAGGACCCTTACAGAAGTCATTGCGGCTTCACATGGACACAGGGGTCCACCCATGTGCATCAGCTTGTAAGAACAGAGCCAAAAAGAACGTCCATTGACTTTCTGCGAGACTTAGGCTCCTAGGTGTCACTTAGAGTAGACCTTGCAAAACGGAGCGGAACATACATACTTTTTAAAAATCTGGGCCAAAGTCCCATTTTCAAAAATAACTTAGTCACTTAGGAGCATAAGTGTCATGGAAAGCCAATGAAACATAGGCTCCTAAGTGACTTTTGAAAAAGGGGCTTAGGATCCTAGGCTCAGATCCTCAAAGATATTTAAGTGCCAACTCCCATTGACTTCAGTGGGAGTTAGGGCCTAACTACTTTTGAGGATTTGGGCCCTAAGTTACTTACTTGCTTTTGAAAAAGTGACCCCTTGGCTATCTCAGAGTAAGGTGGGAGAGCCTGTTCCCCTCATCTCTCTCACTTTTAAATATAGAAAAGAAATTACAGCTTTAAGAAAAAGGCATCTTAGAAGGAACTAGGGATGGAGTCAAAGTTACTGTTGTTCTTATTAAAAATATTATCCCCTTTCCCTCCACTTGCTTTATTGAAATGCAAGAAAGAAGTAATAAATTTGATCTCAGCCACATAGGGAACTGACACAGAATTCAACACAGAGGCAAAATTTCAAGTGAAAACAAGAAAGCTCTGCATGTGGAGGGAGGTTTTCAAAAGCACCTAAACGACTTGAGAGAGACTTCAAAAATCCCTCAGGAGCTTGTAAAAATCGGTGGGATTTTGAGCCGAAGGGGCAAAGGTGCTTTTGAAAATCCCATCCAAGTTGTCCAGGGAAACAAAGAGCCATTCATCAGGTCATTATCAAAAATACAACGGAGTCAAATCAAAACACAAATGGAAAGCTTTACCAAAATCAGCTGAGAATCCTTTTTCTTTCACTTGCTGTTGATGGCTGGAAGATAACCTTCATTTAAAGTTCCCCGGGGGCTTGGCCCATAGGATAAAACAACACTGGTTATGAGATTATTTATAGTTTGTACAGTTTTTTAAAGATGTAAGATGCTATATAATTCCTACAGAAAGTATTGCTATTTAATGCTCTCAGTCATATGCTACAATAGCACACTTCCTGACCTATGCCTACACTGAAATCTTTTTTGGAATTATCCTTATGCAATCTCTCTTTTTACTGCTCATAATGCTTGATTACACTGAATTATTTCACAGTAACTGAGGTGTAGTGAAGGTAAGAAGGACCTCATTGTTATAACTTAGTATTTATATAGGACCAACAGCATGCTAGGTGCATGATAATAGTCTGCAAATATTTGAAGACTATAAACACTGAGGAGAAAGAGGAAATAGCATAATTCCAAATGAAAACTATGTTAATGGAACATTAAGGTTGCACTCTGATGTCAGGAAATGACATAGTTATAGCAAGAGCAAATGTAACTTGGCCCTTTTTGTTTGTGCACATTAAAGTACAGCCTTTAAGTACTGAGATCCGTACATAATCACATACCAGTTCTCAGATAACACAATATAATATTGCACAACTTTTTCCCCTTACCTTAGAAACACATGTGTGGCAACTTAATGCACTTCTGGAAGGTGCTTGGATAGCACAGAGATGGGTATGATACAAGAACCAGAACAGAATAGAACTTGTAATATGCTTTCATTCTTGTTATACTTATATTATTATTTTTGACATAATAGTTCAGTGTAACTTTATTGATTTAAGGACAGGTTCTGCCATTCCTGTTGAGTAGTATCTTATGGAAAAAGTGGTGTCATCAAAATCAGAGGTTAGATTATGAACCCTTTATTCCTGTTAGTGATGAATTACTTATATGGATACTCCCATTGTCCTCAGTAGAAATACTTGTACAAGAAATTGCTCACCAATGACAGTAAAGGGTTCCGATTTGGCCCAGTATGAGAAAGGGAAGCATAAGCTGCCTTTTAGACTTTTTATAAATTACAATCTCTTTACCTAAAGGATATGATTTTATGAATATGTTATTTTCCATTATCTGCATCCATACAATGCAATTTATGACATATTTGAAATATATGAAAACTTGATTGGGACCACTTTCCACTGAGAGATTAATAGTGATTTTTCTCTCCTTGTGCAATTGTATGTCAACTCATAGCAGTTTAACATCCAATTTCAGCTTACTTGGCCTAAATTCATTCCTTGGTGAATTTGACTCTGAAGTTACAACAGAGGGTATTTGAATAATGAAAATAATGAAAAATAATGAAAAACTGGGAAAAGAAAAGAGAAGTAATAGCATCAGGTGATGGAAAAAGCAAAAATAACAAAGGGCCCCATCTGGTTCTTATTGTAGGCAATAGCAAAATCTCCATTGACTTCACTGTTAGCAGAACTGGGCTCAAAGAGGCTTTTCATGAAGATCCTTTCTACATAACACACAGATAAACCTGCAATTTCATCAAGGGTTTATTAAAACAAATCAAGTTATGCTAATCTATTAGCTCTGTCTGAGAGCAAAGTTTTCTCCAATTAATAACATAAGGAAGCATGAAAATGTTGAAACAATGAGACATAACATACCGTACCATGCCGTAGTGTTGATTAATATGTATCTTGGACGTAAGGAGACTAAGCCAAGTGCCTCCACCAAAACCTTCAATCCTGTTGCTATTGAAATCAATGACTAAACTCTCTTGGATTTCAGTGGGGGTAAGTTTAAGCTCTGAGACCCGATTCTGCAAAGGCTTATGCGTATGCTTAACTTTACGCACTGTGAAGTCAATGGACCTCTCACAGTGGACAAAGTTAAGCATTCATATAAGTCTTTGCAGGATCGGCACCTTAGATTTTAAGTTTTGCAGGGGAAGGGCCTTCATACCTGTCTGTAAAGAAGCTTCTACAGTATGGGAACAAAACAGCAACAGTAATAACAAACATGAATTAACTATTTGAATTTATTAATATGCCCCCAAAGTATTCTAATTGTGCCTGTTAAACAAAATACTGAAATGTGTCTTTTAATTTAGGGGGTTTTAAGACTTCCTGACCTTTTCCTCCCCTTCAGCCCACACTGGACCACTGAACGTTTCAATAGCCCTACAGCAGCTTTTAACTTTCTTTCTGTAATTAAAGCTGGGGCCTGTTTAGCTGTTTAATGCTCCGAGTTTAATTTGTTAATAAAAATAATAGAGAAGGAAACTGGATTTTAAATTTGGGAAGTCTGGGTCCCCAGCAATTTCAACATCTTTTTATCAGAGGTTGGTCTAGCTTTTAAATTATCGTTTTTATTGAAATCATTACCCCCCAAAATTAAACACAGAGGCTTGAACAGTTTTCAGCTTAGTCTTTTTTTCTTAATTAACAAACAATAAGCATTTAAAAGGTGCCCAGCTAGAGGGGAAGAACTATTAAAAATTATAAATATTGCTGAAGCATCTGGGATCTTTCTTGTTCTCCTTATTGGGCCAACTCCTGGAAAATATCCACAACTCCAACTGAGGTGACTGCACCTCTCATGATTTGGCCCCGTACAAATCAATATAGACCCAATGACCTTACTTCACATTCCTGTAGGCCAGTGCCTGAACTGCTCACATGACACCCTATAATTTGAACAGGGAATGAGAGCCTGCGGGTGTTGAATTAATGCACAATGAAAGCAGAACAGTGCTCCATTGTGATAAAGCTGAATTCAGGCTTTTCTAGCATTGTTGACAATTTCTGGCTTCCACTGAGTTTCTGACTTTGGTGTACATAGACTACCTAGTCATTATGTCACATCTTGAAAATACAGCACAGAAAAATTCCATTTAGGCTTTGTCAGAAATAGGTAATATTTACCATGCTCTAACAGGCTGTGTTGTGTACTGAATGGAGGTTGCTTCCTCAGCCACACAACACAGAAAGTTTCTCTTGCATTAGTAAATGTAGCACATGAGAACTGAGTGGAATTTCTGACTTTGAGAGAAAATGTAAATGTAAATGGTGTTGTTAAACCAGAACCGCAGCAATAAAAGTAGCACTTGAGAAAAGTGGCTACATTTTTAGAAGAAGCAAATTTAAAATCAAAGTCCAAATGATGGGCCCTGCAGCTTCTGTGACAATGATCCCACAGCTGCTGCATGAGCCAATTGTGTTCTGCAATCATAAAAACTAGTGTAGATTGTGAGGGGAACCGATCACCAATAAGTAACTGTTTATTGACTATGTGGCTACCCAAATCCTCTCAGCTGTCCTAGGGATATTGTCCAGGACTCCACCCCACTTGACTGTCATATATAGATGACATCCGCTGATACAATCTTGTTCTTCCCTCCCAACATCTCAACAAGAAGCAGGTTCCTCCCCAGCTGACTGTTAGTCAGGTGGGTTGAGCCTTAAAGAGACTATTTAGCCTAATGAGCTATTTCCGAGCTGATAACTCCAAAACAGTACTGGCAGCCCCGGGGAGAATTGCTGGCTGGATATTCCTGTCCTATTCAGGAAACTGCAGTAAAGGAAGAGCCCACACAACCTCAGCAAGGTATAAAGGCTGTTACTTGCTTTTCAAAATAACGGCCCTTGGCTCCCTTTCTGGAGTCATGCTGCTCCAGTGAGTGCCTGGGTTGGAAGGATAGGATGTGGACCGAGGAAGGATATAGGACCACCAGGGTCTGTGTGGTCAGCTCAAAGAGCAAGGGAGTTCATGTCACCACAGGCACAAGTTTCCTCCTTGCTCTGGGGGTGCTCAACCCACACTCCGCCCAGGCCCCACCCCCACTGTCTCTCTTACCAGCAGGTAGTAGCTCCTGCCTAAATCCTTCACAACGCGTTTGAAGGTTGCTCTGTTTATTTATGCCCAATAATGCATTAATAGTTCCACTATGCAAAATGTTCTCTTAGCTATTCCTCGGACATTAATGTCATTGAATTTGATAGTGAGAACACTCTGACATTGTTAAAGTTAATGACCTAGTGGTTTACACAACAAGACACATTTCAAGTCAAATTGATCGTATTAATTGTTTTATTGAGCAACGTTAATGCCGTATTTCACAATGTCCTCAAGCGAAACCTTTATTATTACATTACCAGTGACAGAGTGTCCGAATTCATTAAGTAAAAGGTGCTTTTTATTTATAAAATATACAATTACAGGTAACCTAAAATTATAGATTAGATACCAGGAACCACACAGCATTGCTCCAATCCCATCTTTTATTGAAATGAATGGCTAGCTTATGCATGCAAATTACTCCACTGCTGTGGACTGGATCTTTGATTTTCCAGCTGTCCACACTGGGGAAAGGAGAATCCTAGAAAAGAGGCAAACATTGGGCTTGATCCTGCAAGCCGCTGGGCACTCATGAATGCATTTGACTTTTGTAGGAGATGAAGGTACTTAGCACCTTTTGAGCAGAAATCCATACGGGTGCTCAGATACTACTGTGATGGGGCCCAAACAGAGCCTGGTGCGACAGGATAGATGCATAGCCAAGTTACTATATATAACACATTTGCCATACAACTCAGATCAGTAATAGTTCATGTATTAAACCCAAACAAATCTCCATATTACAGATCCTTCCCTCTATGTTCTAAACCATGAAATGAGATTCCTTTGTCCCACTGCTGATACGTCCATTTCTTCAGTGAACAACTCCAGTCTCACATCAAAAACTGTAACCAAATAAACAAGAACATACATCACTGAAATGTATATGGAATTTCGTTTAGTTCATTGACCTGACTTCTTATTCTCTGTGTAGTCTCTTATTGAATCTGCTTCAGCTTCCTTTGTTTCTCAGAACACACAGGTGCTGTTAACAAAATTAACTCATAGCTTAGCCTGGTAAAAACCATCTCTCCTGTTTTCATTCCATAAAGAACATCCAGAGAAGCAGGAGAGCTTTCCTCTAGGGTGGGCTTGTGTAGTTGGTCAATACCTGAATCTTTTCCTTTCTGTACATGGAAGTGTCTTTGAGATTATGAACCACATTTGGGATCCACAGTTTTCACAAAGAAGTATCATATTGAATTGAACAACACAAATTAGATTTCCTTACTCAAGTCTGGTTTGTGCCTTCCTGTAATGATGAGCATAGGGGTGAGGGAAAAGGGGAAGAAAGAGGCTTTCTCCTCTTGTGCCTTTGTGCAGAAACTGAGTTCAGTCTTCTCCTTGTGCTTCTCTGAGAGGGAGGATGTCATAAGAATTAAGTTGAAAGCAAAAATAATCTCTCCAATATAGCCACACCCATCCTGGGCAGAGGCCAGCAGAGTTAGGAATGGGAGGGAGGGCATGCGGTGGGATGGAACACTGCACCTTTGCAAAGTTGAAACAGTGACTACTGAACATAATGCCTAGAACTCTTTGCCAGAGGATATTGTGAAGGCCAAGACTATAACAGGGTTCAAAAAAGAACTTGATAAGTTCATGGAGGATAGGTTCATCAATGGCTATTAGCCAAGATGGGCGGGGATGGTTTCACTAACCTCTGTTTGCCAGAAGCTGGGAATGGGTATGGATCACTTAATGATTACCTGTTCTATTCATTCCCTCTGGGGTACCTGATATTGGCCACTGTCGGAAGACAGAATACTGGGCTAGATGGACCTTTGGTCTGACCCAGTATGGCCGTTCTGATGTTCTTATGATTTACCAGTGTTCTGAGAGGCATTATGCCCAAGCTAGTCACAATGGGCCAGAGTCACAGTTATGATTTATACCAGGTGAGGGTTTGTCCCAGTTTACACCACCTGATAATCTGGCCACTGATCTTCAAGAGCACCATCTCGGCCAGTGCAACTCCACGCTACCCTTCACACAGGGCCGGTTGCTCAAGTGACAGTGTTGCCCTTACGTACTGAGAGTCTGATCCTACAAAACCCTACTCACCCGAGAATCAAACTCTTGGTCTTTAATGTAAAGCAAAATATGCAGCATAGCTACAGACAAACATTTCAGATAGGAAACCTCTCTCAGGGTTTCTCAAGGTCAGCTTGCATCTTGGTATTTCTATCATGAATGCACGAGAGCTTATTACTGCATTAACTAACTAAATATCTATGCTCAATACACTCTAATAAGGCCAACAGACATTTGGGGACAGAATATAGGCTGATATGACTTCCTTTATATTTTCTCTATGAAGGCAGGGTCATCTGCTACATGAGTTTTAGTAGTTAAAGAATTAACAAATCAAACAACCACTATGCAATAACGTCTTCCACCTCCCTTCCATCTGGACATCTCAAAGAGAATATCTGACTGTCTAATATCTCAGTTCAATAGAAGCAAGCTTTGTTACCTTAAATAATAGGATTTTTACATAAAGTAAGCTGATATTGGGCCCAGTCCTGCAGGCTGCTAAGTGCCAGATCAATAGGAGTTGAGGATGTTCAGCACTTCAGGGGATCTGGTTCTAAACTGGGCCCTCAGGATACCAATGAGTTGTCTAAGCCACCCTCAGCTAGGCAAAGTTCCTGCTATACTCATATATACAGAAGTTAAGTAATAACCATTCCAGGAACTACAGTATAATACAAGGGAGATTTTGTGGTAAATTCTGCTGCCATTTTCCCCTCTCTCTGGTGCTTTCTCCCTTTTCTGTTTTATTCAAACACAAATGGATTCCAGCACTGGTAATTTTCAATAGATAGTCTTTGTAACTTCAGATGATGCAGCAGAGTCTGAAGACAATACAGCAGGGACGACACTGAAAAAGAGAGTGACAATTTCGGAGAAGAGCTGCAAACAATTCTACTGAAACCTCGCTGTCTAAATTACAAGCCTGTGCTCGTGAACTAAAAATCTATCTCAGATAATTGACATTTATTTGATTGAAACAGCAGGGTGCCCTCCATCACCATGGTAGGGGACCATATGGAAGAACAGTATGAGTGGAGATAATGTGTGTCTGCTGAGTGTGTCAATGTGTTTAGAGATTATTCACAGGGCTCTAGGGATTCCCGTATGGTAATGTTTCAGCTAAATTAGAATCAGATTAATTGCTCTAATCTAATGGAAAGACAATGTTTATCAAATTATTGCTCTTTCACCACATGATATTGCAGTGTCATTATTCTTCAAATTTAAAAAGAACATACCAAAAGAATCTCTTGTAGCACATCTGCTCAAGAGCTCTGTAACAGAGCTGATTTCCACCTGAGAGTCAATACCATTTATAACTCTATGAAGTAACTAATAAATTAGAGCAAAAGGTTTGTAGATGATAAATCCGCTGTATTCCTATGATAGTGCTGCATATTGGATAAAGCAGTACTGAGTTAATTAATTTTTTTATTTCAAGTAAGGAATATTTTTCCTCTGAAAATGTAATGGTTTTTTTCCCCAGTAAATAGCATAAAAAAACTAAATTAAAAAAACAGCACCTTTTACTTCTGCTACATTTAGTTGTATTTATTTTTATTTTTTCCTTCCATGTGAAACTTTTCAACTAAATTAGCAATAGATAAATGTCACTGAAGACTCTTGAAACCCTTCACGTATTTTGTTTATTAGATACTAATTTTTAAAAAGTAAATACTTTAATATTGTTACTATTAGGAATACACAGAATATAGTACTTTTAAAAATATGTATACATCAACATTTTTCAAGATTTTTCCTGATTTTTTTTTAAGAACTTTATTTGCCGCACTTGGTGAATATACTTATGCTATTCCAATGTTATTAAAGGAGGATCTAGTTTTGAGAGGTGCTGTGCACCCACAAATCCTATTGTAATTTTATGGAAAGTGAAGGAACACAGTATCTAAAACTGGGTGTTTGAAATCGGATCTAAAATGAATCTAACAATTATCTGATTCATGGACTACCTGATTTAGAGAAAACCTCTTCAAAGTAGAGATGGTACATAACCTCATTCTGAAATACACTGATAAATGGTACCTACCCTTCAGTATTGCTTCCATCCAGCTGGTCCTTTGATCCAGGAACCTACCTGCTGTATCCTTCCAATCTGATTTTCCACTGCACTACCTCAGTTTTTTGCTAGTGAAACTCCATGGATTTCATTGGAGCTCAAGATGGGAACCTGGAGTAATAGTAGAGAGTCACACTCTTCATCTCCAATGTGCATAAGGAAAGATAGAGCCTCATCTTACAGCTCTTTGTTTTGTTTTACTTGTGAGAAATTCCAAGTTCATATCATTCCAACTAAGGCTTTTGAATTTTAAGCCTAATCACACAACATGTAGATTAAAGTTAAGGTGGCATGTCAAAATCAAGTTGGGCTGCATAAGCCACATGTTCTATGAAGCTATGACTACAAAAGTGATAGCAGCTTGTTCTTCTGTTGATTTTATTACAAGGATGATGTTAGACCCTTTTGGCTGCCCGCCTTTTTCTCTTGATATCTGATTAAAGTTAACTGGGACACTGCCCTCTTAACTGGAGCTTTCACACTACTTTTGAAGTGAGTAAGCTTCTGGGAAGAGTCATGGTCTATGGGTAGAGAGTCACTTACTCTGTGATCTGTCAATGCTTGGATCTAACTTCATACCTTTTGTTCTCAGTGACTCAGCAATGGACTCCCCTGTTGTTTTCTGTACAGTAGTAGCTGTGAACTTGCTGCCAAGTCAGTCCACATGATGTTACTGTAATGTATATAGGACAAAGATCTAAATCCACACAGTCTCAGTGACTGGAAGAAATTGATCATGGATATATAAGTGACCAACAGCAAGTCATTATTCTGACAGGATACATCATATAGATTGAATAAACTTTTATATTTTGTAACATACATATTTAATCTAAGTATTTAATTTTAATAAATGTATTATTCATATTTTCAACTGTTCACTGCATCTTTATTTGGAAATGATTTAAAGCAGTCATGGCCCTATTCAGAAAATTCTAGCAGATGGTAGCTTTGGGGAAATGCTGTAGAAACACTTGTAGGTAAAATATATTGCTTTGTCTTTTTTTCTTTAATATAAAGTAAAAGGTGTTTTGCATTTAGATGGCTCAGTCTGGTGCTGAATTAAAAGATTTGCAGTCTAACAGCATGGGGTGGTGTTTCTGAAGGGAGGTCATTTACTAGAATCTGTGGGGTACTTCAAAAGTGCTATTATTATTCTTATTTATTAAAAATCATAGTGTAATAAATGCACACAATGCTTTACAAACATATTAAATTCTCCAGCTCATTCCTTCCTGAGCTGAAAGCTCAATTCTGCCTTAAGATACACTGGTGCAACACCCATTTAAGTCCTGGAAAATGCACTGAAGTCAACTGAAGTTGCACCCATACAATGAAGGGTGAAATTGGGCCTGGACAAACAAACAAAGACAAGACATGACAGTGTTCATGGTTTGCATAGTGTGAGCTTCATTCTCCTCACACTTTGGTTTTACACTGGTTTAATTTCATTCAGTGAGATCCTGGTCCCATTTTAGTCAATGGGAGTGTAGTAGGTTTCACTCAGGAGCCAGCAGGCCAACTGGGCAGGCCCCCAAAGTCCTTGGGGGAAAAGGTAGGTGATCCAGGCCTGCCATCTCTACCAGGTCCTGTCCCAGAGCCCAAGAGGGAGAGGTGTGGAATGTCTCAGTTCACCTCTTCCAGAAGTTTCCAGATCACAGGCCCTGGTTCTCATGGGGGACTTCAATCAGCCTGACATCTTCTGGGAGAGCAATACAGCAGTGCACAGATAATCCAGGAAGTTTTTGGAGAGTGTTGGGGACAACTTCCTGGTGTAAGTGCTGGAGGAACCAACTAGGGGCCATGTTCCTCTTGACCTGCTGCTCACAAACAGGGAAGAATTGGTAGGGTAAGTAGAAGTGGGTGGCAACCTGGGCAGCAGTGACCATGAGATGGTTGAGTTCAGGATCCTGACAAAAGGAAGAAAGGACAGCAGCAGAATACAGACCCTGGACTTCAGAAAAGCAGACTTTGACTCCCTCAGGGCACTGATGGGCAGGATCCCCTGGGAGGCTAATACAAGGGGGAAAGGAGTCCAGGAAAGCTGGCTGTATTTTAAAGAAGCCTTATTGAGGGCGCAGGAACAAACCATCCCGATGTACAGAAAGAATAGCAAATATGGCAGGTGACCAATTTGGCTTAACAGTGAAATGTTCGGTGAGCTTAAACACAAAAAGGAAGCTTACAAGAAGTGGAAACTTGGTCAGATGACTAGGGAGGAATATAAAAATATTGCTCAAGCATGCAGGGGTATAATCAGGGAGGCCAAAGCACAATTGGAGTTGCAGCTAGCAAGGGATGTGAAGCATAACAAGAAGGGTTTCTACTGGAATGTTAGCAACAAGAAGGAGGTCAGGGAAATTGTGGGACCCTTACTGAATGGGGGAGGCAACCTAGTGACGGATGATGTGGAAAAAGCTGACGTACTCAATGCTTTTTTTTGCCTCGGTCTTCACAGACAAGGTTAGCACCCAAATTGCTGCACTGGGCAGCACAGTATGGGGAGGAGGTGAGCAGCCCTCAGTGCTGAAAGAACAAGTTAAGGACAATTTAGAAAAGCTGGACATGCACAAGTGCATGAGGCTGGATCTAATGCATCCAAAGGTGCTGAGGGAATTGGCTGATGTGATTGCAGAGCCATTGGCCATTATCTTTGAAAACTTGTGGCAATCGGGGGAAGGTCCCAGATGATTGGAAAAAGGCAAATATAGTGCCCATCTTTTAAAAAGGGAAGAAGGAGAATCTGGGGAACTACAGATCGGTCAGCCTCACCTCAGTCCCTGGAAAAATCATGGAACAGGTCCTCAAGGAATCCATTTTCAAGCACTTGGAGAAGAGGAAGGTGATCAGGAATAGTCAACATGGATTCACCAAGGGCAAGTCATGCCTGACCAACCTGATTGCCTTCTATGATGAGATAGCTGGCTCTGTGGATATGGGGAAAGCAGTGGACGTGATATACCTTGACTTTAGCAAAGCTTTTGATACGGTATCCCACAGTATTCTTGCCAGCAAGTTAAAGAAGTATGGATTGGATGAATGCACTATAAGGTGGATAGAAAGCTGGCTAGATCGTTGGGCTCAATGGGTAGTGATCAACAGCTCAATGTCTAGCTGGCAGCCGGTATCAAGCAGAGTGTCCCAGGGGTCAGTCCTGAGGCCAGTTTTGTTCAACATCTTCATTAATGATCTGGATGATAGGATGGATTGCACCATCAGCAAGTTCGCGGATAACACTAAACTGCGGGGAGAGGTAGATATGCTGGAGGGTAGGGATAGAGTCCAGAGTGACCTATACAAATTGGAGGATTGGGCCAGAAGAAATCTGATGAGGTTCAACAAGGATAAGTGCAGAATCCTGCACTTAGGATGGAAGAATCCCAGGCACTGCTACAGGCTGGGGACTGACTGGCTAAGCAGCAGTTTTGCAGAAAAGGACCTGGGGATTACAGTGGATGAGAAGCTGGATATGAGTCAACAGTGTGCCCTTATTGCCAACGGCATATTGGGCTGCATTAGTAGGAGCATTTCCAGGAGATCGAAGGATGAGATTATTCTCCTCTATTCAGCACTGGTGACACCATATTTGGAATATTGTATCCAGTTTGGGGGCCCCTGCTACAAAAAGGATGTAGACAAATTTGGGAGTCCAGCGGGGTGCAAAAAAAATGATTAGGGGGCTGGGGCACATGACTTATGAGGAAAGGCTGAGGGAACTGGGCTTATTTAGTTTGCAGAAGAGAAGAGTGAAGGGGAATTTGATAGAAGCCTTCAACTACCTGAAGGGGTGTTCCAAAGAGGATGGAGCTCAGCTGTTCTCAGTGATGGCAGATGACAGAACAAAGAGCAACGGTCTGAAGTTGCAGTGGGGTAGATCTAGGTTGGATATTAGGAAAAACTATTTCGCTAGGAGGGTGGTGAAGCACTGGAATGGGTTACCTAGGGAGGTGGTGGAATCTCCATCCTTAGAGGTGTTTAAGGCCAGGCTTGACAAAGCCCTGGCCGGGATGATTTAGTTGCGGTTGGTCCTGCTTTGAGCAGGGGATTGGATTAGATGTCCTCTTGAGGTCTCTTCCAACCCTAATCTTCTATGATTCTATGATTCTTTGATTCCCTACCTTCCCAGTTGGGTCATGTCCATAGTCCAGACCCTCACCTCATAGACTTTAAGGTCAGAAGGGACCATGGTGATCATCTAGTCTGAGCTCCTGCACACTGCAGGTCACAGAACCTCACCCACCCACTCCTGAAATAGATCCCAATCTCTGGCTGAGTTTCTGAAGTCCTCAAATCGTGGTTTAAAGACTTCCAGTTACAGAGAATTTGCCATTTACACAAGTTTAAATCTGCAAGTTCTCCATGTTCCATGCTGCAGAGGAAGACAAAAAAACCCCAGGGTTTCTGCCAATCTGATCCAAAGGAAAATTCCTTCCTGACTCCAAATATGGTGATCGGTTAGACCCTGAGCATGTGGGCAAGACCCACCTGGCAGATACCTGGGAAAGAATTCTTTCTAGTAACTCAGAGCCTTCCACATCTAGTGTCCCGTCTCTGGCCATTGGGGATTTTTGCTACTGGCATTCGCTGATGGGCCACATGCCATTGTAGTCATATCATTCCATCCCTTCAATAAACTTATCAAGCTCAGTCTTGAAGCCAGTTAGGTTTTTTGCCCCCACTATTTCCGTTGAAGGCTATTCCAGAACTTCATTCCTCTGATGGTTAGAAACCGTCACCTAATTTCAAGCCTAAACTTGTTGATGGCCAGATTATATCCATTTGTTCTCGTGTCCACATTGGCAATTAACTTAAATAACTCCTCTCCCTCCCTGGTATATATCCCTCTGATGTATTTATAGAGAGCAATTATATCTCCCCTCAGCCTTCTTTTGGTTAGGCTAAACAATCCAAGTTCTTTGAGTCTCCTCTCACAAGGCAGGTTTTCCATTCCTCGCATCATCCTAGTAGCCCTTCTCTGCACCTGTTCCAGTTTAAATTCATCTTTCTTAAACATGGGAGACCAGAATTTCACACAGTATTCCAGATGAGGTCTCGCCAGTGCCTTGTATAATGGTACTAACACTTCCCTGTCTCTACTGGAAATACCTCACCTGATGAATCCTAGGACTGCATTAGCCTTTTTCACGGCCACATCACATTGACGGCTCATAGTCATACTGTGATCAACAAATACACCCAGGTCTTTCTCCTCCTTTGTCACTTCCAACTGATAAGGCCCTGTTTATGGCAAAAATTCTTGTTGTTAATCCCTGTGAATGGGGTGCCTGGATGAACCACACTGAGAATGCCACGTTCAGGGCAGAATGCAAGGAATAGGCAATCTCCAAAACTGGTGGTTTATTCTATAATTATATTAATGACACCAGTAACAAAACAGCTTTTGCAGTACCACACTGGTTAACAAGGAACCAAATACAGTCCCCTTTAGGCATTCCAGCCCTTGGTTCCTATCTAGACAACCAAGCCTAATATAGCAAGGGGTTAATGAAAACCTGATTCACCATATGTTAGGTTCACCAATCCCAAAGGACCAGACATTTTTCCCCAGGTCATTATGAAACTCAGATCTTACCCAATAATCACACCAGTGCCAATCCTTTAATAACTAAAATCAAAGGAAAAAAGAAGAGGAGAGTTTCAAATGGTTAAAAGATCAATATACATACAAGTGACTTCCAGCATCCATAGTTCAGGAAACACGGTAGTGATGGAATAAACTGCTGGCTTGTAAAAGTCTCTTTGAAATCATTCAAACAGGTCAGAATCCAAAGGCAGCTTAGGTGCAAAATATTTTAGAGTCTTTCCATGCATTTTCCAGGGTATTCCAGATAATTATTTGGAAGATCTCTGTCTTATGACATATACTTTCCCTGTTCAAAGTTTAAGCAGACTAGAGATGCCAGATCAGGCCCATAGTTTCACTTTTCTCCAGGCCCTCTCAGAGGTCCAAAGAGGCCCGAGCCACTTCCAGCTTTTGAGGTTCCTAGCCATAATAAAAATAAAAAATGACGACACATGAAAACAAAATAAGGCACCAAAAAAAGAGTGAGATATAATTTGAATATTTTTGTATTTAACAAATGCTTTTCTAGCCTTTTTCTGTGCAAATGCACTAATTATTGAGAAACAATCCAGCTTTCATGCAATGTCACAGTTGATATTAAGCATGGCGAGCCCATTCAAATGCTTTTGTTCCATAGTTGAACGATGACAGTTCTTTACCTGCTTTCAACACGTTGAAGGTGTGTTCACCTGAAGCCACTGATTGCAGGCAAACTGACAAAAATACGCAACATGTAGCCAACCATATTTGAAATGTTCTGCTGTAAATAAATAGCTTATCCACATTTGAAATCGTCTACTGTAAACATGTATACAAATGCTGAATGGTACACAAATGCTGAAAAGACTTAAAATGAAGGAATACTAATTAAGAACACAAAATGAAACAGTCAGATATTATCCTTATCACTGAATCAAAACTCAAGCATGCAAGCTATATAACAGGCTGAGCTGAAGTCAAAGGGATGACATATATATAGTAAACACAGACACAGATACAGACGGAGGGATAATGTTGAAAAAGTTCAAACATGTGTCCTCACGAAACTCACTGTACAAATTTTCACCTTGAATCTGGGCCTATAGATACGACAGCCTATGATGATGGCCAAGCTAGGGCTCAACCAACCAGTCAACTCTTTTAGCTACCATCTGAAAATAATAATGAGGAATTCTCACACATAAATAATTCCTTAATCAACTAGATGTAAAACTATAAAGACACTAAAATGTAACAGTTCTCTACCTTTCTACATGCACTGGATCCAGCACCAGCCACTAGTAGTGGTTTGTTTATATAATCAGCTGATCTGAGAGGACACATTCATCATGGTCTAATCTTGTGCCATCAGAACTGATATATTTTTATTAATATTTATGAACATTTTAAACTCTTTTAATATGACAAAATCTATATCAGTTAACAAAAAAAGTACGTCTTTTACCAAATCACAGCTCTTCTTGGCTTAAATTTACAGCTCTAAACTGAGAGAGTGTGTCATATTTTGGTCCGATAGGGATGCGCATAAAAACAAAACTTATTAAATGCCAAAAAATTAACAAGGGTATAAATTTGAGGCCCCCTTTGAGCTTGAGGTCCAGGCCAAATGGCCCTCCTACCCCCTCCCCCTTATTGGCCCTGCTTTTGTAGCTGAAGCGGGTTATTAAGTGTTTTGAGCACAGCATGTGATTGAGGATTCTTCTTTGCTGAGCACACACTGTCTCATCACTTTGAAGTTAACATCCTATTTACTATGCATACACAGGTAATCCAGTTACACTGATTAACATAAGGCAATTAACTGGTCCTCCATTATAACAAAGATAGTTAAGCTGAAGACAACGTAGATAATGTTATTAGTTTCCTTCAGTATCTTACATCTTTGATCTTAAGGTTAACTGTACACAGTCCTGTACATAATTAAGACATGAAAGGGAATTAGCAACTACAAGATAATTTGGTTACATTGTTAAACTTCTAACAAGGATAGAGGTAAACACAGACAAATATGCTTAGCATCTACCCTTGAAACCTTGATTTCTATTACTACAAATGAATGAGTTGATTGCTAGTTTAGTAAATCTCTTTGAAATTCACATACAAGTGGATTGTCTTGATACAATTTGAATGCCTCATGTTAAATTGTTATGTGTCATACACAGATTGGCTGCTCTGCCAGTGTCACAGTCCCTAAATGCATGACCTTGCACTTTGCCTCCAGAAGCTGAAAACGGGCTTCCTCCCTTCAGACTGCCTTGCCTTGCCTTGCCTTGCCTTGCCTTGCTTTGCCTTCTTTTTCTTTCTCCTTCTCCTGCTCCCACTGCCCACTTGACTGCAGAATCTGGGAGCTGCTGAGGGATGGGGCATTCTTGGCCCAGTACTGCTCCTTCCCTTCCTTAGGCCAGGTCTACACTACAAACTTACATTGGTAAAACTATAAAAACAACAAGGAGCTTGCATCTGAAGAAGTGAGGTTTTTTACCCACGAAAGCTTATGCCCAAATAAATCTGTTAGTCTTTAAGGTGTCACCGGACTCCTTGTTATTTTTGTGGATACAGACTAACACAGCTACCCGCTGATAACTGGTAAAACTATGTTGCTCGGGTATGTGAAAAATCCACATCCCTGAGCAATGTAGTTATACTGACCTAATCCCTGGTGTAGACAGCTCTATGTCAACGGTTGAGTTTCTCCCGTTGACATAGCTACCGCCTCTCATAGAGTGGATTAATTACACCGCTGGTTGAAGCTCTCCCATTGGTGTAATAGCATCTTCACTAAAGTGCTACAACTGCAGCACTGCAACTGCAGCGCTGTATGTGTAGACAAACTCTTAGTGTCCATGTGGGGTCCGTAAACCTCATCACAGGGAGTTTTGCCATTTACTTCTGTGGAACTAGGATTTCAATTTACTTCAGTGGAATTACTCCCAGTTCACGCTGACATAAGACTAGAATCAGGGCATGTCACTGGTAGGGGCAATTAACCCCCAGGCATCATTAACTCTGCAACAAATACTTGTTTCTCAGACAAAGTAGCAGAGATCTACATGCTGTTTTTGAAACTTTTTTCTCTTGAATATTTTAAGGTTTATGGTTTTTGTTTCTTTTTACTGTGGCAATATGGTTCCTGGAACCTGATAATGGAGTTTAACTTATGAACATGAAACACACCAAGACACAAGCCAGATGGACTTTCACCTCCTTGGTGCAGATATCCAAGAGAGGATTGTTCCCACATTATTTCATTCTAAGCTAGTTATGGTTTCTTTCTAAATCCCTATGCCAATGCAGATGTCACACCTGTAAAGACACAGTGGTCACCTCTTTAAAAAGTTCCAGTTTTGCCTTTCATAATACGTACCATTCAATATTTTCAGTGCCCCTCTATATATTTATCACAGGATATACCTGGGATGTTATGAATGGAATATCATTTAATTATCTAAGGCTTTCGCTAAGGCAAGTGTCAAGGAGAATAGTGGAGCCATGAGCAGCTGGGGTACTTGGTGTTTCATTAGCAATAAGTGATGCAGCAGGCAGGCAGCAATGCAGGAAAGAGAGCTTTACTGAGCATGAATAGTGGCCAGTGAGACTTGATGAGAGGAGGCCCACATTTCTCTGGTAGCAGCCTGCCCACCTTGCATTCCTGAGCTCCAGGTTTCACATCAAGCCAGGTCCCCACTCAATCCTGATCCTCTCTCTCCAGTCCCACTTCTCACACTTTAGTTGGGAGACCTAGGAGAGATTGCGGAACAGGGAGGTGTTGGGGCCTCAAAGGTCCTGGAAACTGGAGCAGTTGCAGCCAAGAGTGGCAGGGAAGAAAGTGAGCAATAATGGTGATAGCATCTATTGAGGTCTATAGAGCTATTCCATATTGTTGCATCAGTACATGTGTATATATTTGTAGTTACATTATTGACCCAACAGAGCTTTTCTGATCCCTAATCTAAATATGCTATTATTTGGGACATGTACTACATATATGAAATGTGTAGCAAAACAAAGCAAGTTTCCACAATTCAATATATCAACTTTTTTTTTAAATTACTGCAAAATTATATTATAATGTCTTGCCAAATATTACTGTCATAATTGATGCCGTGTGAGCTGTACAAATACTAAAATCCATCTGAAACTGACAAGCTTATATTATAATTGAAACAACAATTTGGGGGACATTTGGGGATAAAGAAATTGAATTCTTTCAGCTCTACCACCTAGACCAAATTTTTATAGCTGTTTTATGAAAACCCTGTAAATAGATTTCATAACCAAAACCACTGAGATAACCTGAACTATGGATCTGATCCTTCTGGCCTACCTCTTCTGAATAGCCCCACTGACCAAAGTAGAACTGTTCTACCCACATGGGCAAAGACTACAAGATCAGCTCCTATAATGATGAAAACATTGCTTTTAGTCACGATTGCAGGTTCTGAAAGACACCCATGTTCCCTGCATCTGTGTCTCGAAAAAAACCAAAACCTCTTTTTCAATTGATTTGCCCTTTGTCACTGTCACAGATATGTTTTCCTTCTTTTGACAGGTAGTTGTAATTCTATTAGCAGCCCATCGACTTGCCTGTGAAATCGATCTGTGTTGGGCTAGCTGGGTCTTCTTAAAGTGGCTGATTTATTGCTTCTGTGTGTTAAAAAAGAAGAAGAAGAAAAAGAAGCCCTTCTGCCTCCACGGTGAACAAAGTACCTAAATAGTGTTTGAAAATGAATAATTTTTAGCCTCGCTGCTGGTTGTCTCAGTAGCAGATGAGCTGTGACCTTTCGTTGGCAGTTTTGCTGAGAAGCCTGCTGATACTGACATGTATAAATGATTGTCAATTTCCCTTATTAATTTACCTTGCTGTCTCGTGTATAAACTAGAAGATCTCATTCACCCGAAATGTCCTCAGCATCAATCCATCGTGTTTGCCTAATTTTGCAATTTTGTACCGCGCTGAATGTGGAGAACTGCAGGAAATATACGCAATGCCAGTTCTTTCATGCATATTGAAAAAGGGAGTATGCGGGTGAATTTACAGTCAACAACACTTTAGTTGAGGTCAGAGAAAGAGGTTATCATAATACTTTGTGTACTGAGTGCCATCAGAAGAAGTTTAAAGAATCACCATGGTATAAAAGCTGTCCCAGAACTTAAAATGGTATTTGTCTGGATAGCATTAATTAATTATCTTTTTTTTTTTTAATGAGGAAAATAAGTCAGCTTTTCCATTGGACAGCAAACAAATTAATATTGCTGCAGTTTGTTCTGTTGTATTTATTAACAAACATGAATTTTAGTACAAAAATATGAAGTGTCATTTTTTAATCTCATGGGTTCTCTTAGCCAGGAGGCTATTCTTGGCAACACTTTCTGATAGACTCTAGAATCAAAGACGAGATTTACTCTTTGCAAAATATAGCATGCATCCTTATTATACACTCATTCTCATAGGGTTAAATTCCTTTCAACTGCTATTGATTTTGTCGGTTCATTCACATTATGCACCAGAAATGGTTCACTGTCTTTCTTCCTGACAAGGTAGGAATATTGCCTATTTTGTGTTTCACATGGGCCTCTCCAGAATGGCTGGAGTTTTTGGTTATGCCCTGGATGTTTGTGCCAGTTACAGATCCAGTTTCTCTTACAATTTTGAAAAGATGCACAATGTTCTTTTCCCACACAAGGGTGCAGTCTGTTAGATGTCAGACACATTCTCTGTGATGGGAAATGGTATCCAACCCAGCATCCAAGCTAGTGCAGTAAGTATCATCAGCTGTCAGTGCAGAAGTTTACCTTTGAGTGTGACGTTGCAGAATTGGGAAAGGTAGTCTACAGGTGAGTTGAGTTCACTGGTAACCTAATATAAGTTTGTGTGGAGAAAACATTGTTCAAGCGGTTTTCTAATGATTCTAAAAAGGAAGTCTAATGTGTGATTACATTGGGTGATCTTTGAACAATCACATTACCTGCAGCCTATGCCACGCTGGTCTGCACTTTAGTTACACATAATTTGCAGCAGACTTCCTGAAGAAAACAAGGCTCAAATTATGTGCCTTGGTCATTGCAGGTACAGCTAGGTAGACCAGCGGTTCTCAAAGCCGGTCCGCCACTTGTTCAAGGAAAGCCCCTGGTAGGCTGGGCCGGTTTCTTTACCAGCCGCATCCACAGGTTTGGCCGTTCGCGGTTCCCACTGGCCATGGTTCGCCGCCCCAGGCCAATGGGGGCTCCGGGAAGCAGCGCAGGCTGAGAGATGTGCTGGCTGCCCTTCCCGCAGCCCCCATTGTCCTGGAGCGGTGAACCGTGGCCAGTGGGAACCGCGATCACCCAAACCTGCGGACGTGGCAGGTAAACAAACCGGCCCGGACTGCCAGAGGCTTTCCCTGAACAAGCAGTGGACCAGCTTTGAGAACCACTGAGATAGACCACATATCAATGCTAAGGGCCAGATCCTTGACTTTGATACAGTCCTTTGTGCTGCTTCAGCAGCTAAAAGGGTCAATGAAGCCAGTTTAAGGGACTACTCAGATCACACAGAGCCAATGTAGGGTCAAAGGGGATATGGCCAGGAAAGGGGGTACAGCTGGATTACTGCTGTGATTCCAAACTGATGGAACAGCCTCTTGGGGCTGTGGGCAGCTGGGCAGAATTTAGGCTATTCCAGGCATTGAACAGGCTTTTGCACCAGCCCCAGAATTGGGGTGCGGGAGACATCAGAGTGGACTAAAGTCATCTTTGCTGCAACTCAGGTCTTTGTGCTGAGCTCAGATTAGCTAAGCCTAAGAATTGGGCTCTAAGTGTTTCAAGAATGCTCTTTCAATTTCAGTTCTTTGTTGGGAACCAGTACAGCAAAAATATGCTTGAAAAAATAGTCTTTAATCACTAACAAATACTTAATGTTCAAAGATGTTTCTAACGAGAGCCCTTCTAGATCAGCTTGGACACATTCCCATGGTTTTGCTGTTAACAGCATTTACAATGTAGCACTATGCACACTATCAGATGGTGCCTTATGTTCCAATAACCGACATCTTCTTAGAAATTATATTTATTTAGTGGTTTTAATTTTTTCTTATTTCCCAAATGACTTACTATAGGACTGCCATGCAATAACAATAATAATGTTCTATCTATCTATCTATCTATCTATCTATATTTATTTATTTATCTATTTGGTTGGTTGGTTGGTTTGGGATCTTGTTGTGCTAGATCCCGAACGTTACAATAAAACACACTCTGTGCTGTTAGGAGCATAGAGTCTAATTTAAAGTAAGATGTGATTTTTCCAGTGCTACTACTGTACCAGACTCCTTGAAGCTCATTATTCCCCAGCTAAGGCTCTCAAAACCAGCCAACAGTGCACTTAGCCAATTTAAATACATGTTCCTATCACTGTTGCCCTTGTCCTCCTTCTCCCATTCCCCCCATTTTAAAAAGACATGATTAAGGAATTCTGATTTGTCCCTCTCAAAGGCTAGAATATGCTTTACAGAAACTCCTTGTTTATGGGCTGAAATAACTCCTTGTTTCTGGAAAACACCTTTAGATTTTACAGTAAAGTCCACAACCACAAAGGAAATAACTGAGTTCCACAGAAAACTGTGTTAAATCTCCAGGCCTTTTTCTATGACCATATTGCCTAATAGTGGTTTCCAAACTTTATTGGTTCATGTACCATTTTCTTTAAAAAGTGTTGTGAAGTGAAATGATGGGATATCAAGCTCCTGTATCACAGTTTGGGAAGTCCTAAGAACTTGCTTCAGTGCAGGCAAAATGATACTACTAGCCAGTTCAAAGCCATTTTTCCTGAACATTGTAATAATCCTTTCCAAACACACCATTGCTCTGGCCAATCTTTATGCGTGCAAATTAAATCATCCAGGTTAGCAATCTTATCCTCTACCTGCAACATTTGAGTCAGGGCATTCAGTGCTCTGAAAGGTATAGAGTGCATTGTTGAATCCAAATGGGATACCTCAGCTCTATATCACCCAGTGAGTCTCAGCATGGCACAGTAGGGCAGTTTTACGGTCTGTAGCGGGGCGCTTACCCCGCTCCTGGGATAAAAGGAGTGAGAGCAGCTGAGGGAGGCTGGCTGAGTAGCTCCCAGCTCAATCAGGGCACAGCTGGCCCTGATAAGAGGGCTGTGAGTAAGGAGCCATGAGAGTCTCACGCCAGCCCTGGAGTGAGAAGGACCTAGCTGCCTAGGAGAGACAGGATACCTTTGACAGAGCAGTGCTGGGGAAGGGGCAGGCTGAGCTGGGGAGCTCAGGCCTGGCTACCTCCCAGGCTGAGGCCTGACAGGAAGGCCTAAGGAGGTACTGGGGCTTCAGGGAGACAGCTGGGCTAGAAAGGCAGCAGGTCCAACCCCCTTGCCAGTGATGAGTGGCCATTACAGACTGCAGTTTGCCCCAGAGAAAGGGGGCTAGATGACGACTGGCAGTAGCCACTGAGGCAAGGTGGGCATAGGGGGAGGGTTCCCCTGGCAGGGGAGACCCAGAATGTGGGGGCACTGCTGTGGGGCAGCACCCCATAGTAAGGGGCACTAGAGTCTGGGAGGGACATGGGGCCAGAGGTGGTGAAGGTTGACAAGGAAGCAGGTACCAGTAAGGGGATACTGGCCAGCAGGAGGTGCTTTGAGGCTTGACTGAGCTAATTCCCAGACTGACCAACAGGAGGCACCGCGCCGGTGAGTTGGCGGCTTGCTACATAGTCCCTTTGCAACAGAGATGCAGGGGTTAGGATCTGACTGGATTGTATTCAGTCTCCAAGAAAATTCTTGAAAATTATCACAGAACACTTAGCTCAAGAGAAAAGATCTATAGAGATTACCAACCTTTGAAGAAATTTCTTTCCTAATATAAATCAAAGTAGTACTTAAACAATAACCTGCAACAGTGGTTTTCAACCTTTTTTCATTTGCGGACCCCTAAAAAATGTCAAATGGAGGTACAGACCCCTTTGGAAATCTTGGACATAATCTATGGACCCTCAGGTGTCTGCGGACCACAGGTTGAAAACCACTGACTTATAAGAAATCAGTTCAAACCACTAATTAAAATGTTTGTTAATCCTCCTTCTTTAATAGACATGTTCATCACAGGAATGACATAATTTCACTGATTGTATTTAATAGACTATATATAATGAACTTGCTATTAAATTTTTATTGCAGAAATATTACAGAAGCAACTTTGGAACCAGAGTGAAATTAAGCATTTGAGCCTTCCTTAATTGAGTTACTTAAATAAAATAAAAACTGCAATGGAAAACTGATTATTTATTAATAGTTAAAGGCTGGTTTCCGCAAATCAAAATGGAGAAACAGGCCTGTGAGGCTTAACATGTAAAATAGATGTATGCAGTAGGGTTCTCGTCTGGAAAAAAAAAATAACAAGCTTGTATATGTCTGTTAATGCTTAATTATGTGTCATCATGGCTACATAACTTTGAGACCCTAAACTGTTACTTTATGACATACACCTGGCATAACTTGTAAAATGCATGGCTCCATGTTTAAATTGTTAAACCCCTATTTAGTAAACCTCTTTTTCCTCAATGACATATACTTATCCTGACTGAAGTTGGGAAAGTGAGGCAGTAAATTTTTTAACAAGTTGTGTTGGGGTTGGGTTTTTTTTCCTCTTTTCCTGTTAACAGAAAATCCATGTCAGCACACACCTTCTTGACGTCTAACCATTTTGTTTGATTTCTTGATGTTTGGGTCTATTGTATATTCACAGAACCTGTTTGTCTTCTCAGTTGCATAGTTTTACAACAGTGGAGTTACTCCTGATTTACAAGAGTGATAGTGGGCAGAGAATGAGAACCTAAAGTGCATAGGTCTTGAGTAGTAGTGTACTTGAGAGGGATGTTCCCAAAAGCTCTGCTTATTAACAGAAATGGCCAGATTCTGATCCGGTTTACAACAGTGAAAAAAATCAGGAGTAACTCTATTGAAGTCATGGAGTTATACCAGTTTTAAAAAAGGTTTAAGTCAGAGCAGTATCTAGCTCAAAATATTTAAGAGATTATCAGTTGGACACTTTGGATCTGATTCTCCACTCCATCACACTAGATTTACAATAGTGTAACTCCATTTACAGTAACATTTTCTCTGCCTTTTTCTCCCTGTTTCACAGTTCTGTTAGCATCCAGGGCTTGGATGTAAATCATCATTCAAATCATAACTGGAGTCCAATCATAACTGGAGTCCAATTCTTAGATCTGTTTTTATTAATTTAATATCTGCCAGATATAATACCCATACAAAGGTTACTACTGTAATATTAGTTGGCAAGCAAAGCAGCATACTTGGTGCATAAAAAGATCCTATGCAGTAAGTAAATATTTTCATTTAAATCATATTACCTGGCCCTATGATAGATAAAAATTGTTTGTATATTACTAAGCTCATGCTATATGGAAATGCAGAAGTGCTTTGGTAATATTTTTCTTGGTGAATCTATTGTACATAAAATTAAGTAGCAATTTAGCTAACAACCTACAGCCTGTGTAAGATTGGTACATTGAAAAATTTAGTTCTTAATATTTAGGTTAATTTTGAATATTTACATAAATCTGTTCCCTTCCTGAAAAAGAAATGACACAAACTCAGTGATTTTTTTGTCTTTGTATTTGTTAAGAAGAATATTAACAATGTCCCCCTGAGGATATTTGTGTAGGTTCTACTGCAGATTGTTAAAACAGTGGTTAGCAAGTGTTTGAATAAGATCAAGGAAGACAAAGCACTAGGTAGCAATATGTTTCACACAAAGTTGATAAATGCAATTAGGGATCAAACAGATGAACAATTACTTTGAGGAAGTCTTGATACTGGAGAAGTACAACATCAGGTGATTAGAAAACAGAGAATATATTATCATCTCTTTGTAGCACGTCGGAAACACAGTCTGGGTCAACAACTCATTGTACTAGGCATTATACATAGGCACAGTAATAGACATTCCACACCCCAAAGTACTTACGATCTAAGTAGACAAACAGGAAATGGGAAGCACTTGCCCACATTGAAGAATGATGAAACTGCACTACCCCTGCAAAGACTCTGGGAGACATGGTTAGAGGAGCTAAGGTTAAGCATCTGCTGGCACTGCTGATAGTGATATGAGTGTGCACCTGGCCTGGAGGAGATGAGTTAGCTGAAAAATGTCCCTCTGGGAGAAAGGTGGGACAATGGAGACCCAATACTTTGATTAAAATACAGGGGTTCATAGGTGCAAAAAAACCCAACAATTATGAGTTTGCAAGAGCCTTAGAGTATGTCTACACAGCGAAGAAAAATCTGCAGCTGGCCCGTGCAGGGCTCTTTTATTGCTGTGTAAAATTCCAGGCTCAGGCTGGAGTCAAATTCTGGGACACTCTCATCTCACACGGCCCTAGAGCCCAGGCTCCCGCCCAGAAGTCTACACAGCAATGAAACAGCCCTACAGCCTGAGCCCCGCGAGCCCAAGTCAGCTGGCATAGGCCAGACCTGTCTAGTTGCTGTGTAGACATATTCTTGGTATCACTACGAATTATGACAATATTAGGGAATTTATGCTACTAATTGCCACAATTTCTTATGTAATTGATTTTCTCAAAGAAAAATATTCCCAAAGCAGTTCTGCTGCTTTTGTAAGATGTTGAGCACCTCAGGTGAGTTGCTCACTGCCTGGACCTCCCATTGACTTCAATAAATGCTCCACTTTAACCAGGATCAAGACCCACAGGATGTGTTTTTATACCTGCCTCTGGAGATTTCCATTACTTGCATCTGAAGAAGTGAGATTCTTACCCACGAAAGCTTATGCTCCCAATACTTCTGTTAGTCTCAAAGGTGCCACAGGACCCTCTGTTGCTTTTTACAGGATGTGTTTTTGTTTGTTTTTCCCCTCATAATCCTCAAAAGCTGAAGCTTTTGTAGAAAAGAATTAACCTGAACTTGATAACTTAACCTCTGACTTTGTCTCTCAGAACTTAAAGGAAAAAGGAATGGGATGATAAAACCTGTTCTGATTAGCTGAACAATTCAAACTTCGTTATTGTTTCCATTATATCGCTAATGGTTTCTTGTGAACAGACTTGATTTTTTCTCTGTTTGTATTACAGCCAATTTGCAGTATAAGATTGGTATTGTTTATTGAATGCTACACCCTGCTGCAAAGTTAAAAGCCTGGCATGCCTGTAATAATTTAATTAAGCTACTTTGAACACAAGGATGTATGGATGCTGTAAATGAGATTTAGCAGGTATTAGTAGCCTAGAGAATGGTCAAAGGAGTGTTCCTGTTCCATGAAGCTGCCTTGTTCCCCTCGTGGTGGTTGAGTATATGTGTGGCCTGAGTCCCGCTAACAGTTATTTTTATATATGTGAGTACTCCAAATAAAGTCAATGGCACATCCCACGTGTGTAAAATTAAGCATGGGCAAAAATGTTTTCAGGATTGGGGCCTATTGAGGTACCTAGTTAGGATTTTATGCTGTTGAGCCACCTGACTATGCCTTCCTGAAGCAAGTATCTTTAATGGGCTCAGGAGCAATAGAAAGATTTTTCTATGCTAAAGAAATAACTGAAAGTTCTCTCCAGTGATGGAGTAAACTTGATGTAAAGTTATTCCTTTTTCTTTTTCTCAAAATCTTTTTGTCCTAAGTGCCATACTCAATTTCTCTACTTTTCTTGTTAAGATTTTTTGTGGACAACTCTGTCCAATGTCCTGTTTTACCATTTGCTTTTGCCCTTGGCTGCTAATAGCATACACCATTTGATACAGTCGCAGGCCATAACTCACCTACCTGACCTTTTGAGGTGCTGTACACCTGCTAGAAAGTGAAGAGTGCCTTCAGCAGTCATTGATTTCACTCAGAGTTACAGGAATTCAACACCTTCCACCTTCATTAGGGGCTAGTGGGACTAATAATACCAGAGCTGTCCGCTACTCCATAGCCACTGTGAAGTGTGGCTGATGTACTGCTGTGGGCAGTACCACCAGCTGTCAGGAAGAGACCTTTGGGACATGTCTACAGAGCATCTGGGAGCAAGCATCCCAACCTGGTCCACAGACTTGTGCTCGCAGGGCTCATGTTAGCACTCTAAAAATAGCTGTGTCGGCATTGTGGCTGGGGCTGAAGCTCAGACTCTGAAGCTTAGGGGAGAGAATGGGCTTGAGAGCCCAACCTGCAACATCAAAGCACCAGCTAAGCAGCTATTTTTGGAATGCTAGCATGAGCCCTGCTAGCATGAGTTTGTGGACCCAGGCTCAGAGACTCACTCCCAGGTGCAGTGTAGACATGCCCTTGGTGGAGCTGAAGCTGCTCCAGCTTCTGGAGGCTGCAGTACATCTAGTTGCCAGCAGGGTGTCTTGGCCCTGGAGCACAGGGAGGAGGCACAGGGTAGGACATACAGGCTTTTGTGAGGCTGTTATGCATTAGCCCTACAATGGCAGAATACAGGGTACCTGTCGGCCACAATCCTTCTCTGCTGCTTCTGCTCCTTCTTCTCCACATCCAACAACAAAGAGGGGGAGGGGAGTGCGACAGAATGTACCCCTGTATTCACACTCTGCACACTGCTGAAATAATCTTTGTGCAAAATATGCCTTGTGAGGTAAAATTTAAAAGCTAACAACTCACTGGCCAATCTTATCAGGGTGAACTATGTCGGGGACTTTTTAACCCAGACGGCAAGGTTCGTTGTCTGACCGCAGAGTGAGAGACAGGCAACACCAGCAAGGTCCAATACAAGCTCTTTATTGAAGAGTGCACACAACAATAGAGAGCGGCCCGTCTCCTGAGAGAACCAGCCACGATTTCAATAACTAGTGAGATTATATAGACAGTTCCGTCGCGTCATAGTTAAAGCAACCCAATCCCCCCCTTTACTAGTTAAAAGCTTCTAATATTCATGCATATCTATGTTCTTTGACAGTACAAACAGTTCATGATGCCTCAGCAGCTTCTTATCAGCTTTTTCGTCATGCACTAGAAACTAGGAGAAAGTAGGGAGTTAAAAACAGAAACAGGGAGTGGAGACTGCAAGTCTCCATATGTCCAAACAAACCGTTCCTAGTACATTTGGTACAAGAATACACCCCCCCCCCCATCTCATTCTTTGAAGCCCAAGCAAGCATGTCCTCATGTTTCACAGAGAGACAGGAATGGCCCAGCAACTACAGTTAGCCTAACTTTGGCTAAGCTGGCCAAACAACCTGTTCTATACTCCATTTTCCTTGGACCTAACAACTATATGTAGCAACATCGTAGGTGAAGATATAATATTCCCCTGCATGATGTTATTAGCATATGTTCAAAACCGCACAACCCTGCCCAGACAGGAGTCAGCAAACAGGCCTCTCCTGAACAAAGGAGTGTGGGCTTGCCTTAATCAGAAAGAAAAGGGGAAGGAAGGAAACAAAGAGAAACCTACATATGAGCATACACTGCTGAAAGAATCCACCAGGAAACCTCCTTCCACATCAGGCACACTGTGTCCTTATTCTCAACAGGAAAACCTTCTCGAAGGGGGAACTGAAAAAGGAGGGCAAACACCCCAAATTACTCTCTCACCCTATCCATCTCATTCTCACTCTGAGAAGATCAAAGAAACAGCTATTGGACTCTGAAGGGAGGGGTCCTGACCTAAAAGTTTGGTCAGTAATGCTGTTGGGAACATGTGGGTAAGAGCTATGCCTTGAATTAAGTTTAGTTTGTCAAGTTTAGCATTAGAAAGCATTTTATCTTTATTTATCTTGTAACTATTTCTGACTGTATTGCCTATGCTTATTCTCACTTAAAATCTATTTCTTTGTAGTACATAAATTTGTTTTATCTAAGCCATTGGGTTTAAATTAAAGAGTCTGGGTAACCCCATTTAAGGTGGTAAACTTTTGTGTATTAGTCCGTTAAAGGAATAACAGACTATATATTTGGACTGTCCAGGACAGGGTTGGGCAGAACAAGACATACATTTCTGGAGGAAAATCTGGGGTGGGAGTGTATTGGGGTCACCCTGCAGTATAATCAAGGCTGGTGAGAGCCAGGGTGTGACTGGCAGGCTACGGTTACACAAACACATCTGGGAGTGAGCTGCATTCTGGCAAGTTGTTTGTGAGGGATCCAGGTTGGGAGCTATACCAGTAAGGCATTGCAAGGCACCCCAGGTTGCAGGGCAAGGCTGACAGCCCCCCACAGATCTGGATTGCACCTCAATATGTCACAGGGAGGTTCTAAACCTTGGGGGTGTGTTTTATAAATATGAGTAGTTGTGGAGGAGGAGTATTTTGTGCCTTAAGGAGTCAGGTGGGAGAGGATCCAAAGCATGGTTCTGAGCTATGCTAAGGTTGAGGAAGAAGAAGAGGGATTCTCATTCTAGCTGCATGTGGTATGTGGGGGAGTGTTTCTGAGCAGAAGGGGGTTAGGTTGGACAGAGTTTAAGAGGGGGTTGATAAATTTCTGCACTGGAAAGGGGATGGGTGTGGTCATCAGGTTTCAGTACAGAGTGGAATGGAGAGAATTGGTCAATGAAGGTGTAGATTAATTAGTGGTGGATATGTGTATTAGGAGGATGGTAGGGAGAGCTAGACTGAAAGTTAGGACTAAACAAAAAAGGTGAAGAGGTGATAGAGACACATACTGTCTTCTCTCACCCAGCCCTTTACTGTATAGTGTTCCAGTTTTTCATTTAGCAAATTTGATCTGCCTGCAGGGGAGGCAGGGCCGGCTCTAGGCACCAGCATTCCAATCATGTGCTTGGGGTGCCCTTTTCAAGGGGCGGCATTCTGGCCTTTTTTTTTTTTTTTTTTGTTTCGGCGGCAGCACTCTGGCTTTTTTGTTGTTGTTGTTGTTGCTTTGGGCGGCAAAAAACCTGGAGCCAGGATAGGAAGGAGGGAGAAAGGGAAAGGGAGCAGGCAGGGGCTTGCTACTTGCAACTCCACCAGTTATTTTGGACACCAACTGTCATTGCAGGAAGGGCTCAGCTCCTCACTGGTTAGGATCACAGACTTGGAGTTTCTTAACAAAACTGTTTTTCAGAAAACTAAAGCAGAATGATGTTTGCCATGTGAAACACCACTCATTTTTCAAATTGCCTTATTTCACATTAACTTTGTCTGATTACTCACAAACTGTCCTAATGAATTAACTTCTAGCAAAGCACAACACATATGACATTTCAGACTGGTTGATTTGTTTTGGGTTTGGTGAACGTACATGGGCGGGGGGGAGGCGAGGTCAGAATCAGGTTTGCAATAGAAAGCTAGTCACAACCTTAGCTATGGAGAAACTACCATCTTTCCATAATGTCCTGGTTTATTTCTGTGTAAACCTCAATGTCATAAATTAATAAGTCCTCATTAATGTTGCTGAAAGTGATGATAATCTTGTGCTGACATCACTGAAACTTATAATCAGGAGCTGTTAAAAAGTTGATGTTTCACCTGTAAAAGTTAAAACATCTGAAAACATCAAAGATCACAAGGTTAAAGTTAAAAAGTATGTATTAGAAATAACAGCTGGCCCCAAATTGAAAACAAATGAACTCATGCCTAGGTCTCTGCTGCGATTTCTAAACCACGTGCACTCTGATCTCATAGCTTATGACTCCAGTTGAGCTCTTCCAGTGAAGTTAAGTCTTATATTCATTATGGAGCCATCAGTTGGCCTCTGTATAATTTGTATCAAATTTTAAGGGTAATAGATGTTTTCAGGATTATCTATTTACTGAAGTTGAAGGTGTATTTAACTACACTTGTGCTATTTTTACTAACTGTAAATCTAAGGCACGGCACTTACTTTATAATAACATGATTGCACATGTACGGGTTTTCAAATACAAATGCAGTCTGAATGCTGTGATTTATGCTAGTCTCCTTTGCTGCACAATACTCTATTTTATCAGTTCTAATTGAGCCTGCTGCACCCTTCCACAGAGATTTAAAATAAGAACTTTAAAAATGGGGAGAAATACATTTTATACAAATTGTATCTGTAGAGCTTTTGTCTTATTTTTCTTTTGCAATTGAAAAAAACTTTTGCAAAATCACATGGCAAATGAAAATGAGATAGTGGAGTACTCTACTGCACATACTGATTTTCTTTCCCTCTCCCACTTTTTTTTTAACTTTAATTTGACCGTATGTGTCCTTTAATGGTTGAAATGCAAGAACCATTGTGCAAATAGCACTAAAATTAGAAACACCCCCATATACATTAGGATTAGTATTGTTTACAAAATACATTTCCCTATGCAGTTTCATCCCTTTTTGTAGATTGCTTCTGATTGTTTAGCTAGAGCTGTGGGCTTTACCATCCCCCTATGAGGGCCTCATCCAGAGAATGCTCCATCTGCATGGAACTCTGATTGTTCTCAATGGAAGCTCAGGACTGGAGAGTTTACCGGGCTGGGCGCTAAATAGCTTGGTTCTGCAAAGTACTGAGCACTCATGAATGATGCTGCCTGACTTCAACTAGTGGAAGCTGAGGACACTCAGCACTTTGCAGGAGTGAACAGCACTTTGACTGATCCATAGGTGTGTGCGGAGTTTCTGAAACCTCATCAAAAGCCATTGTAACTAGGGATTCGTACATTCTGTTGCTCCTGTAGCTCAAATTCATTGCATGTACCAAGGGCTTCTTGCATCCCTCCATCCCCACACAAGCTCCTTGTGCGCCATTCTTCCATCCCTCTCTATTGAAGTCAATGGAGCTATGGCAGCTTAGACAAGCTGAGAATCTGACCCAGGCTCTTGTCAAATTCTTCTAAGAGCCATAAAACAAATTAATCCCGGAACAAGCAAAAATCATTTTTTCATACTTAGATATATTACACAGGATTTTTTTAACTTAAAGCAAAAAAGGAGACAGAGAAAACAACTTATTTGATGACCCCATAAATATTACTTATATGGGGCCAGATCCTTCACTGGCGAGAAATAAGGGATGGTGAGAAGATGCTCACATATGCATGGGAACTATACAAACTCCCAGAGCAAGTGGAAGCCCCTCTCTTCACTCACTCCATGCTGGCTGCCTCAGGTGCAAGGCTAAAATAAAGTGGAACGGGCAGAGCACAGCTCTGGTCCCTCTGTTAAAGGCAAAAGGGAGCTTGCCCTCCTCTTCTGGGCTCAGTTAAATAGTGTTCTCTCCCCTTCCTCCTTGGCTGGTGTGTTCTCTCCCCCCCCCCCTCCCTCCTGTTTCAATTGACATTAACCACAGCTCAGGTGTGTATGTACAGTTACAAAGATGCTGGAGTAACGTGCTCTGAACAAAATGGCTACTGCATACCAGAGTTTCGGCTCTAGAATGACATGTAAGGTGATCCACACATGGACAGTACACTGTCTTGCCACACCTTGCCCTCTTTCCCTCATATCATGCTATAGTGCACTTGCGGTGCATAGGGAGCAGAGCAAGTATGTGCATGCCATACAGGAGGCAGACAGACATTTCCACACCTGCAGTGACTCCAGATGTGATGTGCAAAACACCTTATGCTACTGCTTCTATTCCATGTAGGGCGATGCAGGGTCTACAGAAATTATTCTATGTTGTGTTTCTTTAACTTTTTTCAAAACTGACAAAATTATTTAAAGAGACAAGACAGGTGAGGTAATATCTTTTATTGGACCAACTTCTGTTGGAACAAGAGAGACACTTTCAACTTACACAGAGCTCTTCTTCAGGTCTGGTCCAATAAAAGATATTACCCCACCCACCTTGTCTCTCCAATATCCTGGGACCAACATGGCTACAACAACCGTGCATACAAAAAATGTTAAGACATACATAAATGTACACAAATATTGGACTGTGACAATATTCTTCTACTTTTCCTCAGGGCCTCTATATCTCAGAGTTCAGATCTGGTAATGTATAACACAATGCAGGTCTTGTGTTTCTTATGAAATACCAAAAAGAATAAACAAGTACATGTTACCCCTTTGTAACTCAATGACATGAGAATTATTGCTGTGTCTGGGGTGTTACAACATATTCTCTCTCTTTGCAGATAACATTTCAAAGCATTTAGAGCTAGAAATGCTTCCCCTTTTTGCTGTTTAAGTACTCTATTATCTGCAAGTAAGAAGCCAAGAATTAGCCACTTTGGAGTATAAGGGATGGAGAGTAATGAAATTGCAACAGTTTCACACAATAAACTGCATTCCATAGCCTGATGAAACTAAAATTCCCCCACAATAAGAAGATCATTGTGATATGAATTTATTCTTTGAAGATGGGGCTAATTTAAGACTTTTCCAGTAGAATTTGTAGAGTAAAATGGATTTCCTGGCATCTTGTTAAACTTAAATATGAATACTATTCATATCTAATCAGCCTAAATCATAATTAATGCAATTCAGTCTTTGATTACTCTAAGAGTGTGTACACATCTCATATTTTCATCCTAAATAGAAGCTTATCACGTTTACTATTGTTTGCTGCTAGGAGACAAAGATATGACTGAAACACAAAAATAAAGCAGCAGCTTTCAGTGATAAAACCAATATTACAGTCAATATTTCACCCTCTGTCAAAAATGTTGATTGATTATAGAAAGATATCTTATCAGAGTGGAAAGCATAGGCATCTTGAACTACAGTGCCACAGGAGACAAACCAGTGCCAAAGCCATTCCTGGTGTAACTTCAGTTAACTTCAGTGGCGTTACACCAGGGCTGAGATTACAGCCCACTGACTGTAGACTTAAATATGAATCACACTATAATAGCTTGGTTGTTCAAATGATCTTTTAAAATAAAGTCCCTGCAGAGAAGAAGAAATTGTGCAAGCAATAGTCATAGAAAAATAATTGTTACATTTATGATTCTTTCAATTATGGGGACTATTGCTCAGCAACCTCTTCCCTTTCAAGAAGCATGATATGTTTTATAATAGGCTTTTGGATAAAACAACCATTATCAATAGTGCCAGCAATTTAATTGGATACCTTTGAAACTAAGGGGGCACTTTTATTTTGCTACCTTTGATTCACAGCTGTAGTTATGGAAAATAAGCCTTCTATTTGTCCAGATTGTTTAATCCTCATTTACATTGCAGGGTTCAGTGGACCTGAAAGAAAAGCTTCTGCTAACACTGGTCTTTTCTATTTACACTCCTTCATTACAGTATTATTAAAAAGGGGGAAATCTTTTTAAAAGATGCTTAGCTTTTAACAAAAAAGGAAAACAGATTGTATATGTTCTGTACAGGCCAAACTACATTCACTGTAAGAGCTGGGGTGGGCTTTAAGCCATTTTTGCAGCACCCCAAAGCTGGAGCCAATGAGTACTGACCCAGTCTCAAATGCAAACTATCTTACACTGGCTTGCCAAGACAACCAAGGAGCCATTCCAGCAGCCAGGGAACACTGAGGAGCAGGATCTTAACACCAGATCTCACCTTCTTCTCCTAGGGTACAGAGAGGTCTTGCTTGCAGTGAAAGTGCTGGTCTTTGCTGTGTAGGAAGAGCAATATTTTGGACTTCTTCATAGGCATTTCATAAACTTTGCATGAAGTGGAGTTCTGAACTGCAGCGGCTAGGGAAATGCTACCTAAATGGAGCTACTATCAGGTGGGTGCATAACTAGTTGGAAAACCGTTCCCAGAGAGTAGTTATCAGTGGTTCACAGTCATGCTGGAAGGGCATAACAAGTGGGGTCCCACAGGGATCAGTTCTGGGTCCAGTTCTGTTCAATATCTTCACCAATTATTTAGATAATGGTGAAGATATTTCACCATTCACTTATAGAGAGTTCACTTATAAAGTTTGCGGATGATACCAATCTGGGAGTCCTTGCAAGCGCTTTGGAGAATAGGATTAAAATTCAAAATGATCTGGACAAACCAGAGAAATGGTCTGAAGTAAATATGATGAAATTCAACAAGGACAAATGCAAAGTACTCCACTTAGGAAGGAACAATCAGTTGCACACATACAAAATGGGAAATGACTGCTGAGGAAGGAGTACTGCGGAAAGGGATCTCCACAAGCTAAATATGAGTCAACAGTGTAACACGGTTGCAAAAAAAAGCAAACATCATTCTGGGATGTATTAACAGGAGTATTGTAAGCAAGACACAAGAAGTAATTCTTCCGCTGTACTCCGAGCTGATTAGGCCTCAACTGGAGTATTGTGTCCAGTTCTGGGCACCACATGTCAAGAAAGCTGTGAACAAATTGAAGAGAGTCCAGAGAAGAGCAACAAAAGAGATTAAAGGTCTAGAAAACATGACCTATGAGGGAAGATTGAAAAAATTGGGTTTGTTTAGTCTGGAAAAGAAAAGAATGAGAGGGGCCATGATAACAGTTTTCAAGTACATAAAAGGTTGTTACAAGGAGGAAGGAGAAAATTTGTTCTTTTTAACCTCTGAGGATAGGACAAGAAGCAATGGGCTTAAATTGCAGCAAGGGAAGTTTAGGTTGGACATTAGGAAAAACTTCTTGTCAGGGTGGTTAAGCACTGGAATAAATTGCCTAGGGAGGTTGTAGAATCTCCATCATTGGAGACTTTTAAGAGCAGATTAGACAAACATCTGTCAGAAATGGTCTAGATAATACTTGGTCCTGCCATGAGTGCAGAGGACTGGACTAGATGACCTCTCGAGGTCCCTTCCAGTCCTATGATTCTATGATAATAAAACAAATAATCAAACCCACAAGAAAATAAGAAACCCATAAGAAAGATATGTAGGCAAGAAGCAGGCTAGCCCTATAGGCTACAGAACTGTTCAGAAAGCTGCAAGCAGGGACATTCTTTCCCAACCACCAGATTACCATAGGTGATGTTGAAATGCCAATAGAGACTCTGGGGTACCCAGCCTATCCCTTGCTCCCCTGGCTCATGAAATCATACATTGGCCACCCTGACACTACCAAGGAAAGCTTCATCTACCAGTTAAGCAGGTGCAGAATGACAGCTGAATGTGCTTTTGGTAGATTGAAGGGACGCCAGGGCTCTCTTAGAGTTGCTGGAGCCCGGGTCAAAGCCCAAGCCTGAGGGCTTCAGCCCTGGGCAGCAGGACTCAGGTTACAGGCCCCCTGCTTGAGGATGAAGCTCTTGGGCTTCAGCTTTGGACCCCCGGCCTGGGGAGGTGGGGCTTGAGTGGGCTCAGGCTAGGGTTGCCAACTTTATACTCACACAAAACTGAACACCCTTGATTTGCCTCTGCCCCGCCCCTACTCTGAGGCCCTGCCCCTCCTCCAAGGCCCCGCCCCCCGCTCACTCCATCCCTCATCTCTCTGTTCCTTGCTCTCCCCACCCTCATTCACTTGCTCATTTTCACCAGGCTGGCTCACGGGGTTGGGATGTGAGAGGGGGTGCGGGCTCCAGGGTGGGGACGGGGATGAGGGGTTTGGGGTGTAGGAGTGTGCTCTGGGCTGGGACTCAGGGGTTCGGAGTGCAGGAGGGGGATCAGGGCTGGGGCAGAGGGTTGGGGCATGGGAGAGGATGCAGTCTCCAGGCAGTGCTTACCTCAAGCAGCTCCCGGAAGCAGCGGCAATGGGATCTGCGGAGCTGGTGCTTGGGGTGGGGGCAGCGTACAGAGCCCTTAGCTGCCCCTATGCATAGGAGCCAGAGGGGGGACATGCCGCTGTTTCTGGGAGCCTCATGGACCCAAGGCAGGCAAGGAGCCTGCCTTAGCCCCACTGCACCACTGACTGTACTTTTAATGGCCTGGTCAGCAGTGCTGATTGGAGCCGCCAGGGTCCCTTTTCGACGGGGCGTTCCGGTCAAAAAACGGACACCTGGCAACCCTAACTCAGGCTTCGGTCCCTCCTCCTGAGGTCCTGTAGTAATTTTTGTTGTCAGAAGGGGGTCACTGTGCAATGAAGTTTGAGAACCCGTGGTCTAGATAATATTTAGTCCTGCCATGAGTGCAGGGGATTGGACTAGAAGACCTCTCAAGGTCCCTTCCAGTCCTATGATTCTATGAATTACACAGTGTGCCAGTGTCCCCCTACCCAGCTTTGTAAATTGTGCAGTCTGTTAGCACAATCTTAAAGGCTGGGTTCAGGACAGCTAAAAAATTGAGCCACAATGTACAGCCTACCCAGATGAAGTTACACATTGATTCATAGATTTTAAGGCCTCAAAGATATGATCATCAAGTCTGACCTTTTTCATAACAGGCTATAGAATTTCACAAAGTGATTCCTGCATCAAGCTCATGACTTCTGATAGTTATTTTATGTATATTTTAAAAAGATATACAGTCTTTATTTATAGACTTCAAGGGATAGAGAAGCTACCACATGCCTAGGTAAATTGTTCCAATGGTAAATTAGTCTCAGTATTAAGAATTTGCTCCTTACTTCTAGTCTAGATTTTGTCTAGCTTCAGCTTCCAACCATTGGCTCTAGTTATGCATTTTTCTGCTAGATTAAAGAGCTGTCTACCATCAAAAATTTCCTCCCCATGTAGGTACATGTAGACCATGATCAAGTCACCTCTTAAAGTTTTCTTGGATAAATGAAATAAATTGAGCTTAAGTCTCTCACTATAAGGCATGATTTTAAGGCCTAAAATCATTCTAGGAGCTCTTTTCTGTATTCTTTCCAATTTTTCAATATCCTTTTTGAACTATGAACACCAGAAATGAACACAATATTCCAGTAATGATCTGACACCATATTCAGAGATAATACCACCTACTTGATATTCCTTTGCTAAAACACCCAGGATTGCATTAGCCCTCTGACCTACAGCATGACACTGGGAACTCATGTTCAATTGCTTATCTCCTGTAACCCCTAAATCTTTTTCAGTATTACTGCATTGCAATATACCATCTTCCATCATAATGATCACTACTGGCTCAATTTTGTGACCCTTGTTCATACTGAGCAACCCATTGGTGCACAAAAAGTTCTATAATACAGTACTACAGAATGAGAGAGGCAGTGTTTCTAAATGGATAGAGCAACAGACAGGGACATAGAAGACCTGAGTTCTGTTCCCAGCTCTGGCCTGCTAGGTGACCTTAGGCAAGTCACTTCACCCCTCTGTGCCTCAGTTTCTCCATCTGTAAAATGGAGATAATGGTACTGACCTCCTTTGTAAAGCACTTTGAGATCTAGTGATGAAAAGTGTTATATAAGAGCTAGGTATTACTATTCAATGGGGCAGATTATCAGCTGGTGTAAATGGGCATATCTCTGTTCAAATTAATGGAGCTACACCAGTTTACACAAGCTGAGAATCTGGCCCAGTGTGAGGGAGGGTGGCAAAAATAGGCCTTTTATACCCCTATGTAAAAATAATGTTCTTGATTCTCCTCTTCCTACGTCATCCTGCTGTCACATAACACAATCCTTTCTATCAGACAATGGAGAAGGGTGGGCAAGGGTACAAGGGGATGTCTTGAAACCATACTAGAAATGTAAGTGTAGGTGGGAGTTCCCATCCTATAGTTAAATTATGCCCTGTATGTGTAGATAAAGGGAAAGGAGAGAGAAATGGGAGCCTATTCCCCACAGTGTACTCAAGTTGTAGCAGAGCAGGATACTCAGCACTGCTCAAGACAGCAGTAAGCAGGACCTACCTACTAAGCTGTCCCTGTGGGATTTAGTCTGCCAGTTCAAAGGTGCAACCAGCTGCTGAGATAAGTAGCACATATTACACAGATATGATGTGGTGTGCAAACCCCACCTGGCAAGGGAAGGGTTAATGCACTTCTGTGGGTTCAATCAGTGTAATATGGAATTCAAACCAGTGAGAGGCTGGGTCACTGTTTGTCCATAACCCCGGGTGCCTTAAAATGCTCTGCTGCTGTAGCTCCCTGTCTGGACGCTCCGACCCAGTAAACCATAGCCACACTCTGGTCTCCACCAACCTTGGTTACTACTAACCAAGTGACCCCAACACACTTCCAGTCCCGAATTTCCCCAAAACCATTTGCACTGAAATGCCCAGCTCTCTCCTGGAAAGAGGAGTAATACGGTTTGTTGCTCTTTTAAAGAGACAAAAGCATAGCCTGTTACTTTAACTGGAGTTAACAAACACTTCAATTCACACATCATGCTGGGTTAGTTTAGATTAAAAGTAAAATAAGTTTATTAACAAAAAGAGAGGTTTTAAGTGAGTTCAAGTACAAGGGATAAGGTCAGAAATGGTTACCGACAAATAAAAGTGAAAAGCACTAAAACTTAACAAAACTACAGTCTTGGTTCCAGGTAAGATTATCACACCTCCTTCCAGCAAAATGGCTGATCACCCTCTTGGTTAGGATCTCCCACAAAGTACAAAGTGCTTGGTTCCTTTGTTGCCTTATATGAACGATAACTTGGGGTTCTCTGTCCCTCTGTTTTATAATCAGTGAACTTGTAAAATGTATCTTTGCCAAAGTTCAGTGCCCCCTGCTGTGGGGAAAGGTGCTATGGAGGCTGTGGGGAAAGGTTCCATGCTGGTTTCTTCCCCACTGGTGCTTTCTACAATGCTAATTGATCTGTCCGTTGACTGTTATTGACAATTGTCTGTGATTGCACCTGGACGAAGATGTCGACCTTTCCTTTGTCTGCAAAAAAACTGTTTACCAAATACTCAGGTTTATCTGGTTCAAACACATTTTAGTAACATCATCCAGAGAGAATTCATAAAGTCACATATAACTTTAGTATGAGTGTAAAATGCAATAATAATAACCAGCATTTTATTAGATTTCATATGATGATACCTCAAGGTATATTTTGTACAAATATTATTGCAGTAGTCTGTAGGGTGTGAATACAGGGGTGACTAGAGTCCTGCTCTGCTTCACCTGCAAGAGCTGTCAGACTTGGAAGGGTCAGTTAACAGGAGAGAGCCAGACAGCTCAGTTGAAAAGAGACTTGGAGGGACGGCAGATCTCTTGTGCTAGCTCCCTGAAGGAAGGCCTGGTTGAGGCCAGAACCAACCCAGAAACTGCTAGATGCCAGAGCCTCCCTCAGGGAAGGTAGGTTTGACATGTTACTGTTAGGTTAATTTTGTTACCCAAGACTATTTTGATCGGGGGATTGTGTTTCCTGTTCTACCCAGGGCCTATTTATGGTCTGATTGGGATAACAGCAGTTGATGTCCCCACTCCTCCCACCCCACCCAGAGGGGATGACTGCCTTAATAAATCTCTGGTGGTTTTCCCCTCCTGGGGCCCATGCAGTGATATGACATGAGCTCCGAAGTAACACAGTCTCAAGAAGGGATGCTTTTTTGTGGAGTAGCAGTAGGGTTCATTCCACCAAATGCTCTTTTCCCACCATCATGGCAGCAGTGCTCAAAAATAATTATCTACCTTATAAAATACATTTTATAATTTACATTTTCATGTAGCTCAGCTGAACACACTGCTTTTGTGCCTCCTTGTAGTTTCCTTGAGTTCCTACAAAGAAACATTTTTGTAAAGCTAACTTTTAACTGTTACTTTATAATCTGAGGTGGTTATCTGCTCTCAGTTCTTGTGCTTAATCGGGGTCATTAGCAGAATAAGGAGCAACTAAGAGGTGGTTTGATGCAAAACCAGAGACATCCCTGAAAAGCAGGGACACCTGAGAGGTCTGCCAGTGCCAAGCCATAGAAAATAATGGACTCACCTTTAAAAGTTATGGTCCTTTTAAAGCATGAAGATATTGCACTGAAGGCGTTAAAATAGCTAATTAAACACGCAGCTCTACTCCTGAAAAAATACGGGGCATTTATGTGGAAAAATTACTATCGACAAGAATGTGCCATAACTACTAGAAATCAAAATAAATAAATACCTTTAATTGGAAAAGGAATACTTCAGACCACAGTGCACAGTTTTGTGGGCAACATGAAACCATTAGCCAATCTTTTAGTAAGCCTACATTGTGCTGAATTCAGTGTAGCTTTGCTGTGAGCATGGACATACCTATTAAGAATTTAATATGCTTCTGGCAGAGCCAGAATGCTGTAAAGAAAATATAAGCAAAGACAAAACCAAAAAAAAATGTTTTATTTTTGCAGCTAGGTTGCAAATTAATGGAAAAAACCTCTATCACCACCATGCTAAGTCTGAAAACATCAAACACAGAGAATTCAAGCCAGGTTCCCAGAGCAATGCTAACTTTGCTATACTGCACAACACATCTGACATGTTTCATTTTGGATTATTCTTGATGTTAAAGACACATATGCAGCCTGGTTAAATGCATTGCAACTTCAGAATTTTTTTACTTTTGTGCATCTACTTTAAATTTTTTTATAATGATGTTAAAAAAATAAAAGGAAAGAGGTTGGTACAATTATTTAAGCGATTGAATGTTGTGAGTATGTGGGCTATTGGTCGCATGTGATAGATCATCATTGAAGCTGGGGTGGAGGGAGATCTTTGCATTGTCTAGTCCATCCCTGTGTCAATGCAGGTGATAGTCTCCAATTAGTCCAGATTTTCCACTAAGTGTAGGCTATGGATTCCAGGGTACTTAGGATAGAACTTTCTATGGATTCCATGGTACGTAGGGTAAAACTTTCAAAAGTGCCTACATGACTTAGGAGCACAAGTGCCATTTTCAAAAGTTACTTTTACACACAAAAAGAACAGGAGTACTTGTGGCACCTTAGAGACTAACAAATGTATTACAGCATAAGCTTTCGTGGACTACAGCCCACTTCTTCGGATGCATATAGAGTGGAATAAATATTGAGGAGATATATATACACACATACAGAGAGCATAAACAGGTGGGAGTTGTCTTACCAACTCTGAGAGGCCAATTAAGTAAGAGAAAAAAAACTTTTTTACTGAGTTAGGCTTCCCCATGTCTGGCCTTTATTGACAATGACCGTGATGTGGTAAAGGGGATCATAGCATATTTGCTCCCTATGAACCTAGCCCTAAGGTACTTAGTTTGATTTTACTCAGTGATACAATGAGAGTTTGCCTGAGTAAATAACTGAGTAAGAAGCTTGATTATTTACTTTTATTCTTATTCATAGCATGATAGTGCCCACAGAGCTCTATCCAGTTCTGCTATAAAAATACCTTATTAAGAGACAGTGCATGGCCCCAAAGAGTTTACAGTCTAGGTAAATAATGTAAAATGTGCCCAATTACTCCAGTAATGAACTCTATATAAATTTATATCATAATAATAAATAGTAAAAATTGCAAGTGCTTTGCCAGACATATAAACCACACTCCCCTCTTCAGTTTCTCTCTCATTTAATTATGTGTTGATAGTTTCCCTGATTTCAGATGCTTTTAATACAAGACTGGCTATTGGAATTTGGAATTTGGAATGTCTTATTGCCTCGCTCTCTTTTTCCTTCCCTCAAGATCCCCTAAAATCACCTCGTTTTCTTTTCCCCCCTCCTCTGTTTTTCAGCCTAAGATTAGAGACAGCTAGTAGAGATCCAGTGTGCTCAGATGGCAGTAGACTTTGCAGTTCTACATTACATTTGACACACTTGTCCAAAATTGTAAGTTTTGTAGATACCAATAGACAGCTCTGGACATAGGCAGAGCTCCACCTCTGGTAGAGGCAGTGCTTACTGGAGGGATTTGGGGATCACCGCTGAGGTTGTTCTTGGAGTTAATCCCATTCTGTCAGCTCTCATTCTATCCCTTCCACAAATCTCCCAAGCCTCCTCTCCATGTATGTGCAACAAACAGAGGAATGCCACCAAATAGGCTTCACCAGGTGAGAACAGGGCCGGCTCCAGGCACCAGCGCAGCAAGCAGGTGCTTGGGGTGGCCAACGGAAAGAGGCGGCACATCCGGCTCTTCGGCGGCAATTCGGCAGCGAGTCCCTCAGTCCCTCTCGGAGGGAAGGACCTGCCTCTGAACAGGGCCACCCAGAGGATTCAGGGGGTCTGGGGCAAAGCAATTTCGGGAGCCCCTTCCATAAAAAGAAGTTGCAATACTATAGAATACTATATTCTCGTGGGGGCCCCCATAGGGCCCGGGGCCTGGGGCAAATTGCCCCACTTGCCCCCCCGGGCGGCCCTGCCGCTGAATAGCCGCCGAAGAACAAAGCGGCGCGGTGGAGCTGCCGCCATAGAGCCGCCTATCGCTTTACCACATTATATCCAAATTCGTGTTATATTGGGTCACGTTATATCAAGGTAGCGGTGTAGTAGATATTTATCTTATGGTAGTACCAAAGGCTCCATTATTCTATATACATGTAGAAAAGAGATGATCCCGACTGTGACACTTTATTCCTCAGGGAGCGCCTTTTAACCTCCACATTCCTCATTTATATATAATTGTGATCTTGCATATAAAGCATGCCATGTAAGGTATCAGGGGAAAGGTGAAAGTCACTGTTCTATCTCAATATGTATATCATCAGTGCATATGAAGTTATGAGATTGTGTTGTATGCATGTCAGTAAAACATGCTGTAAGTTGGGGAATTGGCCAGATATTAGCTCCCCACAGACAACAACAAGGAAAGTAACCAATGCAGGGCAGGTGTCAAACAACCTATCAATAGCCATTGTCCAGCAAGGGAGCTAAAATCCAATGACTCATCTGCACAAGGCCACACCAGCGGAATTGCTCAACCTTGCCTGTGGACTCAGCAATGCCCACCAGATACGCCTGGACTTGTGGTCTCCCAAGCACATGGACTAAGCATATGAAACAGAACACAGGGGCCCCATACTTGGCCTTTTCTCCTTCCCCACCTATGCTGCAAGAAACAAAGACACTCAGAAGACTGAAGACTCCAACAGAGGAGACTGGACCAGGTTTCAAGGGTGAAACCTGTGTACTATGAACTGCAATATCCAGTGGGGTGAGAAAATCTGCTTAATCTAGATGTTGCCCTGTCTAATAGGGAGCTGAGAGTTTAGACTGTGTGCTTGTATTTTATTTCATTTTGGTAACCACTCTGACTTTTTGCCTAACACTTATAATCACTTAAAATCTATCTTTTGTAGTCAATAAACTTGTTTTATTATTTATCTTTACCAGTGAGTTTGCCTGGAGTGTTTGGCAAATCTGCTCAAAGTTTTACAAAGGCTGGTGTAGATCCACTTTCCATTGATGAAGTGGGTAACCAATTAATAAACTTGCACTGCTCATCTTGAGCAGTTTGGTTAATGCCTTTCTCTGTGGGATTCATGAGTGGATCTGGGAGCATTATTGCAATGTAGCTGCATGTGGGGCTCCACATGTGGTTGTGCTGAGTGATAACAGCACCTGGAGGGGGTTGCAGTTTGTCACTAGCAAAGCACTGTGAGAGACAGCCCAGGCTGGGGAGTTAAGGGGCACAGCAATCCCACAGTCCCAGGCTGCACCCTGGGGATCCTATCACACTGATCTTAAAGCATTTCAAACCCTAGCCCTGTTTGGGCCTCAAACCCACACCCTATGAACACCTCCCTCAGTCAGCTCTACCTCTGATACAACCAGTACACTCAGTATTAATATTTGAGTCCTGTGACTTACTCCACCAAGTTTCTCTAATGTCAACGTGTCATCTATGTTTTACTCCCCCCGGTGCTATCACATCATAATCCTCTTATTTGTTTCTCATGAACATTTGTATATGGAGTAAGATGTTTGAATCCTTCTCTGATAGCATAATGTTCCTTCTTTTGCTGCTCTTCATTCTTTACTTTTATATTTTGGACCAGCACAATCTTTACCCAATTTGTCTGCCTGAAATTTGATGGTCTGATTATTAAAAGCAATTAAAATCTTTTCTTCCTCACACATCTAGCCTAGTTTAAATAGCCATGTCCCTCCATAAAATGAAAACAAAAGTCGTAAAAGCAGCTCTTCCCCAATCTTTGCCACTCACCATATTAGATAAAAGCAATAACTCCAATCTAAACAATAAAAAGCTTTCATTGTTTTTTAAAGACACATATATGATGCTCCAGTCCCTGGGACGGAGGCGGGAGGGGAGGGGTGCAGGGATGGACGGGCTAGCACTATCAGGGTCTAGTCAAGCTTAGAACACAACATGCTTTCCACAAACAGAAGGAGAAAGACAGTAAAACACATTTCTGTCAAGTGTCTCTAAACAACTTTGGCCAGATATTGTCATTTTTAACAATGGCTGGTACTGGAGAGGATGCAGAGGTTGTGGGCTGCAGTGAGAAGTAACCAGGAGAATATCTGGCTACTGGGATCCCCAAGAAGCACATGATACAGCAGCAGCTCTGCCATCCCTTCAATGGATGCACTGCATGCTCCCCTCTACACCATGACACTTTTCTCACTGTCCCGCCCTGCCTTCTTTCAGGTCACTGGCATCTGTGGGAGCACAAGCATGGAGTAAAGTCTGCACTCCACAGTATATTGTGACTTGAGCCTGTTCAGGGATGCAAAGAGTATAAAAGACTCCATGCACCCTCTCCATCACCCTTTGAGCAATTTATTAGTAGTAATATTTTATTATTATTTGTATTATGACAGTGCCTAGCAGCCCCAGTTGTAGACCAGGACCCCTGTGCTGTGCACAGAACAAAAGGATGGCCCCTGTCCCAAAGAATCTACAATCTAATGGGTTGTCTACAAAGCTAATTAGTTAATGGCAAGCTGGGGGGTGAATGTACAATATACTAGCCTGCTGTGCACGAACTGGCCATGTAGACCCTGCTGCCATGCACTGAAAGTTCCATGATGCACTTTGACCTACTGCTGTTTGAAATGGAAATAGGTCAAAGCACACTACAGAACTTTTAGTGCATGGTAGCAAGGTCCACACAACCTGCAAGCAGACTAGTGCATTGTACATTCATACCCCAACTTGCCACACACTAATAGATCTTGTCTATATGGCCAAAGTATCAAGAGACAACAGATGGGTACAGCTAGGCTGACAAAGGGTGCAAAAAACAATGAGCCATTATTGGTCAGCATGAGAGGCAACCTAACCATTGCCAAGGTGCACTGACGCAGCACCACCCAAAATACAGCATTTAGGATTGGAATTACCCCAGCTGTGCTATGTGAGATAAGTGCCCTCAGCATCTCATTATGGCCTGCCTTGATTAGGCACATTTCACTGCTGAGAAGAAGCAGGTAGGTTTGGAGGAAGTTTTTGGACATGGGAGATAAAAGGAAGTTGTAAGTCTTGTTTCACTTTCACTGCTGTAAATTGTGACTTTCTCCATTGCAAGTCCATTGCGCTACACTGATGTAAAACTGGTATAAGTGAGGGTATGTCTACACTACGAAATTAGGTCGAATTAATAGAAGCCGGTTTTATAGAAATCGGTTGTATACAGCTGATTGTGTGTGTCCCCACATAAAATGCTCTAAGTGCTCTAGTCGGCGGACCGCATCCACAGTACCGAGGCTAGCGTCGACTTCCGGAGCATTGCACTATGAGTAGCTATCCCACAGTTCCCGCAGTCTCCGCCGCCCATTGGAATTCTGGGTTGAGATCCCAATGCCCGAATGATGCGAAACAGTGTCGCGGGAGGTTCTGGGCCATGTCGTCAGGCTCCTCCCCCTCCGTCAGAGCAACGGCAGACAATAGATTCGCGCCTTTTTACCTGGGTTACCTGTGCAGACAACATACCACGGCAAGCATGGAGCCCGCTCAGCTCAGCTCACCGTCACCATATGTCATCTGGGTGCCAGCAGACGTGGTACTGCATTGCTACACAGCAGCAGCAGCTAACTGCCTTTTGGCGGTAGATGGTGCAGCATGACTGGTAGCCTTCATCGGCGATCTGGGTGCTGGCAGCTGTGGGGCTGGCAACCGTAGGGCTGCATTGCACCAGTCCCTTGCCTTTTGCCTTTTGGCAATAGATGGTGTATTACGACTGGTAACTGTCCTATTACAAGTTGGATCATCGCACATTAGCAAAGTCTTCCCTGAGCAGCAGATCGTGCAATAGGCCTGAAGGCCATCGTCATCATACAGGAAAAATGTGGCTATCAGTCTTAGTACACTAACTGCCAAGCGCCCAGTATTTGCTGCCAAGCACGCAGAAGATGCCGAGGGCTATCAGTCATGCTGCACCGTCGTCTTAAGATGTAAAAAATAGATTTGTTCTGTATTCATTTACTTCCCCCTCCCTCCGTCAAATCAACGGCCTGCTAAACCCAGGGTTTTCAGTTTAATCTTTGTGGGGACCATTCTGTGTGACAGTTGTTTGTGTTTCTCCCTGATGCACAGCCACCTTTCTTGATTTTAATTCCCTGTACCTGTACGTCATGTCGTCACTCGGCCCACCCTCCCTCCTGCCCCTGGTCCGTCAGATACTAGTTTCGCACCTTTTTTCAGACCAGGCGCCATAGCTAGCACTGGGATCATGGAGCCCGCTCAGATCACAGCGGCAATTATGAGCACTATGAACACCACGCGCATTGTCCTGGAGTATATGCAGAGCCAGGACATGCCAAGGCGAAACCCGGACCAGCCGAGGAGGCGATTGCAGCGCGGTGAAGAGAGTGATGAGGAAATTGACATGGACATAGACCTCTCACAAGGCACAGGCCCCAGCAATGTGCAAATCATGGTGTTACTGGGGCAGGTTCATGCCGTGGAACGCCGATTCTGGGCCCGGGAAACAAGCACAGACTGGTGGGACCGCATCGTGCTGCAGGTGTGGGACGATTCCCAGTGGCTGCGAAACTTTCGCATGCGTAAGGGCACTTTCATGGAACTTTGTGACTTGCTTTCCCCTGCCCTGGAGCGCCAGAATACCAGGATGAGAGCAGCCCTCACAGTTGAGAAGCGAGTGGCGATAGCCCTGTGGAAGCTTGCAACGCCAGACAGCTACCAGTCAGTCGGGAATCAATTTGGAGTGGGCAAATCTACTGTGGGGGCTGCTGTGATCCAAGTTGCCAGGCCAATGAAAGACCTGGTGATATCAAGGGTAGTGACTCTGGGCAACATGCAGGCAATAGTGGATGGTTTTGCTGAAATGGGATTCCCAAACTGTGGTGGGGCCATAGACGGAACCCATATCCCTATCTTGGCACCGGAGCACCAAGCCACCGAGTACATAAACCGCAAGAGGTACTTTTCAATGCTGCTGCAAGCCCTGGTGGATCACAAGGGACGTTTCACCAACATCAACGTGAGATGGCCAGGAAAGGTACATGATGCTCGCGTCTTCAGGCACTCTGCTCTGTTTCGAAAGCTGGAGGAAGGGACTTTCTTCCCGGACCAGAAAGTAACCGTTGGGGATGTTGAAATGCCTATCGTGATCCTTGGGGACCCAGCCTGCCCCTTAATGCCATGGCTCATGAAGCTGTACACAGGCAGCCTGGACAGGAGTCAGGACCTGTTCAACTATAGGCTGAGCAAGTGCCAAATGGTGGTGGAATGTGCATTTGGACATTTAAAAGCGCGCTGGCGCAGCTTACTGACTCGCTCAGACCTCAGCGAAAAGAATATCCCCATTGTTATTGCTGCTTGCTGTGCGCTCCACAATATCTGTGAGAGTAAGGGGGAGACATTTATGGCGGGATGGGAGGTTGAGGCAACTCGCCTGGCCGCTGATTACGTGCAGCCAGACACCAGGGCGGTTAGAGGAGCACAGCAGGGCGCGGTGCGCATCAGAGAAGCTTTGAAAACGAGTTTTGTGACTGGCCAGGCTACAGTGTGAAACTTCTGTTTGTTTCTCCTTGATGAACCCTCCCCCCCACCCCCGGTTCACTCTACTTCCCTGTAAACCAACCACCCCACCCTCCCCTCCCCACTTCGAGCACCGCTTGCAGAGGCAATAAAGTCATTGTTATTTCACATTCATGCATTCTTTAGTATCAGAGGGGTAGCCGTGTTAGTCTGAATCTGTAAAAAGCAACAGAGGGTCCTGTGGCACCTTTGAGACTAACAGGACCCTCTGTTGCTTTATGCATTCTTTATTAATTCCTCACACAAGTAGGGGGATAATTGCCAAGGTGGCCTGGGATGGGTGGGGGAGGAGGGATGGAAAAGGACACACTGCATTTTAAAACTTTAACTTTTATTGAAGGCCAGCCTTCTGATGCTTGGGCAATCATCTGGGGTGGAGTGACTGGGTGGCCGGAGGCCCCCCCACCGTGTTCTTGGACGTCTGGGTGAGGAGGCTATGGAACTTGGGGAGGAGGGCTGTTGGTTACACAGGGGCTGTAGAGGCGGTCTCTGCTCCTGCTGCCTTTCCTGCAGCTCAACCATACGCTGGAGCATATCAGTTTGATGCTCCAGCAGACGGAGCATTGACTCTTGCCTTCTGTCTGCAAGCTGACACCACCTATCATCTTCAGCCCGCCACTTGCTCTTTTCATCCCGCGATTCAGCCCGCCACCTCTCCTCTCGTTCATATTGTGCTTTTCTCGTGTCTGACATTGACTGCCTCCACGCATTCTGCTGTGCTCTATCAGCGTGGGAGGACATCTGGAGCTCCGTGAACATATCGTCCCGCGTCCTCCGTTTTCTCTTTCTAATGTTCACTAGCCTCTGTGAAGGAGAAACATTTGCAGCTGGTGGAGGAGAAGGGAGAGGTGGTTAAAAAAGACACATTTTAGAGAACAATGGGTACACTCTTTCGTTACAAGGTCGCATTTTTCCTCTTATAGTGAGGGCCTGCCGGTTTGGTATGAGAGATCACTCACGCAGTGCCAGGCAACAGATTTCGGCTTGCAGGCAGCCATGGTAAGCCACAGTCTTTTGGCTTTTTTAACCTTCTTAACATGTGGGAATGGTTTCAAACAGCAGCGCCCTCATTTCCCATATCAAGGATGAATTGGGTTGGCCATTTAAAATGGGTTTTCAATGTAAAAGGAGGGGCTGCGGTTTCCGGGTTAACATGCAGCACAAACCCAACTAAACCACCCCCCCACACACACCCAATTCTCTGGGATGATCACTTCACCCCTCCCCCCACCACGTGGCTAACAGCGGGGAACATTTCTGTTCAGAAGAGCAGGAACGGGCGGGCACCTCTGAATGTCCCCTTAATAAAATCACCCCATTTCAACCAGGTGACCATGAATGATATCACTCTCCTGAGGATAACAAAGAGATTCCAGACTACGTGCTACTGGCCTGGCGTGGTAAAGTGTCCTATCATGGCGGACGGGATAAGGCAGCCCTCCCCAGAAACCTTTTGCAAAGGCTTTGGGAGTACATCAAGGAGAGCTTTCTGGAGATGTCCCTGGAGGATTTCCGCTCCATCCCCATACACGTTAACAGACTTTTCCAGTAGCTGTACTGGCCGCGATTGCCAGGGCAAATTAATCATTAATCATTAAACACGCTTGCTTTTAAACCATGTGTAATATTTACAAAAGTACACTCACCAGAGGTCCCCTGTGTGCCCTCAGGGTCTTGGGTGAGTTCGGGGGTTACTGGTTCCAGGTCCAGGGTCACAAACATATCCTGGCTGTTGGGGAAACCGGTTTCTCCGCTTCCTTGCTGCTGTGAGCTACCTACATTACCTCCATCCTCATCTTCCTCGTTCCCCGAACCCTCTTCCCTGTGTGTTTCTCCAGTGAGGGAGTCATAGCACACGGTTGGGGTAGTGGTGGCTGCACCCCCTAGAATGGCATGCAGCTCCGCGTAGAAGCGGCAAGTTTGCGGCTCTGCCCCGGACCTTCCATTTGCTTCTCTGGCTTTGTGGTAGGCTTGCCGTAGCTCCTTAATTTTCACGCGGCACTGCTGTGGGTCCCTGTTATGGCCTCGGTCCTTCATGGCCTTGGAGACCTTTTCTAATACTTTGCCATTTCTTTTACTGCTACGGAGTTCAGCTAGCACTGATTCATCTCCCCATATGGCGAGCAGATCCCGTACCTCCCGTTCGGTCCATGCTGGAGCTCTTTTGCGATCCTGGGACTCCATCACGGTTACCTGTGCTGATGAGCTCTGCGTGGTTACCTGTGCTCTCCACGCTGGGCAAACAGGAAATGAAATTCAAACGTTCGCGGGTCTTTTCCTGTCTACCTGGTCAGTGCATCTGAGTTGAGAGTGCTGTCCAGAGCGGTCACAATGAAGCACTGTGGGATAGCTCCCGGAGGCCAATAACGTCGAATTCCGTCCACACTACCCCAATTCCGACCCGCATAGGCCGATTTTATCGCTAATCCCCTCGTCGAAGGTGGTTTAAAGAAACCGGTTTAAAGGGCCCTTTAAGTCGAAAGAAAGGGCTTCGTCGTGTGAATGTGTCCAGGCTTAATTCGATTTAACACTGCTAAAGTCGACCTAAACTCGTAGTGTAGACCAGGCCTGAGAAGACCTTGGAGAAATAAGGGGCCAGGGGACAGTTATCTTGTTTGGAGATTACTATTTGTCTACACTAGGGGCTAAGTGGTGTTAGTTAACACATTTTAAAGCACCATTCATTTTCCTAATGTACAGAAACCCTAAAGGTATTGGCACTTGAAGTATAGGGACTGAGAACTAAAGAATGAGGTTGGAGATATTTGTCTGTGGTTTTGTCAGTGTCAATGCCATCACTGTTACTCCTTTTGTGCAGGGATTCATGAGCATGAGCATGATCAAGAACAAATGGTACCAAAGCAACCCTTTTCTGAGAGGTTTACAGAGGGAAATTAGGTTGCTTTGGTATGATTTGAGAGGGTTACTAAGTGAGGTGTGGTGGCTGAGTGTTAAGCACCCCTGAAGATCAGAGGCTAGAGACTTGCTTGGTCTCATGCTGAAAGGCTGCTACAAAATGGGTATTTGTCTCTGGGTACGTCTTCAATCGATTTATCCGGGATCGATATATCGCGTCTCGTTAAGACGCGATATATCGATCCCCGAACACGCTCACCGTCGACTCCAGAACTCCACCAGAGCGAGCGGTGGTAGCGCAATCGATGGGAGAGCTGCGGCCATCAATCCCGCGCTGTCTGGACCCCAGGTAATTCGATCCAAGATACTTCGACTTCAGCTACGCTATTCGCATAGCTGAAGTTGCGTATCTTGGATCGATCCCCCCTCAGTGTAGACCAGCCCTCTGTCTCTTGCTCGCTCACTTTTTCAGCTGAGAAGAGAAAGGAACCAGCCTTTAAACTTTGGGAGGGATTCTGACTTGAGAATTTGGTTTGCCCTGTTGCTGAGAACATGGGATAAGGATTTTACCTTGAACCAAGTCTAGTTTGTTAAGTTTTAGTTTACTGGAAAGTGTTTTAGCTTTATTTCTCTTGTAACCATTTCTGACTTTAGTGCCTTAGATGTGTACTCACTTAAAACATATCTCTTAGTAGTTAAATAAACTTGTTTTATTCTTTAATCAAAACTAATCCAGTGCAGCCTTTTAACTGAATTGTTTGGTAATTCCAATTAAAGTAGCAAACAGGAGAGGACTGGACAGTGCAGAACACATGGTTTTGGGGGGCAAATTGGAACTGGGGGTGTGTTGGGGTCACCCTGGAAGAGGTAAGCCAGGCTGGAGGAAGCCAGAGAGTGACTGATGCGTGGCTGGTGGGCTGAAGCTATACACAGACAGTCAGGGTGTTACCTGAATGCTGGAGGGCTGTTTGTGAGTGTCCCAAGTAGGACTTACAGCAGCAAAACATTGTGAGGCACCCAAGGTTGCAGGGCAGGTGGTGACACAATCCCTCACTAGTCTGGATGGCAACCTGGAATGTCATAGTGGGTGCACAACTGGTTGAAAGACCATAATCAAAAAGTAGTTATCAATGATTTGCTGTCAAACTGGGAGGCTGTATCCAGTGAGGTCCCACAGGGGTCTGTACTACATCCGGTACTATTTTCATGAAATGACTTTGTAACAGGGTTCACGACCCATCCCTCTTCCTGGAGCCCACTTGCTCTCCCCAATAAGGCTCAGAGAGGCTTCAGGGTTGTGCAACACCCGTGTGTTTATTTACTTAAGGTTGTTCCACCACCAGTGTCCATCTATATACAAGCTTTACAGGCAGAGTCAGCCTTCAGCTAGGAGGCCTCCGGCTCCCTCCCTGACTGACTTCTTCCCTGCTGCCTTCTGGGTCCCTCCCAGCCTTTATAGCCCTTGGCTTGTCAGGCCAGCAGGTGTTGCCAATCCTCAGGCCAGCATCAGGCCTTTTCCATCAGCTCCAATCTGCTTCCCTTGATTGGAGCTGACCAGGCAGGGGCTAATTAGGTGCTTTTGCACCAGCACCCTGCTACAGACTTGGATCATGGAGTGGACAGTATGCTTATAAATTTGCAGATGACACCAAGCTGGGAATGGTGCGAGCACTTTGAAGGACAGGATTAGAATTCTTGATAAATTGGAGAATTGGTCTGAAAGCAACAAGATGAAATTCAGTAAAGATCAGTGGAAAGTACTACACTTAGGAAGGAAAAATCAAATGTACAAATACAAAATGGGGAATAACTGGCTAGGAGGTAGTACTGCTGAAAAAGATCAGGGGTTACAGTGGATCACAACTGAATATGCACCAACAATGTGATGCAGTTGCAAAAAAGACAAATAGCATTCTGGCGAATAGCATTAACAGGAGTGTCATAGTAAGGAGTAAGTCACAGGAGGTAATTGTCCCACTCTACTTGGCACTGATGAGGCCCCAGCTGGAGTACTGTGTCCAGTTTTGGCCACCACTAGTTCTAGACAAATTAGAGATAGTCCAAGGAATGGCTACAAAAATGATAAATGGTTTAGAAAACCTGGCATATGGGGAAAGATTAAAAAAACTGGACGTATTTAGTCTTAAGAAAAGAAAACTGAAGGGAGACTTGATAACAGTCTTCAAATATATTAAGAGATGTTCCAAAGAGGTCAGTGATCAATTGTTCTCCGTATCCACTGAAAATAAGACAAACCCTAAGTAATCTGCTTAATCTGCAGCAAGTGAGATTTAGGTTTGATATTAGGAAAAAATGTCTAACTATAATGATACTTAAGAACTGGAATAGGCCTGCAAGGGAGGTTGGGGAATCCCCATCACTGGAGATTTTTAAGGACAGGTTGGACAAACACCTGTCAGGGATGGTCTAGGCATGTTTGGTCCTGCCTCAGCAAGAGGGAGCTGTACTAGATGACCTCCCAAATTCTCTTTCAGCCCTATGTTTCTGTGATAATATCATTGTCAGAGCTGGTGGATGTAGACTCAAAAGCTGACTACCACAGAATTTATTTTTTAATTTCAGAAAGAAAATTGAACTAATCTCACTGTCTTGATAAAAGGACTATTTCATTTATAGACAGTGGTCCAAATGATCTTCTCAAGATAACATGTTTCTTTCCCTCTAGCAAATGCTTTGAGAGAAATCACATTAGATTGCGTTTCCCTCCTTCCTGAATTACTGATCCTGATAATTATTAACAGCAGATACAAATGATGTACATATACTAGCAATATTGGTACCAAATATCCAGCAATGGTGTTAGCTCAAGTGTTGCCTGGATACCGACATTTTTACCACCATGTCATCAGTTTAAAAGAGATATAAATCCTCCTGTAGAATTTGCTGCTATAGAAATCTAGTGAATGATTTAAAACCTATAGAAAGCCTATTATTAAATTCTATAGGGGTTTTTAATAATTTCTATTAAGTTCTGTTATATTTTTATAGAACCTGCTTGGGTTATTCATAGATCTTTATATTTTAAGGCCATAAGGAACCATTAGATCATCTATTCCAGGGGTTCACAACAAATTTTTGGGTGGCCTAAGAGTGCGGCCACCAACTCTTGCTGGTGGCCACTCTGACTATTTTTCCTAAAATAATTAATTAATTTTAGGAAAAACAAAAAAATATGCACATAAATATGTCCAGATCACTGTAATTTATTTATGTAGGTTCTTTATTGCATACTCAGTAATAAAAATAATGTACAGTTGTCTCTATTCTTTACTGGACTTGAACAGAATAGAAACACAAATAAGGTGCTTTGCATGTTTTGCTTTTTTGGTTGCTTTTTTTTTTTTTTTTTTAGACTTGCTAACTAGTAAGACTGCTACTGTGAAAGTGATATTTGTATATTTATTAATATCACATTTCACAGCAGACTTGCTAGCTAGCTGGGAGGCTGTGGAAAGTGATATTAACAAACATACAAATATCATTTTTTCATAGCAGAATTACTCAGCCCCAGCAACCTGGGGGGCAAATTAAGCCCTGGATGAGGAGGAAGGTAGGGAGGCCGAGGGAGCAGGGGCAATGGGGAGATAAATAGGGGGCTAAAGGAGGCAGCAGGGGACAGGGTGATGGGGGGGGGATGAGACCGGGGCTGGAGCCTGGAGTCCTGCTGCACAGCTGGGGACTGGATGAGGCAGTGGGGGCCAGGGATAATGTGCGGGGGGTGAGCCCAGGGCCAGACCCCTGGGACCAGAAACCAAAGCCCTGTGGCTGGGGGACAGAGCCTGCCACCATATGGCCAGAACCTGCCATGCATTACCGCAGGGTTGAAGCCTGAAGCTTGAACCCCACTGCCCCCGGGAAGGTGGGGAACTCACACTGGCTGCCTGCTTCTACAGTGTTCGTGGCTTCAGAAGGGGGTAGGGATCAGCCCCTACTGGGGGCCCCAGGGGATACGTCTGGTTTTTCCTGGACATGTCCGGCTTTTCGGCAATCAAACCCCCGTCCGGGGGAAATTGCCAAAAAGCCGAACATGTCCGGGAAAATGCCGGCCGGGCACTTCCCCTCCTGCGGCGGCTCTGCTCCTCCCCGGACTCTTCGGCTCTGTTTAAGAGCCGAGCTGCCCGAGCGCTATGGGCTTCAGGCAGCCCCCTTGCCTCCGGACCCCAGCCGCCGGCCGGGCACTTCCCCTCCCGGGCTCCGGCGGCGCAGGGTCCGGAGGCATGGGGGCTGCCCAAAGCCGGTAGCGCTCGGGCAGCTCGGCTCTTAAACAGAGCCGAAGAGTCAGGGGAGGAGCAGAGCCTCCGGCCGCGGCGGCTCTGCTCCTCCCCGACTCTTCGGCTCTGTTTAAAAGCCGAGCGCTACGGGCTTTGGGCAGCCCCCATGCCTCCGGACCCTGCGCTGCCGGAGCCCGGGAGGGGAAGTGCCCAGCCGGGGGCGCAGGGTCCGGAGGCATAGGGGCTGCCCGAAGCCCAAGCGCTACCGGCTTCACGGTTTGCCGGGCAGCCTCCAGACCCTGCGCCCCCAGCTGGGCGCTTCCCCTCCCGGGCTCCAGCTGCGCTGGGGAAGCGCCGGCCAGGGGCGCAGGGTCTGGGGGCTGCCCGGCAAACCGTGAAGCCGGTAGCGCTCGGGCAGCCCTTTTCGCTTGGCTGGGAGTGGGAGGGAGGAGGGGGCGGGGAAGGGGCGGGGAAGGGGCGGAGTTGGGGCGGGGCTGGGGTGGGGAAATGGGCGGGGCCAGGGCCCGTGGAGGGTCCTCTTTTTTTATTTGCTAAATATGGTAACCCTACCGGGGGAGGAGCACTGTTCTCCCTCCCCACCCCCAATCACCATCCAGGAGACTGTGGCTGCAAGAAAAGTGCCTGGTGGCTGCATGAGCAAAGGTCAACTGATGGCTTCACTTAAATGGGACCTCTCAAGCAGGGGTGGCTCTAGCTTTTTTGCCGCTGGAAGCACGGCAGGCAGGCTCTGGCAGCCTCTGGCAGCCTGCCTGCGGGAGGTCCCCGGTCCCGCGGATTCGGCGGCATGCCTGCGGGAGGTCCGCCGGTCCCACGGCTTTAGCGTACTCGCCGCCGAATTGCCACCAAATCCGTGGGAACGGTGGACCTGCCGAAGGCGGCCTGCCTGCCCCTCGCAGGGACCAGCAGGGCGCCCCCCGCGACTTGCCACCCCAGGCACGTGCTTGGAGCGCTGGTGTCTGGAGCCGCCGCTGCTCTCAAGTAAAATACCTCAACAGGAAGGAATCATATCTCAATATTATTACTGAGATGGCTTTTAATGGCTTTCAAAAGAAGCGGGGAAATTCATCTAAGGGCCCTTCTTATGGAGGCTGCACTTTGTCCGGCGTTAGAGCCTTCCTGCTCCAACTCTACGCCTAGCACCTTGGCATCGGTGAAGAGCGTTCTGCCCGGCACCGCTCCCCTTTGCCGGTGTCCAAGAAGCACCTGAAAAAGCGAGGCTTCCCGGCATCAAGCAAGGAGGGACAGGGCTGTCTGCCCACTCCGGAGCCTCAAGGGGGTACCTCTCAGGCTGGAGCCCCTAGGACCCCCCCACCCAGGGATCCCACTCCTGGGAGCAGTAGGGACCCTGGCACCTGGTTGTACCTTCAACGTCTGAGGCCCTCCAGGCAGCTAGGGACCAGAGAGCCCTTCCGGCGCATTGGAGGTGGCTACGGGCAAGCCAGCTCTCAGGGCAAGCCAGCTATGAGACCACCTCAGAGGGCAGTTGAACACCGTCCCTCCCCGGAGCAGAGGCAAGGTTCCACTACTGAGTCCCCTGACTCGGCAACCTAGATCTCCGATCAGATGGCCCAGGTTGCCCTCACCGTGGTCCTGGTCTCCACCGGCGCAGAAGACCTGCAGTGAGGCATCGGTCTCTGTACACCCAGCACCAATCGTCCTTTCACTAGCCGATGTCCCGGTGCAGATCTCTGCTGGTACGGGACATCTCACCTTCCTGGCACTGGTCTCCATGCCCCCGGCACCAGTCCTTGGAGAGGGACTGATCACCTTACTTGAGGCACCAGGGAATGGTGCCTATGGTCAGCTACCAGATGCGAGCATCTACAGTCCTGCCTTGGTCACTGGAAGGGGACTCGTCTAGGTCAGAGTGAGACTTTAGCCCCTCGCCATGGCAGCAGCAAATCTTGTGGGCACCGGAGTCCATCTCTGCTCCCACAGTGCCGGCATGTTACCAGTGTCAGTGGCCAGTCCTATTGGAATGCATGGGGTACCATTCCTCCTTTGCTGCTTCAGAGAAGCAACCCCCTGCAACGACTGTACCAGACGCAGTGTGCGGTGCGGACTCCAATGCTGGGGTAGAGAAGCAGGTGCCCACTCCAAGGGAGCCATCCCCTACAGGGGATAATGCCCCAGGCCTTCCCTCAGTGGTGCAGTCATCGTCAGATGAGGCAGTAGCGTGGCCCTTGCATGTCAGTCCCCGCGAGGACTTTAAAGAGCCCAAAGCCCTGCTTAGAAGGGTGGCTTCGAACTTGGGCTTGGAAGTGGAGGAACTGGCGGAGCAGTCAGGCAACTTGTTCAAGATTCTAACAGAAGCAGCCCCATCACGGGTCATACTGCTGGTACATAAGAGGATTTTGAAGATAGCCAAGGCCCTGTGGCAAATCCCGTCTTTTATCCTGCCCACCTCCAAGTGGACAGAAAAGAAATATTGTATACCTGCTAATATGTTCAAATATTTGTATACCCATCCACCCCCAGGGACACTAATCATATCTGCGGCCAATGAAAGGGACAGGCAAGGGCAAGTGAGTTCCACATAGAAAAACAAAGATGCCTGAAGGCTGGACCTTTCCAGAAGAAAAATTTTTATTCTATGGCCAGCTTTCAGTTCAGAGTATCAAACCACCAGTCTTTGTTGGGGAGATACAATTTTAACTTGTGGGATTCCCTCAAGAAGTTCTGACTCCCTGCCTCAGGAGTTTGCTACCATCCTGGAGGAAGGTACCGCAGTGGCGAGGGGCTCTCTCCAGATGGCCTGGGTTGCGGCCAATTCCTGGCTTCAATCCTTGGGTCTGTCCTAGGAGATGCAGTCCTCCATCCAGGACCTTCCCTTCGAAGGCAATGGGCTCTTTTCAGAGCAAACGGATGCGAGGCTGCATGGACTCGAGGATTCTCGAGCCACTCTCTGTGGCGTATGCAGGCCTAGCAAACGGCGAGAAAGCAATTCCAATCACCACCTACGCCTTGGCCTCCCCGGCAAGGCTCAGAACAGAGACCGAGGGTTCAGTCATCATCTCCCCTCCACCTCCCATTCGCCCACTCAGCCTGGCCCAGGAAAACACTGGGGGGGGGGCCATAAGCACTCATTTTGAGGGTTCATTCAAGGATGACACTGCAGTTAGTTCTCAGGATCCACTTTCCTACTCCTTCCTCAACTGCCTATGTCGCTTCCAGTCAGCATCGTCGCAAGTAACTTCAGACCATTGGGTGCTCAGTATATCTCTGGGCTACACCCTGCAATTCTCCTGGTGGCAATAATGTCAGCCTGTAGGGTCTCTGAGATTAGGGTGCTTATCTCAGAATCTCCCTATGTGGTATTCTACAAGGTCCCGCTGTGGCAGCACTAAGCTATCCTGCCCAAAGTAGTTTTACAGTTTCATACCAACCAAGACATATACTTACCAGTCTTCTTTCCAAAACCTCATAAATCAGATGAGGACCATAGATTACATTCCCTGGACATCAGGAGGGCGCTAGCCTTTTACACAGAAAGGAAAAGGAAAGGTTACGGGATGGGTTGCAGAGGATTGCAAGGGTGAATAGGAATCGAGAGGACTTGCAGCCAGAGGGAACAGAGGATAGACCAGAGAATTGCACCGTCACCAGGAAAAGGTAGGTCTACGTGATTGGAGACTCCTTACTGAGAAGAATACACAGGCCTGTAACCAGAGCTGATCCAGAGAACAGAAGGGTGTGCTGTCTGCCGGGTGCTAAGATATGGGATGTGGACTCTTTGAAAACTCATGGCGATCAGGGGAGGTCCCGGATGACTGGAAAAAGGCTAATGTAGTGCCCATCTTTAAAAAAGGGAAGAAGGAAGATCCGGGAAACTACAGGCCAGTCAGCCTCACCTCAGTCCCTGGAAAAATCATGGAGCAGGTTCTCAAGAAATCAATTATGAAACACTTAGAGGAGAGAAAAGTGATCAGGAGCAGTCAGCATGGATTCACCAAGGGGAAGTCATGCCTGACTAACTTAATTGCCTTCCATGATGAGATAACTGGCTCTGTGGATGAGGGGAAAGCAGTGGATGTTATTCCTTGACTTTAGCAAACCTTTTGATACGGTCTCCCACAGTATTCTTGCCGCCAAGTTAAAGAAGTATGGGCTGGATGAATGGACTGTAAGGTGGATAGAAAGCTGGCTAGATCGTCTGGCTCAATGGGTAGTGATCAATGGCTCCATGTCTAGTTGTCAGCCGGTTTCAAGCGGAGTGCCCCAAGGGTCGGTCCTGGGGCCGGTTTTGTTTAATATCTTTATTAATGATCTGGAGGATGGTGTGGACTGCACTCTCAGCAAGTTTGCAGATGACACTAAACTGGGAGGCATGGTAGATACACTGGAGGGTAGGGATTGGATACAGACCTAGACAAATTAGAGAATTGGGCCAAAAAAAACCTGATGAGGTTCAACAAGGACAAGTGCAGAGTCCTGCACTTAGGATGGAAGAATTCTATGCACTGCTACGGACTAGGGACTGAATGGCTAGGTAGCAGTTCTGCAGAAAAGGACCTAGGGGTCACAGTGGACGAGAAGCTGGATATGAGTCAACAGTGTGCTCTTGTTGCCAAGAAGGCTAACGGCATTTTGGGCTGTATAGGTAGGGGCATTGCCAGCAGATCGAGGAACGTGATCATTCCCCTCTATTCAGCATTGGTGAGGCCTCGTCTGGAGTACTGTGTCCAGTTTTGGGCCCCAAACTACAAGAAGGATGCGGAAAAATTGGAAAGAGTCCAGCGGAGGGCAACAAACATGATAAGGGGCCTGGAGCACATGACTTATGAGGAGAGGCTGAGGGAACTGGGATTGTTCATTCTCCAGAAGAATGAGGGGGGGATTTGATAGCTGCTTTCAACTACCTGAAGGGGGGTTCCAAAGAGGATGGAGCTTGGCTGTTCTCAGTGGTGGCAGATGACCAGAACAAGGAGCAATGGTCTCAAGTTGCAGTGGGGGAAGTCTAGGTTGGATATTAGGAAACACTATTTCACTAGGAGGGTGGTGAAGCACTGGAATGCGTTACCTAGGGAGGTGGTGGAATCTCCTTCCTTGGAGGTTTTTAAGGCCTAGCTTGACAAAACCCTGGCTGGGATGATTTAGTTGGGAATTGGTCCTGCTTTGAGCAGGGGGTTGGACTAGATGACCTGCTGAGGTCCCTGCCAACCCTGATATTCTATGACCTGAGGCTGAAGGGGGTATGCAGGCAGCCTATGGACATAGTTCTATTTGGACACAAGTTGACCTAATGTAGTGTCAAAAGAAACAAAAATCAGATGGACTTTATAAAGCATATAAAGCATTTCATATAAAACCCAAAGTATCTTCAGTGGAGATACCGACGTTTTATACCATGAACATGAGATCTCAATCAGGCACAGAGATCCTGGGATAGGATGCAGAGCTGTCCTGGTTCTGTGTCCATGATATACTGCCACCACATGTAAAACCGATGGCAGAGGTCCAGGGGAAAATGCCAAAATGGCTTAACTCTTTCCTGGGATGCTCCCAGAGTAGTGGAGAAGCTGCACCTCCATCACTAGACTCCCTCACTTGTGGAGTCCCACCAGAATCAATTCTTTTCTTGTCCTATTCAATATCTACACGCAGCCACTAGATGAATAGATTAGATGACATGATCTCAAGTGCCAGCAATGTGCAGATGATACACAGCTCTACCTAGTCTTCACCATATATGACCATGTCACCACCACCAAGATGGCTCAGTGCTTGTACGAGACTGGCTCGTGGATAAAGAGCAGTTGGTCAAAGCTGAACCTGAGAAAAACTGAAGTGATGCTGGTGGGGAGAGGAAACCATTTTGAAGTTTGCAGTCTTGGCGCAGTCTCTTTTGGTTAAAGGCACACACCCGTAATTGGTCAATTCGGTCTGTAGTTTAAGAATGTTTCTGGATCCCTCACTAGTGTCAAACTCTCAAACAGCAGCATTTACGAGTAATGCTTTCTACTATCTCTGGCTGGCTAGGAGATTCCATCCCATCCTGGTGAATGATGACCTGACCTCAGTTATATATCCCTTCTTCAACTCCCATCAGAACCACAGTAATGCAATATACCTGGGCATAAAACCTTCAGCAGTTAGAAAAAATCTGGCTAGTATGGTACACAGCAGCACATCTCAGCAACTTTGGATACTGGAGCACATTAGCTCTGTCCTCCAGAAGGACTGATACCTGCCAGAGCTTTGGTTGGAGTTGGAGGGGAGGTGGGGATCTCAGGTAAGCTTATTAGCATGCATGTAGGTTCTACTCTTGTTTTTCATATGTTTTCTCTGTAACATTTTCACCTTAAGAATAAATGTGCTTGCTTAGAAAGAGCTGTGTGGTAACTTATAACTGGGGGCAATTAATCTGGTCATAGCCTTCGGAAAGAAGCAAAGCATAGACACAGTCTGGCTTGGTGGGGAATTCAGGCAGAGAACTGTGCAGCCTGAGAATACCCCGGTCAGGAGGGAGAGAGATGAGTGTCTCAACCCATGAGAGGTGACAGCTGGGGAGCTGGAAGCCTGACAGTGGGTGCCCTCGGCGGACCACAGAGGTGAGGACTGCCAGTTATATCCACTTAGAACTCATTGTCCATGAAGCCTGCTTCACAGGGAGACATGCCATGGGAATAACAAATGTTGCTGAAATGAAAAACATTGAAGTCATTAATGTCCTTGATAGCTGAGCTGTATTGCTTCCAGCAGGTTTATTAATTATTATTACATTTATTTATTTATTAAAGAGTTCTTTACATTGATAGATACATTGCCAGTCACCAAGGGTTTAGTATCTAAATTAATCAAGACAAACACAAGACAAAACAACATTTATAGCAGAGATTGTATGAGAGGATTACTAATGAGGAGAAAAAATCATTTGAAGAGGTGGGTTTTAAGTCAGTATTTGAAGGAGAATGCATAGATTTTGAGGCCAGAGGGACCATTATAACCCACACAGACCAAGCTATAATAATGTGCTCACCAGACAGTCACAGAAATAGCTCAAAGACAGGATTTGAGAACAGGATTTGTGAACCCACAGCCTTCGGATGGTACTCAGGTTCAGTGTCTATCTGTTACCCTGAGGTTCCAGCTGAGTGTTGGATGAAGAGGATGCTCAGAAAATGAGGACAGGGAGACTTTCTCAGGCACAAGGGCAGCATGACAGGAGACAAGAAGCCAAAAGGAAAGAGTAAGGCAAGAGGAAGACCTTAGAGAGCGGGAGGGCGAGTAAGGGGAATTAAGAGTGTGTAGGTGAGGGCAAGATTATGTAGGTTGCTTTATGAGGAGTTTGATGTTGAAGTAGTAAGAGATAGGTAGCCAATGCTGTGATTCAAAGAGGGCTGATGTGGGATCAGAACAGTAGAAAAAAAGAATAATTTTATCAACAAAGTATTTTGTAAAGATAGGAGGAGCTAGAGGGGAGAGGCAGTGAGGCCAATGAGGTCTATAACATAATTCCTCCACCATGAAGGAAGCCTTTCATCTGAGCCACGTGTAGCAGAGTTTTTTATATTTCCTTTGTCTGGATGGGACAGGCTTGAACTTTTAATACTTTATTAGAGAGACAAAGTGTGTGAGGTAATATCTTTTGTTGGACCAACTGCTGTTGGCTAAAGAGACAAGCTTTCAAGTACACAGAGCTCTTCTTCAGGTCTGGAAAAGGTTCTCAGAATGTCACAGTTAAATGCAAGGTGGAGCAGATTGTTAAGGATAAGGAGTTAACACAAGATGAAGTGGGTAATTAACACCTCTGCAGTCATAGAATAAAGGAGAGTAGTAGGTTACAGATTGTTGTAATGAGACATAAAACCACTGTCTCTATTGAGTTCATGATTTTCAGTGTTTAGCAAAGTTATGAATCTAAGCTCCCAGGCTTGTCTTTTACAGGTGTTGTGCAGGTTTCCTTTGAGGATGAGGACTGAGAGGTCAGATATGGAGCAATCATTTTCTGAAAAGTGAAAAACTCCTCTTGTGGCCTTCAAACAAACCCCCGACCTCACCAAACTCAACATCAGAAACAAACTCCCTACAGACCATGACACACCAACGCAAAGCAGCAACAGATCCTGCTATGACAACACCCCCTACAACACACCTTTTAAGATCGAAGGGTCCTACACATGCCTATCACAACATGTGGTGTACCTCATCCAGTGCATCAAATGCCCTAACAACAACGAAGTGGATGAAACCAGACAATCACTACGCTCTCAAATGAATTCACACAGAAAAATGATAAAAGAAAAAAATGCCATATCACCTGTGGAAAACACTTTTCACAAAATGATCACTCCATATCTGACCCCTCAGTCCTCAAAGAAAACCTACACAGCACTGTCAAAAGATGAATCTGGGAGCTTAAATTCATAACTTTGCTAGACACCAAAAATCATGGACTCAATACAGACACTAGTTTTATGTCTCATTACAACAATCTGTAACCCACTAACTCTCCTTCCTCTTATAACTGCAGAGGTGTTAATTGCCCACTTCATCTTGATTGGTCTTTTGCAACATGTGCTAACTCCTTATGCTTAACAATCCCTTACACCTTGTGTTTATCTGTGATACACTGATTACCTTTCCCAAACCTGAAGAAGAGCTCTGTGTAGCTTGAAAGCTTGTCTCTTTAACCAACAGAAGTTGATCCAATAAAAGCTATTACCTCACCCATCTTGTCTTTCTCATATCCTGGGACTAACACAACTACAATAACACTACAAACAGTCATTTATTAGCAAGCCTAGTATCTCTATTTTTCAGCTGGTGATTTGATCTTACATTTGGACTCTTCAAGGATGATCAACCAATCATCTCAAGAGGAAAACATATGCACTCCCAATCTGTGCACACGTAACCCTTCTTCACCCTTCAGCACTGTGTAAACATGTGCGGCATCAACACCTGTCAAAGAGAATAAGTGAGAATAAGAGATCATTCCTAAGAGAATTGTTCCTGATACTTTATCTCTCAAGTACATTCTAGAATTAAGAAATGTGTAACATTTTTCCTAAAGTTGGTCTTGCAGTCCCTTGAGATCAGGGGTAGGCAAACTTTTTGGCCTGAGGGCCACATCGGGGTTGTAAAACTAAATGGAGGGCCGGGTAGAGAAGGCTGTGCCTCCCCAAACAGCCTGCCCTGCCCCCATCCGCCCCTTCCCACTTCCTGTCCCCTGACTGCCCCCCTCAGAACCTCCGACCCATCCAATGCCCCCTTCTCCCTGTCCCCTGACTGCCCGGACCCCTATCCACACCCCTGCCTCCTGACAGGCCCCCCGGGACTTCCACGCCTATCCAGCCCCCCCGTTCCCCATTTCATGACTGCCCCCCCCAGAACCTCTGCCCCATCCAACCATCCCCTGCTCCCTGTCCCGACTGCCCCCCTGGGATCCCCCGCTCCCTGCCCCCATACCATGCCGGAGCCAGCCATGCTGCCGCACTGCCCGGCAGGAGTGGCAGGCCAGAGCGCTCGTGGCGCAGTGAGCTGAGGCTGTGGGGGAGATGGGACTGCAGGGGTTAGCTTCCCCAACTGGGAGCTCAGGGGCCAGGCAGGACAGTCCCACAGGCCGGATGTGGCTCGCGGGCCATAGTTTGCCCACCTCTGCTTTAGATGGCCATCTCAGATAGAAGGCCTCTAACCTTCTTTTTATGGTATCAAAGGTGTGGAAGAGTAATAGAAGAGATTCCACAAAACCCAAAATAACTTACAGACCATTGAAGCCTCTAGTCACATAAAGTTGGAATCTGTGGATGTTTCAAATAATGTTAGAGGTTCAATCAGGTTTGTGAGGTGACAAGACTATCTTAGCTGCCTTCTTATGCTTCATGAGAGGCGGTGCTTAGACGTGAATTAAAGTTGAAATGCACAGGACAGATGTTTCAAATGTCCATTAATCTCATTGATGCTTCACTGCTCTGCATTCCAAAGTGTGATAATTTGATCCCCAAACCTTTTGAAGGGTCTTCCACTCCCACTGTGAACTATGTTCTTGAGAAGACACAGGCACAGTCAGGAAAAAACCCCAAAACAGTCTACCCAAGATCTGTTGCCTTGAACTAGGATTCTTAATTTTGTTTTATTTTATAGTTTGCACCACATTTTAATAAAGACATTGTTTTGTGGAATACTTCCTCTCCCACCAGTGGTGCAAGTAGAATTCATTTCTTACTGGTACATTGCACCAGCTAAAGGGGGGGTGGGCATGTGACCCCCGCCCCGTATGTAACCCCTCATGTGACCCCTGTAACAATAGCCAGTTCACAGTCACACCTGCTTTGGGAATTGCTAGCAGAAGAGCTTCAAACCAGCTCCCTCTGACAGCAGAGAATATTTTTTCAGATATGCTGGCAACCGAGTCCCACGCTGGCAGCTCCTCTGCCACGGCTGTACTACCCCCAGCCCTTCCACACAGCTGCATCTCCTGAGTCCTGTCTGGGGAGTCTGTACAGCAGCCCTGTTGGAGGACAGGGCTGGCGGCGCGAGGCTGGGGACGGTATAGCTTCCAGTGTGGGGTTCTACTCCTTTTGCTGCTGCAGTTCCTGGGAGAGCCCTGAACCGCAGGGACAGCCCTGGACCGCAGGGCTCTCCCAGGAACCTCAGTGGCAAAAGGAGCAGAATGTGGGACCGCCTAGCGGCCCCATGCTGACAGCTCCTCCGGCGTGGCTGTACCGCCCCCAGCCCCGTCCCCAGGCCTGTCCTCTGGCAGGGCTGCTGTACAGACCCCAGACAGGAGATGCAGGCACGCAACTGCGTGGAAGGGCTGGGAGTGGTACAGCTGCACTGGAAGAGCTGCCAGTGTGGGACCATCCAGCGGCCCCATGTTCTGCTCCTCTTGTGTCTTTCTGGTACGCTGTACCAGCTATAAATAGCTTACTGGTACGGCGTACCAGATCGGACCGCCCTATTTGTGCCACTGACTCCCATTCACAACTGTGCAGACCACCTTCCTTCCCATTCTTGATAACATAGCGTCCCTGTGGCAACTACAGCAATTTCTTACATGAAAAGACAATGTTAGAAAATTATTAGATGTGTTTTTAGCCACTTTTAATAAGATACAAGTGCTCTTTGTGGTCTACTGGTAGGCCACAGATCACAATTTGAGAACTATGCCCTTTAATATATATCTTCTATCTGGCAATGCCATGATTCTTCTTAAGATAGCTGCTTGTTGTTTTGTCAGAGACTTCTTCCAAACACAACTTAAGGCTTATTGTGCTGGGACACCTACCCAGGGCACTAGTCATATTTTCCTCTGAAGAAGAAAACAATCTTAACTGCCTAAGGAAAGAAATACTGAAAACCTGAGAGGGCTTGGAAGAGGTGATATTACTGGCATGGACAGTTATAAGAAAACTTTCTAAAATGTAAACAAATATACTGAGAGCTTTAAAGGAATTCAGTGTAAAGGTGGGAGGGAAATAAGGAAAGAAGAAAAATCTTTATTAACAACAATCTGATGATGCTGATCATCCAAGAATAGAACCAAGGCTAGTGTATGCATGTTACTATTATGGCTCCCCAATAGGTGTGTATGCGCCATCTACTGGTGAGACAGTTTCTTTTGCCACATCCATTAATATCTGTGAACCTCATCCTGCAATTGGCTCTGGGAGCAAAGGGGACCTCTTTGCCTGCCTGGCTCTAGTTGCAGTATCATGACCTAACACTAAGCATTACTTCCAAAAGTGGTATACCATTTTATAGAAATTTCAAAAATATAATAGCTATATTTAGCCCTCAGATATGTTCCTTGGAAATGTGTATATCTAAATCATATTTATAGAAAAGACTAGTGAAAAACACTAGAATAGTGCAGAGGTCACTATTTCCTAAAAATGTTTTCAAAAATAGCAACTAAATTTAAATCTGAATTTGTGTAAGTGGAGTCACTTTGATCCTTTGTCCCTGCTTTCTAATAAGGGCCACACCTGGTCCATATCATGTCTTGTAAAATCAGGCCCTTTAAATTGCCACCAGAGCCCCACTGCTGGAGTCCTGGGGTAGCAGCAGCGGGGCTCTGGGGGCAATTTAAAAAGTCCGGGGCTCCCACTGCTTCTACTGCCCCGGCCCTTTAAATAGCTGCCGGAGCCCCACCACCACTATTCCAGGGCTCCAGTGGCTATTTAAAGGGCCGGGGTGGTAGAAGCAGGGGAGCCCAGACCCTTTAAATAGCCCCTAGAGCCCTGGGGTAGCAGGGAGCTCCAGGGGCTATTTAAAGGGCTGGGGCTCCAGCTGCCTCTGCTGCCCCGGTCCTTTAAATAGCCACTGGAGCCCGCCACTTCCCCCAGGACTCCGGCGGCTCTGCGAGAGGGGGGGGGGAAGTGGGGGAGAGGCCGGGGGAGCCTTGGCCTCCCCAGCTGGGAGCTCAGGCGGGCCAGACAGGACGGTCCCGCGGGCCACCTGCTGGCCCGTTTAGGAACAGGTTCTACACCGGCTTCTAAATTTAGCAACCGGTTCTTGTGAACCGGCTCCAGCTCACCACTGTATATAGGTCAATAGAAGGACTCCTACTGATTTGCATGGGGTTTGGATCAGGCCAATAGTGTTTTTGATATCATAATTGATAGGGGATCTGTTGTGGAGAGAGAAGTTTGTTTTCTGCTGGCTGTTTAATTTGATTTAATTTTTTGTTGTTTGTTTTTGGAATTAATGGCAGGTGCCCCTTTTTACTTTTGTACAAATCTAAAGCCAATGAGTTAGAGATCAGTTTCTAACTAAACTTACAGTAAATGTTGTTCATGTGCATAGTTTGGAGGGGGAAACACTTTTAAATGGTCTGACTGGACAAATAAAATGACTACCCATAAAAGGTTAAGAAATTAAAACCAATATTGGGAAGCCATTCCAACAATTCTATCTTGTAATAAAATTATTTATTTTTCTAAAGTAAAATCAAGGAGAAGCGAGCACACTGAAAAGAGACTCAATAGAGACTCAGCAGAACTTTTGAATAAGAAAGTTTGTCTTGCAACTACCTTCTTTGCTTTTAAGTGATTGAGTCTTCCATCCTAGATCGAAACCTATCCTAAAAACACTTGCAGAAGCTTTACAGAAAAAAATTTAACAGTGCAACAATGAGATTTCTATAACAGAAGTACCACAGTACCACCTTGTGGGGAAATAAAAATGTATTTATCTTTAATGCTGATTTTCTTCCCTGAACAGTTAGTTACAGAAAAGGGAGAAATAAATAAAAAATCCCAACTTAGGAAAAAAATATTTAGGCAGCAGGAACACATTAAAAGTATTATTTCTGCCAAAATCAAATGACTTTTTTTAAAAAAGCATGTTTTCATCAAAATCTTTGGTAGGTCTTCAGTAAAAGCTTTCAAAAAATAAAATATCTCCTTTTATATATGCTTGGATTCTTTTCTTAACTTCCATTCTTTGTACATTTATTTCACTTGGAATATGGAATAAAAAGAAATATCGATTAGGTAGTACAAATACACCACCACCACCAAAAATAGTTTTAAAATACTGAGGTCATGACATAATCCAACTAAGTCCAGGATTTTGAGACTGATTTTTCTTATTGTTCCTCTGGAATTGATGTAGAGATTGGAGCCAGTGGTATTTCTGAGCCCCTTTGAAGTAATATGAACATTTGTCTAGCCCCATTGGCAGAAATAACTACATCGAATTCTGCCCATCCCTAATATAATACATTTATTCAGTGAAAGAGATTTGTTTGGCTAACTGATATCTGATTGTCAAAAGGAACTGCTGTCCACTACCCAGAATTTAAGGGCTTTGTAGGGCATATTTTTTCTTAATTTGTTTTTTCTTAAATTATTGAGTGGGTTCAATGCTTCTAATCATGAGAGATAAATAGCACTGACTTATGTAAGTATAATTCATGCTGGGCAAATACCGTGCAGGCTTCTCCACAAAGCTTTATCAATGTACATGATTACTGACATAAGATACGTCTGCTTTTTCATTTCTGGGCATTTCTTTAGTGGGTACTGACCAGTGTATTAAAATGTGAAAAACTGCTGTGGATTTTTTTAATATGTGCAGAAAAGGCTTGATTCTGTTCCCATTCAAGCCAATGGGAAAACTCCCATTGATTTGTATGGTCAAGATCAAGCCCATTGGAAGTAGAATGAGACTAAAATCATTCTCACTTTTCACTGAACTACAGTTTGAACTCAGATATCTAGAGCTTAAAAACTGTATTAATAAGAGGTTGCTCCAACTCCCATTAAATTCTGTGGAAAGATTGCCAGTGATTTTAGGATGACACCCTAAATGTACTACCTATTATAGGCTTTATCCCTATCTTTGAAAACTGATAAAACAATATATAATGGAGAAATGGTCTGAAGTAAGTAGGATGACAATCAATAAGTACAAATGCAAAGTATTCCACTTAGCCCTTACCCTTGCCCCCTTCAAGTAGCCTTTTAAAAGTTATTGCCTCAGTACCTATCTTGCTAGGTTTATGTTAAAATGTAGGCCTCTGTGAAGACATTGGCTTAATACTTCTATCTTGCTGGGTTATTTGAAGACCCAGAATTCTGTAAGAGCTCTAATTTCAGCACCTCGAGCTTGCTGGCCTGGTACCCCCAGAGCTAGATTGTTTTATGTCATGGGACTAGATAGTATGATGCCAAGGGGCACTCCCCTGACATCACTGGCTCTGCACCAGAAGCTTGGTGGTCTGATGTCAAGAGGAAGTACTCTGTGATGTCATTGGCTTAACATCTCTGGCTTGCTAGTCCAATATCAATCTTCGTGCTCAATATGAGTTTACTGGTTCAAAAGCCACAACTTGCTAAGGTGATACCAAGGGTCAGGCTCTGTCACCTCTATCATATTGGGTTATGTTGAAGAGCCAAAGTAATGTCAAAAGAACAACTGTTCCTGTGAAGAGTTTCTCCACTGATTGGTCAGGAAGCATTTGACTAGGTTTCAAGAACAATGGTTAAATTTCAGAGGGTGATTTTTCAGTTCCTGTAGTGTTGTGCTCTGTGGTCCTATCTGCTACCACTGCCTTGGGAGCCAAAAATTCTAGAGCTTTGGTAGTGTCATGAATCTTATGCTTGGGAGCGGAGACCCAAGAATGAGAATCCCACAATATCATATTTTCAAACAAGTAGAATTGCAATGTAAGCATGATCATATTCGCTTTATTCTTAGTTAATGAGAATAAGAAATATAATTGTTTTTGGGGTTCATTTCCTTTCAGATATTGTTCAGAAAGATATACCATATGAATAATGAATTCTCTGTTAGCAAAATAAAAATTATAGTAATTATCACAGCATGCTACAATATGTTTATTTTCACCACTTTTGTTTGGTAAAATATGTAGATCAAATATTAACTAGAAACGGCTCAAAGAGGCACTATTCAGTTAGGGGTAAAATTTAAGTTTAGGTTAAGGTTCAGTGTCCAGGTTCAAAATAGAATCAGGGTTAGGATTTGGATTCAAGTTTAGGTTTGACATCTACAAAATCTCACAAGCTATTCTTGTGAAATTTTAGCACAAAATTGAACACAAGAACAGTTGATTATGTAAGATTCCCACTATGTTGAATGGCAGAAATCTTGCAAGATTATCTGTTCTCATGAGCTGTTGGCTGCATCTAAATTGGAATCAGAAACACTCTTCTTTCAATTCCGGATCCCAACTGGAGCTAAAACCATAGGCATGGATTTGAATGCAGGGATCTGAATCACACCTGACTCCCCATAATCTGAAAGGACCTGGTTTCAAAGTCCCAGTTTTGGCTCAATCTAATATTCACAATCAGCAAGAGAAAACAAAATTAGTCTTGTGGTCTTCCAGGACTGTTCACATTCTTAAAATTAGAACCTTATTATCATAGAATCATAGAAATGTAGGGCTGGAAGGGACCTCAAGAGGTCATCTAGTCTAGCCCCCGGTGCTGAGGCAGGACGAAGTAAAGTTCGACTATCCCTGAAAAGTGTTTGTCTAACCCAGGGGTCGGCAACCTTTCAAAAGTGGTGTGCCGAGTTTTCATTTATTCACTCTAATTTAAGGTTTCATGCGCCAGTAATACATTTTAACATTTTTAGAAGGTCTCTTTCTATAAGTCTATAATATATAGCTAAACTATTGTTGTATGTAAAGTAAATAAGGTTTTTAAAATGTTTAAGAAGCTTCATTTAAAATTAAATTAAAATGCAGAGCCCCCCGGACCAGTGGCCAGGAGCCGGGCAGTGAGTGCCACTGAAAATCAGCTTGCGTGCTGCCTTTGGCATGTGTGCCATAGATTGCCTACCCCTGGCCTAACTTGTTCTTAAAAATCTCCAATAACACGGATTCCAGAACCTCCCTTGGAAGTCTATTTCAGTGCTTAACTATCCTTATAGTTAGAACGTTTTTCTTAATACATAACCTAAATCCCCACTCCTGCAGATTAAGTCCATTACTTCTTTTTCTATCTACAGCGGACATGGAGAACAATTGATCACCACACTCTTTATAACAGCTCTTAACATATTTGAAGACTGTTATCAGTCATCTTTTCTCAAGATTAAACATGTCCAGTTGCTTTAACCTTTCTTCATAGATCAGGTTTTCTAAACATTTTTGTTCTCATTTTTGTTGCTCTTCTCTGGACTCTCTTCACTGTGTCCACATTTTTCTTAATGTGTGATGCCCAGAACTGGAAACTGTATTCCAGCTGAGGCCTCACCTATGCCAAGTAGAGCAGAACAATTATCTTTCATGTCTTACATACGATGTTTCTGTTAATACTCTCCAGAATTATAGTAGCCTTATTCTCAACTTCATGATATTGTTGACTCATAATTGATTTATGATTCACTATAACCCCCAGATCTTTTTCAGCAGTATTACAGCCTAGCCAGTTCTTCCCAATTTTGAAATTGTACATTTGATTTTTTCCTTCTGTCATGGAGTCACAGGCCCGATGCTCTGGAACTGCTCTGTATGAAGCCAGACAGGATTCTGGGCTAGCATGACTCCACTCAGGGCACAATGTCCAGAGCAAGAAGCCTTCTCGGCTATGACCTTCCTGGGTCTGACCTTGGAGCATTCAGCACCCCTGTTCTCACCATGCACTTCTCACAGCAGGTCCACCTGATGGGACCCCTGGGGAAGCCAGAAGGGCCCTGCACCCCAACTTCACAGTCAGCAGTGACTCTCAGCCAGCGTGTAAAACAGAAGGTTTATTAGTCAACAGGAACACAGCGTAGAACAGAGATTGCTAGCACAGAAATTAGGAACTTTCAGTAAAGTTCATCTTGGGGGGACCCAGGGCCTGGCGCCTCAGGACTCTCCCCTCCGAGTCCCAAACAGGAGACTGACTTGCTTCCAGCGGCCTGACCTCGGAAATGCCCATTGCCCCTCCTCCAGTCTTTGTCTTGCTTCCTGGGTGTGTCACCTGGTCGCATCTCCCTCCTGGTTCTCAGGTTACGAAGGGATTCAGCCATCGCTTATGTGCAGGCAGCTGGAGCAGCCTCACCTGCCCCCGAGGGTCGCAGCAAAAGTCACACACTCTTATTTCCACCACCTAGGCATTGATGTAATACACAGGGAAACTGAGGTACACACAATATTCATGCAAAACAGTAAGACTCACATAGGCTAACATACAACATAAAAAGGGGGGAAACCCACTTTATCACACCTTCCAAAGTAATGTACTTTGCACTTGTCTTTATTGAATTTCATCCAATTGATTTCAGACCAATTCTCCAATTTGCCAAGGTTGTTTTGAATTCTAATCGTGTCCTCCAAATTGCTCGCAACCTCTACCAGCTTTATAAAATTTGTGTATGACACAAACATACTCTCCACTCCATTATCCATGTCATTATTGAAAATATTGAATAGTACCCGACCCAGGACAGACCCCTAAGGGACCTCACTTCCACTTTATAGTCATTTCATCTAGATCACATTTCCCTAATTTTCTTATGAGACAGTCATGTACGACTACATCAAAAGCACTGGTGTTGAAACCATAGGAGTTAGGGGGCCATGCTCCCCCACTTTTTAATAAACGAAACATAAACACAGAATTAATGTCCCCCACAGATTTTTTTCCCCACCACAGAATAATAGATTCTGCTGGGGAAGCACTGCAATTACAACTTTTGCCCACCAGGGACTGCTGTGGCACCAGAGGAGAGGGCAGCTTGCTTACCACCAGAGCAGCCAGCCGAGGAGAGGGAGGAGGCACTTTGGCCTTGTCCCGACCACCCCCACACACACACTTCTACAAAGGTTCCAGCACCCTTGATCAACAGCCTTACTAAAATCAAGATATATCACATCTACTGCTTTCCTGAATCTACTAGACTAGTAACCTTGTCAAAGAAGGTAATTAGGTTGGTTTGGCACAATTTGTTCTAGACAAATCCATGTTAGCTATTACTTATAACCCCATCATCCTCTAGGTGCTTACAAATTAATAATTTATTTCAGTATCTTTCCAGGTATCAAAGTTAGACAGACTGGTCTATAATTGTCTGGGTCCTCTGTTCCCTTCTCCAGTCCTCTGAGACCTCACCCATCCTCCATGAGGTCTCAAAGATAATCACTAATGGTTCACAGAGTGTTTCAGCTAGTTCCTTAAGAACCCTGAAATGGGACCTTAAACTGGTTTACCTAGGGTGACCATATTTTCCCAAAGGCAAAACAGGATACCCCCAGTTCCAAATGGAAAACAGCACACCCCGGACCAGCCTGCCCTCTCCCCTGCACACGGGGCCATCCCAAGCCCTCCCTGAGGTCCCCCAACTTCTCCATGCGCAGGGCTGCCAAAGGTCACCCAAAGCCCCCCAGTGCTTGGGCCAGCCCGAGCCCTCCCTGCCTCCTGCCCAGGGCTGGCCTTACCATGAGGTGAACTGAGGCAGCTGCCTCAGGTTAGGGTTACCATATTTCAGCAAGCAAAAAAGAGGACGGGAGGAGCCCCGCCCTAGCCCCGCCCCTGCCCCTCCCACTTCCCGCCCCCCCAGAACCCCCAACCCTCCCCCCGTTCCTTGTCCCCTGACTGCCCCCTCCTGGGACCCCTGTCCCTAACTGCCCCCCAGGACTCCACCCCCTATCTAAGCCTCCCTGCCTCTTGTCCCCTGACTGCCCCAACCCTTATCCACACCCCCACCCCCAGACAGACCCCTGGGACTCCCACGCCCCATCCAACCACTCCCCACCCCCTGACAGCCCCCCCCCCAGAACTCCCAACCCATCTAAACCCCTCTGCTCCCTGTCCCCTGACTGCTCCGATCCCTCTCCGCACTCCTGCCCCCTGACAGCCCCCCCAGAACTCCCAACCCATCTAAACCCCTCTGCTCCCTGTCCCCTGACTGCTCCGATCCCTCTCCCCACTCCTGCCCCCTGACAGCCCCCCCCCAGAACTCCCAGCCCCCCACCCCCCCGCTCCTTGTCCCCTGACTGCCCCCTCCTGGGACCCCTGCTCCTAACTGCCCTCCAGAACCCCACCCCCTACCTAAGACTCCCTGTTCCTTGTCCCCTAACTGCCCCCTCCTAAGACCCCCCCAACTGCCCCCCAGGACCCTACCCCCTACCTGTACCCTGACTGCCCAAAACTTTCTCCACCCCCTCCCCCAGAAACTCCCCCCAGAACTCCCGACCCCCCCGTTTCTTGACTGCCCCCTCCAGAACCTCCCTGCCCCTTCTCCTGCCCCCTGGCCCCCTTACCCTGCTGCTCAGAACAGGGTGTTGGGCTCTGTGCGAGCCGGACACGTGGCTGCGCTCCCCAGCGCAACACAAAACCCGGTCCCTGGCCCTGCACAGTGCTGCCGGAGCCGGGCTGCAGGGGAGAGCTGCCGGCTCAGAATGCAGGGCGGAGCTCCTCTACAGCTGCTCCGGAGTCCAGCCCGGGACTTCCCTGCAGCCCTCCCAGCCGCTCGCTCTGCTCTGCCAGGGGAGGGGGGAAATCCCAGACATTTTGAGTGCTTTACAAATTCCCCCCGGACGCTATTTTTAGCACAAAAAGGAGGACATGTCCGGGTAAATCCGGACGAATGGTAACCCTACCTCAGGTGCCAGACTGTGAGGGGGGGGGGGCCACTAGGACCCAGAGTGTAGAAAATTGTGTCTGCTGGTGGTGCATATGTATTCTCTCTGCTCTAGATGCACAGAGATGGTGGAGTGCTGTGGTGGAGGAAGGAGGGCACGAGAGACATAACAGGCAGGCAGGAGAAAAGGTGAGAGGGAATAACGGAAAGCAGCAGGAGCTGCAGGGAGAGAGAGGAGGAGGAGGAGCCTCTTATGTATCTCTCTAGCACCCCCAGGAGCCTGGACTGATTAACACCAGCTTCTCAGGGAGCTTCCTGTTTCCTGCTGCTTCCCTGAACTCACTTGAAGAGAACAGGCAATCAACTGAAGTAGTAAGAGCTACTTAGGCCCTTAAGACACTGATATTTCCCTCACTCAGGCCCTGCTACCAGCCTGCTTATTTGTCCCCTTAAATTGAGAGCCACTATAGCTGGCACAGAACAGCAGTCATGAGTGAAAGAAGAAAACGCCCCTCTGGGGCAGCATTCAGAAAAAGAAAGCAAGCAAAGGAAGCTTTTCTATCTAAGCAGGAAGAAGCTCTCCTGAGATACATAGACACAAATGTTCATGGTGAGCCTTCTGAAGGGTTAAAATCCTTGTGCATTTGATATAACAACCTGGTATATGGATTGTGCCAGCTCTTTTCCAGACCCAAAGTCCAGAGTATGGTCAAGAGACCAGAGGCCCAGCAAACAGTGATCAGCTAAGCGAAAGCTGGAGTAAACAGAAAGCCTTGCTTGCTAAGATAGGCCCGGTCAGCAAATTGCCAGGTGTTGAAGCTAAGAACTAAATAACTGTGTCTTATTCAGAGTTACAGATTGAACAAAGAATCCCTGTTCCTATTGTGTTTGTTTCTTCTGTAGGGAAACATTCTTCCCACAGATCCAACCTTGAGTTTATGAAAAGTTGGCACATGTTAGTATAAGATATGGCATTCTTCTACCTCCCTTCCAAGGGACCAATGCCTGCCTTAAGACACACAGAAGACAATCTTTATTGCCATATACTTTCACTGTTTCTTTGCTATAACCCCTAGGAATGTACCTGTTGGACAATCAAAGAAGTTGCTCCATTCCTATGGATTCCAAATCATAATTCAACATATATATTTTATACTAATAAAATGTTATCAAAGTGTTAATTAAATGTTAACTTGCTAACTTGAGACCATGGGCGGAGACATTATGTAACCTGTTAACCATTGGCTACTGTGCTATCTTGTCCTGCTGCAAAACCTATCCTGGGGTGTGGAACTGCCTACCCCGTCACTTCCCCCGCCCATTGAAAATCTATATATTCTATTGTAATCAATTGATTGACAGTGTCTCTGAGCCTAATAAGCAAGGTGACACTCCGCCAGCGCTGTCTGTAATAAACTCCTATGCTTGACCTCTTCACGGTGTGGATTTATTTCCTTCACCTTCCATCCCCAGTGAGGATGTGAGTGGCGAGGAGATGCCTGATCTTCCAGTTAGTCAGAGTGCAGGTGACCTGGCAGACACTGCAGCATCCATATCTCCATCTCAAATGGATGTAACCATGCACATTCCTGAAGAAAAGTGTAGATCAGAGAAGAGTGTGGAGGAGGCACAAGAAACAGCTGCTGCTGAGTTTAGTTCCCTACGTCTAGATGATCCAGGACTGTGGACCCACTTGAGCAGTAGCCTGAGGGACTTCCTTGTACTGCTTGGGCCACTGCAAGTGAAATACTTCATGTTCCCCAAGGACAATGAAAATAGAAGTTTCCATCCAACACATTACTGGCGTGAAATCCCCAATGGTGACAAAGTGGAGAGGCCATGGCTTATGTACTCAAAAACCCAGAATGAGGCATACTGTTTTTGTTGCAAACTCTTCCAGTCTAATGTTCCAGCGACATTGGGTTCTACAGGAACAAAGGACTGGAAAAATCTGGCTAGAAATCTGGCATGCCTTGAGAAGGCTGCAAATCACTAGAGAGCATTTCATAGGTGGAAAGAGCTTGAGATGAAACTAAGGTTAAAGGCCACCATAGATGATTAACATCAAGAGAAGATTGCATCAGAGTCTTTTTACTGGCAAAATGTTCTGAAAAGGCTCATTGCCATTGTGAGAATGTTTGCTACCCAAAATCTAGCACTGCGTGGCACTTCAGATCATCTGTATGTGCCTGTGGCGGGGCCAGACTACCCTGCCTTAACCCGGAAGGAGTTAAGCCCCAGGGACTGGCAGCGGAAGTCCCGCCTCCCTGGGCAGACTGGGCATGCTCCAAGTGCTATAGGAGTATAAAGGGAGGGAGGCCAGCTCATTCTGGGTTGGAGCCTGTAGGAGAAGGACCTGCCGAGGGAGCTCCTGCAGCGGACCAGCCACAGCCACTGACTGCACCGGGAAAAGACGCCGTCCATGGCCTGCCTTCACCCTGGCGATTGGAGGAGACCTAGGAGATGACTGAATCTGACGAGTACCAAGGACCCGATGACTCCTGGGAGACCCCAACAGAGAGCCTGGTAGGAAGGGACCCCAGGAGGGTGACAGAGTGGTACCTTCCCCCACCTGGGGAAACTCAGCGTGTTTCGGTCGGAACCCCCTGCTGAGTTGGTGGCAAACCACTACACTTCTGTTAGGGCCCCGGGTTGGGGCCCCCTTACGGGGGCTGTCGCACCCCAATGATAGACTCTGGCAGCTAGGCCACGCTACCCTCCACCCGAGGGTTGCTTCCTGGACTCTGGCCGGTAGGCCCCACGGCCCTGTAGCCAAGGACTGTGATATAGACCCCGGCCGTCAGGCCGCGTCTCCTTGAAGTAAAGGGGATGCCATAGACTCTGGCTGCTAGGCCACGCTACCCTCCACCCAAGGGTTGCTTTATGGACTCTGGCCGATAGGCCCTACTGCCCTGTAGCCAAGGGCTGTGTTATAGACTCCTGCCATCCGGCCATGTCTCCTTGAGGAAAAGGGGACGTCATAGACTCTGGCTGCTAGGCCACACTGCCCTGGACTGAAGGGCTATTTGACGGATGGTGACGGATAGTCCACTCACACTGCCAAACAATGGAAACTTCCTTAAAATTGTGGAGCTGATGGTTGAGTTTGATGCTGTACTCCAGGAGCATCTAAGAAGAGTCACCACCCAAGAAATGTACACACACCACTACCTGGGAAAAACAATTCAAAATGAGATCATACAGTTACTGGCAACAAAAGTCAAACCGACGATTGTGGCAGATCTGAAGTCAGCAAGATATTACTCTGTTATTCTGGACTGCACACCTGACATCAGCCATATGGCACAAATGACTTTAATGGTGTGTTTTGTAACAACAACAGAACCTAGTGAAAATATCCCTGCAATGGTGACTGTCAGAGAGCATTTTCTAGAACTTATTACATTGATGATACTACAGGAGCTGGTATGACAAATGTGCTTTTTAAAAAGCTGGAAGATACAGGAATTGTGATAGCTGACATGAGAGGTCAGGGCTACAATAATGGTGCCAACATGAGAGGAAAGAACAGAGGAGTGCAGACACGGATCTGAGAGTTAAACCCTCAAGCTTTTTTTGCCCCATGCATTCATTGAACCTGGTGGTCAGTGATGCAGCATCAGCTCCTAGTGAGGCTGCTGAATTTTTTAATGTAATTCAAAGCATCTATGTATTTTCCTCTGCATCAACTCATCAATGGCAAATTTTGAAGCAACATCTGGGAACATCCTCTCTGACACTGAAACCACTGAGTGCCACGTGATGGGAAAGTCGAGTGGAGGTGATAAAGCCTATCAAACACCAAATTGGGAAGATGGATGATGCCATCGTTGCCATTATGGAGGATAATGCTATGACAGGAACTGTTCGTGGGAGAACAGTGGCAGAGGGAAATGGAATCACCAGAAACATACATAACTTCAAATTTCTGTGTGGCTTGGTGTTGTGGCATGACATACTATTTGAAATAAATGTTGTAAGCAAGAGACTCCAAGGTGTTGACCTTGATATATGTGGAGCAATGGACCAACTGGACAAAGCAAAGTCATACCTACAGTCTTACCGGTCAGATGAGGCATTTCAAAACGTTCTGAAGAGCGCACAGAAGTTGGCAGAGGAACTTCACACTGAAGCTATTTTCCCACCCATTCAAGAATACAAGAATCACCAAAGAAGAAGACATTTTCATTATGAGGCATGGGATAACCCCATAAGAGACCCCAAACAACAATTCAAAGTTGAATTCTTTAACCAGGTGCTAGATTGTGCAATACAGTCAGTTGAAGAATGTTTCATGCAGCTCAAGGAACAAAGCAGTATATTTGGGATGTTGTGTGATATTCCAAAACTCCTCAATATACCTGAAGAAGACCTACACCAGCAATGCAGTGCACTAGAGACAGTGTTGACACATGATGACATGTACGATATTGATGCAAGTGATTTCAGGTGATGAACTGAAAGCCCTTTCAAGATACATTTCAGCAGGATCAACTCCAAAGGCTGTTCTGGAATATATGTGCACAAATAAGATGACCACCCTCTTTCCAAATGCTTTTGTTGCTCTGTGCATACTTCTAACACTTCCTGTAACAGTTGCCAGTGGAGAATGCAGCTTCTCCAAGCTGAAGTTAATAAAAACATATCTACGCTCCACAATGACACAGGAGATGACTTGCAACCATCTCAATAGAGCATGAGCTGGCCCAGACTGTGGACCCTCAGGAAGCAGTTCAAATCTTCGCAACCAAGAAGGCACGGAAATCACCACTATGATTATTCAAACAGATAAAAATGCCAGTGTTTACTAAGCAGACAAGAAAAGTTACATTTGCTGTTCAGGCGTTTGAAAGTTAAGTGTTACTTAATTTTTGAACAAGGCATTTTAAGTTGTTAGTTCTTCTTTACTGGGGTAGGTAGCAGAGCAATACCATGAGAGGAGTAGAACAGGAAGGCAGAATTGAGACCTTTCAAAGTTTTGGCCCAAGCAAGGTGGCGTCATTTGAGCTCCCCGCCTCAGGTGCCAAAATGTTGTGGGCCGGCCCTACTCCCGCCCATGCAGGGACAGCCTGAGGTCTTTCTCCCCACTGGCACTCGGGGTTGGCCCAAGCTACCCTGCCGCCTGCCCGTGTGCTGGGCTGGTCCTCTGAGCCCCCCCCCCCCCCCCCGCCACTCGCTGCCCATCTGCGATCCCCCCGCGGTCCCCTTTCCCCCCAGGTGCAGGGCTGGTCTGAGCCCCCCCCCCACACACACACACACACACACACTGCACAAACACCAGCAGGGCTGGTGGTCCGAGCCCCAGCCACCCCCCACCACATGCCCACACGTGGGGCTGCTTGAGCTCTCCTCTATAACCCTCCCTCCAGCATGGGGCTGGCATTGCCACTTCCCCACCATGACATACTTCCTTGCCCCACTAGGGGTCCCACATGCAGGGGGGTTGGCAGTGAGGTGAAATGCTGCTTTCAGCCTGCTCCCCCCCCCACAGATGGCCAGCGGAGCCCCTCTGCCCGGGGGAGCAGGGGCCCCCATCCCCGCGGGCTGCCCCAAGCACCAGGCAGGGTGCACGGGCAGGTGCTCTGAGGAAGTGGGGGCACGCCCTGCCCCGGCTACTCACCCATGCAAGGTGGAAGCTAAATTATTTCCCACATGGTGAGACTTCCTGAGAACGCTACAGACAGCCTGTGAGTGATGACTGCTATGGCTCTACAAGGACAGTTGATCAGGCCACATGATGCTGGACTCCATCTTGGGATGTCAGTATTTTTCCACAGATTGGTCTGAGAACCAAGCTTTGGAACAAAGGGTTCCCACCATATGCAAAAGCTATGTAAGGGAGGGAGTGACATCATCTGTGGTTCTTCACTTCCCACACAAGAAGTCTCCTGGAAACACCCGAGGAACAAAGACTGAACTGGGGGAACTGCTGGACCCAGGCTGAAGGGATTTCTAGCCTGTGTATGAAACACCTGGGGAATCTAAGCTGTAAAGCAAGTGTAGCTTGCCCCTTAAGAATCTGCAGCCTACTTGTATCATCTTTTAGGGTGAGAATCTGCTAATTCGTATCCAATCTATCTAGTATATTAAGCTTAGTTTGCATTTTTTGTTTATTTTCTGGCTAATATGCTTTGATCTGTTTGCTATCCCTTATAATCACTTAATCTATCTTTTGTAGTTAATAAACTTGTTTTGGTTTTAATCTAAACCAGTGAGCTTTGACTGAAGTGCTTGGGGAAAATCTCAGCTTAGTTACCACAAGTGTGCATTGTTCTCTTCACATTGAGGGAGAGGCGGACTGGGTATTAAACCCATATACTGGCCAGATTTGACCAGGGCAGGACGGTACTGCTCTGGGGTCCCAGGCTGGGAAGCTGGTGGTTAGAGAGCCTATGTATAACTGAAGTTGGGTGTGTCCTTACCTGTATGAATGCTGGTCAAAGTGCAGGCTGGAGGGCTTTGCAACTTATCACAGCAGTACAGTGTGAGAGGGAGCCCAGGCTAGTGGGTCAGGGGGCTCAGTGGTACCCTAGTTCCAGGTGGCACCGCAGGAGAAACCCATCACAGTATGAACCTCTGAAAATCTCAATTTGCACATGCATGGTAGAAATGTTTTAGAATGGCTGAATTTGCCAAAGATTCCATTGGCATGGAGTCCCCGTCCAGGGCTTCAGGGACTAACCAGTACTTACCTTGAAGTAATCAGGGACCACTGTGCTGCCAGGCACTTGAACTGACAGCAGGAAGTCTGTCTCTCCAGCACTCTCAATGCTTCCACTGCTGGTACCCAGGCAGTGAGTAGCAGCAGGAAACAGCCTGACTGAAATGGAGAGGGGTGAGGAGCTAGGCCTGGGGGTGGGACAAAGGACTGCGAGATAATGGGATGAAGAACCAAGGTGGGAAAACTGGAGCAAGGAGGGGAGGCTGGACCAAGGAGATGATGGAGGAGAAGGACTGGGATGTGGAGCCATTGGGGTAGGACACTCTGATTTAGAGCTGAGTGAGAGGGAATGCAGGAGCCAAGAAGGGGCAGGAGGAGAATAGAATTCCAACAAGGAACCAAGGAGGTCTGGTGGGAGACTGGAATAAAGGAAAGCTGGAGAGGCCAGGAACCAAAGGGGCCAGACTTGGGGGAAACTGGATCAGAAGGGTCTGTAACCACTACTGTATACTCCACTCAGAACTTGGAATAGAACCCAGGATTCCTGAATGTCTATATTTCCTGCTGTAACCAAAAATCTGTGTAATCCACTAACAAAATGTGTGCCCCATCTCCCTTTAGGAGACAATGACAATCTACTACTGCTTTCAGTTACTCTAAGGGTTCCAGCCCTGCTGGTGAACCATGAGGGTGTCAATGGTTCCACATGATGGGATTTCTGTTTTTCTAGTTTCTTTTTTTAAAACCTAAGAAATTTCATACAAAATGACATTAAGGCAGCAAAGTCAAGCACTCAAAAGTTAGGAAAATCCAGAATTAAGGTTGTGTGTGCTACCTTAATTAGGCCTTATTGTGCATATACCTTATGAGACAGTCCTTAATTACATGATTGCATACTACGTTTTTGCAGGATCTACTGGCTACTTGTGGATTTCCAAAGTGTGAGAACAACAAAATCATAGAACTGGCCCCAGGATGAAGGAGCTACTAATTTGGTGTGATGCTTCCTGGGGGTGCCCAAGGTTGTGAGGCACCTTGCTACCACCTGCCCTCAAAGTGTTTCCATGGAGTGCCCAGACCCTGTTCTAATGGACATTCACAGTATTTACAGATACAATATTCCGAAAGGAACAATACACATCAGCTTACCAGTTTCACTTTAGAATCACCGCTCCACTTAACTCATGGCACTTATACTAGTTTTCACTATAAACAAATCTAAGTGTATTTAACAAATAACAGAGATCAAGTAATAGCAAGGAGGTAGAAGTATTGGAAACAATTGGTTACATCTAAAAAAATATCATGATACGTCTTCTAGAGCCTAGACTTAAATAACAAGACTTTCTCTTGTCTCATAAAAGTTAACTCACCCACAGTCTTTCTCCCAGCCAGGACAGCTGTGACCCTTTATTCATATGGCAATCACACTGGCAGCTTGTCCGCCAGATGAAGGATACTGTGTGTCTCCTTTGATTCTCCTGCTACACCAGACTAATTCTTTAATCTTCATCAAAAACACCAGCCTTTCCTGTAGTTTCTGTAATCTCTTGCAAACTTCACAATTTTCATTAGTATGCAAATAGAGATACATTGCAAGATATACAATACACAATGACCAGCCAGGGAGATAAGTGTCTACTGCCCCTGCCTGACCAGAACTTATCACCTTCTGATGACCTGTTAACTTACATACCATCAGAATATGGTTTTCAGTATAGATACATAATTTTTTAAATAATATCCTTGTATACATTTTGCACAGTGATGTTGGAACAATTTTTATAGTGGGGGTGCGGTCGGTGTTCAATAAATATTTTAAATGTCCTTTTTCAGTGCTGTACAAGCAATATTTAGTCCCTGGCAAAAGCACTCCAAACTCATCATACTTTTGCCAGTCAACATTTTTTTTAAAAAGAGTAACTTAAACATTATAACATCCTGTCTGATCTTCACTACAGTGACATTCTCTGATAATGATTATGATTTTGCTTTTGCAAACAGAGAACTCATTATTAGTGTGATACATTCTACACCAATTTCTTACTTTACAAACAACTATAATTGGAATTCATTCCTCTGTATTCTTGCTCTCATCAACAAAAATAAAGATAGCATGATCACAGAAGAAAAGCACAGCTAAAATATGAAAAGTAATAACTGTTACTTCCTTGATAAGTATCCTCAAAAGAGGCCTTTGGAACCTGACAATAAGTCTAGTCTGCAATTAATGTGACGAGTGCCTCTGTTTTTTTTAGAATATCTGGTTTTATATTTTCTGGAAAGAAATCCATACTCTAAATCTTATATAAATTGATTACCTATCCTGGTTTACTAAATCACCTGGACAGAATTCATGGGGCACCACACGCTGAAAGACTCACATCTCAGACTCAGTGTTATATATTAAAAATAATGCAAATAGCTATGCCACAGTCTGCCAGAGAAGTGAAGGGGATGTGTTTTTATAAATTTTGTTTTTGAAATGAAAGAAGGGGACTTAGGTGAGCAGCTTGACAGATGCTGGAATGGAGAATATTCTAACATAGACATTTAAATAAACAAGATATTGCAATTTATTGATAAGATCACTTTTGTCATGTGGCTGTGAGCTGTTAATCTAGGGACGCATTATTTAGATTCATAGATTCATAGTTTCTAGGACTGGAAGGGACCTCGAGAGGTCATCGAGTCCAGTCCCCTGCCCTCATGGCAGGACCAAATACTATCTAGACCATCCCTGATAGACATTTATCTAACCTACTCTTAAATATCTCCAGAGATGGAGATTCCACAACCTCCCTAGGCAATTTATTCCAGTGTTTAACCACCCTGACAGTTAGGAACTTTTTCCTAATGTCCAACCTAAACCTCCCTTGCTGCAGTTTAAGCCCATTGCTTCTTGTTCTGTCCTTAGGCTAAGATGAACAAGTTTTCTCCCTCCTCCTTTTAGATACCTGAAAACTGCTATCATGTCCCCTCTCAGTCTTCTCTTTTCCAAACTAAACAAACCCAATTCTTTCAGCTTTCCTTCAGAGGTCATGTTCTCAAGACCTTTAATCATTCTTGTTGCTCTTCTCTGGACCCTCTCCAATTTCTCCACATCTTTCTTGAAATGCGGTGCCCAGAACTGGACACAATACTCCAGTTGAGGCCTAACCAGCGCAGAGTAGAGCGGAAGAATGACTTCTCGTGTCTTGCTCACAACACACCTGTTAATGCATCCCAGAATCATGTTTGCTTTTTTTTGCAACAGCATCACACTGTTGACTCATATTTAGCTTGTGGTACACTATAACCCCAGATCCCTTTTTGCCGTACTCCTTTGTAGACAGTCTCTTCCCATTCTGTATGTGTGAAATTGACTGTTCCTGCCTAAGTGGAGCACTTTGCATTTGTCTTTATTAAACTTCATCCTGTTTACCTCAGACCATTTCTCCAATTTGTCCAGATCACTTTGAATTACGACCCTATCTTCCAAAGCAGTTGCAATCCCTCCCAGTTTGGTATCATCTGCAAACTTAATAAGTGTACTTTCTATGCCAATATCTAAGTTGTTGATGAAGATATTGAACTGAGCCGGTCCCAAAACAGACCCCTGCAGAACGCCACTTGTTATACCTTTCCAGCAGGATTGGGAACCATTAATAACTACTCTCTGAGTACTGTTATCCAGCCAGTTATGCACCCACCTTATAGTAGCCCCATCTAAGTTGTATTTGCCTAGTTTATTGATAAAAATATCATGTGTATCAAATGCCTTACTAAAGTCTAGGTATACCACATCCACCGCTTCTCCCTTATCCACAAGACTTGTTATCCTATCAAAGAAAGCTATCAGATTGGTTTGACATGATTTGTTCTTTACAAATCCATGCTGGCTATTCCCTATCACCTTACCACCTTCCAAGGGTTTTCAGATGATTTCCTTAATTACTTGCTCCATTATCTTCCCTGGCACAGAAGTTAAACTAACTGGTCTGTAGTTTCCTGGGTTGTTTTTATTTCCCTTTTTATAGATGGACACTATATTTGCCCTTTTCCAGTCTTCTGGAATCTCTCCTGTCTCCCATGATTTTCCAAATAGCTAGAGACTCAGATACCTCCTCTTTAGAGTGAATGTTAAAGAGTAATCTGTATCTGCCATTTTGTAATAACTTTGAAGAATGGAAAATATTGCCCACGTTTTTTCTATTTTGACTAAATTTCAAACTCTTCAAAATATTAAAAATCTTTATTTGTTATAAAATACAAGAGTTATTCCAATGCCATCTGTGCCAATTCAGAACAACTGGTGGATGGCACTGGGTCAAAAAAATGTGGAACCATACCGTGGGACAGTGCAAGAAAACAGCTCAAAATCTATGGCCGGAATTTCAAAAGAGCTCAGAACCTGCCATTGGGGTCAGATTCTCAAAAGAAGTCAACTTCCATTTAGGCACCAAAATAAGTGGCCAGATTTCCAAAAAGAACTCATCATGTTGGCTCTTTCGATAAGTGTCGCAATGAGAACTGCTAGGTGCTGAGCACTTGAAAGTTTGGTCTTCATTGACCTAATGGCATTGGAAATGGCACAGAGACTTGAAAGATTGGATGGGAAAATCAACAAACTGCCTCACACTGAAGGAAAAAAAACTGCTGTAGAAAATAATATATATTTTGTATATATTTCAAAGCACCATGACACATTTAAAGGGATCTGACAGAAAGTACTTTTTTCTTTTCTTTGTGACTTTTCATGAGGAGAAGTCTTTTATTAATAATTATTATCCTGTTAGTTGTGGTAGCACCCACTACTAGTTAGGTGCTTTCCAAACATTCAAAAAGAATGGTCTCTCCCTGCTCCAAACTGTCTTTCCCCCCCCCCCCCGACATCACACCATAAACTAAGGACAGACAGACAAGCAGGCAGAGAATAGGGGAAGGGGAACACATGTAAGTGTCTAGCCCTTAACATGCCAGTCCAGACTGCAGGGTGGTAATCTAAGTGTAGGGCCCCACACCTTGTGATGACACAAAGACAGGCAGCCAGTCACTGTCCTCCTTTGTTAGGGGAACTGACTGATTGATTCCCAATGTTTCTTATAAGTTATGGGCTTGGCTGTCAGGGTCTGAGAACAGACAATAAAAGGGAAATGCAGGAGGACATCTCCACTCCAACCTCACTTTCTTCTACCCTAACAACAGTGAAAAAGGATATAAGAAGTGTTACTAAAAAGGCAGAGGGCCTGATTTATTGCTGTATTATGCTAGTGTTGTGCTGGTGTATGTCCATTGATTTTGCTGGCATTAATCTGGAGTAATGTAATGATGGATCAGGCCCAAAAGAAGAGTGGCTGCAGGAAGGCAAAGCTCCCTATCCCAGCACCAACTAGAGCTGGGCAACATTTTTTAGTCAAACCTTTTTTTCACTGAAAAATGTTGATTAGGATCAACTGAAACATTTCACTACTTTGTGCCGACTTCAATATAGCTTCAGTCTAAATAAAAATGAAAAGTGTCTGCTAAAATGAAACATTTTGATTTTTTTGTGTTAGATTCACAAGGGGATTTAGGTGCTATTCACAAATTTTGAGAAGGAGGTCCCCTTATATCAACAGCCAATGCACTCATTTGGGAAACCTAACTTTGAATTCCTGTTCTGGAGCAGAGAGTTAAACCCAGGTTTTCCCATGCTAGGGAGTATCTTAACCATCTGTTTCCTTTAATAGCTCCTGATAACGCTGTTCCACTTTGTATATAATACTTCAGTACTTCTTAGGCCAAGAAGTATGACAATGACTCTAGCCGACTGGTTAGGGCACTTATCTAGAGAGATGCAGGTTGCCGATCCCTGATCTAGCCTGAAAAATTGAAACATTTCATTCTGACATTTCAGAATTTTTTTTTTCATTTTGACTGAAACTATTTGTCAAAAGTGACATGCTTTAGTTCCCTAATCTGTGTGCTATTAGGTATAAAGGCGGCACCATCACCTCCTCCTCAATTTTGTGACTCTAGACCTTCATTTCCTTTACTTTTATTTAAAAAATATCTTTTAAATGCCCAAAGTGAAAAAGTAATTTTCATAATCATGGAATCCTGGAATACAAAGGGCCCTGCAAATGGTGTTGATGTGTCCATGAGACATATGTGCTAGGAAAGTGGCTAGCACTACGTTTGGGACAGGAAGAGCCAAGATTTGTTTTTCAGGAGTCTAGGAAGGGCACAAGCATTGCTTCTGTGTGGCATTCTGTACTTAGGAGACACACACTTTCCCTGCTGCTATACATGAGGGATATGTAATTCCCATTATAATTAATGGGGTTGAGACTAAACATGTATAAAGATGCAGTCGGTGGCTTCTGATATACAGCTGTCTGACACATACCATGGAAACATCATCCCGCCACATTCAGTAACAGTCCACACCATGGGTTGTCAGCAGGATGGAACCTAGGAGTCTAAGCACTACTTGAAGTAAAAGGCGACATATACATCAGGGATCAGCAACCTTTGGCACGCGGCCCGTCAGGGAAATCTGCTGGTGGGCCGGGATGGTTTGTTTACCTGCAGCGTCTGCAGGCTCGGCTGATCACAGCTCCCACTGGCTGCAGTTTGCCGTTCCAGGCCAATGGGGGCTGCGGGAAGCAGCGCGGGCCGAGGGATGTGCTGGCCACTGCTTCCTGCAGCCCCCATTGGCCTGGAACGGCGAACCGTGCCAAGTGGGAGCTGCGATCGGCCGGTTCTCGGGGTGGGGGCAGCTCCGTGGTCCCCACGCCTAGGAGCCGGACCTGCTGGCCAGGTTGCAGCATGGAGCCAGGATAGGTAGGGACTAGCCTGCCTTAGCTCCGCAGCCCCGCCGACCAGACTTTTAACGGCCTGGTCAGCAGTGCTGACCGGAGCCACCAGAGTTCCTTTTCAACTTGGTGTTCCGGTCGAAAACCGAACACCTGGTCACCCTAGCCTTCAGCAAAAACTTGATAGATTAGATGCATATTTTCACTTTTATTTGCATGTAACTATTTCTAACATTATTGCCTATACTTGAGTTCACTTAGAAGCCTGTCTTCTTTTATTAATAAACTTGTTATTTTTTAATCTAAACCAATCCAGTGTTCTGTTTAAACCGACCTGTTTGGTAACTGCAATTAAAGTAGCAAACTGTTGAATATTAACTCTATACAAGAGAAACAAACATTCAATATCTGACCTGTCCAGGAGAGGGCTGAACAGTGCAAAACACACATTTCAGGGAAAATCCAGGACTGGGAATGTGTTGTGATAACTCTGTAAGTAGTAACCAAGGCTGGTGGAAGCCAGTGTGTGACTGCAGTGTTACTGACAGGCTACTGAGGTCAGAGCTGCTGGACCAGGATTGCAGCCAGACACTCAGGGTGTGACTTGCACGGCTAGCAGGTTCACTAGGCTGGTTGTGAAGCAAAGCATTGTGAGGCACCCATAGTCACAGGGCAAGCAGTGATGCAACCCCTCACTGGCTGAACTGCACCCTGGAATGTGACACCCTCTCTCTGTGGGGTGGATGACTGAGGTAGTGTGCGGGGGTATGGGTATAGACTGTGTGTCAGGAGATGATACTATGTTATAACCGCCTTTCTGTCTGCTGGGGGAGGGGGCGGGGGACGGTTGCTGTGTGTGTTGCAGTCCCTCCCAAGGAAGGTTGGGATGCCACTTGTAAATCAATCCCCGGGTGTATGTGGGCGGAGGGGTGTTACCACGTCTTCCCCTGCCGTTGCTGTGCTCATTACACCTCTCCCCTCCCTTACAGCCTCTCCCCCCTCTCGGGGGAGGCGGGGTGCGCTCTGCGGTGCGTGTCCCAGCCGCCTGTACGGCTCGGGGGGCGGCTCCCCCTGGCGGGCGGCCTCCGGCGGAGCGGGAAGGGAGGCGGGGCCGGAGCTGGGACGCCGCCGGCCGCGCGCGGGGGGAGGAGGAGCAGCCGCAGCCGCCAGGCCATGGCCCCGCTTCGACGGCCTTAGCAGCAGCCGGAGACTCCCCCCTCGCCCGCCCTCCCTCCGCCCGGGCAGCAGGAAGCGGCTCCTCTGGCCGTAGCGGCGGCTGGAGCTCGGCTCTGAGCGGCTCCTTCCCGTCTCGTCCTCTCTCCGCCAGGGCTGGCGGAGCCGGCGGGCCCCCGTCCCCGGGGCCGTCCCGTCTCCTCTGCTGGGGACGCGCAGCCCAGGCGAGGCCGCGGCCTAGGGCGGGCGGAGCGCGTGAGGCGCAGGATGCGGAGCGAGGCCCCCCCGGCCGGGGGCTGCGCGCGGCCCCAGTAGCCCGGGATCGCCGCGGATGCGGCCTCGCCCCGCGCGGCGGCCCAGGAGGCGCCTCCGCCAGGCCCTCGCTCCCCAGAGCCTGTGCAGCTGGGGGCCGCTGCGGCGGCCCGCCTGAGCCGCTCCTCTGCCCCGGCCCGCCTGGCCCTGCCCTCTCCTGCCGCGGTTGACAGTGAAGGGATGTCTGCTGCCACCTCCGCTGAAATGATCGAAACTCCCCCGGTCCTCAACTTCGAAGAAATTGACTACAAGGAGATTGAGGTGGAAGAGGTGAGCGAGCGAGCGAGCCCCGTGCGGAGCCGGGGATGTTCGGAGACTCCCCACCACCACTTTCCTGCACCCGGCCCATGGGGCGATCCACTAGGTGTACAGCTCCCTAGAGCTTTAGGGCAGCGTTTACTCTTTCGGACCCCAAAGCACTTTACAAACTACATAAGTATTGCAGCCCTGGCACTGGTAGGCCGGGAGGGAGGAGAGTGGCAGACAGCTGCCACAAAGGTGCCTGGGTGGGAGGAAAGATTCTGCTCATAGAGACTGAGGCAAAACCCTAATCTTATGAGAGAGGCTGTGAGACCACTAACAGGCAAGGAGAGCTGGCCCTCTCTGATCTATATAGTAAATTCTGTGCTGTTCCCCCTCTGAGAAATGCCTAAATAGTGCAATAATGGGCACAGTAAACGTATAGATAGACGAAGGGCTGTGAACCTGAGCTGCCAGGGAGTTTAGGTATTCCAAACCTGAGGAACAGATCAGCTTTTTGTAAAGTGAATTTTAGGTTAGTCTAAATTTAATCCAAACTTTGGTGGCAGTTGATAAATTTGAATTCATTTATCACAGGCAAATGGAGATTTTTTTTAACTATATTGTAATGCTTCCATTTAATGTGTCTATTTTTGTAGGTCTCTGTTTTCTCCTCCATCCATCCTATTTAATACACGTATAATACATCTATTAGTGTGGTATCTAACTGCTGATCATTATTATCCAAATTTCTTACGCATACATTATCGTGTTTAGGCATAAAAGACCCTTTTTAAAATTTATTAAACTAATTTAAGTGATGCTACAATCCAGTGGCTGTTACATTAACATCAGTACTGCATTTGTGACCCATTCTACATCTTTGGTATTGATTATACATGAAGTAAATTCAATTGTCCATTTATGTTTTACTTAGTTTGAAGAAAAATGTTTCCCACTTGAGTATTACACTGAAAGGTTGGCTATAGAAGAATTGCCTTAAATTCTTTGCAGTTGGTATGTAATTGATTAAGAAGGAGTATCTAAGAGTATTTGTGGATAAGTTTGGTTTTTCTGTGGAGGCAGAGTGGATTTTCTCAAGAGCAATCTATGTGTTTTCCAAAAAGGTTCAATGGAGATCAGGGCCTTGATGAGCAAGTTAACATATCTTGCAAGTTGTTGTTCCATACAGCTGTATCCCTCTGCTCTTGTGAAGTCCCTGTTTAAGTCAAGGTGTTGTGTGCATGGGCAGACCCCCATTTAACTCAGTAGAATTTACACACGCAGAACGACTTGCAGACTCTAGACTTAACAAACATTGGCATCATTATTACAATCTTTGTGCTTTTAACTCCTTAGCAGATTAATTACTGCTGAAAGAACAAGATCTCTTCTTCTGAACACAGTAACCGTACAGAAGTGAACATAGCCTTGTATAGCACCTTTCATATATAAGATAACCAGTAGCTCAGAGCTTTACAGAGTCATTTGCTAAATACTGATAGTTAGCCTGTATCCTACTGAATTTTGGTCCACACATAGTCTTGGCGACTATAAATTGATTTATTGAGAAGGAATGTTTTCCAAGAATACTGTGTTTGAAAGGCATCATGGTATCTTTGACTTCCACCTTGAGAGTCACCAGAAATCTGTAGAAGGTACTTTGGCTTTAATCTCTCTTCAAAAGGATTTCCTTTTCTATAAACAAGATAAGAGGTTCTCAAAGTGGAGGAGGGCCCCCTCTGGGGACGACGACCGCGGAATGTATTCTGGGGGGGCATGAGACGCTTTAGGGCAGGGATTGGCAACCTTTGGCACGCAGCCTGCCAGGGTAAGCACGCAGCCTGCCAGGGTAATTACCCTGGCGGGCCGGGCCAGTTTGTTTACCTGCCGCGTCCTCAGGTTCAGCCAATCGCGGCTCCCACTGGCTGCGGTTCGCTGCTCCAGGCCAATGGAGGCCGCGGGAAGCGGCGTGGGCCGAGGGATGTGCTGGTCGCCACTTCCCACAGCCTAAAAGTCTAGCTAGCAAGTCCCCCCTCCCCCCCCCAAAAAAAACAAAACAAAAAACCCCAAAAGGCAAAAGAAAACAACAACATGCAAAGCACCTTATTTTTGTTTCTATTCTGTCTTGGTCAAGTAAAGAATAGAGGAAACTGTACGTTGTTTTTCAGTTTACAAATAAAATCCTACACAAATAAATTACAATGATTTGGACTTATATATGGGCATATTTATTTTTTTCCTAAAGTTAAGTATTTTAGGAAAAATTGTCAGAGTGGCCACTAGCAAGAGTTGGTGGCCACGCTCTGAGGCCACCAAAAAAAATTATTGTGAGAACCCCCGGGACTAGATAGTCCTGCCTCAGTGCAGGGGACTGGACTAGATGACTTATTGAGGTCCCTTCCGGTTCTGTTTCTGTGACTCTATGAAATGTCTTGTGTCAGAATTACACATACCTCTTCCTTTTAAACATTTAATTCCATCATTTCCAAACAATGTTTCTGTATTAAGGAATTGGAAGTACTTTTGTATTTGAAGAAGACTCTGAAATTTGTATATTTGCCTATGTTCAGTAATCAAACAATTAAGTGTCTTTTGAGATATTGCTTGTAGCTAGCCCTTACACCCATGGAAAAAGTTAAGGTTGTGGTAATTTTAGAGATCATAAACAGGTGCCCACTGATGACCCATAAAAGTGAGTATCACATAGCAAATATAATATGTTGTACTTAGCACTTTGAACAAGTAAAATACTATACAAATGTTTAATCCTCACAACACCTGAGGACAGTAAGGATTGCCACCTCATTTTACAGATGGGGAAATTCAGGGCCACACAATGTCTAACTGGGAGGTAGAACTCTGAGGCTTGATATACAAATCTTGGGGTCCTCTTACAGATGTACCTCTGTATGCATGCTGACACCTGCAGGCAGGATTTGGTGCACCAAAAATGTGTGCCTAGATTGAGGCCTCAGCAAGAATTAAACTATAGGAGTCTTGAGTCCTAATTAGTTTACTATATCACACTGTCATCCTGAGACTTGCCTCTCAATCTGAGGAAAAAATGAAGGTGATCCATTTGTTTTTAGACCAAGGGAAGGGGACTTTTGTCAAAGGGTAGGGAGAAATTTTTGTAACAGTTATTTTAGCATTTTGAGTTAAGTGTATGTGATCTACCAGCAGTTCTTGATAGGCCACTGGATACCACAGTTCTGAGAGTAGTAAAAATGCCTAGAGGATAAACTCGTATTGCAGTGGAAGCAACAAAAACTGCTTTGCAATGGAACAGGTGAACTAGAAACAGAACTTGTCCACTATGATTAAATTCCAAGATGTATGAACCCCTTCCTTGTCACCCCTTTCTTTTTGTGCCTTCATTGATTTCACAATTGCTAGTGACTATATGCTGTAACTAACGACATAGCATTGTGCACTAGAAGAAAACTGTTAATACTTCATTTTAGAATTCTTGCTCTCTAGGTGTAATCACCCTTTACAAGGAATTAAAATGGTTGTTTTATTATAGTATGTGGACATCAGTTAGATGTCCCAAGATGAACATCAGCAAATCTAAACTGAAAAACGCAAAAGAATTCTTGTATAATCCCAGCTTTGCTCTTGTATTATCAAGGTTGTCTGGTCAGCAGATAGCACTGCCACTGGTTTATTAATAGATTTAAGTTCTGGAATAGTTACAGGCCCCAAGTCCTAGCTAATAAACATAAGATCTGTGCTTGTGCTTTCAGTTTGGTTTGGCCAAGTTTTACTGGATAACACATGAATATACTGTATTTTGTTCCTCTGCATGGCTATAATTTAGGAGGTGAGAGGCATACACAAGCCAAACATATATCCAACTTCCAGGTGGCATTTTGTTGTTTAAAGTCCTCAAGTTGGGGTAAGATGGGTACGTAATTATCATGGTGAATAAAAGTCAACCCAGAATTAATGTGCCATGAAAGAATATTCAAAGCAAGAATGAAAAACAACCTAAAAGTCAGGTTCAGCAGCAACCTTCCTTTCCTTTACCCCTGGGAAACTTCTGATTGCTTCTGTGATTGTCTTATTTTTAACTCAAGTACCAAATAGTCTGAAAAAGCATTAATAATTAGGGAACAAAGCTACAGACCTTACCCTAGATTTCAAGCAGCACAGAAAAGTGCTAATTTTTCTAAATGTTGTGTTCTGCTCATCTGTTTTATGATGCTAGCTAAATTAGAGATCTTATTTTAATATTTTAGGAGTTGCTTGGAAAATGTGGCTTTAAATTTGCTTGAAAAATTGTGGATAAATAAGCCTTTAAAGGAATATGTTATGCCTTATGCTACATTTTAGAAAAATCCAGAAGGATTTATAAAACAGTATATAATTCTGAAAGTTTGGAAATGAACTGAAAATTTTTGTCTTGAAAGTAGTGATGATACCAGTGCAGATTCATTCAGTTGTTGAATGGAGGCCCATCTGATTAAATAATTAGTAATAAATGGTATCTCTCTATTTGCAAAGTTCAGTTAACAGATGCTTTGCAATACAGTGTGTGGGTTTTTATTTTTATTTAAACCTGATCTTAAGGGTACGTGTATAGGAAAAGGTAAACTTAACAAATAAAATAATTAAAAGTCAATAAAATAACTTCCCTTCCTTTTTTGATACTTTGTTTCTGGAGTATTGTCCTCATGGCTCTATTCCATTCTTTTCCATAGTTAATTTGCTTCTGCCACCACACATCCACTGTAACTAAATAGAACCTGTCTGATTTGTGCACCTTTTGGTTGTTGTCTGTTGTTGGTTTGAATAGTGCAGAATGTACACAGCTCCCTTTTATGTTATATGAGCCTTGGCACCCAAATCCTACAATGCTGACCACTCCACTATGGAAAATCTAAACCCAGTACTGGGAGTGGTGTGTGTGTGTGTGTGTGTGTGTGTGTGTGTATATGTATATGTGTGTGTATGCAATATTATATATTTTTCTTCTTTAAAGTGACTTCCAAACAACTTTAAACCATATACTATTTGAAAGCTTCTGTTATCCTCAACTACAGTAATCTGTGAGCTGCAGGGTGCTGGTGGCATCTCCAACAAGTATTACATGCAATTTGTTGTAGAAGTGCCAGTTCTCCAACACAGTACCAGATCTATTGTTACTCTCCCTAGCCTTGTAGAATCCCTAGCAAAGTTCCTTTACTTTCCCATAGTACTACTGATGATCCCTGTCGGACCCTTTTGCCTGCACCTCCCCCATGCAATCTACTTGTAGTTGTCCGTGTTTCTGTGTCTGGTTCATAGCTGTGCTTCCATAGCCTCTTCTCCTCACTGGCTCAAAAGATCCAATACTTCCTGTCTGCTCCAGGCAGGAGCATGTCTTGTACCTCTCTGTGTGCACGGAGCTGGCATGGTCTATTGGGCAGCTGCACACAACAAAGCTGATCTGCTAGGTCTGCTTGCCAAGTTGGGCAATCAGAAAAATTTCAAAGGTACGGAAGGTTTTAAGGAGTGTGGCTTCCGGTCTCTCTGACCCCTGGTCAGTGGAGTTTAAAATTGTGATCAGAGTGGTCTCTCTTGCAGGGAATGGGGCTTTGTGGGACAGTGACTAGAGGACTGTTAAAGTCAACACATATCATGCAGTGTCTTCACTCATATTGCATCGACTTAAGTAGGTCAACTATGGCATTTTGGTGGAGGGGCAGGGGTACTATGTTAATGTAATGAGGCACTTATGCTGGCTAGAGACGAATTTGATGTAGACACAACGTAACTGTAGTGTAGCTGAAACCTTAGTTTCAACAGTCCACTTGAACAATGGTAGTTAATAACTAGAGTATTTTGAGGGAATCCTCTTACAAAGAGGAACTGATAAGCTTTCTAAATATATATTTAAGAATAACTATTTAAGTTTTCACACCACTAAGAGGACATATTTGTAATGTGTACACCTACACATAATACATTTTTGGAAACAGCTGAATATGATTTTATCTGCTCACTGGGGTCTGAATTTAGGGTTCTTTGTCTTCAACAGCTGGTCAGGAAATGGTTTTCTAGTCCCATGAAATTTAGAATATTTTTCTTGTCCTGATTCAGGACAGGAAAAATAATCTCAAATTTTTGTGAACCAATAATCCAAAAACATTTCAGATCAGGTTAATTGAAACACTTCATTTTGATTTCACTTTTTAAATTCTTTTTAGTATAAATTAACTAACATTTCCAATGGAAGTTATTTAGAAACAAAACTTTTCATTTAGAAAATGTCAAAACATCCTATTTTAACAATTTTGAATTTTTTTTCCAGTAAGTTTTAGAATCAGGATATTCATCAAAGCTGATCCTTTTTCCTGCTAACAATTTTGGTTTTGACAAATTGTCATTTTCTGATTATAAAAAAAATGGTCTGAAAATTCCTGACCAACTCTGTTTTCCTCGCAACCGTTGATGGCCTGGAGTCTTAACTGTGGTCCAAAGCCTTGATCCTGTAATCATAGGACTGGAAGAGAGCTCAAGAGGTCATCTAGTCCAGTCCCTTGCACTCATGGCAGGTCTAAGTATTATCTAGACCATCTCTGACAGGTGTTTCTCTAACCCACTCTTAAAAATCTCCAATGACGGAGATTCCACAATCTCCCTAGACCATTTATTCCAGTGCTTAACTACCCTGACAGGAAATTTCTCGCACCCTACGTTTACATCACAGTGGCAGCTCCTGTCCCACAGGGCTGGGTTTGGCTCCCTACTCCGGGCATTGCGGCCTAATGCACGGAGTTACAGTGCCACTGAAGTTTGGCACATCCGTCCTGCCATAAATGGACACAGAGGAGTGGAGGGCTATATTGCAACACCACTTAGTTTGGGGGGCATTTTACTCTAAGGACATTTCACAGATTTTATTCAAATTCATCGTTTCCATGATTACTGTGGCAAAATCATATCCCTATTCATGTTAGATAACAAGGGAACGTGATCTCGCAGTGCTGTGGCTAAAAGAACTAATGTAGTTCCTTGTGTAACCAGGAATATTGAGCAGGAGAATGGAGGTGATGTTAAGTTAGTATATAGCATTGCTGAGACAACTGCTGGAATATTGTAGCCACACTCTTTAAAAATATATTGAAAATTTGGAAAATCATTCAGAAAAGATACAAAAATTATGTGAGGTCTGGAAAACCTGACTTATAACACATGGGAACTGACTTTCTGTGTGCCCAGTTTGAGACAATCAGATCCTGATTTTGAGGAGCGCGGTGTACTCCAGTTGAAGTCAATGATAACTGTAGGTGCTCAGCATCTCTGAAATATTAAGCTCTTGATGTTTTAAGTTGGGCAGCACAAAACAGTAGACACTTGAAATATTTGGTTTTTATTTCTGTGGCCTTGATTAAATTCAGACATTTCACCGGTTTAACTTAAAATCAGTTTTTAAACCCATTAAGTTAAACTGTTGGGAGTTTGTGTGTAGACACTTTGGGGGGAGGGATAGCTTAGTGGTTTGAGCTTTGGCCTGCTAAACCCAGGGTTGTGAGTTCAATCCTTGAGGGGGCTTCTTAGGGATCTGGGGCAAAATCAGTACTTGGTCCTGCTAGTGAAGGCAGGGGGCTGGACTTGATGACCTTTCAAGGTCCCTTCCAGTTCTAGGAGATAGGACATCTCAATTTATTTATTTATTTAATCAGGTTTTTTTAAAAAAAGCTTCAACTGAAATAAACAACTATTGAACCAAAATCGTATTGGCATGGCTCCCACCTGAGGTGCCTTCTTGCAGCAGGCCACGCCACGATAGGCAAACCTGCCTCAGCTTCCTTCCTTTGGAGGCCCCAGTAACTCCATGACAGCTCCCTTGCATAATAATACACTTCCTTGGGCCAGTTTATTATAAAAATGTAGTGCAAAATGGTCCATAACAAGTCCGTAAATATAGTTCATTTATCACTGTCTGCGTATGTGCATGGCAGGTAGTCTTTAAAATCCAACACCTTCGAGTCCATCCACAAGTGCGTATCATTCTCCTGTGTCTTTCTACCACACCCAAGCTCTTTGATCCCGTCCTGTCCTTTTACCAGGACAGCCACCCCAGCCCTTCCAGATTGAGTGCAACCCTTCTCTTCCCAGCAGGAACCCCCACAGCTTCCCTGCTGGGAGTTCATCCTCACTAAGGAAGCATCCCTAACTGCCCCGACTCTCTCATTGTTCCCCTAGATGCAGCTCTCCAGTTTGGAGACTTGAGCAGGTAAGCCCCTGTGCTGTTCCCCTGTCTTTCCAGCCCTCAGTGTTGGCGTTTAGCCTTAGAAGTTGGCAAGCAATTCCCTTGTGCTGTTCTGCTACCTTCAGCCCTCTGGCTCCTCTTCTCCTGACTGACTCAGGCAGCTCTTAGCTGACCCATTTCCTCACTGGGCCTTCTGTCTCAGTCTGTAGCCATTTATATGGCTCAGGTGCCTTTTCCTAAAACCCAATTAGCAGTCAGCTGACAATCACAATTGCACTGGCCTCTACCCTCTTAAAGGACCAGTGTCATCTTGCGAGGAAGCATCTATACACAAGCTTGCACCAGTTTAACTAATCTGATTTAAAAACTTAGTTATGAGTATAATTTTTTTTGTGTGAAGTTCCCTATTCTGTAAAATGTGGATAAAACCTCTCTCTCTCTCTCTCTCTCTCTCTCTCTCTCTCTCTCTCTCTGTTAGGGTGCTAGAAAGTTGAATTCAACAATGAACATGGGGCGCTCAGTATTATGGTGATGAATGCAAGACAAGTGTTTATGAGGAAATAATAAATTCTGGGTTCAGTGCAGTGAATGATGAGAGGATAAAAGAAAATCCTGAACAAATGCCTTATTCTCTGAGCACTGTCCATCTTATGCACTGTATGTGCACAGGGTCCTGTGGAAAAAAAATATGTGATTGGGGCCTTTGGGCATCACTGAAATAATAGTAATAACAATAAAGTGCACCCTTTTATAAAATTCAGGAGGTGTATACATAATTTACACACATACAAACAACCTCACCTCTGTTGTAATAGAGACATTCCCTTACCAAAAAAAAATCCCCCTTCTTCCTACCCAACTGCCCTCTGAGAAATGCCTGCAAAATGAAATGGATCGTGCAGTGGGCATTGAAGGCCTGTAATGCTGGGCTCTGTCAGACCAACAAGAGGACCGACTTTCAGAGTTGAGTCCTCTGTCAACAATGCCTAGGCATCAGCCTTTAATGTTTAAATCTAGGGCCTGTTAGTTTGAGCACCTCAGATATTATGACAGAGGATAATGATCCATTCCAATATATGGAAAACAAATTTTACCCCAATATATTTAAATTACTACTGGGTATAGTGAGTTTAATCCTTAAAACAGATTACTATTCAAAAAAGGCTGGGTAAAACTTCATTAAAAAGACACTTACAAAATAACTTATCTGAAACTTAAAACTTAATGTACATATAAAATGTACTGGGGTCTAAAATAACCCTTTGCTGATAAATTGGTACCTTAGTCTGGAATACAAACACTTCCTGGAATGAGTAAACTATCTAAATGCTAATAATCTCTTCAAAAAGAATTGAGTTTAGACTAAGCAGGGAAATATCTGTTTTAGGAATACTCCACAGAATGTTTAGATGTTAATTGCGTATTCACTAGACTCTTTGATGTGAGCAAGTAAGCCTTAGTATACAATTACTCTTTGAAAAGGAAACTCCATGGGAAAGTATGGATTTGTGTGTTCTTAAACCCCCACTCAGTCCTCAAGTTCATAATTAAGTTGATGTCTTGTGGGTTTTCTTTTGTAGACACTGCAGTTAATAAAGGATGAAGGGTTTGGGGTGCAGGAGGGTGCTCTGGGGCTACGTCGGGGAGAGAGGACTCCCCCCAGTACTCTCTCCCCACAGCAGCACCTGGGCTGTGGGGGAGAGGCACCTCTCCCCTCCGTGGGAGCTCTGGGGCTGCAGGATAGGTGCCCTTCCCCCAGCCCCAGCAGGTCTGGGCTGGGGGAGGGCCGCTGTGACCGCCGCGCCTGGGTCAGGCTGCGCCGTGCCTGGGGCCGGGCCACTCCAGGGTCGGGCTGCTCTGGCCGTGCCGCAGGCTGAGTTGGGGGCCAGGGGAGGGGCGCCCCTCCCACGGTCGGTTGGGGGCTAGGGAAGGGGTGCTCCTCCCCTGGCCGCGGCAGGTCCCTGGGCGGGTTCCCTGAGCGCCTGTGCAGTGCTAAATAGGCTGCTTCACAGCCACGCAGCTTACAGGGAACTTAGGTTACAATAATTATAGGGGTCACTTGTAACTATACTGTCTACATTTTCAGACAATGATTTTTTTTTTCGAGTTGGTGTCCATCAAATGTGTAAATTAGCATTAAAGCAACAAAAAAGAGAAGTGGAAGAGGATAAAGAGAGGAGAAATCTTTTAAAAGGCCTTTTTCCAAGACATGCTCACCAAGTAAAATACTAGAGATGGTTAAGTCTTTGAACATGTCTTATTACTGCTGGTATATACTTATACCCAATGTATGCAGCGTAGAAAGACTGAGAAATCAGGAATTTCCAAAAGTTGTTTCCACTGAATCATTAAACTCTTTACATAGTAATTTGTGTATTTTATGTAACATTAATAGTAATAAGGCCTTGCATTTAATAAGGATATGAGAAATAGAAATTATTGCCTTTATGCAATGTAGTAGAAGTAACTTTTCTGTAGAAAACTTACTTTGAATTTCAAAAATTTTTTGTAGTGTTTGATTTCTTTGCAACTTACAAATAAAAATGAATGTTAATTTCTTTTTTAAGGCAAATGGTGAGATCAGATTCTATTGTATGTAATTGTAATAACCCCAGTCATGCATAGCATTTGAAGCCTTGGCCTTCATCATTGCAGCACAAATTGCTACCACTTGAACTACAGGATTAACTGTGTTAGCTGGCATCAGCAGAAAGCTGTGATCCAGGAGGCTGGGATAGACGGCTGGGCCAGGTGTTAAGTTTGAGTGGTGGTTGCCCAGCCCATTTCTTTGTCTCTCTGCACCCCACATCACATGTATGGGAGGAGCTGCTGCCCCATGTGGGAGAGATGGCCCTTCGTGTGCCATCCCCACACACACAGCTACCTTGGCACCTCCCATCCTCTCCTTTGGTGACAGCACAGGCTTGGCCATAAATCAGAGCATTCATGTTTGGTTATTATTTTGGCATGCTTCCGGGATTTTCCTGAGGAATGCGAGCAAGAAAAGGGAAATTGAACTTTTCAACAGTTTATATCTCCGCCAAACCTGAATAGAATTGGATGGGTCCCAGAAAAGACATTTCTATTCCTAGTGGGGCCCCCCTGCTGAATTTCAAGGGCCTGCTCCAAAAAATGGAGATGTTCGAGCTTCTCCCAAAAAAAGACTCAAGAATCTCTTATAATGGGAAGTATTTTGAAATCTAAATGTAGGGATCTCTGTCTAACCCCCTTTAGTGAAGTCAAAGTGCAGGATTATATCATCTACCCACTCTTACGGAAATAATAGTAAAAGTTAAAATTCAGTATTATGGCTTCATTAGAGGGTTAATTGGAGGCAAACAACTGAAATGGAGAGAACTTGTTTTAGTTCACATTTTGCTCATGAAGGAGAGTGTTAAAGGAAATGACTGTATAAATTCTCATTAATCTGACAATCTCAGTATTGAAAGTATGGGGGTGGAGGGAAGAGACGTATCCCTTACTCTGTCTTCTACTACACTTCAGCATAGTGTTAGAATACATGCAACTTTGCATTGGAAGGATGAAGAAAAGAATAAGGGGGAAGCAACTATTCTTCCTTTTTCCTAGGTTCTTTTTGAGTAGCTCTTGTGTGAAGTAAGTAACTTTACAAATTTGTATGCAATATAAATATTTCGTGAAAAATTTAATGTATGTAGTTTACTGTTTTTCCCTGTAGGTGATCTATGGGAGAACCCTTATGCCATTTATGACAATAGCCCTAGAATTTGTTGCTGTTCTTTATGACTGCATAAAATTAAAGTTCCGTTATAAACTTGGACTTCACTTCATATGTCTGATTTCTTTACACTAAATTTTTAATTTTTGATGCTGTGTAACGTGTTTAAATATTTGTGAAGTGCTACGGGCAAGCTGAAATTGTTTCCTTAACTACAGTATTCCTTGCTATCTTGATCTAGGTTGTTGGAAGAGGAGCCTTTGGTGTGGTCTGCAAGGCAAAATGGCGAGGAAAAGATGTAGCCATTAAACAAATAGAAAGTGAATCTGAAAGAAAGGCCTTCATTGTGGAGGTACAGTAAGCTTGCTTGAAAAGAAGTTATGGGATTTCTTCTCGGCTCTCTGTGAGCTAAGATCAAGCATAGTACCTGTTCTCCCCCCCCCCCCCCCCCCAGTAATGTGGTATGGCTTTTCTACTGACATACCCCGCCACCAGCCACGCGTTCTCCACCAGAACTTGTAAGAGGGTCCTCGGAGAATGGCCTGTGGCTGTCTTCCCCAGTTCCTGCAGTGAAGGAATTCTTCCCAGTCAGATCTGGGGTATTTAGAGCTTCTTTATGCCACTCCAGCCCTTTTAATCCGTGTAGAGAGACAAAGAGGGAGTGAGAATCTCATTCAGTGTTAGTTAACATTGGGGGAGGGGTCATGCTATGAAAAAGTTTGGTTTATGTTTCCATTAATGTAGTAGTTTTTAATTAAAATTGTAAAAATCTAGAAAATACATGTAACTTATTTATTTGAGAACAAATCCCTTATTTTCTTCATTCCACCTCCTTTTTTTTTTTTTTTTTTTAAGATCTAGACATTTAGCCTCACACATAATTCGTACTTTTCCTAAAGGAGAGACAACATTCTAGGATTGAATGTTGATACTACGTAACTTCAATGAACTTCATTATGCCATTGTTCTGTTTGTTTGCATTTAAAACACAGTAGATGAAAATCTAGGATGCCCAGGATATATGGAGTAAAATAAGAATAAATCCCTAACGTGTTACAGTTCCTTTAACCATACTATTTTGTGACTAAAAATGTATTTATAATACATCTCTCTGTTAAAAGAATATTTATACTGTGCTCATTGCCATGTTATGTGAGTGCAGAATAACATTCACATAAATCTAAACATGGTTGAATGGTAATTCGTCTTGGTTGGGCTTTATGTGAGAGAGAATCTAAGAAAGAAAATCCTCAGAAATTATTTTGAATTGGTTTCAAGATATTACATTTTGAGTTCTTGCACTGTGTAGATTCAGTTCTGTTCTAATATCACTTCAGACTATATATAAAGAATTTCTAGGAAGATAGGGTCATGTGCCCTATCGATTGAATAGTGAAATTCAGAGGGTACTATTAAAAACTCCCTCAAAAGTCTGCGAAAGCCAAAACTTCCCACTTGGTTTGATTTTCTGCCAACTTGCAAAATAAAAAATGGTTCTTAATTTCTTCAGTGGGTGTATCCACATATGCCTACTATCAATTACTACAAGCAATTTTTTCTCATAACTGGATGGCATAAATGTTAACTTGTAGAATTTATTTTATAGTTCATTTTTGTGGACATTAGTTCTCTTTAACGCAAAAGGGAGTATTTTTCCCATAAGATTTTCTGTAGTGATTCAGACCATTTGTCTCTGAAGTCAGGTATCCTTGCTTCCAATTGTGGCCAATAAACAATGCTACAGAAGTATTGCAAAATCCTCAGAACGCCATATTTAGTTGTGCAATGCTGCACTTGGAAAGTGGATGATCTGCTTGTTCATCAGCTTACACTCTGGCCTTGAAGCATGTGACTTAATTATGTTCTTAACATGCATAATTAAAAATTTGATTTGAGTCATAACATTTTCTGACCCATTTTAATAGGTCTGCCTGGCTAATATAATCTGTTACGAGACAGGGGAGTGCTATTGTCTCCATTTTACAGATGGGGACCTTAGGCACAGGAAAACTGTGATTTGTCTTTCCAAGGTCATGCACGAAGTCTGTAGCAGAGCCAGGGTCCCAGGTTCTAGGCTAGTGCCCTAAGCATTGGATTTTTATAGGCTGGTCCAATTTTAAAATTCAGGCACAGTATGTGAAATTAAATTAGGTTGTAAACTAAGACATCAACTTTTTTACCCTATCTAACCAGGCTATGTAAATAATTTTGTGTTCATTTAATTGTTAACTCTGTATATGAAACTAAATGGTAACTAGAAGTATTTTGTGGTTGAAAAAAAGTGGTGAACTTTTGTGTTGCAGCTTCGACAGTTGTCACGTGTGAACCATCCTAATATTGTCAAGTTATATGGAGCCTGTCTGAATCCAGTAAGTTGTAATCCTCCAGCTTTTGTCACCCCAATAACGCTCACTATAATCGAGCAATAATGCAAGAAATACATTCAGCCAATATACCCACCTTAGTATTGTGTCTCTAAAATGGTTGCTGGTTTTCTTATTAATGGGTTGATTTTTCTAAACATTAATTTTTTACTTGAAGCAAAGTGTAGCCTCCAAAAACCTATTCACACTTCATCTTGTCCATTTGCTCTCCCTATACTGATTTTTTTTTTGATTGCAAAGAAATTAGTGTGGTATATATCAGGGCCGCCCAGAGAATTCAGGGGGCCTGGGGCAAAGCAGGGGAGCTGCGGCGTTTGTACTCCTCCAGTGACGGTCTGGATCTTCGGTGGCATTTCGGCAGCGGGGGGCCCTTCAGTCGCTCCGCATCTTCGACAGCACTGAATGGCCCCCCACTGCTGAAGTCCTGGAGCGACTGAAGGGGACCCCCCACCGCTGAAATGCTGTTGAAGACCCGGACCACCGCCGGGCGAGGGCTCGTGGGACATTTTGGCGGCGGGGGGCCCTTCAGTCGCTCCGCGTCTTCGGCAGCACTGAAGGGCCCCCAGCTGCCGAACACCCAGACCGCCACCAGGCCAGGGATTGCACTTCTCTCCTCCCTCTCTCTCTCTCTTCCCCCCCCCCCCCCCCACGGGTGGCCCTGGGGTGTATGTATATATACCTTACCTGCCAAGGTCAGGATTCTGTTTTTGCCCTGCAACAGCTGATAACTCTACAAATGCCTCAGGTGATGCAGCGAGTACTGTAGCAGGACAAATATGAAAGCTTGAACTCACAACATGGTAGGCTAATGTAGACCTATATTATTAGTGGCCTGGGATATTAAATTGGTTAAAATAATAATTTATTCTGGTTTAATAAAAATTGGCAATTTTAGTTAATCTCTTCTAATCCACTCTTATAGTAAATCCATTATAACTGTAATCTGAAGCCTTAAGGGGGTATACAGTGATGCATTCTCCTCTTTGCTACCCTTTAATAGGATCTAAGCATCAATTTAATTCTGCATCTGATAGATCAATGTATCAATTATGGACACTTTGCCGTTCCTCTCAAAGAACTTTCTTTTCAAATTACAAAACCTATTATCTGCCCCTACACTGCACTTTAAAACATCCCTATTTTTTGTCCCCTCCCCCAAAGGTGTGTCTTGTTATGGAGTATGCTGAAGGAGGTTCTCTGTACAATGGTGAGTATCATTTAAACATGATGTCTCCCTGCAGTGTTAGTGTTAGGAGAACCTTTTCTTAAAAATATAAAATGGGCTTAATGTTTGTTTTAAAGAGCATTTTACAACCAGAATAGTTTAAAAACACTTTTTAATCATGTAATTTTTTGATAGCAAATAAATGGTTTAAATTTTGTGACTCCTTTCATTTTTCCCTGTAAAAATCTCTGACTTTAAGTGACCACCTCCAGCTTCTTGTCAATTTCTTGAGTGATCATTTAATACCGACCACACCAGATACAGCTGAAAATGAGTGACTTTATTTTATAACTAGCAATGAAGTGGCAGAATTTGTGTGTATAAATATTTGCTAATGAACTAAGTACCATTTTAAAAACTTCGGAAATCACTATTCAGGTAACTTCCATTAATAGTGATATATAAAGTTCAACAATATAAAAAGAGATGTCAACAGCAACGCTAAAGAATGTGTGTAAATAACTAGTTGAATGTCATAGAGCTTGTTACTGGTATGTTGTTAACTCCATTGTTTCTATGGTAATATGCAATAAAGTTCTTTTTAGTTTGTGCCTTTGTTTTGCAGTGCTGCATGGTGCTGAGCCTCTGCCTTATTATACTGCTGCACATGCAATGAGTTGGTGTTTACAATGTTCCCAAGGAGTGGCATATCTCCACAGCATGAAACCAAAGGCTCTAATTCACAGGGACCTGAAACCGCCAAAGTAGGTTTCCAGTCAGAGTTAAACCTTTTTTTCTTAAAATTGCAACTTGGGATTTCTCTTTATCCTGTTACTTCCAGTGGATTTGGAGGAAAACTTTAATTGATACCTTTTATTTATTAGATATAAAGTAATTGCGCTATGTGGGTTTTAAATTTGTTATAAAATCAAGACACGCTGATTGTTTTGTGTACCACGAATCGTGTTTTCAGTACTGCATGTTATGCAGACATAGAGCCTGTTCTTGCCCCATATCATGGAAGTGGGTTTTTAGTAGGGACTTGGTTACCTGAATGGGGAAATTAAAAAGGCGTTGAGGTCTACTTCAAGTGGCCTGCATTGTTTTGCAGGAGAACCTGCATTTGATGCTCCAGTGCCTTTTTCCTTCCCCAACGCTCATCCATAGGTAATCCTTCCATTTGAAGAAAAAGCAGCATTGGCTGGCCCTAATGGGAGTCCTGATCATTCCCCTTCTGGCAAGATAGCAGCCATGATGGCTGGCCTCCTGTCTGCAGAGCCTATATAAAATGTTTGTAAATCGGCATATAAATGGCTAATTTTGTCTCCATTGGGTGCTTAGTGGATTGAAATAATTATTCCAAAGAAACTTTCTATTTAAACATATTTCAAATAGAGCTATAAAGATTAAAAATTAAAATTCTGCAGTTTATCATAATTAGCAAGTCACAGCCTACTGATTTACTATAGTAATTTTTAAGAATATATTTATACTTAGATGAACAAGTTTTGCCATGTTACTATACTGTACTGTGAAGCAAGGCCTCAAGTGAAAGTTGTTGGAATAAAATAGTAATGTTTTATTATTGTACCAAGACAACTGAATTCTATAAAAAAAATGTTTTGGGATTTTCTTGACAGCTTGCTGTTGGTAGCTGGGGGGACAGTTCTAAAAATCTGTGACTTTGGTACAGCCTGTGATATTCAAACACACATGACCAACAATAAGGGAAGTGCTGCCTGGATGGCACCTGAAGTTTTTGAAGGTAACAAAATAATGTACAGTTTGACATGTATTCCTCTACTTAAGGACATTATTTTGAATTATTGATATAAGAAATCAGTTGTGAGAGCATCATTTACATGCATAGTTTCTGTTAAATTGCATTATAAAATATAGAAATAAATTTTAAAGATTAAAAATAACTTGGGGGGGGGGTATTTAATTTACATTTAAAAACTAGGGACAAAGACTGCTGTACAAGTATCTTCAGGAAAGGAATTCACACAAATGGGGAAAAGCTTGATACTTGGGAGTTCACAAATGGCAAAACCAAATAGACTGTAACAGTAAATTATGCATCTTGTTTGGAGTTACCATCCTGGGATATTGTTGTTTCTGAGATTACAAAATAATCCCAAATTCTTATTACACTGAAATATGTTGTCATTCCTTTCACCCCATATTCTGATTCGCTGTGGTCTTCAGAATTCGCCACGTATATTGTCAAACAAGCATAGCCACCTCCATTTTTGATCCCTCCCTACCTTGTAACTCCACCTATCCCCATTTTTCTCTATATCTTCCTTCTCTTCCTTATCCCTTGAAGTTTAGTTCACCTCTTCTTCTCCTCTCACCCTATAAATAATTAATTTTAAAAAAATAATTTGTATTTAATATTTAAGTGGGGAGACGAATCAAAAGCGATTTGTTGGCATATGGTGGGGAAGCCCAATGATGGTATACAATAAAATCACAAGGATTTGTGTAATTACTGTGTGGTTAAAAGGGGAATAGCTCGATCATTATGCACATCAGACCACATTCAGACCAGTGATTAACTGGTGCTGATTTTGCCCCCCGGTGAGTGAGTAAAAGTTTCATTAAAAGTTTAATTGTGGATGGTTAGAGCAGGTTTTTTGTGTATGTTTTGTTTTTTCCCTAGAGGTCTTAATAGTGAATTAAGTTTTCCAGAAAAGTATCAAATTGATAATACTGTAAAAAGAAAGTCTGGGTAGCCACCTGAAAAAAGCACAGACAACCACCTGCCTTTAAAGCTTCTCCACAACAATATCCATAGACTCTGGTCAGATGTTCTGGACTTCTGAGCATGAACATTTTAGAGTATGTCTATGCTACTGAGACTAATGTGGCATACTGACATCACCATAGCTATGCCAGCATAACCCTGAAGTGTAGGCATAACCTACACTGATGGAAAGGGGTGTTTCCATTGGCGCAGAAGCACCACCTGCGGGTACTTATGCTGATGGAGGACTGCTTCCATTGACCCATCTGTATCTGCACTTGGGGTTAGGTCAACAAAGCTACATTGGTCCGGGATCAGTTTAACACCCCTGACCAATGTAGCTATGTCAACCTAAATTTTAAGTATAGATTAGGCCTCTAGTTAAATCACCATAGTCATTCAGTCCTTAATCTCTCTCCTAAAACTGGCAATTTTATGTCCGTTTCTGTGCTACAGGTATCAGTTTACCAGAATCTGCCCTGGGCATACCTCCTTGTTCACTTCAGATATTGGCCAAAACTTATTCTTAGCGTTCATTTACCACTAGAAGTTAGTTTCTTTTCCTTTTTTTTTTAAAAAAAAAAAGTTGAAGATCTGATTTTAAAAAAGAAAAATAACCCCAAAGAAAATCCTGATTTTTAAATTGGATTAAGGGCTACATTTAAAAGCCTTGCTGTTACTAGGAATTCCAGTGCAAATGCTAAGTCATCCACTTCTTAGTGACTCTCCAGTCCATAAATTCAACTAAGTAGGAACATGTAAAATTTCAGTTCTAAATTTCCTGCTTTTAGTACTGCAGCAAGCCTTTTATACAGCAATTTTTATATATTTTTGTTTCCCAAAATTTGTATTGGCACCATTGAAACACATTACACAAAATGATTGAATACCTTATGTCTGAAAATGGTGGAATGTAAAATTTCAAATTAATATATTGAAATACAATGGTCATTCAACTTTATTAAACCAATGTTAAAATTTTTAATTTTTAACAATTTATATGCATTAATTACTACCTCAGATATCAACAATAAAATCAGAACAAAACGTAAGCCAATCTACATCTAACTCAACAATATCTAAATTTTCTCATATCTGTTTGATAGGTCTTTGGAGAAAACTGAAGGTATTCTTATCAGAATGATAAGAGTAGAAAGAGGTTTTTATTTTGTAAATGGCAGTCTGTCAGAATTCCTTGTGAAATAATTACTTCAATGCTGCTGGGGTTTTATTGCAATATTAAATGTGTGTCCAGGCTCCTAGAGTTTTATATACCTGCCTTTTTATTATTTTGAAGAATAAATGTCATTCTAAAGTAAATGTAAATGTCTCCAGTAGTAAAATAGTTGTGCAAGCTGTAGTGCAGCATGTATATCTCACTATCCTATGTCACATGGTGTCTTCTATACAGAATTTCTTTATATAGGAATTGTCTCTTTAAATTATTAGATTGTTTTTCCATATGTTTCCTGAGAAAACAGAACAGACTCTTTATTACGTAGTTAATGTCATTCTTGTTTCAGATATTGACCAGAAAGGATAAATTCATAGTGCTGACTGTTATTTATGTACTTTATATCTTGAATTTGTTTATCATTCATGTCTATTTAAGACATTCATGGGTTTCTCTAATTAACAAAGTATTTATCCTTTTGTAGTCTCTCGTCTCCCTCTCTGAGCTTTATTATTATTCATTATTTTATATTACCCAACATCTGCTGTATGCTTCATGAGACACCTAGAAAGGCTCAATCCCAGCCCCAAAGAACTTGAAACTAAACTTTAGGCACGACAAAATGAGTGAGGATAATAAACAGGGAGGCATTGTGGTGATGAAAACAGAGATACAGTGATATCACATGGTTACTTAGTATAGGCAAGGGAACATCTTGCTGGTTCTTTTAAGGACATCTTGTTTTTAAATATAAAAATGATAGAAGATGGTGAATGATGACCAATTTACTGTGGCCATCATGGAAGAAGTGAATTTAGGAGAAAGATTTAAAGGAGGCACAGATATTATTTCATTGTCATTTTGACTGCTGAATTTGAGAGAGTGATGATCATAGTAAAATCACATTTGATATTTCAGAACAAGACTGTCCTAAGCATTATGTGTTTTATAAGTTTTATGAAGGAACTAGTTTGCAAAAAAGAGAGCTCTTAGTTAAACATATTGGCAATAATAGCAAAAGGGTTTTTAAAACCTTGACACAAATGTTTTCTATAAATGTTTTTTTCAGATTTACTCTGGGTAAATTAGAAGTTTTAAAAAAATTGGTGTCGAATGGACTTATGACTGCTGTTTTCTGTCTGTGAAAAACAAAAAGATATTCTACTCTGAAGGAAAACTGAGTCATACATAGCTAGTTCTCTAAACTTGTAGGCACATATCATGTAGGAAAGACAAATTATATTGATGATTTTTTTTTCCAGGTAGCAATTACAGTGAAAAATGTGATGTATTCAGTTGGGGTATTATTCTTTGGGAAGTGATCACCCGTAGGAAACCTTTTGATGAGATTGGTGGTCCAGCTTTCCGCATAATGTGGGCAGTTCACAATGGTGAGTTGAATTTTTTTTTTTCATTTTGGTGCATTTAAAGTTAAATTGTATATTTGACATGTAACACTATTAATTATTTCATCTTTGCAAAATTATTCATTATTCAGTAGGTGGCAGTTTGATATCTCACTGTAGATTGTGTTGTCATTAATAATTAATACTTAAGCACTCTTGTTTCTGACCAAGTTCATTTTTGGTTCTCTTTCTTGTCTGTTAGACTGTGCTTACTGACAGTGCTACATATAATTATGATGTATGAATTAATAGGGAGAACAACCATCAATTTATTTTTGTTGTGATAGTGAAGTATTCCGTTCATCCTGAGTGAGCAGTGAGTGAGATACAGATCACCTGTCTCCAAAAAATAAAACGGCCAAAATTGAAGTTGAATGTAACGCTAGCTAAGATTTTCAAACCAGAACACCCAAAGTTTGTGTCCTAAGTGCTAAATAACTGGCTTGGTTTTTCAAAAATGCTTATTTGATTACGTTACTAGGAGATCTTGTTGCTCATCACTTCTGAAAAACCAGCCATTTATCTAGGAGACATTCCCTGTAGAGATCCACTAAGCTAACTCATTTTTCTCCTTAAAACTCTGCTTTTCTGTGAGACCTATAAAAAAACCTGACAACAGCTAGACTACTGTTGTACTGAAATCACTGGCTATCATGATGACCAGTATTGTCTCATTGTTTCCCTGTATCTTCCCAACTCTCTGTATCGATCTATTGTCTCTTGTTTTAGACGAAGTTCTTTGGGTCAGGGACTATCTGTTCTGTGTTTGGACATCACCTAGCACAATGGAATCCTGGTCCATGACTTGAGACTCCTAGGTGCAACGATAATATAAATATTAGTTTGAAGATGTAAAGCACTGTTGTTAAATTTTCCACTCTGTCTGCAGGGGAAGCTAGGTGAGGAAAACACTATCTAAAGTGCTGCTGTTTCTATTTTTTCTGTTTTCCTCTTGTCGTTTAAATATATTCATAAACTGACCAGACATATAGTGCATTCGGAGCATTATTGAAAGACGACTCTCTTTACTTATGCTTACCTAGATGTAATTTTCTAATGAGTATGTAATATAAACAAATAAGAAAAAATAGAATAAATGATTGGTGACTTCTTTTTTTTATTATTATTAAATGGAGGTTGGTTTTCTCCAGACAATAGATAGTTACCATGCATCTTTAATGAGTTTGTTTAAATAGCAAAATAAGTTGTTTACAAAATTCAGGCAATGACAGAATTTTCAAGAATAGTTTGATATATAAATTAAGATTTGTTTAACTTTAATTATAGGTACTCGGCCACCGCTGATCAAAAATTTACCTAAACCTATTGAGAGTTTAATGACTCGTTGTTGGTCTAAGGATCCTTCACAACGACCTTCCATGGAAGAAATTGTCAAAATAATGACACATTTGATGCGGGTATAGCTTTTTTTTTTTTTTTTTTTTTTTTTTATTTAATCTGTAAATTATTTAAACGGGTTATGTTGTAGTATTGGCTTTTGAAGGTCTGCCTTCCATGAGCCCAGTGTTGTATCTGTTGTTCTAAGTTGTATCTCCAGTCCCTAAAGATTTTTCCTCAACGCTTATACCACACGACTTGCTGAAAAGACTCTTAAAAACTGTTACAGGCTGTAGGATCATGTGAGGTTTTTTGCAGATGTTCTGGTTTGACCTTACAAAGTTATAGTTACTCAAGTATTTTACTATTTTAGTTTCTATGCCATTTTTATGAGCATTGAGATGTTGATAATGCTCTGTAGTTTCAGGACCTTCATTGGCTCCTTTAAGGCAGTGGTCTCCAAGCGTTTTTGATCGCGCACCCCTATCAGTAAAAAATTTTTGAACATGCACCCCCTGCCGTGCCGGCTCTACCATTTTTGCTGGAAAAAAAAAAAAAAAAAGCCGCTCGGACTGCCAAAGCACCCCTTCCCCCGAAAAGTGCTCTTCCTGCCGCACCCCACTTTTAGACCACTGCTTTAAGGAAAAAATAGGCACTTGCATGGTAACTTTGCAAACTTCAGGAACAGATTCTATCTAAGGGTGTATTACCTATCTTCATCAGTATCACTGCTAATTCAACTTAATTTCCTTCAGAAATCTGATCCTGAAGAATAACAGTATTTATTTGTTTTGCTAAATTTCAGAAATACAAATCAATCAAAATACATTAGCTAAACCAAACAAAATGTTCTTCATAGAGGTAGCACATGTATTATTCAGACATGTGCCAATCTGAATATCTTTACGCTGAATGCAAGTGAACAAAAATAATTGCAAATAAAAACTATTTTAAAATTTCTATTATTATCCCCAACAGATTTGTTTGTATTAGTCATATTGGTGATCAAGTTCACAGAAATTTAGCCATTTTTTAGGTAGTGAGCACTACCAGGTGTCTAAATAAGCTAAACAAAGAGTGTTTGAATGGCTTGTGCCATTAAGCCATAGAGGGTTTATTCTCAATATGTGGTTCCATTTTCCATCCGCTCTCTTCTTAACTGCTAACTTACTTTCCCTGACAAAACTCCCTAATATCCACTAGAACAGAATGTGTATCATCCCATCCTTATGCTGAATTAAACTGTACCTTGCCTGATTTACGCTATTGTAAGTGGCTTCCATTATGCTGCATTTTTCTTAAAATACATAACAAATCTGTCTGAAGGCACTTAATAAAAATAGGTTTGTGTGCTTTGTTTTTGGGAGGTGTGAGGAAGGAGTGTTACTGAAAAAGCAAGACTTGAGTTGTTGCAGATGGTTCTGCAGTTAAACAGCATAGCATTCTCAAATTCTTTTTTTTTCCCTCTGCATTTATTCAAAGAACTAGGATCTGTTGAGGTGTATGCTACCTCTATTGCTGCTTTATGTACTTTGAAAGCATTAATTATGTTAATACATAACAATTTACTCTCTACACAGTACTTTCCAGGAGCTGATGAACCTCTGCAGTATCCTTGTCAGTATTCAGATGAAGGCCAGAGCAACTCTGCCACTAGTACAGGTATGATTGTATAAATATAAGAATAAAACCCACACTTTTTAAACAGGGTAAGCAGGGAAATGAAACAGATCCAGGAATGTATTATAAAGTGCAGCCTGAAACCCCTGCCTAAATGCCTGGTTCAATGCTGTGGTAAAGGGCCTCATAACAAATATTCAAGTCTTCCTTCCTTCAGCCTAATCCCTAGGGTTCAGCCAATCTCTGAATCCCTTTGCCCTCCTCCCACAATGGAGAATGAGGGTGGTAACATGAAGGAAAATTCAGTCTGCAAAGACTTAGGGTCTCCCTTTTTTCCTGCAGGTTATTAGGGTCCAATAGCCATCTCTCAGATCTTACTCATGTTTGCCCCTCTCAGCTGGTCCCTTTGAGCCTCTCTTCTGCACTGGACACACCCTCATCAAATTTTGATGAAATTACAGATTCCACTGATTAAATTTACAACTTTTCTTTACCTCCTATTAACCTAAAAAAGGGGCCCTCAGGGTGCCATGAGGAAGGTAAAAATACCCACCAGACATTCTACCAAACTTGTCTTGAGAGAAATTCTTTCCTGGTGCACAAAACTGGTGATCATTCAGACCCACAGCATTTTGCATGGGGGAAAAAAATGTAAATGCTCCCTTTCTGAAATTTTGCCCTGTTTTCCTCATTCCCTTGGGTTCTTGTAACTTAACAACTACAGTGGTCCATACCCGCCTTCTTCTCTCTGCCCCAAACTCTAAATTTCTCTCTTGCACACAGAATATTTTGGACATAAGGTACTTTTGAATTCACCTGTACATTTTATTGCAAAATCCCATCAACTCTGTTATATACTTGATGGTCTTCTCTAGCCAGACTACATGAAACATATTTAGCATACTTAACATACTTAAGAAAATAAAGTTTTAAATCTATTACTTGCAATTTGTAAATCAGTGTTATATTTATAGGATAAGCATACTTAAATTTTCATTATACAGTAAGTTTCATGATGGATTTTAGGAGAAAAACTACCAATCGTGTTCATAATCCAAGATTTTTGTTAATGATTTGAGATTAATAGCTAAAGCTTGACTTCAAGATCAGGGTAAACTTGCTGTTCAAGCAAGGAAAAATATTTTGTTATGAATTTTTTGCTTTTGAGCTATATTCTTAAGAGGTTGGTTTTGGTTTTGGTTTTTTAAACTGCAGTGCTGCAGTTTCCTTTATCAAATGTTTTAAAAATGTACTTTAAAATTATAAGGTTGGTATTGGGGAAATAAGAATGGGTAGCTAAAGAATTTCAGTTTGATTTAATGTTTTCAAAGAAGTGATTTAAATAGAAAAAATGTTTATTTTGGGGGGCGGGCTTTTAAATAGGCTCGTTCATGGACATGACTTCTACAAACACCAGCAACAAGAGTGATGCTAACATGGAACCAAGTGACTTTCAAGGAACTGCTACCAATGATACCATTAAACGCTTAGAATCAAAACTGGCACAGCAAATGAAAAATTCAGCGAAGCAGTCGGTAAGCAAGTGAAAAAAATCTTGTGCCTCAATGATGAAATTGCCATTAGATGGATAAAATCACTATATTAAAACCACACTGCTCTAAAATACAGGAGGTTTTTTTCATAACAATAAGCTTTTCTATTCAATAAAGGGCGGTAAGTAAGTAACCCCAAGGATAATGTAGTTCATCAGCATCTCTAAATCTATGGTCCACTCTGCACTTACTGATGGTCCATGGAGAACATATGATGCTGACTCCCCATTTACAGCTGCTTTTACAAAAAAATTCTTTAGTGGTGAGGCTTATCTGTAAAAGCAGATAGAAATAAGGAGCATGTCTAGGTGTCTCCATAGGACCTAGTGGTGCAAAGGGGAGGTAGAAAGGAATGTAAACAGTTGCCCCCTTCAGGGTTGTTGGCCACCACTGAGAGAAGAGCCAAGAGATTCCTCAAGAAGGTATACGAGTGCGGGTGGTGGGAGAGTAGAGTACAATGGCAGCCAGCCGGCTAGCTAGCATGACCATGGTAGCGGGGAAGGAGTAGAAGGAGCAGGAGCAAAGCAGCATGTGCAGGGGAGCAGAAAAAGAGAGAAGATGAGAAAGTCAAGGTGAAATTAAGAGCAAAAGGAGACTTCCTTCGGGGGGGCAAGGGGAAGACAAAATACATCATATACATAGCTAAGCATGGAGGCACACTAGTGTCTTGTCTTTTTTTTCCTTTCAGAACCAATGAGAGATTGGGATTTCTTAGTTTAGGGAGGAGAGGAATAAGGTAACATGAGAGGTATACCAAATCAGAAGTGATACTAAGAAGATAAATCAGAGAGCTCCTATTTCTTTTCTCATAGTACACATTCAGTGAAAGCTTCAGTCAGCAAATTTAAAATTGATGAAAGGAAATGCTTTATAAACAGTATGTAAGTGACATGTGGAACTCATTGCTACAAGAAGACATTGAGACCAAGGGAAGGGATTGGTATGAATCAAAAAAAAAAAAGTAGACATGTATTTGAATAATGAAAATATATCCACAGTTTATATTACAATGGAAAAATAGAGCTAAAGTACAACCTCAGAGTTACAAACACCTCGGGAATGGAGGTTGTTTGTAACTCCTGAAATGTTCATAACTGAACAAAATGTTATAGTTGCTCTTTCAAAACTTTACAACTGAACATTGAGTTAATACAGCTTGGAAAATTTACTATGCAGAACAAAAATGCTGCTTTCCCTTTTTTTTAGTAGTTTACATTTAACACAGAACTGTATTTGCATTTTTGTGTCTGCTCCTGCCTGATTGTGCATTTCCTGTTCCAAATAAAGTATCTGGTCAACTGGTCAGTTCATAACTCTGCTGTTTTGTAACTTTGAGGTTCTACTGTAAATCTTCAATCAGAAGACTTTAGTGAGTGCAGAGTTAGGCCAATGCTGAGTGCTTTTCAAAATCACAACATATATGGTGCTGTCTGTGTATACTATAATTATTGGTTATACAATTTTTGTTTAAAAATACAATTTAATTAAAAATACCACATTATAAGTATTTACTAAAATATACTGGGGATATTTCTCTTATCACTGTTGTTAACTGCTGATTTCTGAATACAGGTGTAAGCTCAGAAGTCACTTGTTAAGTCTTCTGGAGAAACACTTATTTTAAAATTAGAGCTGTCGATTAATCACAGTTAACTCACTCAAGTAACTCAAAAAATTAATCTTGATTTAAAAAAATCAATCATGATCAATTAGTTTTAATCGCACTGTTAAAAAATAGAATATTGAAATTTATTAAATAGTTTGGATGGTTTTCTGTATTTTCAAATATATTGTTTTCAGTTGCAATACAGAATATAAAGTGTACAGTGCTCACTTTATTTTTATTACAAATATTTGCACTGTAAAAATGATAAAAGAAATTGAAATTATATTTTTCAGTTTATCTCATACAAGTTCTGTAGTGCAGTCTATCGTGAAAGTGCAACTTACAAATGTAGACTTTTTTGTTACATAACTGCACTCAAAAACAAAACAATGTAAAACTTTAGACCCTATAAGTCCACTCAGTCCTACTTCAGAGCCAATCGCTAAGGGCTGGTCCACACTAAGCCCCCAGTTCCAACTAAGATACGCAACTTCAGCTACGTGAATAACGTAGCTGAAGTCGAAGTATCTTAGTTCGAACTTAAAGGTACTTACCGCGGGTCCACACGCGGCAGGCAGGCTCCCCCGTCGACTCCGCCTACTCCTCTTGCGGAGCAGGATTACCGGCATCGACGGCGAGCACTTCCGGGATCGATTTATCGCCTCTAGACAAGACGCAATAAATCGATCCCAGAAGATCAATTGCTTGCCGCCGAACCAGCAGGTAAGTATAGACGTACCCTAAGACAAACAAGTTTGTTTACATTTACGGGAGATAATGCTGCCTGCTTCTTATTAAAACAATGTCACCCGAAAGAGAGAACAGGCATTCGCATGGCACTTTTGTAACCTGGATTGCAAAGTATTTATGTGCCAGATATACTAAACAAAGGATGCTCCTTTTGCTTCAGCCACCATTCCAGAGGACATGCTTCCATGCCAATTTAAAAAATGTGGTGTTAAAATTTTTGACTGAATTCCTTGGGAGAGAATTGCATGTCTCCTGCTCTGTTTTACCTACATTCTGCCATATATTTCATATTATAGCAATTCGTTGTTTGTTCGTTTTAAGAACACTTTCACTGCAAAAGGCAAAGAAGGTACCAATGTCAGATTTCTAAAGACAGCTACAGCACTCAACCCAAGGTTTAAGAATCTGAAGGGCCTTCCAGAATCTGAGAGGGATGAGATAGGGAGCACGCTTTCAGAAGTCTTAAGAGTAACACTCCGATGCGGAAACTACAGAGCCCGAACCACCAAAAAAAAAAAAATCAAACTTCTGCTGATGGCATCTGACTCAGATGATGAAAATGAACATGTATTGGTCTGCACTGCTTTGGGTCTTTATCGAGCAGAACCCATCATCAGCATGGACGCATGTCCTCTGGTATGGTGGTTGAAGCATAAAGGGACATAGGAATCTTTAGCACATCTAGCACATAAATATCTTGCTATGCTGGCTACAACAGTGCCATACGAACGCCTGTTCTCACTTTCAGTAAACAAGAAGTGGGCACCATTATCTCCTGCGAATCATAGAATAGAATCATAGAACTGGAAGGGACCTCGAGAGGTCATCTAGTCCAGTCCTCTGCACTCATGGCAGGACCAAGTATTATTCCTGACGGGTGTTTGTCTAACCTGCTCTTAAAAATCTCCAATGACGGAGACTCCACAACCTCCCTAGGCAATTTATTCCAATGCTTAACCACCCTGACAGGAAGTTTTTCCTAATGTCCAACCTAAACCTCCCTTGCTGCAATTTAAGCCCTTTGCTTCTTGTCCTATCCTCCGAGGTTAAGAAAAACAATTTTTCTTCCTCCTCTTTGTAACAACATACTTGAAAACTGTTGTCATGTCCCTTCTCAGTCTTCTCTTTTCCAGACTAAACAAACCCAATTTTTTCAGTCTTCCCTCACAGGTCTTGTTTTCTAGACCTTTAATAATTTTTGTCGCTTTTTTCTGGAGTCTCCAATTTGTCCACATCTTTCCTGAAATATGGCGCCCAGAACTGAACACAATACTGTAGTTGAGGCCTAATCAGCGCGGAGTAGAGCAGAAGAATTACTTCTCATGTCTTTCTTACAACACTCCTTTTAGTACATCCCAGAATGATGTTTGCTTTTTTTTGCAACAGCGTTACACTGTTGACTCATTTAGCTTATGATCCACTATGACCCCCAGATCTCTTTCCACAGTACTCCTTCCTAGGCAGTTAGTTGCACACATACAAAATGGGAAATGATTGTTCCTTCCTAAATGGAGTACTTTGCATTTATCCTTATTGAATTTCATCCTATTTACTTCAGACCATTTCTACAGTTTATCCAGATCATTTTGAAATATAATCCTATTCTCCAAAGCACTTGCAACTCCTCCCAGCTTGCTATCGTCTGCAAACTTTAAGTCTGCTCTATGCCATTATCTAAATATTGAACAGAACCGGACCCAGAACTGATCCCTGCAGGACCCCCCTTGTTATACCGTTCCAGCATGACTCTGAACCACTGATAAATACTCTCTGGGAACAGTTTTCCAAACAGTTTTGCACCCACCTTATTGTAGCTCCATCTAGGTTACATTTCCCTAGTTTGTTTGAGACAATCATGCGAGACAGTATCAAAAGCTTTACTAAAGTCAAGATATACCACGTCTACCGCTTCCCTTCTATCCACAAGGCTTGTTACCCTGTCAAAGAAAGCTATCAGGTTGATTTGACATGATTTGTTTTTGACAAATCCATGCTGACTGTTACTTATCACCTTATTATCTTCTAGATGTTTGCAAATTGCTTAATTATTTGCTCCATTATCTTTCTGGGTACAGAAGTTAAGCTGACTGGTTTGTAATTCCCTGGGTTGTCCTTATTTCCCTTTTTATAGATTGGCACTATATTTGCTCTTTTCCAGTCTTCTGGAATCTCTCCCATCTTCCATGACTTTTCAAAGATAATTGCTAATGGCTCAGATATCTCCCCAGTCAACTCTTTGAGTATTCTAGGAGGCATTTCATCAGGCCCTGGTGACTTGAAGACATCTAAACTTGTTTAAGTAATTTTTAATTTGCTCTTTTCCTATTTTAGCCTCTGATCTTACCTCATTTTCACTGACATTCACTATGTTAGACATTCAATCACCACCAACCTTCTTGGTGAAAACTGAAACAAAGAAGTCATTAAGCACCTCTGCCATTTCCACATTTCCTGTTATTTTCCCCCCTCATTGATTAACGGGCCTACCTTGTCCTTGGTCTTCCTCTTGTTTCTAATGTATTTGTAGAATGTTTTCTTGTTACCCTGTATGTTTCTAGCTAGTTTGATCTTGTTTTGTGCCTTGACCTTTCTAATTTTGTCATTTTATGTAAAGAAACTTGTTTGTCTGAGCGATTGACTGAAGTAGTAGTAGGACTGAGTGGACTTGTAGGCTCTAAAGTTTTACATGGTTTTATTTTTTAATGCAGTTATTTTTTGTACCTAATTCTACATTTGTAATTTCAGCTTTCATGATAGAGATTGCACTACAGTACTAGGTGAATTGAAAAATACTATTTCTTTTATCATTTTTACAGTGCAAATATTTGTAATAAAAATAATATAAAGTGAGCACTGTATACTTTTTATTCTGTTTTATAATTGAAAATGTAGAAAACATCTAAAATATTTAAATTAAATGTATTCTATTGTTTAACAGCACGATTAACATGATTTTTTTAATCACTTGCCAGCCCTATTGAAAATGTAACACTGTTTTAACAGGGTGACCCTGGCCGTTTGAGTTTACCTCCATCTCGCGGGAGCAGCGTGGAAAGTTTATCAGATGTTCGTGGACGACAGTCAACTCTTGTTTCAGGAGAAGGCAAGAGGATGAGTGCTGACATGTCTGAAATAGAAGCAAGAATTACCGCTACCATAGGTAAAAATAAATAATAAAGTTAGGGGGCAGAGAAAGGTGAAAGGAGCTACTTTTAATAAGATGAGCCCTGCGAGATAACTCTTAACTGGGCATGGATTCTTTATTATTAACTTGTCCATTATTTTTTAAGAATTTATATGAATAGGCTTGGCAGAATTTGTGTGTGTGTGTAATTTTGACAATTGTACATTTTTTTTAAATTATTTTTTATTCTATTTTTAACTATATTTAGTTTTATAGTTGCAGGAATTTAAGGGCAGGTTGGAGTTAGGGCAGTGCTGAAAAGAGAATTGCAGGGGGCTCCCTGCATGGCCAAGGGGCCCAAGACTCTGTAGTACATGGTGCAGATGAGGCTGTGGTCCTGGCCAGGGGTCTCTGTTCCACTGGGACAGGGCTCTCAGGAAGAAGACAAAGCTGTCGGGGAGGCCACACTGGTGCTGAATAGCTCTTGCTCAGCAATGGCCCCTGTGCTCCTGGCTGGTGGGTGGGTGAGCAAGGTCATGAGGGCCGAGCTGCAGAGGACTCCCAGCACGGCTGTGGAGCCAGTGACACGCAGCTTCTGCAGGCATAAGGTGCGGGGAAGACTACAGTCCTGGTGAGCCTGAGCAGAGACCCCTTGCACTCCCAGCTGGTGAAAGAACATGGCTGTGACAGAAGGGCTGCAAAGGGCTTCCTACACTGCTGAAGGGCCGGTGACACCCAATCCCTGCAGGCCCAAGGTGCAAGGAAAGTTGTGGTCCTAGCCAGGCAAAGCAGAGAGCGCCTCATCAGGACTGTGGGAAGGAGGGTTCCCTGAGGGAGGTTACCTCGCTGCCAAATGGTTCCTACCTAAGGACAGACATTCAGCAGCAAGGTAGCTTCCTCCCTGTCCGGGGGCTTGTCCTCTTCCTCCTCCTTGCAGTCCTGGCCATGGGGGTCTCCACTCTACCCCACATGGACCACAGTCTGCAAGGATCCAGTGTCACTGGCACCACATCCTTACAGGGGAGCCCTCTGCAGTTCTACTGTCACGACCCCACTCGCTCCCTCCCATGACAGCAGGGCTGCAGCGACCTCTCTGTGCTGCTGTTGTGCCACTGAGGTCAATTCCTGCAGGCACAAAGTGTGTAGGAGAAGCTGTACTTGGTCCAACGGTTACACTAAAACTGAGGAAAATATCCATCAGTATCAGCTGTAATCGACATTTACCGACCTCTATCCATTTAAATCATCCTGCCAAGTCTAGATATGAAGAGACCAGCTCCTTTCACCTTTGTGCACTCAGATCTGAGAGGAATTTTTTTTTAAATGTGTGTAGTTTGAGATTACAGAAAAGATTACTTTTGATTGCCTTTAAAATGGCTAGATTAGATTTTCCTTGTATTACATAAATTGGTGATTCTTTGGTATGAGTCTTGTTTCGTTAATACAAGTTTCTCTTTGCTTCTGAGTGTTATTCTCCATCCATTGTCATTTTTTTTTATTTGAATTCCATTCCATTCAAAACTACAGTCAAACTATTTTAAAATGCAGGAGGTGGGTTTAAAAGCAGTATTATTTCCACCAATATATTGAAAAACAAGTTTTGACAGAAAATAGGTGCAAAGTGGTAATTTAGTTATGTTGTTGGAAAGATCAGATATAAATATAACCCTCCGATTTCTCCCCAGAGAAGCGGAACTTGGATGTCTTTGTAAAGAATTTTAGCTACACGTATTTTGCCAGGTTGCAAAAGCTGCTCATTTATTTACATGGTGGATCATTGATGTAAGATGAAGTTTAGGATACTAGCCATATTAAATGCATAATTTTATGGTGAAAGCAGAGTGAGTGCGTATTTGTTTTCCCAATAAGCAAATTAACAAAACATTATATGTGGCAGGCAAAAACTGCTTTCTAGTCCCCATTTTCACTGTTTATTAACTTGTTTCATAATTTTAAATGGTCCTTTTTATTGATCTACATCCTTAGATTTACAGAATCCAGACACAATAACTACCACTGTTAGTCAGACCTTATCTAGTTGAGCCAATATTTTTCCATCACTCTGAACATTTGTAGTAATCACTTTTTCACATATTGGAATATACTACGTGTTCTGACTCTCTTGTGCACCATGACTATTAAACTCTTTTTTTTTTTTTTTTTCCCTCTCTCTCTCTGAGTTGAATAAGAGTTTTTTTACTTTGGTAATGTCTAAAGGCCTATTGTGGGATGACATAGTCCCTGTCCTAATGAGTTTACAATCTCATTAGAACATTATAGTATCAATCCAGAATGGATTACTGTTTTGTTTTTGTTTTATTACTCTTTTTTATAACTAGTTGACTGCAATTACTTCTTGATAGCCATCGCCCCTATATTGTTCAGATATGTATTCATCAAGGGTCTAGCCACCACAAGGCAATTGTGTCCTTACCCAACAGTCTGTGGTGTTCTGATTTATTTTAATATTCTGGGCCTCATTCAAATCTCTCATTGGTACAGAACAAATGTAACTCATTTGACCACCCAGTGAGAGTTTGGAATCAGCCCAATCTACCTTCCTTAACTAGATTCTTTTAAGTATTGCCAGTAATTATATCCAAGTACGTTGTTCTGAGATTTTGCTATAGCTGTTTTTTTTATTCCTTCTTCTAACTAAAGAGAGTTGATTTGAATGGGACAAGTATAAAGGAACAGAGTTCATTTCAGGCAGTGGCAAACTAGTAGAAATCAGGCTACGTTAATCTAAGCAGGTTTTTGTGACTTAAGTTGGAAACAGCAAAAGCAATGGTGGTTTCTTAGTCTCATTAACTGTTACAGAGAACAACATACTGTGATCTAAAGAAATTTTGTTGCTATGTGAGGATAAGGCTATTGTCAAGAATAAATAAATCAAAGTATTTTAAGAATTACCTAATCCTCTTGTTCCAGCTATTATTAGACTGGCCATAGAAACAATTCAGGCAGTGCACATTTATGTCAGTCACTGAGAGTTCTTTCAGGTAAACATGCCAGAGCAGTTTTCCTTTGGGAACTGCATTCACAAATCTATTTCAAATGAAACGTAATCTTTAAACTACAGACCTTTATCTTACCACCGCTTCCTCTTACCACATGTGGCAAAATGAACTTTTGTAAGTTCGTTTTATGGTGTTTGATGTGATTTAGAATAGATACAAATTCCACTTTAACAAATATGGGGGGGAGAAGGGGGTTGGTTTTGTTTTCAATAGTTCCATGAATGGGATGCTTAATTCTGAAGTATTTACAAAACAGCAAGCATTTAATCAGAGGGCACCTCAGCAGCGCTTGAAGCAATTCTTCAAATTTTGTAATATTAAAGTGAGCTTATCTTGGACATTGATTGGATTTCACTTTACAGGAGATGTCAATTAAAGAAAATGAAAGCATCCAACATGAAAATGTAAACTTATTTATAAACAATGTTAGCCTGAGACTAGAATAAAACTATGGAGGAAGTATTATATAACTTAAAACAATTAAGGAAATACATTTATTAGTAATATGCAGGTGATCTGGAATAAGTCAATATTTGTCTTCCATTCCGATGGTTGCACTTTTCCCTTCCTCATTGCCATGCTGCTTTGTCTGTTGAGTTTTGTGTTGCTAACGACAGCTAATTGTTGTATTGACAGCTAGTTCTGTTTTGCTTTTAACAATTTCTTTACTATTTTAAGCATGAATAGAAAGCTGTGCAGTTTATTCTGTGTGACATGTTTTGCATGTACTTTAGTTTAACAATATATGAGAATTGCAGTGTTATGTATTTAATAATTTGCTGTGTTACCATTGTAGCTGTTTGCATGTGTATTGTGTATGTGTATTTTTTCAGCCTATTCCAAGCCTAAACGGGGCCATCGTAAAACTGCTTCATTTGGCAACATTCTGGATGTCCCTGCAATCATCATACCAGGTATCACAGACCATGTGAGCGGGTCTATTGACTAAGATGCTGGAATAATGATCACATTTAAAAAAAAAAAAAATACTTTTTGCTCCAGTTCAAATAGGGTGCAGATGGAGACCATCCAATAAGATTTTTCATGATGTCCTTGTTTTAAAAAAAAAAAAAAAAAAAAGCTTGGTACTAAAGACTATCTCACATATGAAGCAAAATTGCAGAGAAATCCTGTATGTGCAGTATTTTATATATACATGTACACACATATGTATAGTCATTGGAGCAGGGATTTGAACTTGTCTCCCACATCCTAGGTGAGTGCCTTACCCACCACACTGTAGAGTCATTGTCACACTCTGGCCCAATAGCTATTCAGTGTCCTCATGAATGACCACACTGCACTTTTAAGCGGGGAGTGGGGGGTGTTTTTGGCTGGCTGACCAAATGAAAGGAACAGTGTTTTAAGGATGGGGGGGGATGAAAACTACTACAAAAGGGTCAGCGTAGTCACTTACTCATCCCCTGGGAATGCAAGGTTTACAAGTGGTAGCTCTGTGCCTGAAGCCTCCCTTTTACATGGAGCAGGCTGAGGCAGGACCCATCCTCACTCCATTTTAGGTGGTTAAATTCCGGGTTTGGTCAAGACCTGCTGTGGTTATTATGCTAGCCGCCCCTTTTTTAGGGGAGTTGGGAAGGGATTTTTCCCTTCCCCCCCCCCTCCCCCCCCCCCCCCAGTGGGTTCAGGAAGGGCTCTGTTCATGCATGGCATAAAGGGCGGTAGGCTGTATCTCCCAACTCATTAAGTGTAGGGTGGATGACCAGTGCAGGTACTCCATAGGAAAGGTATACAGTGACCAGATAAATGGCTTGGAAAAGAACTTAAAAGAGGTGTTTTGTTAAAGGAACGAACAGGGGTCAGTTGGAGACTCCCATTCTTGTAGCCCACCTTAATCCTCCTATGACAAGAGGTAGATGGTATGGTCCCGGCAATGGATTTGCTGGAGGGACCCGGATGGAAAAAGAGGGGGAGCTGGTAAAAGCCCCCTGGGTAATTACAGAATAAACATGGGGTTACCTGCACTGTACACTTTTATCTGCCGGGTAGTCCCAGACATCTGATGATAAAGTTGCGGCCTGATTAAACCTATGTCAAATATCTCCCGTCCTTTTTTCGGTATAGCCAGACAATGACTGAATAGCCACTATGAATGACAATGAATAGTCATTGGGCCAGAGAGCAAGAATAACTCTAGTCCAGTGGTTAGGGCATTTACGTAGGATGTGGAAGATGCAAGTTCAAGACCCTGCTCCAACGACTGTTTTTTTTCTTTATATTTCATGGAACAGCTTCAGCAAAATAGATTGAAACCCACATCAGGATATCCCATTTCCTGATGTTCAGGGCACCTCTCTTGCAATGTGGGAGATCCATGTTCAGATCCCTTCTCCACAGCAGGCAGAGGGGTAATTGAACCTGCTGAGACCACCACCTCTGGCACTTTCATGACACCAGCCCAAAAATGTTATGGTAATGTTGAAACAAACCATTTCGTTTCAATATTACCGAACAGAACATTTCAAATTTTTGTTTCAGTTAAAACTATTTTTGACAAACTCAACACAAATTAGTTTCAAGTCACCCAAAACTGCATTTATCAGTAAATAAACTTTTCACTGAAAATTTTTCCCAGCTCTAGTTCAGACTCAGTGTTGTCATCTATAAGCAGTATATTGGGTTGCAAACTGTTACAGTGCAGCCAGGTTTTCCTCTAAAGCCCTCAAGATGGCAGCCCCAACATGCTTTTATTGTTTTTACCCCCTCACTTTCCCTTTCCAGAAAGCCTTCCCTCTCATTTAACTTCACCTTTTAAAACAATATATCAATTTTGTTTCAGACTTCCCCAGTGTTGAGATATTTACTGAGATCGTTAATAATAGACTGACATTTTGTATATACTACATATAATCATAACTTTTTATCCAAAGAGCTTTGCAAATTAGATATACAGATCTCTTCCACTGAAATACAGCCTTGTTCAGGGTAGATAACAGCAAAACTTTACTATGCTTTGGGACAAAGTGAAGACTACCCTATTTAAATAAAACTTTCAGAGGAATTTGATGTAGACCAAATGTATTTTGCCCAAACTAGAATAGGACTAACACCCCTGCTCTTCAAGTGTTATAGGATTTCAAATGACCACAAGTGGTTAAGAACTTCATTTTATATCTTATCCAAAAGATCACAAATGTGCTCCGTAAGGAACTGGGAGAGTACTGACTTAGTATAAGAGCTACCTAGTGAATCACCATTCTTATATCTGTGTTTCCTTGGAGGCCTCTCATTCATGGACTGATCAGGCTGCTTAGTTTATTTAATGTAAATATGCAACAACTCAAAGTGGTATGTTTGCAAGATAAATAGCTTTGATATATATTTTCTAAACTCCCATCCTTTCTAAACACTTTTTGAAATACCCCGCATGAGTATAATGCTTATTCATTTGAGACCCTGACATTTAAAACAGATAAAACTTGAGTTTGCCATTAGTGTGCAAAGCTTAAAAAAACCAACAAAAAAGAGTCAAATGGATTTACGAGACTCATTTCCAGTTTGGTAGCTAATCTTCAAGGGTTGTTATAGGTATGTATCCATATGAACATAGAAAAGTACACCTTTCTTATTTTTAGTTTCAGCAGATATAGCGTAGACACTGCAAACCAGCATGTTAAAAAGGAAAAAAAAGCCTGGCCCACCAAAGTATCAATAGCCAGGTGTTTTAAAGTATGTATTGAACAACAATACAAAATATAACCAAGATAACTAGGCAACCAGTTTTAAAAAGCTAGTCAGTCAGGAAGTATCTGATAAATCCTGTTTACATTACAATATTCTTGCAGTGGCAACTCCATTTATTAGACAGTTTATGCATATACCTTATGTGCTTTGGGCTGTATGTTACATCAACTAAAAATGCTGGACTACCAAAGTGAGGCTTATTGTATTTATAGTACTGTGGTCCTTAGTTTAAAATCTTGATTATCACCACTCTATTAGTGGCACTGTTTTCATACTATATTCCATATTCCAAATATAGGAGTGTCACAAATAACTGCAATAAGGCTGATTTTACCTAGACTCTGTAGTTTTAAATTTTTAATAGTGGATGCGCTACATAGTGCCATGTAAAGCATAATGTCTCAAACAACAAAGTCCCTGCCCCAAAGAAGTTAGTCAAGTCCCAAGTCAATTCAATACATAACTGCAGCACAGAATAAATACAGAGCTTTGCTGATCAGTATAGCATTGATGTTGTGTATATCACAGGTGAGACTTGGGGATGGAGATTAAGGGAGTTAGTTGATATTTTGCAGAATATCTATAGAAAAACTGTAGAAAGGCATAGAGGCTTTAGAGGCTGCTATGCCAATCAGCTGATAGCATTGTTATGTAGTCATCAATAGTACCCCCATGTTTTTTCCGTTTAAATAGCTTTAAACTTTTGGTACACCCAAAAAACAAATGTTCACAACTAAAATTACACCACTCACTGCTAAATGTGATTTGGAGATAAATTACACAGTCAACAATTAATACAAACGTAGAATATGCTTTTATGAACTTGCATTCCTTTTATTAGAATGTCCAGCTTTTTCCCCCTTCAGTACCTCTCATTTACAAATGACTTGGCTTTAACAGTTTTTCAGGTGAGGTATAACCTTCAACAAAATCTTTTGCATAGATTAGTTTTAAAAGAAATAGTTAAAACCAAAATATTAGATACCTCATTAATATTACATCAGGGCTTTTATAATAGCATGGGTAGTATTTTCTTTTCAGCTGCCTTAAAAAATGTTCATGACTATTCCCTTTTTAAAGAAGGAAATGTAAACATTCAAGCCTCCATGAATTAGATTGACATGAAAAACTTCGTGTTGGAAGCATAATTTTCTGCAGTGGGATGCATCTTAGTTGGTGCACAGGACAGGGGGAAAAATCCATTTCTGTGGATATAAGGTCCTTGAGACAGAACATGCCTTCTAAAAGCATGCAGCAGAGGAATCCTACTACCACAGATCTATGGTTTGTAGGAGAGGTACTCCTCTTCTTTGTACTTAGAAGGCATGCCAGCAAAGGTGCCACGAGGAACACCTGAATTAAAATAATTTTATATTACCGGTGTCAGGGGTGTGTGTCGGAATATTTTCAGGAGAAAGTGCCTGGCCATTGGATCTTCAAGTTCCACAAAAATCAGGTTTTTACTCCAAGTGAAGTGAGGACTTCCTCTTTATGTAAAAGTTAACCAAGTTTTGTGGCGTGGTTTCCTTTGTAGTGTAGATTAATTAATATTGGCCTTATGCAAAATATATAATCGCATTACCATTTAAACAAACCCCAAACCCTATACGTTAAAAAGGCTGTCAACGATCTGCTAACATAACCTATTGCATACAGGAAAAAACTACCTTAAAAACATTAAGGTTGCATCAGAAGTTAGGAAATGCTAGATATAAGGTTGCCTGTGCAACCTTATTTCTGCCCTCTTGTCTATATGAACTATGATAACGGGAAGTCTGTAGCAGATCCAGGAATAGAATCCAGCCTTTCCTGGATTCCAGATTCATGCCTTTAAAATTCAAAAGAACACACCATTTTTTCTCTTGTAACCCTCTGTTTCATTCACTGACCATGCTGCACTGAATGAGGAAAAATAGTGTGTGTTTGTGTAATTAAAAACCAAGCTAAAGGAGAATGAAAAGGGAGAGAACTTGGAGAAAGAAGAGAATCTTGGCAGGGGACAAAACATGAGGGAGATTCTGTGGAGGACAGAAGGAGGTGGGTGAGAGAGCCTTGGGAAGGTTAGAGAGGGAGAGTGTGTGGGCGTAGGGAGGATTTACCTGTGCAAGACAGTGGGGGAGAGGAGGCAGCACGTATGTGTGAGTTGTTGCTGTAGCAGAGAGAGAACCAGGGGAAGCTGCAGATATTAATTAGGGGCAATTGAGTTGCGTGTGTGTGGACTTTTGGGGTATGTCTGCACTGCAACTTGGAGATGGGATTCCCGGTGAAGATAGACAGATTTGAGCTAGCATTCTAAAAACTGCAGCATGGACGTCGCAGCATTGGCGGTGGCTTGGGCTAGCCAACCAAGCTCAGATCCAAGGGCTCAGGCAGGTTTGGACTTGCACGGCTAGCCCAAGACACTGCCAATACCACAACATCCACACTGCTATTTTCGAGCTAGTTCAAGTCTACACAGGGAATCACACCTCCCAGCTATAGTGTGGACATATCCTTAAAGGCTAAGAGGGACATATCCTTAGAGGCTAAGAGGGAGACTGTATAATTTTTTATTTTTTTTTAAAGAGCGTAAGATGTGTTTTGTGGATTTTGATGCGCAGGGAAAGTGTGAGAGAATTTTTTGGGCAGAGAGGCAGGAGAAAGGTAGAAATTTCTTCGTTCCATCAAGTTTTTTGTGTTTTCACTTTTTACCCTTACAGTTTATACTTTCAGTTTAATAGCAATATTGACATATATATGAAAGTACATCATACTCATTCCAGTAACCTTAACTCTGACTCACAACATCTATGTAGACTCTCTTGACACATGCGTAACTGCACAAAAATTTAGAAATGGCCCTTGCCCCAAATATCTTATTAAACTTTTTATGTTACCTCAACTACCATACCATAAATGGTATATATTGCTCCATTGGTTTAGTTACATGTTCGTATTGGCATCCCATCCTTCATAAAAAAAACAAAACAAAACAAAAAAAACCTTTTTTTCTAGTTCATGAGCAAACACACTCCAAAGAACATTTTATTTCCTCACTTGGTGATCCAGGCACCTGAAGTTTTTTTCATTACAGCTGCCTTTTTCAAACCAAATGAGTAATTGGTTGACAGTTGAATTGTAATCTTAAAATCCAGTAAATTGTTGAAATCCTGCATCACTTTCTGCCTTTAGGTATTGTACATAACTGATGTGTATTGACTTTTTGTCAATTTTCATCTCTGTAAAGAGAAAATTTTAAACCAGTTATTTTAAAAACTAGAGTAAGAGCAAGTTCAAAACAACTTCAAAAATGTACAAAGACTAGAACTAATTATTTAAAGTCAAGGAAATGTATTCCATCTTCATATTCCTAAATTGACATTAATCTTGATTCTGGAGCAACAAGTATTTGTTGATTTGCCGTCTTTGTTTCTGCTTTGTCTGAACGTTTTGCCGGATGTCTGTAGTAGTTATGCTAATTAAAATGACATTGCGTAATAGAGCTTGCTTTTGCCTCATGCTACTAACTTGGAGATCTCTCATTTAAAGGCATTCTCATTCACTATAACACAATCAGTTGGTCTCTTCCTGTCCTCAAAAAGTGTTCATTTTTACTTCCACCCCACCCTGATTATTTTAACTTTTTGGCAACCATGATCTAATGTTTCAGAAACACATGTGCTGGGTTCTTTAAATTCACAGATGTTGCTAATCTGAAATGAGAATTCCAGATATTTTTTGCAAGCTTATTTCAGGCGGGCTAATTTTAGAATGGTGCTGTTGAATGAAATGTGCACATAATTGTTGTATCAGTCATGAGTGGATCATCTATATCTTGAGTTCCAAGATGAGTTGCAGCTACTATCAACAGCGTAATTCTTCCATTTATGAATAATCCTGTTTTTAATGGCCAAGTAGTTATATTAAATGGAAGAGATTAATAATTCTCACCTGGTGCCTTACGGGATCTCTGGTCGCTTTACAAACATTCATTAAGCCTCACCACATCACTTTTACATTGGTAAGTATTTATTTCCCCAAATTACTGATGTAGAAAACTAAGTTACTGAGAGGTTATAACTCGTTTATGGTCAGACAGCAAATCCGTGTCAGAGCTGAGAATATAACCCCAGTTTCAGACAGCCTTGTCCCGTTCTCTAACCTATAAACTGTTCTCTCCCTTAGGTACTTTTAGAATTTCTTGAATTTAAATGTCAGGTGACAAACTGGAGACGATGGTACTGAGAATTTTTCACTTTCTGGTAGTGTTTCTAGAACAGACAGGACTGCTGCACAGAAATACTGGTTAAAGGACTTCATAATTTGTGATATCTTAAACTGTGTCAATGAGATTAGATAGCAGCCTTTCTAGATAGAAGTTTTAATTTCCACATCAATTAAAACAAAAACGTGAGAATGGCTAAGTCATATTGAAATGACCCAGCATAAATATCTAAAAGTTTAAAAAATGAGCCGCATGTTACAAAACATCGATCGAGTTCTGACTGTTGAATTCTATGGGAGTATGAGGCTGTAACTGTTATAGTACATGTTCTAAATGCTACCTACTGGTAGAAAAGTTACATAATGCAGGTTGAAGACCAAAAATTTTGAGCATTGTCAGCTGTTACTCGTGATGTTATGGTGTTTCCTTTTGGGCAGCTGACCTGTCATCTCAGGAGACACTATAAACAATATTAATAAAAATCAAAGTACCAAGGGAAATTGTAAAATGCAGTGGATTATGTAACATAAGACTTAGTTTCATTAACATTTCCTTAATGGACTAGCAGTGTTAAAATTTAAACTATTTTCTGTAGCTCTCAGTGATGGATAATTGCTAGTGGGTGGAAAGAGAAGAGGAAAGATTACAGCATTGCGTTCAGTAGATTGATAGCAAGATGTGACATAGCTAGAGAACAACTTCCTGCCCTGATTTTCAGAATAGGAAATATTTTTGCTCATAAAAGATGACTAAGAGCTTTATTTTGACTTAAAGTGGAATAAGTTTTCTTGTAGCTTCTTAATATACGTGAGAGGAACATAACACAGACAGAATGCTTTGCTGTGTGCTACTTCAAAGAACAACAGGTTAGAGCTGGCAGCATCTTGCTCTAGAAATGCCCATAACGTAACTCACTTGAAATAGATGTCGTCATCAGCCCCAGTCCCAAGTGCTAAGCCTGTTCAAACACATGTGACAGAAGATGGTGGAGTAGAGTGCAGAAGCTATTCATATGGTAGGAGTGGTTATTGTATTAGGATATACTTTCTCTTGACAGGCCAGCATTTTTTGAGTTAAAATTCTGCAGCTGTCTCTCTCTCTCCCTCTCTCACTTTCTCTCTGTGGATTTGTACAAATTCCAAGCTCCTGCTGCAACAGTCGCACCCTTCTTATTTTGTTTCTGAGCGGATTTTAGTGTTTTGTTTTGTCTTTTTTTCCAAGCAGGAAACGGACAACAGAGGCGGAGATCCATTCAAGACCTTAGTATTGCTGGAACAGAATCCAATCAGGTAAAATCTTTCAGCCTATGGCTTCTTTATTTGTCTTTCACGAACATTTAGATGAAATCAACTGTAAACTTGTACTGTGTAGAGCTAGTCTTTAAAACTTCATCTATGTGATTAGGGATCATTTAATTTACAAAACATAGAATCTGTTTTACCATCTAAAATAAAATCTGTGAAAGGGCAGCTTATGAAAGATGTCTAGGTGACAAGTTTCTTGATTACAACTTGCCTAAGCAGCACATGTAATATTTATTCAAAAATATATTTTGTTTGTGCATGCTGCATAATTTTGTATGTACTGGTAATGAACCTCAACATAGTATTATCGCTCGAATGTAAATCGTTAGTTATAATGTCTCTCTCTACTTTTTGGAATAAAATATAATAGTGAAATACTATAACAAGGTCTTGTTACTAAGACTTTATTACTTTTACAAGATATTTACTAGTAACTATTGCTTTTTGTATCATGATGTCTAGATACCATGGTAACAAGCACAGTGATACACTCTGAAGTATGAAATATTAAAAGTAAACAGATGTCTCAAATGACCAAAGTACAGTTAGTAGTGCTTTAGCCTTGTTTGTTCTGTGTTGTTCATTTAATTGCTAATTTGTCAATGTCAGTAATTCACAGTGGGTTTTTAATCATTAGTGTGAATTAGCAAGGTTCTACTGTAATTTTAAGATCCCTGCTGTAGTTTGAACATGGAAAAATAGGAGCTCAGTGTGTTAATCAGGTTAATCAGGTTTCCATATTAAACAGCCTACTGTAGTAATCCAAAATAGGTGGTAATTTTAGGGGTGTATACTCATCAAAGAGATTAACATTTGATCTCTTTTCAGTTTCATGCAGTGTTGTAGCAACAGAAACCTTGTCCTTCCTCCAAAATCTCATTTGTCTGGTTTATTTGGGAATATGTGCATATATCAGAAGAAAGCATCAGAATCAATTTTAAAATTTCAAAACACTTTTATTACATACCAAACATAGGGCTTTTTAAATGAAAGCATTCTACAAATATGAGCACAGTAATAAATCATTCTACATTTACTTAGTCGAGCAGTGTAATTAGAGAAAAGACTTGAAAGAAAATTGAAACAATTTTGGTTATTATTCTGTAACATGTTTAACTATTTTATGATTATGGTTTCAGTGCACTTCTATCACACCTATATGCCACTATTTTATGCAATCTTAAAATATTTTTATGTAAGTTCTTTTATTTGTAACTTTCAGTTCCTTCTATTAGCTTTAAAAATTATTAATGTTTGCAGATACTAGTAGGCTAGACATGTAGAGGTTGTATTGGATCTTTTTAACTTTTATGTATCCTGCCTTTGAAAGCTGCTGTGTGCGACTTTCTTAGCGATTTCAGCTGTGTTCCTGCCAAATAATTGCTCCTTCGACCAGGAATAATAGCAATTTTCCTTTTCTTCCCTCCTACCTGTGCCAGCCTAAGGGTTAGAAATCTGTATATCTTTTGTTTTACATTTCTGCTAGGTCTGTCAGTCTGAAATTCTATTCATATTCAATTTATATTTTGAAATTCAATTTATATTTTGCATTTTGAAGTGCCCTATTATAACTATGAATCATAGTGTAGCGTACAAGATAAGCAGAATAAAGTAATACCCCAAAAGTTATAAGTACACTGTGGATAATGTTTTGCACTATCAGTATAAATAAATCACTGGTTTTTGTGTTCTTCTTTTTGAGGTCTGTGAATGGGAAGCAATGGAAAAGTCTAAAACTAAGACTCTAGAACTTGTAATACCAAGCCAGAACTTTTCAATCACACAACACATTAGTGTAGAAAGCAAGCAAGTTTGTCTCCTAGATATGCCCACTGCAGTCTTCACAAGTGGATCTTTGTCCACTAGCTGGAAGAAAGTAGTGGTGTGCCTTCATCCGCTCTGTTACAGCAGGTTGGGAGAAGCGGAAAAGTGTACAGAGATGGACAAGAAGGGCAAGAAGTATTTGGTGCCATATCAGGAGAAGGTCACTGCATTGTCCTTCCTGCTGACCGGAAGAGTTTGTGGGAGGGCAGTGGTATTTATTGCCCATGAAGCCCTAGAGGGCTTGGGGCACCCATATTTCATAGAATGGGGAGCCAACCCCTTCCTTTTCCTAGACCCCCTTTAAGCTTGCTGAGGAGGGGGGTTTGGGCTCCTACATCTGGAAAATTGGGGAGCCAAGCCCCACCTTCCCCTCCTCCTTCCTGCACTGTACAATTCGTTGCCAGGTACTCCAGTATTTTAAGTGAATGAAGTTGTGGCCTAATAAACCACATTCATGGCCTCCTGTCTTTCTTCAGGTGTGAATGGACAGAAGGACCTGAGACTGCTCCTAAAGTTCAAGGCCTATATTTATGGATTTCCATAACTCTGACCTGAGCTCCTGCTATCCTTGAATTTTTTAATTTAAAACTTGAAAATAATGATTAGCAGCAATATAAACAACCTACTAGGTAAAGGAGAAAAAATCAGTTTATACAGAGGTTAGAAATCCACACAGCTCTGATCAGTTCACTTATGTTCTCCACATATACCATTTCAAATTATATATAAATATATTATCCTTCCCCCACCGCTTTCATTGCAAACATCCTTCTTCTCTACATCTCTGTAGTCTCTCCTTAAACCCACTTCTTTCACCTAGCCTTCATCAATGATCAGTTATGGCACTGTTTGCTTCCATTCCCACGCCCTTTAAACCCTTGTACTCCACACACTGCATTGGTTGCCAGTGAAGTGACAGGTGATTTTTAGAATGTTGGTTACAATCTATAAAGCCTTAAATGGTCTAGGCCTGCTAAATTGGAGATTGCTTCTCCCTCTCTGCTCTGTCATGCTCTCTATTTCACTATCAATTCCGAGGAAAAAATTGGTAGGAGTTTGCAGTAAGTTATTCTCCATACCTAATTGCCTGCTCTAGCATTCGTTCTTATTAGATACTCACTGGAGCCAAACATGGAAAACTTTAATAGGAGATGCAACTTTTTCTTCAGGCTGAGTGAATGTAAATGCTGGAACCAGCACCTCGTCTGTTGTTCCCAAAATAGGGCATACGACAGTCTTGTCCTGGAGGACAAATATCAGTCTTTTCTTAATGATGGGAAGATATTATATTGTTCTGTTTTGAATGTAGTTTAAATACCATAGTGATTACTCCCTTTATAAATGTATTTGTATTGTCCAATTTAGATTTGTAAGCTTCTCAAGGCAAAGAGCTCTCTAACCCACATATTTTATTAAGAATGGTGCACAACTGTGGTGCTATAATAAATAATCCAATTGGGACAAGCAGGATGAAAATGAAAGTACATATAATCCAGGCTAAGTTTAGTTTGTATACCATTTTTTTGAAAAACTATTTTTAATTTTAGTTTACTGTGTCTTCATATACATTTGTACAGTGCCTAGCACAATGGAGCCTCAATCCTGATGGGTGCCTCTGAGCACAACTGCAGTATAAATATTAAATCATGCATAGTCTTCATCTTCATTGTCCTATCGTTCCTTCACAATTCCTCATTTTACCATTCTGATAACCGAAGACCATGCACCATCTGGCCCATTTGTAGTTGTGTTTGGAAAAAACTAATGTACAAGAGGGAGATCTGTTGTTGTTTTTTCTCTCAGTCTGATCACAGCCATCAGAGATTTAGTGTCTGTATTTTGCTGATTTTGTCAAAGGAGTTCACTTCTCCTTCTTCCCCTCGCAACAACAAAATACAAATTCTGATGTTCTAGACTTGATAGTCCTCCAGCTGCAAATAGTGGAAATCACTATTATATTTTATTGTATTGCTGCTGTGATTAGAAATGTTGTCCAGCACCAATTTCTGGTATTGAATGGCATTATCAACGTGGTCAGTCTAATGCTTTGCAAATAATGATTTGCTGTTTGGTGGACTATTGCATCCAGGGCATGAACAACTGAATACACTAAGCCAGGGGCTTTCAATCTTTTCCAGTTTGTGACACCCCATGTTACAATAAAAAAAAATTGGGACATCCGTTCCCATAAAGAAAGGGTGGGTAGATCCTCTGGACTTCTTGACAACCCATGCACTGAGTCACATTTTGTTCTAATTTTCTCCAGCACAGAATCCTTCGAGTGCTTGCTCGCATAGATTCCATTCTAGGTGTGTGCGCGCCCACGTGCACAGTTGTCGGAGATTTTTCCCTTAGCTGTAGCCGTTGGGCTGGCTGTGGCACCCCCTTGAGTGGTACTGCCAGCCCTACGCCCTCTCAGTTCCTTCTTACTGCTTGTGGTGGTTGGTCAGAGCGTCTCTTTCCCTTGCTTCACAAGTGGTCAGCGTTTTTTTCCTACTCGAACCTCTGGTTCCAGCTGTAAATAGTTGGTTTATAGTAGATTCGTTAGTAAGTAGCTGTTAAGTACTGTCAGGGTCCCGGCGGGGACTTTGCCCCAGGCCGGGGCATGCCCAGTCTCTGGGTTTTAAGCCATGCTCTGACTGCAACAGGCCTTCTATGCCTGTAAGTGACCTGCATAGGGGAGTCCAACGTTCAAGAGAATGTCGCATCTGTAAGAACTTTTCTTCCCAGGATACAGAAATAATAAGACATTCGCTTGAGGACCTCCTCATGGAGGCCACTTTTCGCCCAGCCTCGGAGCCGGCCTGGACGCAACATCCAGCACTTCGGCCTCGGTATGTAGCAGGCCCCCGGCACCGGGCTCTTCCCAGCACCGATCCACTTCACCGGTGCCCAGGAAGAAGACTGAGAAGAGGGACCCACACCGAGCAAGTCGGATCAAGGGGCATTGGGCAAAGGACCCTGCTTGGGCTATCCTCCCACGCTGGAGCCGCAAGGGGGCACCCACCCACCTACCCCCACCCCCCGAGGGGACCTTCTGCCCCCTAAGGGATCCACCACCAACTCCGGGGAGTGGTAGGAGACCCAGGCTGATGGCATAGTCCATGCCCTCGCAGTGCCCAGAGAGCAACGGACTCTCCCGTCGCAGCCAGCACCACGTGTGGTGATGGACCCAGCAAAGGATCCCTATGAGGGCAAGCCAGCCGTGAAGGCCTCCCAGAAGATACGTGAGCGCTGCCGGTATCCGGAGCCAAGGCAGAGCCCTTTTTCGCCACGTCCTTGATCTCCGCATCAGCCCAGGTCATCAGGTCGCCATTACAGGTCACCGGCACCGTGCTCCCGATCTCCACCCTCATTCCGGACCTCACCCAGAGGGAGGCGCCGGTCGCCTTAGTTGGCACCGGTCATCTTTGCACCGACGGTCACCAGCACCAAGACCTCAAGGATGCTCCCCAACACGGCGTCACTCCCCATACTCCCAGCATCAGTCTAACAATTCGAGGCAGCAGTCACCCATAGCAACAGTTAGCCGCCAGACTCAAGTGTTGTTGGCCTCGCCCTGGTCACCGGAGGAAGATTTCTCTGGCACGGAGAGGGAGTTCAGCCTCTTGCTGAGACAGCACCATCGCAACTGGGCTCCGGGGGTTGCATCCGCCACAGCGATGCCAACTTGGCAGCAGGGCCAGTAGCCAGCGCAATGGCCTTATTAGAACACCTGGGGCATGCCGGTTATGCTGATGACCCGTCTCCAGTCCTTGGTCGCTGTGGTGGAGGAACAGGTGCCCACCCAGAGACCTCCTTCCCCTGCGGGGGATGATCCCCCGGACCCTCCCCCAGTGGTTCATTCATCGTCGTCCTCTCCAGACGAGGCGGTGGCATTGCCCTCCCATGCTAGCCCACCGGACAACTTTAAGGAGTACCAAGCCTTGCTCCAACGGGTGGCCACTAACTTAGGCCTTGAGGCAGAAGAGATGGCAGAGCAATCAGACCCATTGTTCAATGTACTCTCGGTGTCCACCCCCGCATGTGTCACACTCCCGGTGCACGAAGGGGTCCTGAACATTGCCAAAGCAAATTAGCAAATACTGTCTTCCATCCCACTCATTTCCAAGAGGGCCAAGGAAAAGTATTTTGTTCCTGCCAAGGGGTTTGAATAATTATATACCCATCCACCCCCGGGGTCGTTGGTCATGTCAGTGGTCAACGAAAAGGACAAGCAGGGGCCTGCTAGTTTCACCCCAAGAAATAAGGAGGCCAAGAGACTGGATCTTTTTGGAAGAAACATTTATTTCACGGCCAATCTCCAGTTCCGGGTAGCGAACCACCAGGCTCTTTGGGGGCATTATAATTTTAACCTGTGGGACTCCATGCCCCAGGAGGCGGCCCAAGAGTTAGGGGCTCTTGTGGAGGAAAGTACCGCAGCAGCTCGGTGCTCCCTCCAGATGGTCTGGGATGCGGCCAACTCAGCAGCCAGGGTGGTCACCTCGGCAGTGGTTATGAGGCGCAACTCCTGGCTTAAGACATAGAAAATCTTCTTCTGTTCGATGGAGTCGGGCTGTTTTCCGATTAGACGGACACAAGGTTGCATGGTCTGAAGGACACTCAGGCCATCCTCTGCTCCCTGGGGATGCATACGCCTGAGTCTGCGATGAAGCCATTCCGGACGCCGCCCTTCCTCCTTCCATTCACCTGTGCAGCCTGGCCCAGCGAAATACCACGGAGGCCTGAAGCAGGCGTTTTGAGGGAGAACTCAAGAGCAACACTCCAATTACCTCCCCGAATCTGCCCCATCTTTTCCTCAACCATCACCATCTCCATCCCTACTGTTCGACCTGGTTGAGACTCACCTCGGACAGTTGGGTACTAAAAATTGTGTCACTGGGCTACACCCTTCAGTTTTTGTGCCCCCCCCTTCCCCCTTTCTTCCCCGTCCTTCTTCAGGAACCCTTCTCACGAACGACTCCTCGTTCAGGAGATAAACAGCCTCCTGCAACTGAGGGCAGTGGAGGAGGCCCTCAAGAAAAGAGGGGGGAAGGTTTCTACTCCCGCTATTTCCTGATCCCGAAGGCAAAAGGGGGCCTACGTCCCATTCTGGACCTGACATGACTCAAGAAGTTGAAGTTTTGCATGATATCCCTGGCCTCCATCATTCCTTCCCTGGATCCAAGAGACTGGTACGCTGCTCTCAACTTGAAAGATGCTTCTTTCCATATCTCTCTCTTTCAAGGGCACAGACTGTTCCTCCATTTTATGGTGAGCCAGTGCCATTTCCAGTTCACGGAGCTCCCTTTTGGCCTTTCCTCGGCCCCACAGGTCTTTACAAAATGCATGGCCCCAATAGCCACTTATCTGAGGCATCGGGGAGTCCAGGTCTACCCTTATCTCCACGATTGGCTCATCAAGGGCAGATCACAGTATCAAGGGCAGAGCAGTCTCGATCTGCTGTGGTCCACATGCCGCAACCTGGGGCTGTTAGTGAACGAAAAGAAATTGACCCTCGTACCAGTGCAACGGATAGAGTTTATCGGGGCGGGCCAGGGCATTCTTTCCGGAGACCCGGTTCCGAACCATGTTAGACGTAATCTCCCATGTGAGGGACCACCCACTCACCACCACCCACACTTGCCGGAGATTGCTAAGCCACATGGATGCTTGTACTTACGTGGTCCGTCATGCCCAACTCCACCTCCAGCTGCTGCAGGTGTGGTTGGCATCAGTCTATATTCCCAACAGGCACAACCTGGACCTGGTTGTCAAGGTACATCTGGGCATCACTGGCGTGGTGGATGGACCCCACATCAGTGTTGCAGGGAGTCCCCTTGGCGGCCCTGTCCCCGTCGCTAACTCTGGTGTCGGACACCAGGCTGGGGAGCCCACCTGGGCAAGCTCAGCACACAGGGCAGTGGTCAGGGGTCGACTGCACCCTCCACATAAATGTCAGGAAGTTCAGGGCAGTTCGCTTGGCCTGCCAGGCTTTTCGGTCCCAAAGTGGTTCAAGTCGTGACTGACAACACTACCACAATGTTTTATATCAACAAGCAGGGTGGAGCCAGGTCATCAGCCCTCAGACTATGGGACTTCTGTGTGCAGCATGCCATTCATCTTGTAGCAGCGCACCTCCCCGGAACCAAGAACGTATTGGCAGATTGCCTCAGCAGAACCTTCTCGTCTCACCACCAGTGGTCTCTCCACCCGGATGTGGTCAACCATGTCTTCCAAAAGTCCTCAGGTGGACTTGTTCATGACTCACAAGAACAGGAAGTGCTACCGGTTCTGCTATTTCAGGGGGTCAACCGGCTCCCTGTCAGACATCTTTCTACTTCCTTGCTCAGGGACTCTGATGTACACTTTCCCGCCGGTACCATTGCTTCACAAAGTCCTCATGAAAATCAAGCAGGACAAGGACAAGGTTATCCTGATAGCACCAGCTTGGCCTCACCAGCCCTGGTTTGGCACGCTCGTGTATCTGTCAGTGACAACGCCGATGCCACTGCCCCTGTCAGGAGAGCGCTAGTCTTCTACATTGAGAGGACAAAGCCATTTCGCAAGTCAACGCAGTATTTCATCGGGGTGGCGGATTGGATGAAAGGTCTGGGGGTATCCACCCAGAAAATTTCATCTTGGATCACAGCCTGCATCCAATTCTGCTTTGATCAGGCAAAAGTGCCTCCACCAGCGATCATGACCACCCACTCAGCTAGAGCACAAGCCTCATCGGCAGCCTTCTTGGCCCAGGTGTCAATTTCTGATATCTGCAGGGACGCCACATAGTCATCCATACATATGTTCAAAAGTTAAGCATGTAGTGAGAGGTGAACCACTTCTAGCTGTGTGCACTTGTTTAATTTCTTATTGTGGAAACACTGGAAATGAACTGGGTTCCTTAGTTTTCTCATAAGCTGAAGCTGACATGTTCTAGTGCAGGGGTCGGCAACCTATGGCACGCAAGCTGATTTACTGTGGCATGCTGCTGCCGGCCTGGGGTCCCTGCCACCGGCCCTGCTCAGCCTGCTGCCGGCCTGGATGGATGGAACCCCGGGCCGGCAGCCAGGACCCAGCTGGTAGGAGCTGGCAGACAGAACCCCAGACGGAACTCAGCCCGCTGCCGGCCTGGGGTCCCAGCTGCCGGTCCGCTCAGCCCGCTGCCAGTCTGGGGTTCCATCCGCCAGCCCCTGTAAATGTAAAATTTATTACTGGCACGTGAAACCTTAAATTACCGCAAATAAATGAAGACTTGGCACACCACTTCTGAAAGGTTGCCGACCCCTGTTCTAGTGAATGCAGCTTCTGACTCTAGTGTGATAATTATTATGTAGAATCATAACAGGATGCTCAAAATGTTGCAACCTCCTGAGTACATTGTATAAGGCCGAGCCCAGCCGCCCAGGGAGGTGGGGCTCAGGCCTCAGCCCTAGGTGGTGGGGCTCAGGTTACAGGCCCCCGGCCCACAGATGAAGTCTTGGGCTTTGTTGTCCCCGTTTCTTTCCCCATCCCTCCCCCCCTGGGGTGGTAAGGCTCGGGTAGGCTCAGGCTTCAGTCTCCCCTCCTGTGGTTGTGTAGTAATTTTTGTTGTCAGAAGGGGGTCGCAATGCAATGAAGTTTGAGAACTGCTGTTATAATTCAAAGATAAATTTTAGATGAGGGTGAAATGATTCCTATATAATTTCTATACATGTTCGTAAAGTTTATCAAGCATTTTGAGAGCTTTCAGAATAAAAAGAACTATAGAAATGAACGCTCTTGTTTCTTTATATCCGTTAGCCAGCTCCAAAACGGTTAGTAAAACAAACTCTTGAACCAGTCTTCCCTTGTTTTGGTTTTGTCACTGTCACAGACTATAATAAGAGTCTTATTTAAAAATCTTGTTTTATTTGTGCAGGAGAGCAGAAACAGCAGTAGGTCATCTAGTCCTAGTGTGAGAATGATCACTACCCCAGGACCAACCACTGAAAAGCCAGCTCGTAGTCTTCCATGGACACCTGATGAATCTACAGGTGATGTTTGGTTTTGGTTTTGGTTTTTGTTTTTTATAATATATTTTGATTAAGATCAATGTGTGTGTAAACTTTACAAAGAAATTGAATAATAGAGCAATTGATTGGTTTTAGTTTTCTGACTCATTTAAACCATTACTGCATTTGCTCACTGGTTGTACAAATTCTTTAAGTAGACTCAGTGAAATTACATAAACTCTTAACTATAGTTCATTAAAAGCAAAATATATAATTTTCCTATGATGCTACTATAAATAGAATATTCTACTTAACAGTTTTGAACAAGAATTTTGATGCTGCATTTTTTAAAACACAAGGCATCGTTTTATTTGTATGTGTACATTATAAATACACATGTCTAGATTTCAGTGAGCCACCTTTTTGGATAAAGTACTACTCAGGATAAGTAAGGGTGGCAGTTTCAGGCCCATATCTCTGGAGAGGTGTGGGGGGAGGAAGAAGGCATGTACACACATGCTTTTGCAAGGTGTTTTACAAAAAGTTAGCATGAACTTTTATTTCAGAAGTGTGTAAAATATTTGTTTAACAGAGTATCACTCTTTTTTGTTACATTACACTCACTCAACCAACCATGTTTTATAATAGTAGAATCTAGTTAAAGAATTCTTATACTCTTAGTCCGGTGCTTACAAACCATTATAAAAGGATCAGAACTTCAACACGCTAACACCGTCGGTTCTCTGTGACATCCTAAGATCACAAGTGGGCAGGCTTTCTGACATATTTGTCTCAGAAATGATATGTAGCACTGGAAGCCCAGAGTCTCGGTTCCTTTCCAAGGACAGTCTTTAGTTCATGGTTTGCGTAAATCTGAGTAGGAAAAAAAAATACAAGATATCAGAAAAACTGTTTCAAAAAGTTCTCGTTTTAAGGTAATGTTGGTTACAGCATGACCTTGGGTAGCCCTCTCTTTTGGTACTCAGTGGAGCTATGGTAGGTAACCTTTGGGAGGCAACACCTTTTCATTTTCGCCGCCGCCACCCCACTACTTTATGGCAGATGCTTTTGGGGTATGGCTGAGCAGCCCACTTCTTTCCCACCTATCCTCTACCGTTTGCTCTCCTGATAGCAGTCCCACAGTGCTGGAACCCAGTAGTTTCTCCACTTAATCCTACTGCTGTATCTTAAGATTTAGCAATAGGCTTGTGTCCCTCAGATATTGGGCTTCTAAAGATACAAAGCATGTGAGATGCCAGAAGCATGCAATGTAGTTCGGAGGGAAAGTTCTGGGAAGGCCCATGGTGTTACTGTTTTGGAAGAGAGCAACAGCAGCGAGGCCCAGCAGAGATGTTATAGGGTTCCCCCATTACTCATCTGCTATCCCTAAGAGTATTGAAGAGAAAAAGGTGTCCTTGGGCATATTGGGTGGGAGAGGTGGTATTTGCCTAGGTTTAATTTCATGTCTTGAGTAAAGTCAGTCATGTCATGACTGAACAAAGTTTGTGTTCATTTTGTTTTTCAGAGCTGTTTTGCCCAGCCTTAATTTAAATTCAGTTAATGGGTAGTAGGGTGACCAGATAGCAAGTGTGAAAAATCAGAACAGAGGGTGGGTGGTAATAGACACCTATATTAAAAAAAAAGCCCCAAATCTCTGGACCGTCCCTATAAAATCAGGACATCTGGTCACCCTAATGGGTAGGCTAACTGGCTGATCCCTCATAAACAAGAATGGCATAGCAAATAACTTTATAAACAGACAGCCAGAATGCAAACTCTGCAAAAAACTTATGTTCAACTAAAATGGCCTCTAGAAATTTATAAAGGTGTAATATTTAATCTTTTTTTCCTTTCAGTACAATAGATCATACTCTAATAATGTTGTCATTCTCAACTAACTTTACAAAACACAAACCAAAAAAACCTGATATTTCCATATATCATTCTGCATATTGATGTTTAGTTTTGTTTAAATAATAATCCTTTTTTGCTAAGGAAGTATAGTGTCTTATGGATGTCCTACATGGAAATGTACAATTAACTCAATTGAAAATATATTATAGCTGTGGTATTGTTGTTACAGATACCAATGGGTCAGATAACTCCATCCCAATGGCATATCTTACACTAGATCACCAGTTGCAGGTAATAATTGTATATCTTATGAGCAATTGAATTTTTAATTCAGTCTAAACTAGTCTAAAATTCATCTTTTTTTTCCCCTGAATGACATAAATATGGGCTAAAAAAAATTGTTTTACGTATTCGTTGATGTTTGTTTGTGTACTGCCTAACTTTTGAACAAGGCTAAAAAAAATTATTCTGTAACCTGAGATTGGTTGACTCAGATTTAATCAAGCTATTAAAAACAAGCTCTGGGAAATATGATCCTTACAACAAATTGAAATCTTAGTTTAAAAGTATGAATAAGAAATTTGCTCGAGGTCATAGAATAAAATTGCTACGGTCTCATCCAAACTTTATTTGTTCTATGGATGATCAAATAGTGCTTTGATCATCATCCTTTGTAACAAAGAATGTGGTAGAGCAATAAATGTAGATGTTAGGTCTGATTCAGCTTTGGCAACAGTGCACGAAGATTTTTCCAGGGCATGGTTTAACACTTATTTTTAAAAGCTTACTAGTTTCTGAAAGCTGGTATAAATATATTGCAGACACATTCTAACACACTATTATTGAGATATCAGTTGATTAGATTTTAACATGTCTGATTTATTTTCAGCCTCTAGCACCATGCCCAAACTCCAAAGAATCTATGGCTGTATTTGAACAGCACTGTAAAATGGCACAAGAATATATGAAAGTTCAGACTGAAATTGCATTGCTGTTGCAGAGAAAGTAAGTAAAATGCTTGTAACGAGGAAAAAATAGATTTAGAAATATTGAGATGAGACAAGTGAAGGGTATCTTTGTGTACTGGAGTACTATATCTCTGTCTCAGTGACTTTCATTTTTATGGCTTTATTAGAAAGAAGGGTTTGAGTGACAGAGAATAGCAGTTAAGAATATTTTTTCAACGAATATTTATTAGTGTCTGAAGTAGGAGTGCTGCTTTAAACAGATTTTTCTTTTTAAGGTCCCAATCCTGCATTGAAGTCTGTAAGATTACTCCATGTGCTTAACCTTAAGCACATGTACTTACGTGCAGGATCGGGGACTAAGGGCTGGTCTCCACTACGGGGAGATCGAGGCTGCTGCAATTGATGCAGCAAGGATTGATTTAGCAGGTCTAGTAAAGACCCGCTAAATCGATGGCAGAGCGCTCTCTGGTCGACCCCGGTACTCCAGCTCTCCGAAAAGAGTAAGGGAAGTCAACTGGAGAGCATCTCCCGTTGACTCAGTGCTGTGAAGACACAGGGGTAAGTCGACTTAAGCTTTGTCGACTCCAGCTACATTATTCACGTAGCTGGAGTAGCATAACTTAGGTTGACTTAACCCCAGCCATTCGTCTGAATAAATTGTGGCAAGACATTAGGCCCCAGTTATGCAATGAGCTCTGAGCAATCAGACTCCTTCACCCTAGTGATTTAGAGTGATAATATATACGATGCAGGTCCCATTGCATGAACTTTATTGTAGGTTTGGAGCCTTTACTTAGTGAGATTTTAAAAGAATTTTACAGATTAGAATAATGTATAGAAAAGCTCTGGGTTTGCATTCAGTATTGAGTTAATGTACTGAGAAGTATAGAGAATAATGTAAAAACCAATTCGGTTGTTGTGAACTCTTAGGCCTTTCTGTTGTACTAAATATTACACCTGAGACATGATCTTCATAAACTCAGTGACAAATGAAATAAAAAGTTGAATTTGGTTAAAAATAAAAATATACTGTAGTGACTACTCGCAAAAACAAGCAGGTGTCAGTCTCAATGGGTACTGATCAACGGCTCGATGTTTAGTTGGCAGCCAGTATCACGCGGAGTGCCCCAGGGGTCGGTCCTGGGGCTGGTTTTGTTCAACATCTTTATTAATGATCTGGATGATAGGAATGATTGCACTCGCAGCAAGTTCGCAGTTGACACTAAGCTGGGGGGAGAGGTAGATACACCGGAGGGTAGGGATAGGGTCCAGAGTGACCTAGACAAACTGGAGGATTGGGCCAAAAGAAATCTGATGAGGTTCAACAAGGACAAGTGCAGAGTCCTGCACTTAGGAAGGAAGAATCCCAGGCGCCGCTACAGGCTGGGGACCAACTGGCTAAGGAGCAGTTCTGCAGAAAAGGACCTGGGGATTACAGTGGACGAGAAGCTGGATATGAGTCAGCAGTGTGCCCTTGCTGCCAAGAAGGCCAACGGCATATTGGGCTGCATTAGTACGAGCATTGCCAGCAGATCGAGGGAAGTGATTATTCCCCTCTATTTGGAATTGGTGAGGCCACACCTGGAGTATTGCATCCAGTTTTGGTCCCCCCACTACAGAAGGGATGTGGACAAATTGGAGATAGTCCAGCGGAGGGCAACAAAAATTATTAGGGGGCTTGGGCACACGACTTATGAGTAGAGGCTGAGGGAACTGGTCTTATTTAGTTTGCAGAAGAGAAGAATGAGGGGGGTTTTGATAACAGCGTTCAACTATCTGAAGTGGGGTTCCAAAGAGGATGGAACTAGACTGTTCTCAATGGTAGCAGATGACAGAACAAGGAGTAATGGTCTCAAGTTGCAGTGGGGGAGGTCTAGGTTAAATATTAGGAAACACTACTTCATTAGGAGGGTTGTGAAGCACTGGAATGGGTTACCTAGGGAGGGGATAGAATCTCCATGCTTAGAGATTTTTAAGGTCCGGCTTGACAAAGCCCTGGCTGGGATGATTTAGTTGGGGATTGGTCCTGCTTTGAGCAGGGGGTTGGACTAGATGACCTCCTGAGGTCTCTTCCAACCCTGATATTCTATGATTCTATGATTTTTATTCTCCATAACATTTTAATGTTAACATTTTTTTTATCTTTAGACAGGAGCTAATAGCAGAACTGGACCAGGATGAGAAAGACCAGCAAAACACATCCCGTCTGGTACAAGAACATAAAAAGCTTTTAGACGAAAACAAAAGTCTTTCGACTTACTACCAGCAATGCAAAAAACAGTTAGAGGTCATCAGAAATCAGCAACAGAAACGACAAGGCACATCATGATTCACTGGGACCTTTCAAATCAAAAATATGCACAGAAAAGACTTTTGTATTATCCCTTATTATGACAGCTCATGGGTGTTAGCTTCTTGATGTGTTCAGAATGCCTATATTTGTCTGCTGCACTTAGAACGTCATTTATTTTCCTTTTCTTATGGTGAACATTCAGTTCACCAGGTTTATTGAATGAGGTGGGAGAACAGTGACTTGAATTAATCACCAGCACTCAGCTTACACAAATACAGTGAACTGTGGCTGTACACGTGCTCGGTGTGTGAAGGCTAGCCTAACAAAAGCATTAAAATGGCTGCTAAATTGTAAGATCTTGTTTTAATTTCTGATGTTACCTCAATAAGAGCAAAACAAAAACTTCTGTTTTAGAATGGTTTTGTTCTTGTCTCATCTCAAACAAATTTACAGTGACAGTCATTTTCTCATGCACCATGCTGCAGAGCTGATGTTGATTGACCAGAGTAATTCATGATGCATTAGTGATACCTTTTCCCTTAGATTTAGTGCATTTTTCCACATGCAAAATGGTAGTCAGACTGATGCCAACATCACTGGTTCAGTGCTTGATAGCCCTGCATTTTGATTAATATAATTCTTGTAATCTTGCATTCATAAAATATTTGAAGCAAAAGGCTGTATTTTCTTTACTTTTTTTGGGTGAGGAGTGGGATGGCATGCAGTTTCACCTAATCATATTGGACAAAAAATTATGATGGTGATTGAGCAAAGTGGGCCTCTTGTATAAAAGGGGGAAAAATCAAAATGTGTGGAAGCATCTGTTAACCTTTAAAGCTTTTGTGCCTGTAGCATCTTTGGAAGCCAATTCAGAAAGCAAATGAATATAAAGTTCTATATAATCATTCCCTTCATATTAGTTATTGGGATCTTTTTGAACCCTTATTGAAATGCTGAAAGGAAAACATCCGTATTCACCATACATGTAAATAAGTTTGTTTTGGATAAAGAGCTGAGGACTTGAGTGATTTTTATTTATTTTTAAATACCAAAACATGATATGAAGTAGGGAATGCAGATGGACAAAGCTGGTAAGAAAATGAGAGAAATGGCTTAGTCTGCTTTGTGAATCCTAGTTATTTCAGTCGTTTGAGAAGTGTTCAAAGCAAGCCCGCCACAGAATGCCTGCTGCCTTTGTGACTGAAGAGTTGCATTTAACAAACTCAAACAAAACATGGAATGGTCAATATCTGTATTTGCCATGATTATGTGGGCAGAGATCACCGAAAATGGATTGTTTGGATTATAAACTAACTTTCAATTGAGTCACTTTTTAATAGAATCCTAAACTATTTTTAAGTTTCTCAGACTTGGGTTTTAATAACATTAATCTTTTGCAAAGAGAAAATATAAAATGAAAACTTAGACTCTTGTATCATCAAAATACCAGCGAGATGATCAAAAGTTTATTGTGATGATTTAGTTGTTGGGCTTCATTTCAGATAAATAAATTAGTGCAAGAGTTCATTAGTAGCGCTTGGTTAAAATACTTAGTGGTAAAAACCTCACTACTTTTCTCTTCTCCTCTTCTTCCTATCTGATAAATGTTGATATTATTGTGAATGTATAAGAATATCAAAGATGAAGGATAGCTTACTGAACAGTGTCATTCTAACTTTAAAATAAACCTATTATTGGCAAGCCTTTCGGGAGTTAAAACCCTTCCCTCACTTTATTTAAATAAAGGAAGGGTTATCATTCCCGAAACCTTAGCAGATAATTTGATTAGTTAGCTGAAACTGATATTGGGATCAACTTAAGGGCACACATATTTATAGCAAAATGTAATTGGCAGAGAAAATAACTGTAGTATTAGGAATAGCACAAGTGATCCAAAGCATTGCTGTTTGCATACATCTGTCCATCTACCAAAATGGACACAGTCAGTGTTCAGCAGCTTCTTAGCATGTGTTTAAGCATGAAGTAGAGTAGAATGAATACTAATGCTTGACTTCACATGCATGGTTAATAATTGCAAAATCATTTCCCAGGACAGTTATTGAGGTTCTTCTGTGTCATAATGAAACATGTTTAAATAAATTAATATTAACACTTCATATGCAAAGTCACTTTATGGCAAAGTTTGAATAATGGAAGTGAAAGCAATGCTAACTTCATTTAATGGTACATAATACAAAAGTCTAAGTTAGAACTGTTGCTTATAACCTTTTAAGTTTACATTGAAAAGGGTCTCAGATTGTAAAATAAGTAATGTACACTGTGGAATTCAGCTCCTTTCACTACTTAGATTGTGTTGCCATTCTAACGATATTTTCCAGGGGGAATATAGAGTTCATGTCCTTTTGCTTTTCAATCTTCCCTTCCCTAATTCCACCAAAAATTTGAACTATTTGCCCCCACTTTCTCAGTGAAGTCTTCTGTGTGGGCAAAATCCTTGTACATCTCCCCCAGCAAACCTAGAGGATAGCAATGGCTATTTGAGCCAAGGAGAATTAACAATTTATCTTCTTGTGACTTCAGAATTTTCAAAAGGCTTTTGTTTTTAAGTTGTTTACAAATGTGCTTTTATTTTTTCTGTTAAGCTATTTTGGGGTGTTCAGGACATATTTTTCATGTCATCTTTTACTCAGTTAAAGCTATCCCTCTAGTCATGGATGTGTAACATCTAGTTTTGTCTGGGCGCTGCCTCCTCATTCTCAAAACGGTAACAGGTTCTGCTTTTTGTCAAAGTATGTGTTGTGTAAGACATTGTGTAATGAAAGTATGCTTCTTTATACTGTGCAGTTTTACCAAAAAATGCTTTTTTAGGCTTTATTTTTGTTTTTTGATGAAAAGTTGAAGATTGTAATTCAGAACTTGTACATAAAATGGTGAATGATTTCATATGATGTGGGAATGAGCAGTGTGGCTTTCTGCTACAGGGGTGTTTTACATTACCAGGAATCAAATTAATAAAAGCTGAGAGACTTTGACAGACTTGTAATGCCCCACCACTTGCCACGGCATCTTTGATCTGTGAGGGAATCCCACGGCTCGTGGGACACAGCCATCGGTACCACCAGGAGAACACTTCTGTTCTTTGCTGTTTTCCTTGATGCATGCGGAGGGACAGCTATGGACAAAACAGTTTCCACCACAGCTGCATGTCAACACTGAATCCACCTCGGACAACCCTATCTGGAGACATTTGCCTGGTTCTGTTCCTAACACACACACATGTCTTTGTGAGAGAGGCTTCACTGGAATACAGAGGCACTCGCAATCAATCCATTGAGCATCCTGTCTCCCTGGTTAACAGTAACTTTATCGCAGTTCTGTCCCATTGTCCCCAGACTGCCTGTTCTACCAAGGGGTTCCCAGATGCCATGCTCAAACATACTTTTATTTATTTATTTATTTATTTGTTAACAGTCGGAGCAGTGTGGGAAGAGCATTCCCAACCCTTGGGAATAGGAGTTCCCCACGCTAGTGGTTGGGGAGAAAACTCCTCCTAAACCAGGTCTCACATACGTGTGATGCTGTTTAAAACAGATTAACTTTTTTAAGGACTTAAATATATTCCAGAATTGATTGTTGTGAAGTAAATTGTGTGTAGTCAACTTTAATACTTTCACTGGTTCAGGTGCATGGGATTTTTTTAAATAAGTTCCAGTCTTGTTGATTATGCTCTTTATTTAATTACTAAATCCTGATGGAATAGAGTTATATCAAAAAAAAGGTGCTGCAGTTGTTTGCACCTATCAGAGTGTGTCAGTTTATTATTTCTGAGCATTTTTAACGCCTTTAATCTGGCAGATTGAAGAATTAGGTCAGTTTAGTGTGCAACAATTCCTCCCAACTGCTCCACACAGTTGAAATGTGACATCTTTCCCTGCCTCCTGTACTGTACATGGCTGGCTGTTTTAATCAGTGTGACACAGCAGAATTGAATGTAGATTAAATGAATACAAACCTGTTACAAGGTGTAAAACCGTGAATAAGAATTTGACGTGATTTCAGTGAGGCAGTATTGTTACTAAAGTCATTATTTATGCTTTATAATTACATTCCTGGATCTCAAAAGTATTTTCAGAATTAGTTAACGGAGCCTCAGAAGGGTTTTGGTCCAATTTACATATGGGTAAATAGAGGCATGAAAATGTTAAATGACCAACATTATACATGGTCAGTGGCAGAGCTAGGAATGAAAGCAGGAAGATCTGAGTCTGTCTCCTGGTTTGTAAGAATGGACTGTTCTCCCTGTCTAGTTTCAGTACAATCGGAGGAAATCAAGTTGGGTGGGATTGTTCTTCTAGATGCACTCATGTGAAGCAGAAGGGTCAGCTACCTCCTGAGCACCAGCTTCCCCATCTGTGCCTACAATGGGTTCTGCATGGGTTTAAAGACCTGCAGTAGGATAGGACTGATGGGCTGCTTGGTTATGCCATCACCATAGAGGTTGAACTTGAGAATGTAATCTCTTTTCTTCAGAAATGCATACACCCCAGGGTGGCTGCCAGGACAGGAGGCAATTATGACAGTCATCGTCTGCCTCCTGCTTACACTAGTTCACAGATGGGGGACATACCCTGAGCCTCATAGAGCATAAATCCATTAGCACAGGAGTGCCCAGCTGGTGTGAAGTCAAAATTCTTCATATTCCTTGAGTGCTTGCTCAGGTCGATTCCATTCTAGGTGTGTGCGTGCCCATGTGCGGTCGTCTGAGTTTTTTGCCTTTGTGGTACCCGTAGGGTCGGCAGTGGTGCCCACTTGAGTGCCACGCTCATACGTGGGTATATCAGGCACCGCCGACCCTACGCCCTCTCAGTTCCTTCTTACCATCCATGAGGGTTAGTCTGAGTACCTTTCCTTGCATTGCAAGGGCTAGCAGTTTTTCATCTACTGACTTCAAGCCTTAGGGCCTTGTAAATCCTTTATTTATAGTAATTTACTCCTGGGGAAATTCAATCCAAAATTCTGCATATTTTATTTGTCAAAATGCCGGTTATGGCGATGTCCCCTTCACAAAGCTCATCAGGCAACAGCTGGTGGCACAGACTGCACCAGGCCCAGTGCATGAGGCATGCTAGGAGATCGAGGCAGAGGGAACTGCACCCACCCCTAAGCCTTCCTCCCCTGTGGGGTAACATGCCCTGGAGCCTCCCTCAGTGATGCAGTCATCATCTTCGTCCCTAGATGAGGCGGTTGTGGGACCCTCGAGGGCCAGCCTGCTGGATGATTTCTAAGAATGCCAGGCCCTGCTGTGTTGGGTGGCTCAGAACTTGGGCCTGAAGGTGGAGGAAATGGCTGAGCAGTTGGACACCCTGTTTAATGTCCTGTTAGTCTCTACCCCAACCCATGTCGCACAACCAGTGCATGATGGTGTTCTTAAGATTGACAAGGCCCTCTGGCAAACTCCTTCCTCCATTCTTCCCACCTCAAAAAGGGCTGAAAAGAAATACTCTATCCCTGCCAAAGGGTTTGAATACATCTACACCCACCCTTCCCCAGGCTCGCTGGTGGGCTCTGTGGCCAATGACAGAGACAAACGGGGGCATACTAGCTCAACCCAGAGACGCCAAACGGTTGGACCTGTTTGGAAGGAAAAATTGACGGACAGTTTGCAATTCCATTGGCAAACCATCAGATCCTCTTGGGCTGTTACGATTTTAACTTATGGGCTCCCTCCATAAGTTCAAGGAGTCCCTCCCACAGGGTTTGCCCAAGAATGTGAAACCCTGGTGGAGGAGGGCAATGCGGCCGCCAGGTGCTCCCTCCAGATGGCATGGTATGTGGCAGACTCAGCAGCCAGGGTGGTTGCATTTGCAATGGTAATGAGGCGCAGCTCCTGGCTTCAGACCATCGGACTCTCCCAGGAAATGCAGACCTCCATCCAGGACAGTGTCTTTTCGGACCAGACAGATGCTAGGCTGCATGGGCTAAAGGACACCAGGACCACCCTTCGCTTGCTGGGCATGCATACACCGCAGCTTGGGAGAAAGCAGTTCCAGCCACTCCCGCCTCCTAGGCCTTGGCAGTCTCATCCAGGGTCTGCAAGGAGAAGGGTCAGAGATGTTAGTTTCAGCCACCATCATCCTTCCTCCTCCCAGCCCAGCCTGGCAAAACCCACCAGGGGCCAGAAGCACTCATTTTGAGGGTGCAGTCGAGAGCAATGCCCCAATTACCTTCCAGGATCCACCCCACTCTTTCCTCAACCGTCTTCATCCCTTCCGTTTGGCCTGGTCTCAAGTCACCTTGGACCGTTGGGTGCTGGACATAGCATCTCAGGGTTACATCTAGAATGGAATGGACAGGAGCAACACATCTCTAAGACCAACAGCTATGAAAGGTAGGTAACAGTTTTCCCCCGCTGCTCCCACCTACACATGGGGGGAAGGGGAGACGGGAATATAACAGCTGCATGCAGATTGCTCTCTCCTGGATATTGAGTGCAGGGAGTTAGAGTGCTTTACATCTGCTTGCACACCGTATTGGCCACAATCTAGCTGCTAACAGAAATAGTGAAAAATTCTATGGTACTACATGAGACTGAGATAAATGTGACAAGGGGGTGTGCCCATTGTAGCTCCTCACTGGTTCCATCCTCCCCCAGTAGGACACTAAAGCATATTCCTTGCATACAAGGGTTTTTTTGGGTGGAGTGGAGCATGCTGTAGAGTCACTACTTTCATGTGGTTCTCCCAGTTCTTCCTCTTGCACTGCTGTCATGTCTACAAAAGTTTTGCTGATGCAAGTTACATTGACATACAGCCACCACAGTATATCACTTGTGCATGTGCATACTTGGCTCCTTGCGTCAGTGTTGCACATACTCACCAGAAGTGCTTGTGTTGATGAATAGTGCAGTGCACCATTGGTAGGTATCCTAGCATACAACCCGCCACCGTTCATTGTGCTATCTCTTAGGTAGTTTTGGCAATGCATGGTGGGACAGAAATGACTCGGACAAGGGTTGTTACCTGGGGTTTTATTATACACATGGTCAGTGTTCCCTTTTAATTTTTTATGTCCATGTGTGGAATTAATTTTATGTGTACCAATATGGAAGTGATGTGGGGGGAGGGCCGTGGGGTTCGGCGTATGGGAGGGGGCTCAGGGCTGGGGCAGAGGGTTGGGGGGTGAGGAGAATGAGGGCTCAGGTGGGGCCAGGGATGAGGAGACTGGGGTGCGGGAGGGGGCTCAGAGCTAGGGCTTGAGTGGGGCAGGGGATGATGGGTTTGGGATGAAGGAGGGGGCTGAGGCAGAGGGTTGAGTGAACAGGGTGAGGGCTCCGGCTAGAGGTGAAGGCTCTGGAGTGGGGCTGACGATGAGGGGTTTGGGATGCAGGCTGCCCTGGGGCTGCGGCGGGGAGAGAGTACAAACAGTAGTAAAAAATCTACTTTCGTCAGTAAGATATAGGGAGCACAAATGTGGAAGGAAGATGCCATTTTTCCATAGTCACTTTTCTGTGTACAAATGCACTGACAGTGGAGTGCAACAGCTGAAAGTTAATAAGCAGACTTATTGGTAAAGTCACATCAACCACAACCCCAGCTCTAAACTGGAGAAGGGTTTGGGGAAGTTTGGAGCTGTATCTAATTTTATGGTTTGGGTCCTCAAACTATGCTGCAAGATATGACTGATTAGAGCTTTTTAAAAACTAAGGGTGATGTAATGAAACATATGAAAGACCTCAATCCTATTTACTATATACCTTTCCTGAAGCTCAGGAAGTGTAACCCGTAGCACTGGCTATAAACTTAAAGCAGGGTTTGGTTCTGAAAAGCGAATTGATAAAAGTGGCGCTGGTGGGGGTTCTATGTTTGTCTCTCAATGATGCTACGTTGAATATACTTGCTTTACAGATGTGGGGAGATATCTTTAACCGAGAGCCCTGCAAACTTCACATGGGATCAGAGAGTCTGGGCATCAGAGCAATGAAGGTGCTTCAGACCAAGTTGAGCCCTCAATCTCAGTGGTATAACTCCCATTGTATTGAGATTGCATTTTCAGCGACACCTGTGCAACTCCTTTGCCCTCTGTGGCTTTGTCAGATGTAACTGCTTGGAATGTAATAAGCCATTCTGTTGATACAAGGAGTAGTCGAAGAGAGCTCACTCTCTGTAAGCTGTGTTGGCTCTGCAATGTTAACTAGCAATAGCAGTAAAAAAAAAAACTGTTTTCCTCAAACTCAGCAGCTTTGACTCTGAATACATACAAGGAACAGATCTGTTGGGCAAGGTGCCCTTTTTACATAGTCACTTTCTAGAGTAGAACTGTACTTGTAAGTGACCTTAGTCTAGTTTGAATTTTTTCCTAGAGTGGTGAAAGACCACTTGCATCCAAGAAGGCTAGGATTGTGAATCTGATACAAAAGAAATAATGTCTGAGAGCTCTAAACTTTCTTTCCTCTGCCTAAAACACAATCGCATAGCAAGAAAAAGACAGTTAACTGGTAAGAATAGCCTTTCTAGCCAAATATAAATAGCCGAGGGTCTATATCCTTTTAAACTCCATTTACAACTGTATTGGGGGGATTTCTTGTAAAAAGATTCTCTCATAGACTGACTAAAAAATAATAATAAAAGGGAACGGCAAAAGAAATCCTAGAGACTCAGAAGTTTAACCTTCATTAATTGATTTGTTTGGGGCAGCTTTTGTAATAGTAGTTTTGATCTCATGTGACCAAATTTAATGTGAAACTTCGAGACCTTTATAACATCCTCAGTAGGGATAGTATCAGAGTCTGTATACAAGATATGTTAGATTTTAAAAGTGACTTTGTATGCTACAAGTTCTAAGGCAGTAGTGCATTTCCTGTCTTCCCCTGACCAAATTATTATTTGTTACATTCTCATGATCTCTGCTAATTACAGCTGGTTGGGAAAATGGAGTATCAGTTTCACAGGGAATGTAAAAATCCTTGTCATTCAGGAATTGTAGAAATGTAGGATTGGATGAGACCTCAGTAGATCATCTAGTCCAGTCTCCTGCACTCAACACAGAACCATGTAATAATAACTAGACAAGAGGTGGGCAAACTATGTCCCACGGGCCACATCCAGCGCGCGGGACCGTCCTGCCCGGCCCCTGAGTTCCCAGCCAGGGAGGCTAGCTGGTGTTGTCCTCCCTCCCCCACAGCCTCAGCTCACTGCACCACCAGGGCTCTGGCCCACTGCTCCTGCTGGGCAGCAGGGTGGCGTGGCTGGCTCTGGCATGGTAAGGGAGCGGGGGCTGCTGGGGGGCTGTCGGGACAGGGGGCGGTTGGATTGGGTAGAGGTTCTGGGAGGGGTTGGGGAACGGGTGGCTGGATAGGCATGGGAGTCCCGGGGAGATTGTCAGGGGGCGAGGGTGTGGATAGAGGTTGGGGCAGTTAGAGGACAGGGAGCAGGGGGGTTGGATGGGTCAGGGGTTCTGGGGGGGACAGTCAGGGGACAGGGAGCAGGGGGTGGTTGGATAGGCGTGGGAGTCCCGGGGGGCCTGTCAGGAGGTGGGGGTGTGGATAGGGGTTGGGGCAGTCAGGTTACAGGGAGAGGGGGTTGGATAGGGGCTGGGGTCCTGGGAGGGGGTGGTCAGGGGACAAGGAGCAGAGGGGGTTGGATGAGTTGGAGATTCTGAGGGGGGCAGTCAGGGGACAGGAAGTGGGAGGGAGCAGATGGGGGCAGGGCAGGCTGTTTAGGGTGGCACAGCCTTCCCTACCCGGCCCTCCATATAGTTTTGCAATCCCGATGTGGCCCTCGGGCTAAAAAGTTTGCCTACCCCTGAACTAGACCATTCCTGACAGGTGTTTGTCTAACCCAGGGATGGCCAACCTGTGGCTCCAGAGCCACATACGGCTCTTCAGAAGTTTAATATGTGGCTCCTTGTATAGACACCGACTCCGGGGCTGGAGCTACAGCCACCAACTTTCCAATGTGCCAGGGAGTGCTCACTGCTCAACCCCTGGCTCTGCCACAGGCTCCGCCCCCACTCCATGCTTTCCCGCCCCTCCCCTGAGCCTGCCATGCCCTCGCTCCTCTCCCCCAGAGCCTCCTGCACGTCATGAAACAGGTGATCGGGAGGTGTGGGGAGGGAGCAGGAGGTGCTGAGCATCAGGGCTGCCAGTGGTCGGGAGGCACTGGGAGCTGGTGGGAAGCTGATTGGGTGGGGGGTTACATATTACTGTGGCTCTTTGGCAATGTACATTGGTAAATTCTGGCTCCTTCTCAGGCTCAGGTTGGCCACCCCTGGTCTAACCTGTTCTTTAAAATCTCCAATGAGAGAGATCCCACAACCTTCCTAGGCAATTTGTTTGGAATGGAACAAAACATTGAGATTTGAAAATTTCCTGTCAAACAAAAAATTCTGACTGTTTTAGAAGGAAAAATGTGGAAGTTTTCCATTAAAAAATGAATGGCAATTCTAGTCAATTTGGCATTTTGACCCAGATGCCCAAGAATGACCATTTTGAGTTTCAGTGAGCAGAGAAGGGAGGAAGACCCCAAACTGCACCAAATCAAAGCACAAATACACCGTAGTATGTAGTGGAGGTGGTGAGGAGGGGATGTGAAGGAGGTGGTAGTGGTGGTGGTGGTTGGGGGCAGCATCACCATCTCCTAAGCCCGGGGCAGCCGTGGCACTCCACTGTCTGGGAGAATTTCTCTGTGATTGCAAGGAAGTCAGATTTGGTTTCCTTGCAATCACTGCAAGGGAGTGAAGGGGTGTTTCGTCTAAGGGTTTTTAGGAACTGTTGTTGAGGGGAGATTCTATCCTTGGATCTGTAGAGTGAAAAACTAGTTAGCCTGCATTAACCCATTGCACCAGCAAACCTTATTATGCCCAAATTCTCTCAAGAGAAGTATTTGCCAGCGTCACTTTAAAAGACAATGCACAGGAAAGGGGATGTGTTAAGCAACTTGATTAGATAATTTTGTAAAACTTCATCAGCTTTCAATACTGATTTTCAGGGCAATGCAGTGCGAGAATTACCTACCAAACCCAATTACATGGCTGAGTCCTGCCTGGTGCTGAGACTCTTCTGCTGGGTACTGAAACTTTTCAATGGACACTCAGAGCCTTAAAGGATCAGGTCCATACTTACAAAAAGCTGAGAGATTTAGCCTTGGCTTAATGTCCTTCTAACTCTGGAATGAACAAACACTTGTAAATTAAAGCTAAAATATGGAAAATCTCTAGGAAAGAAGTTTACAGGCCTGGATTTAAGCCAACATAATATCATCTCTGCATGGGGAAAATATTTGTGGGATCAGCACAATGGACAAAGCCATTCTCAAATAACGTTGTTACCAACTATACTGTTTGTCCTGTTGTCCAGTCTTATTGTGTTAAGCCTGGAGGGGAAGTGGGGAGAAGCAGCTGCCTCCAAATACAAGTCAAAAATTGAATGTAACACTAAACGTTGCTGAGGTTATTTGTATGAAAGCATAGAGATACAGAATGACCAAATGAGTCATTTATAGACTATGTCTTCACTTATTAACTTGGCATAAATACAAATCCCTTAAGAGTAAGATGATGAACACTAATCACTTTGAGCTCTCGTGACCCTCTATGATCCTGTCTGGTATTTACTTAGGCTACTTTTCCCAATGGTATCTGAATAGACCTAATCATTGCTGTGTGAGTTATGATACTGCATGGCAAAATATTGCGTAATAGTGTCCCTTTTCTTGTTCTTTCACTCGGTCCAGTCACAAAACGTTAAAGTTCTCAACATGTGACAGTTTAAGAACAGGCTGTGGTTCTGTAATTCAGGCCTGGCTGTGGCTTGGAGATTCTTCATAGCAAGGATAGTGGTGGATGGAAGGAACTTCAGATGTTGCATCACCAGAAATGTGCAGTCTTAGCAGTGGGATGGATCGGAGCTATAAGAGAGAGAAATGGGGTTTCCTTTAGTGGGTATAGTATGATTTGAGACCCTGGTGTTCTATTCCCATTTCTGCCACAGTGATCTTGGGCTAGTCACTAAAACACTCCATGTGTCAGCTTACCCCACTGGCAAAATAAGAGTAATACTTATTTGAGCAGGGTGGGCTGTGTTTGCAATGCATAGAATAATCTGACAGATCAGAGAAGCAGTAGTATTCCCACTAGCTTCTAACATACAGGACAAAATTACAGATTCAGCAGGTCTGATTAGCCTTCACATTAAGAACATAAGAGAGGCCGTACCGGGTCAGACCAAAGGTCCATCTAGCCCAGTATCCTGTCTACCAACAGTGGCCAATGCCAGGTGCCCCAGAGGGAGTGAACCTAACAGGCAATGATCAAGTGATCTCTCTCCTGCCATCCATCTCCATCCTCTGACAGACAGAGGCTAGGGACAGCATTCCTTACCCGTCCTGGCTAATAGCCATTAATGGATTTAACCACCATGAATTTATCCAGTTCTCTTTTAAACTCTGTTATAGTCCTAGCATTCACAACCTTCTCAGGTAAGGAGTTCCACAAGTTGACTGTGCGCTGCGTGAAGAAGAACTTCCTTTTATTTGTTTTTAAATGTTAATAAAAACATGCAGTTAATACTTTTAAGGAAATTCTCTATTTATCCACATAACTGGTATAATACATAGAGCAGCCAATGCAGAATCTCCATTCAACCAGCATGTCTGACACCAGTGCAAGAGGGACCACGTATACAAGAGAGAGACTAGTTCAGTCACCATGCAGATGGAGTCTTTTGGCCTGGCCCTTCACAAAACCAACAAGGTTGTCAGTGGTTTTGTGATGTGACTATCTAACAACTAGACTAAAAACTCCAGTTCATTCCACACAGGCCACCAAGTAGAAAAATGAATGGTATTAGTCACTACCCAACTGGTAGTAAATAAACTAGTGACCTAGACATGAAAGGCTCCATATCCATATTGTTTTCACTAATTATATGCTGGACAAGGACAGTTTTAATTCCAAGGACAGGAATATTAACCTCAATTCACCCTTTTAATCAAGTGTAGAGATACAGGAGGCATAAGCAAGGGAACCAAGACATGGATCATCAACATTGTCATCTGCTTTTACAGGCAGCAGCATCTTGTGAAAATGTCACTGCAATCCCCAGAAGCCAAGAGTTTCCATGGCAATGTGTGGAACATGGACAAAAAGAAAACAGAACCCTAGGCTACATTTGCAAAGGTAATTTGGTGCCTAAAGATGCTGATAGGCTCCTAGCGGGGTTTTCAAAAGCACCTAAGTGCCTGTGCAGTGTTTATAGATTACCAAAGGGGATGAGAATGTGTTGCAGGGGGAGTATAATAAACAGAGAGACTTCCTGGCCAGGGAGCTCTCTAGTAACTGCTTAAGGCATGGCTTTTTGTGTTTATGTTGACACACTACAGTGCCTAATGGGAGTTAGGCCTTTGGTGCTTTTGAAAATCCCATTAGCTGCCTATGTGCATCTTTAGATGCCTAAATACTTTTAAAAATCTGGCCCGCTATGTGCTACTACGATTCAGCCATCAAATGTTGCAGTCAAACTTTTTACTGGTTCAGCAGCTCCAAAGAAATAATCTGGAGAGGTTAGACATAGTGAAGCAAAAGTAACGCTCGTGGTGTTTTGTTTTAAAAAAATGCTGATTTGTGTTTCATCTTCTAATAAGGTTACCTAGCCCCATCCACCAGAATGCAATAGTTCTGCCACTCTAACAAGTCTCAAAAATGGAAGATCATTTTGCAGTTCTTAACCAGTTTTAAACATCTTAAAATAAAAGACTTGAATTCAGTGATTAAAGCTTTCCTCCTATGCATACTAGATTGCAGAGATACATCTTTAGGTACATTGTTTAATAATGATTCCACAGCATGTTCCTGTAATAACATGCAGCCATACAGGGGGAGACCTCAAATGTATAATGCATTAATAGCTCTCTAGGAGCCCCTTATGTCAATCAGAACCTTATTTTTAATTTTTAAAATGCCTTTACAGAATTTTTAACAAGCAGCCATGTTGTTGTTGTTTTTTAACTACCCAATCTATAAAGCTTTTTAGGCCTTCCCAAAATATTGAGTCTTGAGTTATTTTATTTCATTGCCATTATTTCAGAGAGACTTTGTGGAACAAGTCTCATGACTGGAATATTGGCATAGAGGGGCATAACTTGTTCAGGAGGGACAGGTGGGATGAAAAGGGAGGAGGTGTTGCATTGTGTGTCAAGAATATATACACTTGTATCGAGGTCCAGAAGCAGACCAGTAGAAAGTCTCTGAGTAAAGATATAAGGGGTAAAAATTGGGGTGATATCATGGTAGGGGTCTACTGTAAACCACCAAATCATGAAGAGAAGATGGATGAGGCATTTCTAGAACAAATAATAGAAATATCCAAAACACAAGACCTGGTAGTAATGTGGGACTTTAACTATCAAGACATCTGCTGGAAAAGTAATACAGCAAAACTCAAAAATTTCAATAACGTATTGTAGATGACTTCTTGTTTCAGAAAATGGAGGAAGTAACTAAGAGGAAAGGCATTTGGATTTGATTCTGACCAACAGGGTAGCAAATCTGAAGGTGGAAGTCAATTAGGGTGAAAGTGAGCATGAAATGATAGATTTCATGATTCTAAGAAAAGGAAGGACAATGGACTTCAAAAAAACAGACTCAAACTTTAAGGCCAGAAGGGATCATCTAGTCTCACCTCCTGCACATCGCAGGCTACAGAACCTCATCCACCCACTCCTGAAATAGACCCCTAGCCACTGACTGAGTTACTGAAGTCCTCAAATCATGATTTACAGACTTCAAGTTACAGAGGATCCATCATTTACACTAGTTTAAGCCTGCAAGTGACCCATGCCACATGCTGCAGAAGAAGGCAAAAATCAAACAAAACCCAGGGTCTCTGCCAATCCAACCCAGGGGAAAACTTCTTTTCTGACCCCAAATATGACAATCACTTAGTCCTTGAGCATGTGGGCAAGACCCACCAGCCAGACACCTGGGAAAAAATTATCTCTAGTAAATCACAGCTCTCCCCGTCTCAAATTCAGAGAACTGGTAGGTAAGGGCCCATGAGAAGGAAATCTAACAGAAAAAAGAGTGTAGGAGACCTTGCAGTTTCTCCGGGAGACAATATTAAAGGCATAACTGCGAACAATCCCAATGTGAAGGGAAGATCGGAAGAATAGTAAGAGGCCAATTAAGCTCCATCAGGACCTCTTTGGTGGTCTGAAAATCAAAAGCAGATCCTACAAATAGTGGAAACATGGATGAATTGCTAAGAAGGAGTACAAAAGAACAGCACAAGTATGTAAGAACAAAATCAGAGAGGCAAAGGCACAAAATGAGTTATACCTAGCAAGGGACTTAAAATGCAATAAGAAGAAGTTCTTTAAATACTTTAGGAGCAAGAGAAAGAAGAACAACAATGTACATCCTCTGCTTATGGGGGAAGGCTAGCTAATAACTGATGACAACAAGAAGGCTGAGTTGTTTACTGCCTCTTTTGCTTCAGTCTTCACTAAAAGGTTAAGGGTGACAAGATACTCAACACAATTAGTATTAACAACAAAGGGGAAGGAATGCAAGCCAAAATAGGGGAAAATCCAAATATTCTTTAAACATTAAGTTAGATGTATTCAACAGGACCTAATTAATTTCATCCTAGGGTACTTAAGGAAGTAGCTGAAGCAATCTCACAACCATTATCTTTAAGAACTTGTGGAGGATGGGTTATGTCCCAGAGGATTGGAGAAAGGCAAACATAGTACTTAATCTTTAAAAGGGGGAACAATGAGGACATGGAGAATTATACACTGGTCAAACTAACTTCAATACCTTGAAAGATACTGGAACAAATTATTAAACAATCAATTTGTAAGCACCTAGAGGATAATAGGGCTATATTAGTCAGCATGGATTTGTATACAACAAATCATGCCAAACCAACCTAATTTCCTTCTTTGGCAGGGTTACTGTCCTAGTGGCTGGCGGGGAAGCTGTAGATGTAATATATCTTGATTTTTAGTAGGGTTTTTGACACAGTCACATGTGACATTCTCATTAACAAATTAGGAAAATATGATCTAGATGAAATTACTACAAGGTGGGTGCACAAATGATTGAAAGACCATACCCAATGGCTTGCTCAGGGAGAGTGTATCAAGTAGGGTCCTACAGGGGGTCAGTGAGGGATGCTGTATTATTCAATATTTTCATTAATGATGTGGATAATGGAGTGGAGAGTATGTTTATAAAATGATGACACCAAGCTGGGAAGGATTGCAAGCACTTAGGGGGAATAGGATAAGAATCCAAAATGACCTTGACAAATTGGAGAATTGGTCTGAATTCAACAAGGTGAAATTCAATAAAAATAAGTTCCAAGTACTTCACTTAGGAAGGAAAAATCAAAGGCACAAACACAAAATGGGGACGAACTGGCTAGGTGGTAGTACTTCTGAAAAGGATTTGAGGGTTATAGAGGATCACAAATTGAATATATGAGTCAACAACGTGAGGCAGTTGCAAACAAGGTTAATACCATTCTGGGTGTATTAACAAGAGTGTTGGACGTGAGATATGTGAGTCCCGCTCTATTTGGGACTACTGAAGCCTCGTCCGGAGTATTGTGTCCATTTCTGGATGCCGCACTTTAGGAAAGATGTGGAGAAATTGGAAAGAGTCCAAAGGTAGCTCAGGCCTGGCCTGACATGAGCAATTGACATATGGAAGGAGGCCTCATTTTTTGGAAGAGAGAATTAGGGAAGGAAATGAATCATCAGTTTGAAAACAGAACATTTGTGCTAAATAAGATAAGTAAATAGGTCAGTAGGCTAAGAAAACAGAATGCCTAAGCTAACTAAGATAAGCGAGAGAACATGCAGGGAAATATTTACTATGAATTAGACATAGAAAGTTAGAAATGTAGAGATGTGGTGTATGCTGCACTGGGATTGGTTCCTGCAAAGTAGCCAATCCAATCCAAAAATGTGTGATGCAAATGCAATTAGATTTGTAATGTGTATAAAGGGAAAAGGTTTCTGTGTAACTTTGTAACTGTGATGTACCCTGCATCCATTCCCCACACTGAGCGTAGCACTGCTATATGCCAAATAAAGATACCTGAATGACGAAGGCTGGAGTCAAACTGAGTTCGTGGGAAGCTGAATGGAAAGAGGTCTTGAAGGGAGTTCCAACACCAAAAGAGAGTGACAAAAATAACTAAAGTTTAGAAAATCTGACCTGGGGAAAGATTAAAAGAACTGGGCATGTCTTCTCTTAAGAAAAGAAGACTGAAGGGTGGCCTGATAACAGTTTTCAAATATGTTAAAGGCTGTTATAAACAGGAGGGCGGTCAATTGTTCTACATGTCCAATGAAGGTAGGACCAGGAATAATGGACTTGATCTTCAGCAAGGGAGATTTAGCTTACGTATTAGGGAAAACTTTCTAAACTCAGAAATAGGCTTCAAAGAATGATGGTGGAATCCCCATCATTGGTGGTTTTTAAGAACAGATTGGACAAATACCAGTCAGGGATGGTCAACGTTTACTTGGACCTGCCACAACTCAGGGGACTGGACTTGATGACTTTTCAAGGTCCCTTCCAGCCACATATTTCTGTGATTCTATTATTGTTTTTATAATTCTGAGCAAGACCAAGCTGACTTACCAGTTCCCTCATTCTGTAACAAACCTGAGACCCATGTCTTACGCTAAGGTTGTTGGTTAGCATACACGTATGCAGTTCTGGTATTAAAATGTTACAAAGAGAAGGCCCTCTCCTACCACCCAGTTCTGTGTGTGCCTAAAGTTCATCCCCTCACTTATTACTATCCTGCAGACGCAGGGTATAATACTATAGTACATATTTCATAATTGGTTGATTTAAACTAGTTTAGGTTTTTATTTGTCTATTTTGCATACTCTAGTTAAAGAAGATGGTAAAAACCTTTCTGACTATAATGGAGGCAATGTGGTCCCCTGGATAGGAATCAGACTAATTCTGCTCCCATTATCCCTTTTGTTTGTACTAGTGTAGTCCCACTGACTTCACCAATGATTTACACTAGTGTAAGTGAGAGGAGGGTGCACTGCATGGCTGGAACCTTCTCTGTCAAACATAGCTGTAGAGGTAATCTCCTTGACCAGCTACTGAATTTGTTGACTTGTATAATGAATTTTTCTTCTTTTCAGTACAGTTTGAAAAGAAGTAAATGTAAATATTTTGTTTGAATACAGTAGGTATTTTATTTAAAAAAACAGTAAAATACTGTGTGTGACAGATATGACAATATCCTGCACAAACCTTGTTTAATTAAGTTAGTGTTTTAGGAGTTGACTGTATAAAAATGCAGAAGTTTATATATATTGAAGGATTGTTTGTATTTCCAGGGGGAGGAAACTAAGGAACTAAGAACAGTAGGAGGTGATTAGGCAAATTCACTCAGGTTGTAACATCTCCAGAGACCACCACCAGAGAGAGGCTCACATATACCAGTTCAAACTGGATTCTCCGGGGACCAACAGACAAGGATGGATTTTTGGTTAAATAGCTTGAGTTTAAATTTACTCAGGGCTTCTTTTTGATCCAGCAAACGGACAGGACCTCTGGTTAGGCTGACCAGACAGCAAGTATGAAAAATCAGGACAGGGGGTACGGGGTAATAGGCGCCTATATAAGACAAAGCCCCAAATATTGGGACTGTCCCTATAAAATTGGGACATTTGGTCACCCTACCTCTGGTCCAAGTGGGGTCCCAATCCTTAGGTAAGGGTTGGAAGGTCTTTGACCTGCTGAGGCCCCATAAGACTTGGGGTTTAGTTCTCAGCAAGAGCAATTATGAACTGGTGACCACAGGAAAAGCCCTGAGTGGGGTTTGAAGGACTAATCTCCAACTAGAGCTCTCATTGGAGTAGGCAGGTGATCTCTGGTAAGCTTCTTAGCATGTGTGTAGGTTCTTTTATTGATTTTGATGTGTTTTCTCTGTAATGCTTTCACCTTAAGAATAAAAAAGTTGTTTAGCTGTGTGGTAACTTACAACTCTTGGCAATTGCACTGTCTACCATCTCTGAGGAGAGAAGTGAAGCAGGTCTGCTTAGGCAATCTGACTTTTGCTGGGGGAGGTCACAGTACAGTCAGTCAGTGAAATGGTCAGGCTGGAAATACCCCAGTTAGAAGGGAGAGACACGCATAGCTCCAGCTAAGAGAGGTGATGGCTCAGAAGCCAGAAGCCAAGAGTGGGTGCCCTTGCTGGACCACAGAGGGGGAATATAGGTGCAGTTGCCCTGAACTTTGAGACTGTAAATTAAAAATTACCAGGCCAATAGAGCTTCTTTACAGCTATATTGCAGGGGTGGCCAAACTTACTGGCCCTCCAAGCCACATGCAACAACCTTCAGAAGTTTGAGAGCCAGGGCACACCTGCTGGGGCCCAGGCCTTGGGGCTTCAGCCCCACTCCTGCTGAAGCCTCGAGCCCCAGCAGGTGGTGCCCTGCAGGGCTGAAGCCCCGAGACGCTTCCCTCTCTACTGGACAGAAGCCTCTACCCCACCACCCCAAGGCAAGGCAAAGATCTTGAGCTCCTCCACCCCAGTCTGGTAGGTGGGGAATGGGGGTGAAGCTCTGTGAGCCGCACTTTAATGGTAAAAGAGCCACATGTGGCTCACAAGCCACAGTTTGGCCATCCTTGCTATATGGAGTCCTGATCCATGACTATGGCTCTAGGTTTAATGATAATACAAATAAGTAATAACAATAATAATTTACACCAGGTAAGGATCTGGCCCACCATCTACTTTAAAATTGTATTCACTTTACATATCATATATACTATCAGAACACATGAACTGCAACTTTGAAAAAGAGAAGATGCATTTCATAACAAACTTTTTCATGCAAATGTAAATTTGAAGTGCAGCTGCAGGGCAACAACATAGTTAATTTTACTCCTGCATAAATGCTTTTGGCAGTAATAGTTTTCAGTGTTATTTTGGATATCCTCATCCACCAATGTTTCATCCTTTTAGTCTTCCAACATCAGCATATTTTGTATTGAGCTCTACAAAAAAATATTTTAACTAGCTATTATCTTTAAACTCAGCATTCTAAACATGGCTTTCTTGCAGCTCCAACGGACTGTAAATTGTTTAGTAAGCATGAAGCTTGCAACTTAGCCAACAATTATCATCTATCATATATAAAGCTTGTTGTGGTTTCCTGAAAGGACTGAAACTTGACCTTTTTCTATATGAATGACTAGTGATTGCAGTGTCAAGACTGTGATGTGTCTCATCACTAATCACAAGCCAGATTAGTTTGGAATCTTGTTCAACAGAAAATGCTAAATTATAGAGGGTTTTATAGTGGAAAGAAAATGCAACCACTGCTGTGCTCCTCTCGATGGTGTCCTTTAATACAGTGGAATACAGAAGCTTGAACCTTGCTATAGTGAAACTTGATTCATAGCAAAGTAGAAACAATATCCAAATGCCGTCATAATGAAGTGGTTCTGTGAATGTGAAACGCGTCACTACAAAAGAGTCCCCTTGAATTTTGAATGGAAAAACAGATTGTGGAACTGTTTCTATTGACTTTAGTGTTATAAATTAGTAAAAGAAATGTTCTAATTAATTGCAAGTGTTATTGCTGTTCAAAATATGTCCAGAAGGAGACACTGTACTGTAGTTTGTAGGCAGGGGGTGCCATGAATCCTGTATAGATGTTCAACGTTTTTCTGAGGCACAAAGGATGTCTATTCTATAAACCTTTTCTTTTCTTGGTGTAGATCTGGACTCCATCAAGTAAATGAGGAGGATTTGCACATCCTAGTTATCTCAACCAATTATATTGGAAAAGCTGATATGGTCCTTGTTATCCTGAGAAAAAGGTTGAGCTCTTAAAGTCACATTTCTCCTCCCTGTTACTATGTATGGCTCTGCTTCTCCAATCTGTTCCACTCAGGCAGACCCTTATGCCCATGAGGGTTCCATTGAAGTCAGTGGAACTCTACCCAGGTGCAAGGAGTCAACTATGTGGATCAGATTGCAGGATTAGGATTTACAAAAAGAAAAGGATTAGAGTGTTGGGTACTCCCTCAGCCATCCAGAGGAGGCTTCCTGGATGATCCAAGAGCCTGTGAGAGTCTGGTAATACTTTGAATAGAAAGAAGAAATGTATAACAAGATCCAGTGGCTGGAAGTTGAAGCTAGACAAATTTAGACTAGAAATAAGGCACAAATTCTTAACAGTGAGAGTAATTAACCATTGGAACAATTTACCAAGGGTTGTGGTGGATTCTTTATCGTTGGAAGCTTTTAAATCAAAATATACTCTAGTTCAAACAAGAATTAGTTCAGGGAAATACTATGGCCTGTTGATGAGGGAGGTCAGACTAAATGATTGAAATGGTCTCTTCTGGCTTTCTAATCTATTAATCTAAATCTAGAAAGGAACCAGTAAGTGCTTTTATGATGAGTAATTTTTTCTCTGTATTTGTGTATTTATTTTTATAAAGTGTGCAGTGTTTATAGTTCTACTCTTGTATTAACTGGGCACTCTGTACCTCAAAGCAGCACCCTATAGCTCCACTATATTCACCACTGTCATATAATTCGGATATATTTCATTTAAAGCATGCCATGTAAGATATCATAGAAAAGGTCATGATCTGCTGAAACCCATTGTTCTGTCAAAATATGTATATCGTTAATGTGTATGAAGTTATGAGATTTTGCTCTATGGTTGTTACTGAAATATGTTGTAAGTTTGCTAGTGACAACGAAGGAGGTGATCCACGCTCAGGAGAGCGTTAAACAACCATTAATCAACAGGGGGGTTGTAAACAAGGGATTTACAATACTGTAAAAGGCTGCACAAGCATCACACAGTGGGGGCTTGCTCAACTCTGTGACCAGTCTGGGCTAGTGTTTTCTAGGCACATGGACTGAGGATATAAAATAGGCGACAGTGGCATCATGTTTTGGCCTTTCTCCTCCCCCACCTACGCTGGAAGAAACAAGAACGTTGAGAAGATAAAGACTTCAACTGAGGAGACTGGTCCCAGGCTTAAAGGGGGAAGCCTGTGTATTAAGAACTGTAACATCCAGTGGGGTGATCAAAACTGCTTGATCTAAATACTGCCTAATATACTAAGGTTTAAGATTAACCTGTGCACTTACCTTTTATTTTCTTTGGTAACTATCTCTGACCTTTTGTGCCTACCACTTATAATCACTTAAAATCTATCTTTCTGTAGTTAATAAACCTGTTTTATGTTTTACGTAAAACAGCGTGTTGTGGTTAAAGTGCTTGGGAAATCTCAGCTCAGTTTACAAAGGCTTGTTTGTGTCCTCTCCACATTGAGGAAGGGGCAGACTGGGTCATGAATTTACACCGGTCAGGTTTCCGAGGTGCAGGGCTGGGAAGCTGGGGGGAATTGGCTGATGCCTTTCTCTGTGTGATTCTTGAGTGGCTCAGGGAGCATTCATGCAATCTAGCTGGCTGTGGGGCACCACATGCTAATGTGTTGAGTGATAACAGCGTTTGGAGGGGTTTGCTGCTTATCACTAGCAAAGCATTGTGAGAGGCAGCCCAGGCTGGAGAGTTAAGGGGCACAGCACTACCCCAGTCCCAGGTCCCAGTCCCCCGGGTATCCCCTGGCATCCCCTGCTGGTGGTCTTCCTACTTAGCTTGTAATTTAATTAAACTTTGTTTGGGCTCGAGCTGTGGGACCCTGCAAGGGTGCAAGTATGATTGTAGCTTGGGTAGGCATATCCGTACTATCTTTAATTTAGCTAGATGGATAACAGTAGCAGATAGCAACCAGAGTTCAAGCCCTCCAAGTACTCTAGGTATGTACTCTGGTTGCTAGCCCATGCTGAAGCCTGTGCCACATCGACACTGCTATTGTTACCAGTGCTAGCTAAATTAAGCACGGGTATGCCTACCCATGCAACAATTACACCTTCATTTCCAATGTAGATGTACTCTTAGGTACTTTTGAAAATTTTACCCTACCTTAAAATCTCTCAAAACTCATCAGGATTGCATAAGAGTTATGAAGCTTAGTGAACATTTTGATAAACATAGTCAATGTTTTGAGTCTGTAATAAAATCCCTGGTTGGATTTTACCTGGCTTTGGAGTTCCTTGTATGTATTTCTCCCATCATTCTTTTACCAGTAGATACAAAGAAAAAAAGGATCAGCTTCTTTATTGGGAAGCTCACTTTCTGGGACGCTTCTGAACTCTGCAGGAGTTCAGAATGAGATCTTGGATACAGTGAGGGAGAGTGGTTGCTACGTCCATCTAATCATAAAAGGAAACCTAAGTGAGAGCTTGAAAAAGCTGTCTGCTTTATTCCAATGAATCTGTATTAAAGCAGGTGGGAAACTTTAAACCTATAATCCATTTTTATAAAGATTGTTTAAACAACAAGAATGCCTGGAAGCATCTTAACTCTAGACAACTGGAAATCATTTTCTAAAGCCTCTTGTTCAAGGAGAGTCATTTAATTCTTTGAAATGTAGGCCATTTTCAAGTCATTTAGTACAACAAATGGGACCAGCTCAATCTGTTCTTCACATTTTAGTAATTTAAAAGGACATAACTGAATTTTATTTTAATGGTAATTGCAAGTTCATGCAGAAAATATAAATGCACATTTCACAATTAGCTTGCAGCATAAACCCTGGCTTCTATTAATGTATTCCAATTTGTAATTCTTTGCACAGTATGAGATTTGAAAGCTGTGATTAAAATTAATTAGGTTAAGTAAAGTTTATCCCCCCTGAGCACTGCTATTTGAAGAAAGAAATGGTAAAACACTAGCTACATCTGGCACTGCAGGAAGTTAAAGCTTCACAAGGAGCAGCAGCATTGCTTTTTCATAGAAATTGCATGCTGCTTATTTGGCACACCTAAAGAGCCCTTCCAGGAGCTAATTGAACTATTAAGCTACTCTTTGCCACATGTCAAAGCTTCGGAGGTAATAGCTACACCATCCATCTATAGCTATGGGTATCGGACAAATTAATCAATGTTTGTAACACAGCAGGTCACAAAACTTTATGTACTTGATCATTTCTATCTGTCTTAGGGTTTTATGCTGCTGCCCATCACCATGGTATCTGAGCTTTTCCCAGGTAAAATCAATAGCAAAGTCCCTAGTAGTCTTGATGGAGTCTCTGGCATTTCTCCCCTCTTGGGGTAAAAACTCTGGGGTATTTTTGCTTATTAGTTTGTTTGGTTGTCGGTTTTGGCTGGTTGATTTGTTTGTATTACAGGAGGGGTACAGAGTTTATTTCTTCATGTGATGGAAGCATTTAGGCAGATGGGGTGATGTGAACGTTATCCTTGCTATGGTGGAAAAGCTTTTTTCAAAGGTTTTGCAGTGTTTCCTAAAGATAGTCAGAGTCTGGATTTACCTCATTTGCTCTGGAAATTCAGTCCGTTGATTGGGAATGCTTTATGCCTAGCCTTTGTGATCTGCATTGTCTCAAAGGTTCATAGATTGAAATCTGGTCATTGATGTAGCTGAGCCTTGAACCAGTAACTGCTTTGAAGATTAGGACCAAGGTCTTACTGGCATCTGAAACTGACTGGAAGCCAGTGGAAGGACTTGAACATAGACCTGACCTGCACTAGACTGTGGAGGCCTAAGCCATAGAAAATGCAGGCAGCCACATTCTGTGCCCGTTGGAGCCTGTGCATCATCTTCACATTCAGCTTCAGACACACTGAATTACAGTAAGCCAGCCCAGAGGGGATGAATGCATGGAACACTGTAGTCAGGTCCTCATCTGGGGGTAAGGTTTCCTACAGAGCGGGAGGAGAAAAAAGACACTTTTAGATACCGAAGTTCCTGGCTGTCCAAGCTTAGAGAGGAGTCAAACAGGACTCTGAGGTTTCATACCCCTTTGGTGAATGGGAGCTGTTTGCCATCAGTGGAAGGTGCGAACAGTATCTCAGCTAGATCTTGAAAGTGTTTTCCCTTTTCACCCAGCATCACCTCCATCTTGCCTAGATTCAGCCTGAGCCAGCTGCTCTTCACCCAAGAGCCAGGGGCGGCAGGTTGGTAGAAATTTTGGTGGTGCCCAGAATGCCCACAGCCCCCCCCCAAACTCCACCCCCACCTGCCTAAGGTTCTGGAAGGGAGTTTGGATGGGGGGAGGAGGTCTGGAGTGCAGGCCCTGGGCTGGTGCAGGGGATTGGGGTGCAGGATCTGGGAGGGAGTTTGGGTGCAGAAGGGGTGAGAAGTTGGGCTCTGGGAGGGAGTTTGAGTCAGGGAGAGGGTCTGGGGTGCAGGCTGTGGGACGGAGTTTAGGTACTCGGTGCAGGCCCCAGGCTGGGGCAGGGGGTAGGGGTGCAGGAGGGGGTGGGGGTGAAGGCTCTGGGACAGAGTTTGGGTGCAGGCTCTGGGCTGGGGCAAGGGGTGGGGGTGCAGGGGGGGTGAAGAGTGCAGGCTCTGGGAGGGAGTTTGGGTGCAAGCTCTGGGACAGAGTTTGGGTGCTGGGTGCAGGCTCTGGGCTGGAGCAGGGGGTGGGGGTGCAAGAGGGGGTGAGGGGTACAGGCTCTGGGATGGAGTTTGGGTGCAGGCTCTGGGTTGGGGGTGGGGGTGCAGGCTCTGGGAAGGAGTTTGGGGATGGAAGGGGGTGTGGACAGAGGGGGTGCAGGCTCTGGGAGGGAGTTTGGGGGCAGGAGGGGGTGTGTGGGAAGGGAATGGGGGTGCAGGCTCTGGGAGATGGCGGGGGGGTGCCGCGCTTACCTGGCACCCCCCAGGGTGCTCGTAGGCAGGGCAGGCCGGGCGGCCTCTGTATGCTGCTTGCCGCAGGCACTGCCCTTGCAGCTTCCTATTGGCCACGGGGGCGCTTGGGGTGGGAGCAGCGTGCATAGACACAGAGACCGCTCCTCCACCCCACCCAGCAGCCGCAGGGAGGGGCCGGCAGCCTCGTGGAGCAAGCAGGCAGGAAGCCACACAGCTCCTTTGCGCTGCCGGTGTGGGTGGGGACTGGGGGGGGCAGAAGGTGGGGCCAAGGGAGAGACCTGGCCTCCAATATTGCTGGAGCCAGGCCTTGGGCCAGGAATATTCCTGGTGCCCAGGCACCATGGGTCCATAGAACTCACCACTCATTCCAAGAGCTGACTTCCTGTAGCCATTCTGATATCTTTCTAATGGTGGTGGTGGCATCAGTGGCAAATGAGCTATAGGGTTGGGTGTCATCTGCATATTGTTGACAGCTGAGCCCATGGCATCTCACTTCTTCTCCCAGTGGTTTCATTGATGAGAGGGGCAAGGATAGTATGGATCCCTGAGGGACCCTGAAGACGACAACCTTCAGAGGGAAGGAACAGTTACCCATCACCACTCTGCGTTCTATTGGAGGGGAATGATTGGAGCCAGAGTAGTGCTGAGCCATCTACTTCTGCTACGTCATGCAGATGGGTTAGCAGCAGTACCTTGTGGGCACTGTGCCAAAGGCTGCAGAGAAGTGCAGCAATATGAGCCTGGAGATCTGCCTGTGTCCATAACAAGGAAGAGGTTGTCATTTAGGGTAACTAGGGATGTCTCAATGCTGTGCCTTGCTGTATCTTGGTGGTTATTACTTTCTCTATTATTTTATCCAGGAACAGGGGACTGGCGATGGGATGGCAGGAGAGGTCTTCAGGGCACAATGTTGGCTCTTTGAGGATTGGGTGGACTATTGCTTTTTCAAGGCTTTTGGTAGGTGTGTGTCTCTAAAAGAGGCATTAACAATTTCCACAAGGCAGTTTTTTCTTTGCTAACTTTTACCAGCCAGGAAGGGTACAGAGCTGTTTCACATGTTGTTATGTTGACATTTTTCAGGGTGCTTGAGCTTTGGCCAGTGTGATGGAGCCAAACTCAGCCAGGGAGTCCAGCCTACAGGGGAGAAGGGCAGAAGGGGAACTACAATTTCCATGAGACAGCAACTCAGGCAGACACAGATTAATACCAAATTGGCCCAAAATTAAACATTTTGATTTAGTGCCACAAACCAAAATATTTCAATTTGAGTCAACCTGACCCAAATCAAAATATTTCATTTAGATTCCCCCAATGGAAAAATCAAAAAAATTCTGAAAAACTGAAATTTTCCTACTTAAAATGAGCATTTTGCTCTTGTCAGCAAAGTACATTGACAGCTTTTCTGAGCAGCGGCTGCTCAGATCCAATGGATGGGCTGTGCAGTCTGGGTTGATTAGCCAGTTATTTATGCAGAATAGTTCTTTTGTTTGTGATTCTGCTGCCTTGATTGCTGTGTAGTAGTAAAATGTATTAAGTGATTTTGTGATCTCACTTGCTGGTACACAGATTATGAATAATAAAAAGAAACCCACTACCATAATTAACATTAATTGGACCCTTGCTGACACTCTAAGGGAGTGTACTGATATGGCATCTAAAATACACTCATTCTTTGGAGAGGCTGTGTGGTCTAGGTGGTGAAGCACTGGATTAGGCCTCAGAAGACTTGGGTTTTATTCCTGGCTTTGCCATTGGCTTGCTGGCTGACAATAGACAAGTTATTTTACTACTCTCTGCCTCAGTTTCCCCACCTGTAAAATGGAGATGAAATACTGACCTCCTTCCTAAAGCACTTCAAGAGCTACTGATGATAAGTGCTATATAGGAGCTAGGTATTATTATTGTTTTACTGGTGTTCCATCCACGTAGGTAGTGAGGCACATTGTAGGGAAGCTTACACATCGCTGCATCTCTGGTATTGCCTGGGTATCTGGTTAAGAGACAAAGAGGGTTCTTGACTATCTTTCTTGCTCAGAATGGTTGTGACATTCCCCTGGTGTTATCTGGACCAGTGATCTGCTAGGTCACTCCAGTCCTCGACTTTGGGAGCCAGCCTTACCCTGCTCTGCTGTGAGACCCCCCACTGCCGGGATGTTCCCGCACAGCCTCTAGCATGTAAGCTGCTCCCAGCTACATGAGTGAGCACTTTTGGCCAGCCATGCTTGGATTGTGCAACCGAATGACACTAGCCAATATCTCTGGTCCCAGACACAACCCTAGGAACCTCCATCTTGTAGTGTCCAGTTATGCCCGCTGAACGCTGCAAGCTTATATGAGTTTGTCAATTTAACAAAGAAATTGATATGTTATCCCAAGGGAAGTTTCTGACACACTTCAAACCAAATGCACTGCTTCAGGTAGAATAAACAAACAAATTTATTAACTGCAAAAGATAGATTTTAAGTGAAAGCACTACAAGTCAGATTTGGTCAAATGAAATAAAAGCAAAACGCGTTCTAAGCTGATCTTAACACTTCCAGTGCCTTTACAAACTTAGATGCTTCTCACCACAGGCTGGCATGTTGCCCTTTAGCCAGGCTCTCCCCCTTGATCAGCACTTCAGTCACTTGGTGGTGGTGTGTGCAGATGTGGTTGCCCCATCTCAAAAAAGATATATTGGAATTGGAAAAGGTTCAGAAAAGGGCAACAAAAATTATTAGGGGTATAGCATAGCTTCTGTATGAGGAGAGATTAATAAGACTGGGACTTTTCAGTTTGGAAAAGAGGCGTCTAAGGGAGGATATGATGGAGGTCTATAAAATCATGAGTGGTATAGAGAAAGTAAATAAGGAAGTGTTATTTACTCCTTCTCATAACACAAGAACTAGGGGTCACCAAATGAAATGAATAGGCAGCAGGTTTAAAACAAGCAAAAGGAAGTATTTCTTCAGACAATACACAGTCAACTGGTGGAACTCTTTGTCAGAATATGTTGTGAAGGCCAATACTATAAAGGGGTTCAAAAGGGAGCTAGATAGATTCATGGAAGATAGGTCCATCAATGGCTATTAGCCAGGATGGGCAGGAATGGTGTCCCTAGCCTCTGTTTTCCAGAAGCTGGGATTGGGTTACAGGGCATGGATCACTTGATGATAACCTATCTGTTCATTCACTTTGGGGCACCTGCCATTGGCCACTGTCAGAGGACAGGATGCTGGGCTTGATGGACCTTTGGTCTGACCCAGTACGGCCTTTCTTATGTTCTCTGTGGTACCAGGGCTGGAGCAGGGTTGAGGATCTCACTCAAACAGTGGGAGGAAAGGAATGCAACATACAAGCGGAATAATCACAGTGATGAAAGGCACATGTCTTATTAGTTACAATGCTGTTCACTGATTGTTTTTTAAATAACACAATAAATTCACCTCCTTTTGACTCCAACCTGTCAACAACACTAGCCTGTTTCTGGAAGGCAATCATTGTCCTGGGAGAAAAGTGCTTAATTGTGCACTGGAAACGAGCAGGACTAGTTCATGCAGTTGCTTGGAAAGCAGACTTTTGCCAGGGCTGGTAAAAAGTCATAACAAACTTGCAAAAGCTGCTTCACATGTCATGATAAACAATTCCTCTCCCTCGTTAGTGTCTACACCCTTCAGATGCTTAAACCACAAGAAACCACAAACCACAAGAAATATGCAAACTGAATAAACATCTGCCGCTCCCCACTCAAAATCAAATTTACAGAAGATTCTGCTAATGGACACATATTTGCTCTGCAAAAGTAGAGTTCACTTCACCAGTATTCATGCCATCATTAGGCTAAAATGAAGACTTTTAAGTTTAAATGAATGCATCATTAGTTAAGAAACTAATAGCTTTAAAGAACAAACTTTTTTGAATGTCAAAAGTAAAAATGCAAGAGGATGTGGATGTTTTTACATCTCAGGTAGGTGGGATTTACTAGATTAAAATATACCACATAACAATGGGCTCCCTTGTTTTTTAGAGCAAGATATTGCTAAGTCCTTTCCAATATTATTGGTTGAATGCTTATAATACAACAATTCAGTAAGGAAATGGAGCAGCCGTTGTACTTGAAAACACATGATGTAATGTCTTGGATGTTAGAACTTGTTTTTGTGCGTCTGGGCAGGCCACTGGGGTTGAGACCCTACTTTTTCTGAAAGTTAAAGAATGGAGGCAGGTGTTACCAAAAACTGGAGCAGAGGATCAAGAATCAGGACTGATAGTCTAATCCCATCTCTGACTTGTTGTGCATAAATTTTGGTCACGTTGAGTTTGAGATGATGACAAGACACTCACAAAGAGACGTGAGAAAGAGAGGCCATAGTCATCAGGATAAAGATGTTAGTCAAAGCAGTGCTTGTAAATAATGGGGGAAGAGGAGGGGGGGCTATATGACACCAAATCTTAGCAATTTTTTTCAGAGAAGAAATCTGCAAGATTCTGAACGGAGATGGAGGAGGGGGGAAGGATTTGGTACAGGGAAAATGTGGCAAAAAGGCAATTGGAGTTTCAGGTGAAGGATTCAATCAGGAAGAAGAAATATTGCTGTTTGGCTAATAAAATGATAGAATTAAAGGAAAAGAGAGTGAGTTTGTAGTGGAGAAACTCAACACGGTCTTGAGATTTACACCAGAGATGCTCAGCAGCATGAGAACAGGAGCAGAGAATATGGGTATTAAGGGCAAGCTCAAGATTGGACCTTGTGATTAGGGAAAGTGGCAAAGGAGTCAAGAGTGGCAGAGAGAGTGTACTGGAGGAAAACAATAACTAAGTCAAGAGAGGTGCCATCTGGGTATCAAAGTGTTTCTTTTGCCTGAATAACCTCTCCTTAGGTCACCCTACCAGCAACAGATCTTCTGGGATAATTCTAAAACCCTTTCATCAGAGATGGACTTAACCAGAGACAGTTATCTGCCGCCACCTCCCTAGCCCAGAATGCTAAAAATTCAGATAAAATGGTACCTGGATCTGAACTACCCCAGCTTTGCTTTTGCAAACCCAAAGCCACTCCCAGACTTTGCCATCTCAAACCCCGTTATTTTCTTAACTAAAACAAGGAGTTGATTCCAGAAATCCCAGACCTGAGGAACCCCATCCTTTGGAAATGTACCTTGATCCCATCTTCCCCATACCTCTCCGTCCCTTCCTCTTCTAGACACAAATCTAGATTTCTTTTGAATTCAGTTAAATTCTCTGATTCAGTCCCCTTTAAAATGAGTAACTCCCTGGTCCAAGACAAAATTCTAGTGAAAAAAAATCCACTGGAAGGTAAACTCTGGACAAAAAGACATACAGCAAGTGATATACAGACCTCCCTGCCCTAAGGAAATCACTACAGTGTGTTTATAATTAAGACTGCGAGTCTGTCATGGAAGTCACAGATTCCATGACTTTCTGGAACCTCCGTGACTTCCGCAGCTGCAGCAGCGAGTGCGGCTGAATCAGCAGCACTCCCAGGGGTGGCCCCGGAGCAGCGGTCCCAAAGCAGCAACAGCAGCCCCTCCACCCCCACCACAAAAGCAGCAGCAGGGCCCCAGGGCCCCAGGAGCAGCTAAGATCTAGTCATGGGTTTTTATAGTAAAAGTCATGGACAGGTCACGAGCTGTGAATTTTTGTTTATTGCCCATGACTTTTACTAAAAATACCCATGACTAAATCTGAGCCTTACTTTTAATCTTATACAAGGTCTCGCTCCATCCTAAACATCCTGACCACAGGATGGCAGTATTATCATGGCCTTATATTTATCACCAAGATAACAAAATCAAAATATCGATCCACAAGATACTTGCTGTGTCAAGTACAATCATTTGGAAACAGTGTGAGTTATTCAGAGCTTTCTTTGTACACTCCACTTCTTTTTTGTCTAGCTAGTATTTTACTTGGTAACTTGTCTGCATGTTTTGAAGCATAATAAACACGTATACAGTGTTGTTGTGGCCGTGTTGGTCCCAGGATATTAGAGAAACAAGGTGGGTGGGGTGGTAATAACCTGGTTACAGAGTTGAACTGAAGCCAGGAAATGTGACTCCTCCTGTTATACATACTGTTTTTCGCTTTTCTGGGCCACTCACCTCAGCATAATCACAAGTAAGCTACTCCCATTAATACCAATAAATTCTGTGTAGACAATAGACCCCAAATTCTCATCCTTTTCCCTTTGTTCTTTGGTTCTACAAGTCAGATGTGAAAGGAATTACAGAAGCATGGCGGCTAAGCCCTGCTAAAGTAAGCCTTTTAATACTAGGTTACATTATTCACACCCACTTTTCTCTCTCCTGCTGTGAAGAAAAATATACTAAACTGTGGTTTAAAGCAGAAAAGACTTTTTGCAAAACTAGCATGCCATCCCATACTAACTGTCCTTTGGTTATTACATACCCAAGCAAACGGGCCGAGTTTTCAACACAGTGGAGAATGGCTCTGACTACATCTGTCTTCACTCTAGAACTGGGTAGCAGCTCTGCCTGCTGCTAACTAGGCACCCAGTCCTGCCACTGTTACATTGAGAAGTATTTTCCTCCAGGAGTAGTGTCATTGAAAGCAATTCAGTGTGAGGGCTGGAAATGGAATTGAGCCCTTGGTATGCAGCATGTATGCAATGAACCCAGAACAGCTCCTTGCTCACTGCAGCTGCATCACAGCTGTTCCTTGGTGCTCCCCACTCCCTACTCGCTTCAGCTGCATGGGCGAGACACTCCCCACCACACCCTTCAGCTGTCTCTCTCACCATTAGGAGGGACCTATTCCACCCCTCAGATGCCTCATGCTACTAGGAAGAGATCATCACCCACTCAATTTCTCCAGCCTTTCACTACTTCTCACCATGAAGGGGGGACATCCACACCTGATTCATCTTGTTTCACTGGCAGGGCAACCTAGGGTGACTAGAAATCCTGATATTAGGGCTTTTTCTTAAATAGGCAACTATCCCACCCTTCCCCCGCCAATAAAGTGTCCTGATTTTTCACGCCTGCTATCTGATCACCGTAGGGCACTCTCACCGTCTCACTGACCCGTCTCCCTCCTGTCAAGGGAAATAACTTGTAAATGAACAGGAAAAAACTCCATCCCCTGCAGGCTTTCAACCCCATCCTTCATACCTGCCTTGACAACCAGTGTGCTCACCTTCAGCACCAAACAGCCAGCTCAGTCTCTGTATGGGGAGGTATCATGATTCCAGCAGCTGCAGAGTTGCCAACAGCATATACTGTAAGGCTAGTTATCTTTTGTTCCCTCCGAGTCCTACCACAGCAAACTCAACATGGTATCTGAAAAAAATCAAGTGATGTTGTTCCTGTCTCTTGTGTCTTCACCAAACATAAAAATTCTGACATCATCTCAATTTAACAGCCACTGGGATTGTTCATGGGAGGAAAAAATAATCCAGTTTGCTCTTCTGTGCTGTAATTGTACTGGCTCTATTGTGCTAACAGTAATCAACAATTGTTATGCCAGAAAACAAACCAGAGTGCTGTTTAAAATGTTCTAAGTTTGAAATTTCATCGCAATTTCAAATTTTGAAAATTCACCAACTAAAAGGGGAACTTTTGATGAATTGTTCACAATCCTCCCTCCCCAGTTGTTGTGCAACCCTAACATTTATAAATTGATACCAAGAAAAAAAAGTAAGACTGTATCAGGTGAGCTAGAACTGATCAAAAAAGGTAGAAACGTTTTGTAGCTTTCCACATGGGTGAGCAGATCAAGGTAAACACAATGGGAAGCCCAGTCCTTACCTCAACCTGCTAACATGTTGTGTAAATACTACACCTGTCTTGTCTTCTCTAGGATTTACCTCATGTTTGTTCTCATGTCTTAACTAACACAAGATAAGAATGTACCTTTTGTCCTTAGTAACTTTTGGAAATAGGATTTAGGCTCCTAAGACACTTAAATTTGACCGTAGGTCATTAGTTGTGTAATTGAAAATTCTAAATCAGAAATCCTTTCTGAATCTATCGAATGCTAGAGCACTAATAAAAACCTTAACACACAGACGTTGAGAATAACAAAGATAAACACTTCTTGTGCTGCCATCTAGTGGAATTACACTTAATTTAACATTTTTTGTGGGTTTTATTGTTTATATTTCCCTCACTGATGGCGTAGGCACAGAGGATCTTCTCATCACTTTACCCTGTACATAGTCAGTTGATGTCGACTAGAAAGGTATCCATTTTAAATTTTGATTTTTAATAAAGGAATGAAAACCAGGGCTCTTTTTCTTGCAGTTCTGGGATCTCCCTTCTGTTTTAGGGACTTGAACACATGCCTAACTTTAGGTTTGTGAGTAGTCCCTTTGAAATCAAAGGAGGAACTCATAGGCTTAAAGCTAGACCCATGCTTAAGTGGCTTCCTGAACTGGGGCCTAAAAGCTGATCTCCAAGGAAGGGCTAGATTATGGCTATAGCCAATGCAGGAGGGAAGGTTGGAGGGCCATGCTACAACAGGAGCTCCCAGGAGGATATCTGAGTGGTTCCCGAGGCGCATAGACTGCAAGGCCAACTCCACCACTCTCTATTCATAGCCAGCTCTGCTTCCTGGTGAATGGGAAGGAATGGCAGGAGTTCTCGAATTATGGGTGCTGGGGGTGCGGCAGCATCCCCTGGTTAGAAGTGGTTTCCATCATATACAGGGTTTACAGTTCTGTCCAGTGGCTTTCAGCACCCCCATTATAAAATCATTACAATATCACTGAGGAATAGGCCAGGTTCCCACCATCACCTTGCTCCTTTTGGGAGGGCTAGCACTGATGGTATGCTCTTTATCTCCTTGTGCACTTTCCCAGCCCCCTGAGCTAACCGCAGTCTGACCCACATAATTGCACTGTCATCAAAAGATGCCCGATATTCACCTTTCAGATTCTTTTTCAGCTTCTTCTCCCTTTCTGCAGCCCTCCCCTGAAGTTTTATGATAGGAACATAAGAAGAGATCAACAGGAGCTCAGGACTGGGGGGCAGATATTTTTACCTAAATTTTATCTGCAGCTAGGGCTCCCTGGTTTTGGCTAAGTTAGCTAACCCTGCCTCACTTTCCCACTCAATGAAAACAATTACAGGGGTGTTTTGAGAATAAATTAAGCTAAAGTTTATACAGCATTCTGCAGATGAAAAACACTGTATAAATGCTAATTACTAGTAGGACTCAGCGCTTATGCCAAACTCCAGAGTAGCCCCCCTCTCAATAGCAAAGCTGGTGTCAAAGTGGGACAGCCTTTATCATCAACTATCATCAGGGCCGGCCCTAGATCAAATGGCGCCCCGGTGAGGAGCGTCTTTGGCACCTTCCATCTATTTGTTAAACTTTTGAAAACCTTTTTTTTAATTGCATTTGTGGCCCATTTCACGACTTTGATGCATGATTTGCATGCACAATTTAACCTTATCATATAAGGTGATAAATTTGCACGCTGGGATCTGTAAATCTGTATTTATGCATGCCATATACCCATGAGGACATGGATGACAACATTCTAGGCGGTTCAAGGAAAATGTAGTTCTCAGAAATTTTGGAAGGTTCCACGAGATTCTACAAAGGTGCAGAACATTCTAGGAGGTTAGTGAAACACAAATCCACATATGGAATATCTAAAACATATTCCTTCAAACATTCTATTTTCCCTTTTGTTGTTAACAAGAAAAACAGCACCCCAAGCCTGGTGCACCCCAAGCCCTGCACCCCAGGCAGTCACCTGGGCCACCTGCCCCTAAAACTGGCCCTGACTGCCATAACATGTAGATCTCTACATATACAGTATCCTTCTGGAAATTGTTATCATTAGATCTATGTTCTTTACCACACTAATCACCAACCCTACAAATTCACCTGGGGCTGACCAAAACTTTTCTTGATGCATCCCACTTTGGGTGTTGTGACCTGGCCCCTGGCGCATGGGCTCACGTCGCAGTGCTGCTCAAGTTTGGCCCTGCCCCCCGAGAGTGGGGTGGCCAGACCAGATTTGAGTGAGTGGAGTTGCGACCCCATGTGCCAGAGGCCAGGTTGCAATACCTGCAGTAGAGAGCCAACCCCTGGCAGCCCCCAGGGACAGGAGCTGCAGGAGTCTCAAGACCTCCAATGGTGCCCTTTCATTGGTCACAACCCACAGTTTTGGAAATACTATCCTAGACAAGATCTTTTAGAAAAATGTCCAATCTTGGTGGAAAAATTGGCAGCAATGGAGAATCCACCACAGCCCTTGGTAAATGGCTCCAATGGTTCATTACTCTCACTGTTAGAAATTTACACCTTAATTCCAGTCTGAATTTGTGAAGTTTCAACTTCCAGCCTTTGGCTTGTGTTATACTTTTTCTCTGCTAGATTGAAGAACCCATCATTAAATATTTGTTCCCCATGTAGATACCTAGGGACTGGGATCAAATCACCCCTTAACCTTCTCTTTGTTAAACTAAATAGCCTTGAGTCTATCACTATAAGGCACGTTTTCTAATCATTCTCATGGCTCTTCTCTGAATCCTTTCCCATTCATCAACATCCTTCTTGAATCGTCAATATGAGAACTGGACACAATATTCCAGCAGCAGCCACACCAGTGCCAAATCCTGAGGTAAAATAACCTCTCTACTCCTACTTGAGATCCCCCTGTTTATGCAGAGGATCGTATTGGACACAGCGTCACTCTGGAAGCTCATGTTCAGCTGATTATCCTTCTCACCCCCACCCTGCAAAATTGCTTGCAGAGTCACTGCTTCCCAGGATAAAGTCCCCCATTGTGTAAATAGAGCCTACATTTTTTCTTCCTAGATTTATACATTTACCCAGTTTACCAGCTCACCCTGTATTAGTAACCTGTCCTCTTTGTTATTTACCACTCCCCCAATATAAATGTAGTGCAATAGCTCCTAGTTTCTTCACTGCTCGCCAGATGCTCTGATATCTTTTGTGGTGTGCATAGTGTGATAGATCAAGTTCAAAGTGCAGGACAGTGTCATTTCCCATAAGACTATTCTCCTTGATGAGTCACTTGGGGACACACTTCTTCAGGTATACTTGTTATTGTGCAGAAAGAACATTGCACATTAAACTCTGACATGAACAACTCCCAGACTTTGTGGGCAATTAATCTTAAGGGATAGGCTTAGAGTGGGTTGCCCACAGTTTGACCGATGCCTATCAACCTGCCAAGGCCCAAATGCAGAACACAATGTGTGACAAAGGCACATAATATATTTAAAGTAAAAAGAGCATTGTGATTTGATAATGTGTATATATAAAGATAATATATTAAATTCATTGCTATCAACCAAGCATGCACTGTAAAAAGCCCTACAATAACAATCCAGAGTAGAAGGAGGAAAATAAATGGTGAGGAAACAAAATGTCATTTTCACATTTCCAAAAGCCTCTTATCAATAGAAGTGAGTAAAAGACTGGCTTTAAGTTGTGATGAAAAACACCTTGTCGGTGATCTTTAAGTGCCAGGTGTACAAAGCTTGTAAAAATATACAGCATATGATCAAAGTGTTTTAGGCATGCAGCAGGAGCCAGGAATCTGAGTGAGGCATGGCTCCATTGTTCACGTCTTGTTCATCCCTGTCCTTTGTCCTGAAAAAATGAGGATACCACTGTATGCTTACCCAGTGAGGGTCTGGTGCTCTAATTCCTATTGTGGTAGCTCACATCCATAAAATTATAAACAAGAAGAAACTGAATTACAACTACATCACAGATCTCACTTTAGCTTTTCAGAGGAAGGATGGACTTATGATTAAGGTACTTGGGTGGGGTTTAAGAGATCAGTAATAATTTCCCAGCTCTGCCACAGATTTCTGGTATGGCCTTGGGCAAGTCACTTAATTTCTCAGCACCTAATAAATCCATCTTTTTCCCCACCCTTTGTGTTTTTCTGTTATACACTCTTTGAGGCAGGGACTATCTCTTTCAGTATGTATGTACAGCACTTAGCACAATGGGGCCTTGATCTCGGTTGGGGCCTCAAGCTACAACACAGAAATCATCTGAGTGGGCAAGTCCTAGGGTCTGATCATGCAATGTGATCCACACAAGCAGGCTCTGAGCCATATGGAGGCAGAGCTCATTTCAGGATAGGACCTTAGTCAGTTTCTCCTTTGTGGAAAAGATCCTTGCAGCTATCAATGGAAGAGCAGAAAAACCCTGTATTTGCATTTATTTCTTTATTGTTAAATGAGAATATACTCCATAGTGCTCTACCAGAAATGAGATTGTTGTTCTAATTAGTCAATTGAAAAAAACTTTAAGTTGACAGTGTTCTATAAAAGCTGGAACTAATTTTCCATGTATAAGCCCAATTTGCAGTCCCCTTCCTAACTTTTCCAAAAGAAATCAACCCTTTTAATATTTCACATGCTCCATCTCATCCAAGCGTGTTTTTTTTCCCCTTGGAAGTTTGGAAAAAAACAGGAAAGTTAAGGTCATGGCATTTATTGACAGGTTCATAGATTTTTTTTTTTGTAAGGCTAGAAGAGGACTGTTATGATTATCCAGTCTGACCTCCTAAATAACACAGACCACAAAGGTCATAGATCATAGAATATCAGGGTTGGAAGGGACCTCAGGAGGTCATCTAGTTCAACCCCCCGCTCAAAGCAGGACCAATCCCCAGACAAATTTTTACCCCAGTTCTTGCCTCGAGCCCATATCTTCTGATTGAGTTAGAGCAGGGGTTCTCAGACTGGGGGTTGTAACCCTCAGGGGGACACAAGGTGTTTACATGGGGATCATGAGCTGTCAGCTCTGTGGGGCTGACAGCCCTGATCTCCATTAAATTACCCCCCCCCCCATTTTTAATTTATACAGGGGGTCACACTCAGAGGCTTGCTGTGTGAAAGGGGTCACAAATACAAAAAGTTTGAACACCAATGAGGTAGAGCTTCTTTTTAGAAAGACGTCCAATCTGGGTTATTTAGTTGTTTCTGTGCCAGGGCCCCAGCAAGAGGTTGTGGGGTACATGTCATCCACTGTATCAAGCCGTGTCCCATCTGTATAAAATATACCACTTCCAGTGTGAACAAGCATGCAAGCTTCAAATTCCCTTTCCACAGGCATCAGTGTGCATAAACCTCCATTCCCTGACTGTTCACAAAAAGTGAATCCAAAAAGGGGTGTGTGAGTGCAGTCAGATCAAACTTATTTTAAACGGAAGCTAATATTTCTGAAAGATTTCTGTGCAGTATTTGCTGAACTCTGATTCGGCTTTCTCTCCAATTCCCATGTGAAATCTTACATCCCAGTCTACAAGCTATAATTCAATTCCAAATGCTGCATCTGTTCAAAATTGTTTGCAGTTCATTTGCTCGTAGGACTAAGATATCAGTGTAGTGTAAAAATCCATTATGCTGTTACCAACCCCAGTTTATATATAGTGCGCAAAACTGTGAAATCATTGATTTATTACAGTTGCCTGGTTAGAGTTATTTATCAGACAACGAGATCACCTTGCTATGTGGAAACTGTTTGGAGCAGTCTGCTGTTTTAAGCACGCTTGAGGTGTGCCCACAAGAATGTTTATTCTCATGTATCTCATGTGGTCAGGGTGGTGGTGCTGGAGTTTTGTATTGTTGAGCTATTTCTTTTACCTTATTAAATGAATGTAGTTTCAAATGGAGTGCTAGGTTTTCGTTTGCGGTGCTGCTTTTCCTGCTACTGTTGTTGTGGTTTACCGTCCACCTTGGGGTGTTCAAAGCTGCTTTTCAAAATTCACTGAGCTTGATTTGTTTACAGTTTTGTACACTAATAATCTTGGAGAGTTTGGTTTAGACAGGAATTTTTCCAAGGAGAATCACCACGTATGCAGGAAACACAGGAGTATTGTAATTTCAACCACCCACATTACAACTCCAGTCTTGCAATGAACTCTCCGTGGGTGCAGGGATACGCCCATACAGAGTTCATTATAATATTGGGGCCTAATATAATATCCAGATCATCTTAAAGGGTTGTATTTCGAGTTTATTTATCTCCTTAATTATACAATTTATGGGTAGTTCTCAAGATGTCTCTGTATCATTCTTTGGTTACTTTTTCATATCTGGCAGTGGTTACAGCAACACACTGGGAGATAGGAAAAGTTAATTTTACTCTTGGCTCAGACAGTAAACTATGGTGTGACCTTGGGCAAGTTAATCTCTCAGTGCTCACTTTCCCCACTTGTAAAAGGGGGATAATGAGATTTACTATGCAGTATCTGCACTACCAGTAATATTTATAAAGTATTTTGAGTTAGTCTGATGAAAGTTGTTGTACAGACTTAGTTGTTTGAGGCCTACTTATCTGAGAGAGAACTTCTGTCCCCATCTCATGTGACAGCAGTTGCGATTACACTGGTACCTCACTGGTTTAAGCAAGGAAGGGTTGCAGACAGAATAGTCTCAGTGAAAGGCCCTTGATTCTGGATCTCCTGATCTGACAAAGCCTGAGGCCTGGTCCACACTACAAATTTAGGTTGACGGAAGCCACTTTAAGTTGACCTAATAATGTATGTATCTCCACTACCAGGTCCCTTCCACCAACCTAACTCTCCTGTAACGTCAACTTAATTACTCCACCTCCGTGAGAGGTGTAGTGCTTAATTCAATGTTGATGGGTTGACAGAGAGGCAGTGTAGACACAGCGTTGTGTAAGTCAACTGAAATGGACTCCAGGAGGTGTCCCGCAATGCTCTGCTGTGACCACTCTGGAGATCATTTTCAATTCCGCTGCACAAAGCAGCCAGGTACACAGGAAACAGCCACTAGCCCTGTTAAAGCCCTGGGAAGTTTTGAATTCCCATTTCCTGTTTGATCAGCATTGAGAGCTCACCAGTCCAGCTGATCATGGAGACTCAACACTTCAAACGCACTCCCGCCTGGAGTACACAGGAGGTGGTGGGTCTTATTCGTCTGTGGGGAGAAGAGTCTGTGCAGGCACAGCTCCGATCCAGCTGTAGGAACTTAGACATCTATGCAAAGATCGTGTGGGGAATGGGGGAGAAGGGGTACAGCAGGGACATGCAATGCCGTGTGAAAATAAAAACTTGAGCAGGTGTACAAGAAGACAAGGGAGGTGAACAGTCATTCTGGTTCTGCCCCACAGACATGCTGCTTTTACAATGAGCGGCATGCGATTCTCGGCAGTGACCCTACCACTACCCCCAAACACAGCGTGGACACCTCCCAGAAGTCTGAGTCCCAGGCCATCTCAGGCAACAACATGGAGGATGTTTTGGAGGAGGAGGAGAATGGTAGACAGGCGAGCCGTGGATCCATTTTCCTCGATAGCCAGGAGCTGTTTTTAACCCCAGAGCCTAGCCGGTTGCAGGACAGCATGGTGGCCAAGCGTGATGCTGGGGAAGGCACTTTTGATGAGTATACATTTCCAATCAAACTGCAGGAGTTACATGCTCTTATATTTTATGTTTAATCTGAATAAAAAGAAAGGCGCAGTGAATATCTGCTTCCCAGGGGCCGCTCCAGCTACGCAGAGGGTGCTCCCCAGAAAAGACTGTTTATGTGTGCAGGGATGGCCCAGGAATCCTCCATGGAGATCTCTAGGAAATGTTCATGGAGGTACTCTGCAATCCTTTGCAGAAGGCTTCTGTGGAGGGCTTCCTTATTTCATTCGCCACAGTACGACAATTTACCATGCCACTCCAGTATTAACTCTGTTGGCACCATTGTGGCACACAGCATAACAGCAAAAGGACCAGGTCTGTACCCAGACACTTGCAGCATCTGTTCCCTTGCCACTTCTGTTACCCTCAGGAGACGATATCACATAGGGTCACCTAGGGGAAATGGGGGGAAGTTTTCATTACAAGTGCTGTCACTGCAAACAATGGAGCATGTGATCCACCCTCCACAGTGAATCCCAGGTCCCTCAACTACACTTTCCCTTATATGCCATTGCTTTGGTTGGCAGGGATTGGCGTCTACTACTAGCAGCATTAAGGGAAGGGGGGGGCTTCCTATGTTCTCCCCCTTCCCACTGGAGCCACCAGGGAAATAGACAGCAATTTGGGAGGCTTAACACTGGTCCCTGGTCTCAAAACAGCAGTCATGTTGCTAGAGGGAGGGGGCATTGTCCAACTGCTCACCTGTGCTCCCGCCATGGGTTTGCCATAAGTTGCAGCACAAGGCCTGTCATAAATGCCTCGGGGCCATACTCACCGTGGCTGGAACAGCAAACTGGTTCGTTGAATAGCTAGGGATTCTGATTATGTTCTGGCTTGCACTTCCGTGTAATAAGAGGAATGTTTTGTTTAAAATAGCAACCTTGCCCTAGAACCAGAGCATGCGCTGACTATGGTTGGCTTGTGCTTTGCATGCCTTACAGCAGAAAGCATGGCCTTCGGCGCATCATCCACACCAGGAGAGAGGCTTTTGCAGATTAGAAGGCGGAAAAAGAGGACGAAGTATGACATGTTCAGTGAGATAATGAATGCCTCTGGGACAGCTGAGATGGAGTTCAGAGCCTGAAGAATTTCACTCTCGGAGAAACTCGACATGGATATGGAGAGATGGAGAGCATGCCAGGAGCAGAGCATGCCACACAGGAGGAGATGCAGCGGATTATGAAGGACCAATCAGACATGTTGAGGCATCTTGTTGAGCTTCAAGAAAAGCAGCTTGAGACTAGACTCCCTCTGCAGCCCCTGAAGAACAGCCTGCGAGCATCGCCCTGTTACCAATCCTTTTCCCCCAAGCATTCTACGAGGTGTGTGTGTGGGGGGAAGTTTAATATTCCTTCCACTCAACACTGGGGGAGGGTACCAAGAACAAAAGGCATCCATTCCAAGACCTTTGGTGGACAAGACTACGGTGCTTTCAAAAACAAAGTGCCTTGTTTTCTCCTCTCCCAATTTCATCAGACTGTTTGACCAAAGTTAACTTATTATCCTGTTCTTTCAATTTCTTTGTGTTTGTACAATAAAAGTAAACAGAGAAAGAAAGGCTCTTTATTTATTCCAGTCATGAGGGTTGCAGAGGAGGGGGTACAGGGAAACTGATGCAAAGGAGGGGATGGTTTGGGAAGGCACAACACAGATAACCAGTTCACATTACTGTGGCTCATTACTGAACAGGTTTTCAAAGCCTCACGGAGATGCAGAGCACTTTGCTGGGCTCTTCTCATTGCTCTTATATCTGGCTGCTCAAAATTAGCTGCCAACCTCCATGCCCTATCCCTGCAGAAACTTCTCTCCCTTTGCTTCACAGATATTTTAGAGCACACAGCAGGCAGCAATAACAGTGGGGATTTTGCTTTTGCTGCGGTCTAACCTAGTGAGCAAACTGCGCCTGCAACCTGTTAAACATCCAAAGGCACATTCTATCACCATTCTGCACTTGTTCAGCCTATTGTTGAACCACTTCTTACTCCTGTCCAGGTGGTCAGTGTACAGTTTCGTGAGCCATGGGAGCAGGGCGTAGACTGGGTCTCCCCGGATCATGATTGGCATTTCAACATCACCAATGGTTCTTTTGCGGTCTGGAAAGAAAGTCCCTGCTTGCACCTTTCTGAACAGACCTGTGTTCCTAAAAATCCGTGCATCATGCACCTTTCCTGACCATCCCACGCTGATGTTGGTGAAATGCCCCCTGTGATCCACCAGCTCTTGCAACACCATTGAAAATTATCCCTTACAGCTTACGCACAATTTGGCAAGGTGGACTGATGCCAAGATAGGGGCATGCATGCTATCTATAGCCTCACCGCAGTTAGGGAAACCCATCCACTATGTCCTGCACATTGCCCAGAGTCACTACCCTTCTTAGCAGAAGTTTATTAATGGCTCTGCACAGTTGGATCAGAATAGCTCCCACACTGGATTTAACAACTCTGAATTGATTCCCCACTGACCGGTAGCAGTCTGGCATTGCAAATTTCCACAGAGCGATTGCCACTCGCTTCTTCACTGTCAGAGCAGGTCTCATTTTAGTGTTGCTGCACTTCCTGGATGGGGAAAGCTCAGCACAAAGTTCCTGGAAAGTGGCCTTCTGCATTTGAAAATTCTGCAGCCACTGCTCATCATCCCATAGCCACATAATGATGTGAACCCACCAGTCAGTGCTTCTTTCCCAGGAGCAGAATCAGCTCTTCACCGTGTTCAGCTGCTGCACGACTGCCAACAGTATCCAGGAATCATTTCGTTCTATGGCTTGCAGCAGAGCTCCTTGCATGACATTGCAATGTTCCGTGTGGCGGCTTCTGTCTCAGTTCTGGAAATACTGCAGGGTAAGGCGCAAGGTGTTTGTAATGCTCATAACAAGAGTGCACAGCTGAGCGGGGTCCATGTTTCTCAGGCTATGGCGTTTGCACGGTTAAGCCAGGCTTTCAAAAAAGGCGTGAAAAAACATGGGTTGTTTGCCATTGATAGTAGGGGACAGAGGGAGGGAGGGCTGGAGGAAAATGCATCACGGAAGGCCAAAGCCATGCTCCTATTCCCCCTGTGGCAATGTTTTGGTCCCTTGAGGTGCTTGCAAGACCTTAAAAAAAAACCTGTAGCTAATTGCACTGTGGGATAGCTACCCACAGTGCACTGCTCTGCACATTGATTTAAGCACTGCTAATGAGGACACACTCCACCAACACAATGAGCAGGGTGTGGACACTTATGACTGAGTTAATTACTGCAAAGGCTGGATGTTGACTTACATTAAGCCAACTTACCTTTGTATTGTAGACACCATGGGCATGAAGGCACATAGAGATAGAACTGAGGGTGTTAAATACTAATAATCTTAAGGGATTGATTAACTGAAGAGCTGAAGCTAACTTTTCTCCATTGGTCGATTTTTGTGTTGTAACATCTGTATATATTTCATTGTACATTTGCTTAAAGTTTTGATAGGTGCACTTTAAACATCTCACTAAATACAGAAGCACAAAATATTACTTCTCTTTCTACCTTATCTGCAACTACGTATCATTCTCCTCCACTGTTCCTACAATGGAACTTTACTCTTCTAGAGCACTTTTCATATGACAAACTCAAAGAGACTGATCAACATTAATCAACTGATATTCACAATGCTCCTGCAAAGTAGATGATTATTACTGTATTATTTATTATCATTATTCTTATCTTACAGGAGGCTAAACTGAAGTGCAGGGGGCCTGATTCTTCATTGCTCTGCATCTTGTGTGATCATCCATACCTGTGCAAAGTGGGTGTTACGATACTACCAAATCAGGATTCTCCACTCTTTCACATGGGTTGTAGCATTATACCCACTTGTACCAAGTATAATTTACTACACAAGGTGCCAGGTAAGGGTGAATCAGAGCCAGAAATACTAAGATGATTATTGATGCCACAGTTTTTGGTTGCACAATTTAAGCTATTTTGGGCCTGCTTTTCAGAAGTGCTGACTATTTACAACTCCAGTGAATCAATGGGAGCAGCTCTAAACATATAACAAGATCCAATGGTTAGAATCTGAAGGTAGACATTTTCTGACAAGAAAGAAGGCACAATTTTTTTAAACATTGAGGGTAATTAACCATATGGATGGGGATTCTCCGTGACTTGCCTAAGCAGGCAATGGTGGAGTTGGAAATAGAACTCAGCAGTCCTGATTCCCAGTTTCCTATTTCCTTTCTTATGTGCTTGGATCTATCTCTACTCTCTCAAGCTTTGCAAGCATCTCTAGTTGAGGGACATATTTATCCTTTCTCTAACTGTGAGGGGCTGAATGTTTTTAATTCTGTGCTTGCTTAGTGTCCTTTCCTAATTCATGCCCAAGATACAGATTCATAGATTTTAAGGCCAGAAGGGACATTATGATAATCTAGCCTGACCAGCTGCATTAAACAGGCCAGAGAACTTCAGCCACTAGCTTCTGCACCTAGCCTGTATCTTCTGTTTCAGCTAAACAATATCTTTTAAAACCATATCCAGTCTTGATTTAAAGACTGCAAGTCGTGGAGAATCTCCACCTCTAGGTAAGTTGTTCCAATGGTTAAAAATTTGCACTTTTATTTCTTGTCTGAAAATGTCTAGCTTCAGTTTCCAACCATTGGGCCTTGTTATATCTTTTTCTATCAGAAATTTACTCCTCATTTAGGCACTTGTAGACCTGGTAGATCAAGTCATCTCTTAATTTCCACTTGGAAAAACTAAATCAATAGAGTTTCTTTAGTCTCTCACTATAAGACAGGTTTTCCAGACCCCAAATCATTCTGGGAGCATTTTCTGAATCCTTTGCAAGTTTTCAATAGCCTTTTTAAAGACAGGATACCAGAAAAGGACACAGTATTTCAGCAATGGTCTCTCTAATGCTGTACACAGAAATAATACTACCTACCTATTCCTAGATGATATTCCCCTGCTTATATATTCAAGGATTACAGACTCTGTTTAAGCTGCAACATCACACTAGGATCTCATTTTCATTTGGTTCTCCACCATAATCGCTAAGTCCTTATCAGAGTCACTGCTTGCCAGGATATGGTCCTCCATCTTATACGTGTGACCTACATGAGTCCATCTTACCAAGTGATCCAGATCAACATATGTAACTGACCTGTCCCCATCATTCCTCGTCACTTGAACAATTTTTGTGTCATCTGCAAATTTTACCAGCAATGATTTTATATTTTCTTTAAGATCATTGCTGAAGATATTGAATAGCATTGGGTCAAGAACAGATCCCTGAGGGACACACTAGAAACACCCCTACTGGATGACAGTTGCCCGTGTACAATTGCCATTGGAGATCTATCACTTAACAAGTTTTTAATTCATTTAATATTACTACATTGATTTTGTACAGTGCTAAATTTTTTCAGAATGGGCTGCAGAACTAACTCCAAAGCCTTACCAATCTCTCTATATATAATGTCAGCACAGTTACCTTTATCAATCAAACTTGTGATCTCATAAAAAAAATCAACTTTCTATGATATAAGAAATCCACTAACTTGTGCATAATTTTACTTAGAAGATCAGCGAATTGAAGGTGCTGGTATTGTTGGGGAAAACAACCAAGGAGGGGAAGAAATCTATTAGATATAGAGGGAACATATCTGTACTTGTAAAATAAAGAGAGATATATTAAAGGCCAGAACTGAACATTACTCTAATTTGATTGCTTCTGGTAAGCATTAACTAACCATACATTTCTGGATTGTTTGCAGCCTTCTTAATCCTACCCTCTCTGGGCATTCAACGCCTGGTATTTCTAGTGAACCTTATAATCATGCTTTACAATATTTTCGTGGTAAGATTTGGTGGTATTAGAGCTCAGCTTCCAATCTCTGATGCATGTGATTATATTACCTTCTCCTCCAGTGACTGTGAAAAACCTCTGTAAACGTGCACTACTGATGTCTGAGGAAGTCATGTCTGTTATTGTTTCAATGTACAGCACGTTGCCACTTCATTGCTTTGATCCTTGGCCTTATGTGGCTTTTTAAAGCTTTGAGGGAGGAGGGTTACTAGGCTTGTAAATGTTTCTGTTACATCAGATTATTTTCTTTCCCATGTACAATCTGCTTGGATGACTCAGACTTTCACATATTATTAGATCAGCTACTTCTCAGAAAGACCTAGAACCAATCTGAGCGTCTCTGGATAAGTTTGAATCTGTTTTATTATTGCTTTACAGTACCCAAGATTGCTCTTTCATTGCATTTTAGTGCATAAATGCAACTGCTGGTGGCTATTGAGAGCAAAGGGTCTGCTCTCCCAATTCTTTATTACTCTGTGAGTGTTCCCCTCAATGCAATTGTAGGACTAATGCATTCTGACTCTCACTCTTCCCAGCCCTCTCTTTCCCCACTGTATTTCTGTGGTTGACCACACTGATCCTTCCATGAGGACTGCACCTTGATGGGGCAGAAAGGCTTGTGTGTTCCAGTGAACCTGGGGGTTGTGCCGGCAGGAGTTTTAACTCCTGATAGGGTCACCCAAGCCAGACACGTAAAAGGGTAGAACCAAATGAATAGCACTCCACTGGTCAGGTGGCGGCTGAGTGACAGCCGAACAACCTTCCCTCATAAAAAGCTACAGAAACACAGCAAGGCAGCCTTTCTGGCAAACAGCATGTTAGACAGAGATGGCAGAGCCTTGTTCATGCCCCATGCAATGTCTGATGCCATGGAAAGGATTCAGGTTCAGACCACAATTATCTGAGCTGGCTGCCATTAAGAAGCTGGATTGGTGTTTCTTATAGTAGATCTTTCAGCAGGTTTTCATAGTGTAGCACACAGAAAGCCTTTGCACTACTTTTAACTGTGGGTCAGGCAGTCTGATATTGCCTCTTTTTTGTTTTGTTTAGGGCAATATCTGTCAGTGGGGGGAGGGGAACATTCATTTTAATTATCCACTATTTTTCTAGGGTTTCTTCTAGAATAATTCAGGGCACCCGTCTTTAACATTAACATAGTAAAAAATAGGGGAGGGATTTTCACACTGCCAGAAGGGCCTAATTCCTTTAATTGCAGGAAAACCCTTACAACCTGGTTATCTCTTCTGTGCTTTCTCTCCTGATGTTTACATACTTGTGTGAGTGCATCTCTTAGTAGCAGTAGCGCCTTATTAGGACATTGTGTCATTTAGAATGTGCTAACAAACAGGTGGAGTTCTCGCTTTCTTAAATAACAACCACAAGGTCTTCAGGTTAGGGACCATGCAACGAGTGCCTCTGACATCGTGGGCCCTACCAGAAATAAACAACAAAGACACATAACCCCCCAACCTAAGCTTCCCCCCAAATTTGGTTATTCACGGAGTTTTCCTTACAGAACCTTCTGCCTCATAGGGGCACTTTAACAAGGGATATAAGAACAGTTGAATCTAATAGGACCCACTTGCCAGCTTGAGTCAGCAGAAGTAACTATGCAACACCTAACATTAAGGTGACCCTGCAGAAGAACACTGAATTCTTATACAGAGGTCTGGAACACCTTCCCTCACCCCTCCAATCACAGTGCTAAGTATGAATGCAGAATCGATGTAATATATCAGGGCCTAATCACACAGGAATAAATGCAATGAAAAAAGAAATGATTTGGGAGGTCTTGAACTACCATTCCTAGTCCCAGAGTGTTTGGGGTTGTTCATTACGTAATCACTAGCCTGCCCAACTACAAGGATAAACATAAAATGTTACAGATATTCAGTGGATCAATCATCACAAGGTTATCTAGTCCAGCTAGTCTTGTAAGTGTGGCAAAGTGGGAACTATTCCCACTCACATGGTGTAGGGGCTAATCTAATAGACTCTAATATAAATAATATAAGAATACTGATGAGCTCAAGATCTAATAGAATATATATATTTCCTTTGTTTCCTCTACTTCCTTACCTTAGTGTGTTTCTTCTCCCCCCCCCCCCCCATTTGTATTTAACCTGGTATTTTTAGGGCTAGTTTTAAACTTGGGGGCCTCTTATAGTACAGCCCAGTCCATTGCCAACATGCCACAAGTAGACTCAGCTGATGAAGATTAGTTTTAGCTGTGTTGTGTTACTATTCCTTTAAGCAATGTAGCCTTTTAACCAGGGCACGGTGAGCTGGCAGATTGTGGGAGAGGTCAGGAAGTTTTTATCAGTTAGAGAAATGAGTCAGTGCAGGATGTGAGCCTAAACCTGCTCTGTTCATTGAAAAGCACTTTCTTAGTTTTGTTTCTTGACAAACCAACAGACTTTTCAGAGGCAGGTAGCTGTGGTAGTCGCAACGTGCATTCATGTATCTAGCATGCAGTTAGATACAACTGTCTGGAAATGCATGAGATATTTCAACTGGTATCTTTCCAGATACAACTGACAGACGAGGAGCACAAGCTAGCAGTAATTAGTATAATAAGCAACAGGCACAGCATGCCAAAGTTAAGAGCAGGAGCAGTTCCTAAAGTCATACTATGAAATGGGCTCTCCATGGGCATTGAGCCGTTCCTGTTATTGTTTCACCTCTGGTTTTTCCCTAACCTTGCATCTTCAGTCCCTGTAATTTGTGTGAGCTGGAATCCAAAGGCATACCAAGGATGTTCTGATTCAGGATGTCAGCCACATGTAGTGCAGTCCTGAGAGCTGTCCTTCTCACTCTTTCATGCTTTCACTGCAGTTGACAACTACGTTCCATTTGGAAAAGAAACTCTCTTGCATCCACTTTAAAGCCTTTCCTGCTAACTTGGTAAAAGACTTCTCCTTTCCGTCCATCCAATATGTGCCATGGTAATGTGAGGAGATAATAACAGCACCTTCAGTATGGCTTTGTTTTCATAAGATACAGATGCAGGAGGCTTTCTGAAAGGAGGCCCTGTCTCCTGAACAGCTTTCGTGACTCTGGGTATCTGGCAATGGGTGAAGAGTGTAAAGCAATATTACATCATTTTTAAAAACGTTATTATGTACTTGTGATCAACTAGTCAAAATGCTAATAATATCAAATCTGAAACTCCTAGTGAGACATCTGTAACAAGAACTAAATGCAGTGTGGTTCAAAGAAATAATTTTCAGAGGTATACGTTATTCAGATGTGCACATACTGGGCTCACTCTCTATTAGTCTAGATCCTTTTTATAGCTCCCATCACCATGGTATAATTCTGCACACATGGCAACGATTCTTTTGCAATTTCTCTGTGAATCCCAAATTGCGGTATTTTCCAGAAACTTGCTTACAACCACGGTTTCTTGCAAATGTGCTTCAGTTTAAAGTGTCAGTTAAGATAACTGTCAAAACCTGAGTTTTCACTCAAAGTTCCTGCTGAAGTCAGTAAGGACCGAGTAAAGAGTGTGCAATTTGATTCCCTACATGTATATACCTGCCTCCTTAAAAATAAATGAATTTAATAAAAATGCAAGGCAGTCATTCAAAACTCTTTGCTCCCAGTGCAATGAACAGGGGAGACATCCACTCAGGCACTTTACAATTATTTATTTTATTGTAGTAGCAGTTAATGGCCCCTAACAGGATCAGGGTCCTATTTTGCGAGGTACTATACAAACATAGGATACAAGTGGCCTCTGCCCAGTAGAGTTTAAAATCTAATTTAAAATAAAACCCAACAAGTGAGTGTAACAAACAACAGGAGGAAAAGGAGGATGAGGATAATGAAAATAAAACTGTGGTTATGTTGGGTAGTTATTTCACAATGTGATTGGTTCCAAATCATCTAAAATGTGTGATTTCTTAAAAAATAATAATTAAATTTGGCTGTCTCTTGCTGCTGCACAACATGGGCATCGTTGTTAGGCTAATTTCTTGAAGCCAATACAGTGAAGAAAGTCTGAGGATTTGTGGGAGTAGCTACCAAATGAACATTCAAGGATGGAGTCATTGACTTAGCCACAGGCATGAAAAGAGGAAACAAGAACAGGTAAGAAGTTTGAATTTGATGCAGTGCAAAATAGGAACCTGTGGAAGGTCTGATGGGGGGTAATATGTTCAGTTGCATTAATCCTCGTCAGTAATACTTGCCAACGAAGTGCCACTATGTCAACCAGTATGTTGTACAATGATACTATGTGGAAGGAGATCGCTCCTATTCCGGTAGAGTATCTTGATATCTTCTTCGATGGCTCTAGTTTATGGGCACAGATTATCAACCACTACTGTTTGACAAGTGTTGGTAGTTAGTGCGCATGCCTCAGCAAATAATTTCTCCTGTTCCAGTTCATTACCAACAATCATGGAACAGTCTGGGTGAGGAGATTTTATACCTGGGTTGTTCTTTTTCATGCCGATCAACCCCCTGTGAGTGGCAATAAAATGTTCAAACCACACCAGTGAGTATGCTTGTGTACCACATTTTACAAAAAACTGGCTTGGAAATGTTTTTGAAATGTTATTGGTACTGTTTCTCATATCCAGATACCTGTAAAGCCAAACTGTCCTAAGTCACAATCATCTATTTTACTTGCATTCATTTCTAGCTCTGGTCACAAAATATTGAATGTTAAAACTCCCCCAGATTCAGGACGGAATATTGCCTGAGTCTGGGACCAGTGTAATTTTGGGGTGAAGTTTTCATGGGGGGGGGAGGAGGAAACAGTCTGACAGAATATTTTGTTATATCAGGAAAGCTGTTTAGATGTAGTTCATGTGGAGATGAATAAGACAAGAGTGTAGGTGAGGCAGTATATCAAATGGATATCTATGTATCTTAGTTACTTATGGCATCCATTACCATAGTGTATAAGCACCTCATAGTCATTAATGCATTCCACACCCCTGCAAGGTAGGGAAGTGCTAGCATACCCATTTTACAGATGGGAAACTGAGGCACAGAGAGACAATGCTGCAATCGGAGGTGTGGCTGCAGCTTGTGTAGGCTTCAATTAGCGAGTGCAGCTAAATATAACAATAAAGATGCAGCAATACAAACTCCAGCATAGACTAGTAACACAAGTACATACCCAGGGTTCCAGGCGGGCTTGGACAGGCCAGGCCAGGGTCTGTGCCACCATGTCTTCACTGCTATTTTTAGATTAAAGCTGACATGAGTATACCTATACAAGCTGCAGTCCATCTTTGATTACAATGTGGACATATGCTAAATGACTTGCTCAAGGTCATTCAGGAAGTCAGTGGCAGAGCAAGGAGTTAGAATTCATGTGTCCTATGTCCCAGTCTATCACTCTAGTCACTGGGCCATCCTTCCTTACTAGGTATATCACCACACACATACAGACACACAAAATGGTCACCATAAAAAAATCTCTTGTCACCATCTACACACTGCATTTGCTTCTTTCTCCAAGTATAGAGAAATACGGTGGTACTATTACTATTTATTTGAGTGCTGATAATGTTCTTTACACAGTACAGCTCACAGAACAAAGAGATGACCCATTCCCTGTCCTCAAGGACTCTAACTAGACAAACGTTAACAATCGGGGCTTTTGCACTGAGTGGTCTAAGATGCAAGTATTGATTTGATCTCCCAAAAGAGCAATTTTTTCATCTTAACACCTTTAATGCTTTAATGTAGCACCTTTAATGCTTAAAAAATAGAAACCTACTGCAGAGGGCAGATATATACAAGGAAAATTGAATGAAAAATCTTGCTTATTCTTGCAGAAAAAGAGCAGAAGAGCTGGTCTGGGAAGAGTCACACCTGAGAGAATTCTATGCTGTTCTCTTCTAAGACCTCCTGAGATCCCTCCTGAGATCCCTCCTGCACTTCTATGATTATTTATTTTGCAGTGACATGCTCCAGTCAAGAGCAGAGCCTATTTTGCAGGGCACTGTTCAAACACAGCTGCTGGTCTGAGGAAATCATAATCTATTTCCATATCTACTTAGCTGTTGACTTTGTTTTGTATAGTATGACACAGCCATTATTGCCTTAAGGTAACAGACTTGCTGGATAGCTACAGCATGGGCTTCAGTCCCATCAGTGATTGATCTCTACAATGGAATTTACTAGCTGCATTCATGTGCACTGGTGAGACTAGAAAAACGAGGTGTTGTAAAAGAGCTGCTTGATCAGATCCACCAAATCATAACTGTGTCATCACCTTCATCTGTGTTGGGAGTACTGTCAACAGAACTGATGTCAATACCCAGAGAGATTCTCAGAAATGGAAGAACATCTTTTATATATGATATATGCAGTATATAATATAGATTAAAAAGTAAGTCCCAACATGTGCTATACATATTTCTATCATGCAGGTAGCATAATTCATATCAATTAAAATTGTGCCGTGTTGTGCTAAATTACTGAACCGCTTGGTACCTTTGTTTTCCAAACTGCGACATGTAGATAACACTTACCTGTCAGAAGAGATAAGTGCAAATACATAATTTTCAAATTTTTCCTATCCCCCTCTTAGTCCTTCCAACATGGCTACAGACCTAAGACACTGCAGGGAGGCACCTATCTGTATTCAGGATTCACTGCCATAAACCCTCTCCTGGAGTTAGCAGCTCAGTCCTATTTCCTGAAGAACAGAGGACATGGTGCCCCCTTATACACCAGCACTCACCCCAGATGGGAGAGACCGAGGGCCAAATCTCCATTCTGCTGATTCAGAGCAAGGACTTGAACTTAGGTCTCATGTCTGGAGTGAGTGTGTTAATCCTGGACTACAGACTCAGTCTCACTTTCTCTGCCCCAGTGACTATTCAGGTATTCCAAAAATGATCAACTTCAACTGAGAGAAGCCCACCCCAGAATACCCTGAGGGTTAGTGCACTTACCAGAGGGTGGAAGAACCATATTCAACACCTTGCTCTGACTCAGACAGAGTGGGAATTTGAACCTGGCTCTCCTATATCCTGAATGTGTTAACCAATGGACTCTTGGGTATAAGAGGAGAGAGAAAGGGGCCTGTATCTCCTCCTGGCTATGTTTTGTGGGGGTTGTGCTAAGTATGCCTATCAGAGGCCCATATGCAAGATATTTGGGAACACCTAGTTTGTGAATCCTGCCAAGAGTTAGGTACCAAGCTGCTTGCAAGTATCAGATCTTAAGTGACTGCGCACAGGCCCATCAGCAGAAACTTAGGGGACTTTACCAGTAGAAACATGGGCACTTAAGAACTTTAGGTGCCTATAGGATTAGGCGGAAGCTGACTGGTGGTTTTGTGAATGCCAGTGGCACCCAAGTCCCCCTTGTGAATCTATGAAATTAAAAAAAAACCCTGTCTGTCCAATGTGGACTTTACACTCTTTGTAAGACTAAGGATACACTCTGACATCCTTTGTCTAAGTTCTTCCTCCTCCACACTGTTGTACAGGGTATTGTGCAGTAGCGGTCTGAAACTCTACACCCCAGAGTGTAGTAGCTGCATTTTCAGTGGTGCTGTATTTTATATTTATAACGTGTGCAGCGTTTGCGGATCCTTTGGGGATGAAAGGTGTTAGTATATAAATATAAACTGCTATTACAAAATGACCACAGTTTTATTTACTGAAGTGAAGATGAGGCGTGCTGGAAATCTGTAAAGTGTAGCAACAATTAGATCCACAAAGATAACCAGATCCTATTGTTGGTTTGAGCTCTGCTTGCTCATCTAGCGATGTTGCAAGAGCACTACAGTTCCCAAATGAGAAATCACAGTGTTCTCATTATGTGCTAAATGTTCATCACATCAGATTCATTTCTCAGTATTTAATGTTAATTACCAGCTTGGTTTTGTATTAGCTGAGAGCTAAATGATCTAGTACTTTAGAAAACTATTAAGATCTGTGTCACATAGGAAAACATAACCATCCATTCCAGAGTGTGAAATGGATAATGACTGGGTATAAAAGAGTTCTCAGAAATCCCCAGCTGAACGTATTACAGAACAGTCCTTCCTCTTTAACAGGCTCTCTGCCAGAATGACACATCACTCTGGCTCACTGAAGTCATTGATAAACTACCCTTTTTATCACTTGTTTCACTTTTGCATGCAAAATTCTTGTTCCAGTGGATAGTCACAGAGGGATGATGCACCTGATGGTAAAACACTGTTATTTACAATAGGAAAACTGTGGAGAAAACAAGAAATCACTGAACAAAGTAGGTGAGTTTAGAGGAAAAGAGTAGGAAAGACTGAAAAAGCAGAGCTGCACAGAAGGAACTGGACACCAACCAAACTTCTAATTCTTTGAGGCTGACTTAGGTTTTCCACTCCAAAGCTGTTAGTGGTTTCAGACTGTTATGTAATATCTGAAAGCATCCTGTGTAGCTTTCCCCATTCCTTGAGAAGCTCAAGCTCAGACTTCAGGAGTGTTACACTTCAAATGGGAACTTGAGGCTGAAACAAAGGCCTATGAGGTTCACACAGCAGTACTCTGAAGGGCCTTTGATGAGGTGAGTGAAAGGAAGCAATTAAAAGGAGTGAAGGAAACTTTTAGCTCCCGGTGTGTCTTCTTCCCCTTCCTACCTGACCTCAGCGCGAGCCAGGAAAATTAAAAAAAAAACAAATATGCTCCAATACCTGGGTTCAAAACAACCTTGGCCATCAGCAAACAGCTTCTACTCACTTTTGAGAATCAATGCGCAAGGAGGATCAAGTACTCCTGTTCAGAATCAGATGTGAGGGAGGGAGGTCTTTTCAACTGACTCTGAAAGGGTTTTTATCTGATTTACAACAAAACTAAAACAATTGTTTTCCTAATTCCATTGTTGACAGGGTACCGCATATCCTTCAAGATGTCTTACAGCTAGATACTCTATAAGAAACCACACAAATACATTGAAATAATGCTAAGATTGAGGCATAAATGCAAAGAAATTCAGAGATAGACAATTTTGGGGCCAAATACTAGAATCATAGAGATGTAGGGCTGGAAGGAACTTCAAGAAGTCATCAAGTCCAGCCCCCTGTACTGAGGGAGGACCAAGTAAATCTAGACCACATCTTTCCTAAAGTGTAGCGCCCAGAATTAGACAGAGGACTCCAGCTGTGCCCTTGCCAGTGCCAAGTAAAATGGAACATTTACTTCCCATGTCATGCATACAACAGTCCTGTTAATATCTCCTAGAATGATAATAGTCTTTTTTTAAAGCTGCATCACATTGTTGACTCATATTTAATTTGTGATATACTATAACCCCCAGATCTTTTTTCAGCAGTACTACCACCTAGCCAGTTATTCCCTATTTTGTAGTTGTGCATTTGATTTTTCTCTTTCCAAGTGAAGTACATTGTACTTGTCTTTATTGATTTTCATCTTGTTGAATTCAGACAAACAGTCTAGTTTGTCAAGGTCATTTTGAATTCTAATCCTGTCCTCCAAACTTCTTGCAACCCTCCCAGGTTGGTGTCATCTGCAAATTTTATAAACATGCCCTTCATTCAAATATCCAAGTCATTAATGAAATTATTGACTAATACCGGATCCAGGACTGACCCCTGTGGGACCCCATTAGTTACGTCCCCCCAGTTTCACAGTAAACCATTGATAATTACTCTTTGAATATAGTCTTTCAACCAGCACCCACCTTATAATGATTTAATCTAGATCACATTTTGGTTTGCTTGTTCCCCTATGAGAATATAGAATCATAGAACTGGAAGGGACCTAGAGAGGTCATCTAGTCCAGTCCCCTGCAATTGTGGCAGGACTAAGTATTATCTAGACCATTTCTGGCAGGTGTTTGTCTAACCTGCTCTTAAAAATCTCCAATGATGGAGATTCCACAACCTCCCTAGGCAATTTATTCCAGTGCTTAAACACCCTGATAGTTAGGAGGTTTTCCCTAATCTCTAACCTAAACCTCCCTTGCCCAATTTAAACCCATTGCTTATTGTCCTATCCTCAGAGGTTAAGAAGAACAATTTTTCTCCCTCCTCCTTGTAACAACCTTTTATGTACTTGAAAACTGTTATCATGTCCCCTCTCAGTCTTCTCTAGACTAAACAAACCCAGTATTTTCAATCTTCCCTTATAGGTCATGTTTCCTAGACCTTTAATCATTTTTGTTGTTCTTTACTGGACTTTCTCCATTTTGTCCATCATGTGGGACTATGCAAAAGCCTTACTAAAATCAAGATACATCATAGCTGCTGCTTCCCCACTTTTCACTAGGCCAGTAACCCTGTCAAAAAAGGAAATTAGGTTAGTTTGGCATGATTGGTTGTGGACAAATCCATACTGGCTATTCCTTATAACCCTATTATCCTCCAGGTGCTTACAACTGATTGGTTAATAATTTGTTCCAGTATCTTTCCAGGTATCAAATTTAGACTGATTAGCCTATAATTCCCCAGGTCTTCTTTGTTCCCCTTTTTAAAAATCTGTACTATGTTTGCCCTTCTCCAGTCTTCTGGGACCTCAACTATCTTCCAGCATTTCTCAAAGATAATTGCTAACATTCCAAGATTGCTGTAGCTTGTTCCTTAAGTATCCTAGGTTGAATTTCAGGAGGCTCTGCTGACTTGAATACATCTAATTTATGTAAATATTCTTTAACCTGTTCTTTCCCTATTTTCGCTTGCATTCCTTTCCCCTTGTTGTTAATATTAATTGTGTTGAGTATCTGTTACCATTAACCTCTTTACTGAAGACTGAAGCAAAACAGACATTAAACAGCTCATATTTCTTGATGTCATCAGTTATTGGCTCTCCTTCCCAGCTAAGCAGAGGACTTGCATTTTCCTTTGTCTTTCTCTTGCTCCTAATGTATTTAAAGAACTTCTTTTTATTGCTTTTTGTGTCCCCTGCTAGTTCTCACTCATTTTGTGTCTTAGCCTTTTTGATTTTGTTCCTACATGCTTGTGCTATTTTTTTGTACTCATCCTTAGCAATTAATACGGATAAGATTATGTCACGGAGGTCATGGAAGTCATGGATTCCGTGATTTTCAGAGACCTCCGTGAGATTTTCCACTTCAGCCCCAGGGCAGTGAAGCCAGAGCTGTCAGCCAGGGGTGTCCCTGGAGCTCCCATCCACCCCAGAGCTCCCAGCCACTTCAGGCAGTGGGCAGCGCCCTGGAACTCCCGGGTGGTGGCAGGTGCTGGACCTCCCTGCCTCCTGCAATGGGGTTTGGGCTCTCTTCCTCCAAGCTTGGGCTTCAGTCATCCCTCAGAAACCCCCAACCTCCCATTATTTTTAGTAAAAGTCACAGACAGGTCGCAGGCTTCCCTGAATTTTTGTTTATTGCCCATGACCTGTCCGTGACTTTTACTAAAATTATCCATGACAAAATCTTAGCCTTAGCAATTAGTCCATGTTTCCACTTTTTGTAGGATTCCTTTTTTGATGTTCAGGTAATTAAAGAGTTGGAGCCATATAGGAAGAATAGGAAGAAGCCAATCTTCCCTTCACATCGGGATAGTTTGCAATTATGCCTTCCTTGAGAAACTGCCAGCTCTCTTGAACTCCTTTTTTCCCTTATAATTTCTTCCCATGGGACCTTATATACCAGTTCTCTGAATTTGTTAAAGTCTGCTTTTTGAAGTCCATTCTCCTTATTCTGCTGCTCTTGCGTCTTCCTTTCCTTGGAATCATGAAATTTATCATTTCATAATCATTTTCACTCAGATTGCGTTCCCCTTTCTGATTTGCTCCCAATTTCTCCCTGTCGGTCAGAATCAAGTATAAAATGGCTGTGTTCCCCCCCTCCCCATTTACTTCCTCCATTTTCTGGAACAAAAATTTGTCCACAATACATTTCAAGAACTTACTAGAAATGTGTTTTGTCATAAAGTAGAACCTCAGAGTTACTAACACTACAGGAGTGGAGGTTGTTTGTAACTCTGAACAAAACATTATGGTTATTTCAAAAGTTTACAACTGAACATTGACTTAATACAGCTTTGAAACTTAACTATGTAGAAGAAAAATGCCTTTTTAACCATCTTAATTTAAATGAAACAAGCACAGAAGCAGTTTCCTTACCTTGTCAAATGTTTTTTAAACATTCCCTTTATTTTTTAGTAGTTTACGTTTAACACAGTACTGCACTGTATTTGCTTTTGGGGGGGGAGGTTGGTCTCTGCTGCTGCCTAATTGCATACTTCTGGTTCCGAGGTGACCAGCAGCCAATCTCCCCCTCACAGAGCAGCTGTAGTCAGCTAGTATCCTCCATCCCAGATGTTTCCATGTGCGTCCTGTTGATGAAGTCCTCGTGCTCCCTGATGTTATGCAGATGAGCCATCACCTTCTGCACCTTTTACCGGCTTCCTCAGGGGCTCCAACAGACATCTCTCACACCAAATCCTCAGTTGGTGTAAATTTGTATATCTCCAAGATTTGGCCCTGTGTTTCTAACCCAATCCCTTTGTGCCTACAAGATGCCAAACTGTTTGGACTTACCGTCAACCTGGAAAAAACTGAAGACCTCTTCCAACCAGTTCCACCAACCATTACCACTGAGCCAAACATCACCATCGAGGCTATAGACCTAAAAAGCATCAATCACTTTTCATACCTTGGCAGTACCATCTCAAGTGACAATTCCCTGGATAAAGAAATATTGAATAGAATACGAAAAGGAAGCCAGATCTTTGGAAGACTTCACCATAGGACAATCAAACAGCACACCATCTAACCATCAACAATCAACTGATGATATACAATCCAGCAGTGACAGTATCCCTTTTATATGGGTGTGAAACATAGGCAGTTTACTAGATACATGAAGCAACTTGAAAAATTTCACATGAGCTGTCTCCTTTCTATTCTGAAGGTCCCCTGCCAAGATAAAGTTTTCAACATTAACTTCCTTTAAAAAGCAAAAACAACCAGCTTCAAGGCAACAATAATCAAAGCTCAGGTTAGATGGACATGTTAACAGAACGGGCGATGATAGACTCCCAAAAAAAAATTTCTATGGAGATCAGAAACTCGTAAAGTGCAGGAGGGGTGGTCGGGTAAGCAGAACCTCTCCTCATACAGCATAAACATTAAAACGTAGCCTAGGATAGCTCTGAATGGAGAGCAACTATCAGTAAAGGTTGTAAACACATTGAGGAAGACAGATGGAAAACATTGATTGAAAGAAGGCCAAGTCTTCAGTGGGAGCCTGCACATTCTGTGTGATATCTGTTTGCAGTCTTGCTTCTCACCGATCAGACTATACAGCCACATAAGAACACACATGATGCCATGACTTTTTTGTTGGGTATGACAGACAGCCATCTACCAGATGCAACATAGACTATTGGATTTAAGCTAAACCAGATCTGCAGTGCTGTGTACAGGATAGTTAAGAATGCTCTGCATTAATAATGAAGTGTAGCTGCAGTGTGGTTGGCTATTAAACAAACAAACAATCAGGTGTTTGATTTTCTTTTCTACTTTTTCTTCTTTGGACTTTCCCTTTGCCATTGAGAGAACCAGATTGTTTTGATAGCAAACTAAAGCCCCTTGTTAGTTCAGGACAGTGGCTCTCAACCTGTCCAGACAACTGTACCCCTTTTCAGGAGGCTGATTCGCCTTGCATACCCCCAAGTTTCACCTCTCTTAAAAACTACTTGCTTACAAAATCAGACATAAAAATACAAAAGTGTCACGGCACACTGTTACTGAAAAATTGCTTACTTTCGCATTTTTACCATGTAATTATAAAATAAATCAATTGGAATATAAATATTGTACTTACATTTCAGTGTATAGTATTTAGAGCAATATAAACAACTCATCGACTGTATGAAATTTTAGTTTGTACTGATTCGCTAGTGCTTTGTATGTAGCCTGTTGTAAAAACTAGGCAAATATCTAGATGAGTTCATGTACCCCTGAAAGACCTTTGCATACCCCCCAGGAATATGTCTACCCCTGATTGAGAACCACTGGTTCAGGAGGACTGTAGGTAATTTTTAGGATCTCATCCTTCAACAGCATCTTGGAAAATATCCAATATGACAGCCTGACATTGTACTTCACACATATAGAAAATAAGCATGTGTTTATATTTTGCATGCTTCCGGTTGCCTTTGTTTTCTGCACGCTGCCTTTTGCTGTAATTGGTGCCCTAGTTAATCTCCTGGAGGCAACGAATGGCTAACACTGGTCTCAAAGTGATAACTTTGTCAGTCATATGCTTGATTAGAACTTAGTCTAAGATCTTTTACAATTAAAATGAGCTATCAGCTGGGGAAAAGGAAAATCTGTTAGCTCTAAGCAAATTAACTTGTCCAATAATCCCCTTCATGCTCCAAGACTGTGCAGTCTCAGAGAAATGACATTACGAAGATTATTTCCATAACCCTTTTGGTAGTTCAGACAAATCCTATTGAATTGCAAGGGTTTCATCTCTAACAACAGACTCAGACCTGGACACTTCGTAAATTAAAACCAAACAAATGTAGGTTAAATACCCAGCAGGGATTTTATTTTCTCAAAGGCTAATTAGCACTCAGAATTCTCTGGTCCTGGAGACACCAATACAATCCTCCTTATTAGGAAAAAACATAGACAATTACTTGGCTACCAACAGCATAGATTAGACACTTACATACTATGGTGATGAGCAATGGTTACTGTAGAATAAAACCAATGGTGATATGTGATGGGTGCTAAAGAGTAAAACTAAAATAGATACATACAAGTATACAGCTATTTGCTCACATGATGCCTGATCCAAATCCCACTGAAGGCAATGAGCTTTAGATCAGGGCCAGGGAGAACTGGTTGAATGCTATAAACAAATTCTGCAAAAACAACAAGGAGTCCAGTGGCACCTTAAAGACTAACAGATTTATTGGGCATAAGCTTTCGTGGGTAAAAAAACCTCATTTTTTCAGATGCATGAAGAAGTGGGTTTTTACCCACGAAAGCTTATGCCCAAATAAATCTGTTAGTCTTTAAGGTGCCACCGGTCTCCTTGTTTTTGCGGGTACATACTAACACGACTACCCCCGATAACAAACAAATTCTGTGAATGTTTGCTTGAATTTGTAAACTGGTTTGCTTAGGCCATGTTGACAACTCTCTTGGGTTTGCCCTCCACAAACCTCCATGTGATAGTGTTTTAATGGCACAAATGTTTAGGGAAAGTTCAATCACATGTTCATGGAAGGCAAACTTTCAATTTTCACAGGTCTGTTTTCATTCCAAAAGTTCTTTACACACTCATCCAGTTAGAAGCCAGAAGCAATACCATGTACCCTCTATGCCTACATACAGGTGGTTAATAGAACCTGATCAGTAACTATCAAAAGGGAATTGTCCATAATTAATTCACATTTTCTTTTTTTAAGGTGCAAAAACTTTTTGCTGAATATTCTCAAATAAGGAGCACACTGGAGGAAGTGTGTCTGTTTATAGATGTCCCACCAACAGAAAAAGTGGCTAAACTCACTGGACGGATTATTCAGTGTGAATTATTCACTAAGCCTTCTTATGTGCATGGAGTTAAATTGGTCACCAAATTTAAGGTCAAGAAGCAACTTTACACAAGGATATAGTGGCAGGGACTTTGTTTGTATGTGACTGAAGGAAGAAAAATCATTTTCATTTATTTCCTCATTTGTTTTATTTGTTCATTTCTTCCTCTTGAGCACCATGTTGAGATCATTCTCTAGAGTCATATTCCCCATGCTCAATGTCTTGTGATTGCAAGGGGTAGCTGGAGGCTTTGGAAGGACCATTTTCTTGGTTCTGTGTTTCTCTGTGGAGCAGAGGTAGGGAAAGTCTAATAATATTTTGGGATCATCTTGTTCAGTCTTCCATAGAGGAGAAGGAGAAGGAATCAGTTGTCCAATGACAGAGTCGCTATTGTTTGGGGAGTTACACACTGTGATCGTTGCCAGCATAAGAAAATAGTGACACAGGAAGAAAGATAATTACAGTGAAAGGGAACCAAATAAGTACAAGGTTTAGGAAAGACCAATTATTTCATTTTTTTCTGTTACTTCAGATTCAGTTTATTCAGATTCTTTGCAAGATCCACATTGAAATCAAAATGTAATGAGAGCGGTTAGTGTGTCAGCAAAGTGCTCTTAATAAAACCCCTGGAAACTACAGATGCCACGAATTGCACTTGTGTGCTTCTCTAGCCTTCTAGCATGCTGGGAGGCTATCAAGAAAAGACATTAGCCATGCTTTATCTGTAAAGGACCATTATTTTCATTATCACTGTAGCACCTGCCAGTGCTGTTATAGTTAAATGTCTATTAGCTACAGCATCTCCATTATCAACATCTATTTTCTGAGGTTTATAACTTGGCACTAGCCTTAGCTTTCATCAGGTTTTAAGGCATATAAAATCTCAGCCTAGAAATACCTGTATTTCCTAAATTCCATGGTTTTTACATTGCTGTAAGTGCACTTCAAAAACTAATTTTCCAAGCGGTCTATTTTAAACATAGAGCCAGTAAGAAAATTCACAATTAGGATTTCTGCTCTGTCCTTAACTAGCAGTTTACTTAGAGCTTAAACAACACAAACATGCTGCTGTATGGTCTGAAGCACCAGAGGGGAAAGAGATCTCTGCCCCCTCGGTTGTTGAAAATAGACTAGTGCTGCCATAGAGAACTTCATTTGCATATACTACCTACCCACAATTCCCACTGACAGTAGGAGAGTCACAGTAACTATATATGAACATGGATTAGGGGACGTAGTTGGCTGCAAGAGAAGCTTGAAGAGAGGTCAGAGTTCCTGTCCTATGATAAAGAGCATATTTATAACTAGTCAGCATTTTGCTCAAGGGTGCCTAGTGTTCTTGGTTTCTCATGTGGGGATTTTCCTGTGAGAGACCATGCAGACTGAGGACTTTGCTGCAAGAGCTGTCACAGAGGACTCCAAGGAGTGCAGCACAACTGAGTGGACTCTGGTGAGTTCTCACCTACCCAGTACCCCTTAATAAATCTGAATTACTAAACTGGGTTAGGTGGTGGGGCCTCCACGTAGGACAAAGCAAGTGTCAGACCTGCAAAGAGACAATTTTGGGACCTCATCTGGGATCCTCTGAGTTAGTTTATTTTCCCAGATTTTTTGGAGGGAACAGGAAGGAGCAGAGTAAGAGTGTACATCACTCCAATAATCACAGGACAGTGAAGCAGTTCCTAGAAGACCACTCTACCTGGCATAATTTAGTGTGTTAAATCAACCCCATCACTAGAGGGAGGAACCGGAAGGCACCATCTACAGGCTGCCTCCCCTGAAGCCCCAGTGATAGCTCTGGTGTGAGCTGGGAGTGCTCTCAAGTGCATTTTCCTTGCTGCAACTGCTCAGCAGCTCCCCTGCGGGCCACCAGGATCAGAGAAGAAATTGGCTCTGTGAGCTTATGGCATCCCCTGGCAAATATGGCTCTCCTCCACACAGCCACCCAAGGCAACCCAGGAGAGAGGAAAAAGATGAGAAAGTGAGAACCAACAACCAATTATTGCTTCCTGATTCTCTGTCCCAACTCAGGTTAAAACAGCCTGGAGGCTGCCCTAAACTTACACCTGCCAGCTGTGGTCCCGAAAGGACCGTATTCCAGCTGGGGATAGCTGGAGTGCACCACACTCCAGCCACCCCCGTTCCTCAGGGTGCCCCCTTTTCCAGGGGTTGTAGGAAGAGAGGACTAGGAGTCTGGAACATCTGCCCTGCTGTTGATGGGAACTCCCTCAGACTGGGGCAGTTCCCAGCAGGGGGACTTGTGTGTGTCTTCCCTTTGTGCTACCTGAGTGACACAAAGGGAGTGGAATTAGGGAAAGAATTGTATTGATTGTGGCCCTTTGACCCTTTTGAAGTAATATGTTTGCCATTCTGGCTGAGAAGGTTGGACGCCCCTGGTCTCTGTGGGAACATTAGTTCCTTGTGACATGGACCTCACAGGTTAAATCTGAGATGCTATTGAAATCTAAGGAAATTTACCCCTCAAATGAGACATGGCATGGCCTAAAATTCCTTGTTTTTTAAATGGCATCTTTACATGGAATATAGACAAAATATCTGGCCATATACTGTAATCCTTACTCTGGAAAAGCTCCCCTTGAATTCAGAGATAAACTTAGGGTACGTCTATACTTATTTCCTGGTCCGGATGTAAGCGATTGATCTTCTGGGATCGATCCTGGAAGTGCTTGCCGTCGACGCCGGTACTCCAGCTCGGCAAGAGGAGTACGCGGCATCGACGGGGGAGCCTGCCTGCCGCATCTGGACCCGCGGTAAGTTCGGACTAAGGTACTTTGAATTCAGCTACGTTATTAACGTAGCTGAATTTGCGTACCTTAGTCCGAAGTGGGGGGTTAGTGTGGACCAGGCCTTAATTGGCAGAACTCATTCACTTCATTAATCACTATAGCCATTTTGCCTGAGTAAAGACAGAGTAAGGATTTCAGAGTTGGCCCATATCCTAGAGTATATAAATAGATTTCTATGAATCAGTCACATTATGTAAGGCATAAAAATAAAATAACAAATGAGAGGGAAAATAGGTTTAAGTTCAGAATCTTCACTGAGGCATCAGCTGAATATTTTGGGCATGGATCCAAGACACACTTTTTTTTTAAAGTTTGCCTGCTTTGCTTTAAAAGTGACTCACTCACCCATCCTCTCCACCATCACTTTCCATGTTGCTTCAGACATGTCTGTACATTTAACAAGCTAAATAGAACCATCAAAGCTTCCTGCTTATTCACTGTTCATCTACTTTAGCTCTTCAGAATCAGAAGGGGAAAAAATAAGCAAAAAGTGCACCAAACCTTTAGCAAGGCTAAAAGAATTCTGGTAAGATGCTTGCTGCAGTTTGCAATGAATTGAAATGTGACTAAACACAGCATGTGACAGCCTTCTATATTTAGCAGTGACTTTTGATACACTGTCAAAAAATCATCTATGTTTGTGCACGTTAGCAGAAGAATGAGACCCCGAAGGTGTAGGAAATCTCAAACAATGGCTTTGTATACATTCCAATTGTCATTCTGACATGTGTTTATACATGTTATAGGCCAGCCCCACTCCCCACCTCTGGCACATTCTCATATATACTTTCTGGATTGACCACAGAATATTTTTAGCTGGTGTAGCACAGCCATCTAGCAGTTGGAGTTTATTTCACACATCCTGCACCAAAGATGGGGAACAATGTTTGAGATCAAATCACAAAATCCCTGGTAAAGGGGTAATGTCTATTAACTCCTTAAGAAATGAGCTATGTATTGTATTTTTTTTTAATTTATTTCTGCTAGGCATGCATAGTGAAATAGAGTGAGAATCTTGTATTTTGTGAAAGGATGTGAGATAAATTTATTTTGAATATAACTTATTTATTTGAACTTTTTTATTTGCTTAGAACAAACTATGCAGCTCTTGGTAAGAGCAAGATAGGAAAGAATTATTTGCAAAAAAGTCACTCTGGAGTTTTTTCATTTACACCTTGTCTCTAGTATTTACTAGATAAAAAGTAACCTTCTTCTGTACACTTGTATTGCATATATTCTTTTACAGAAAATGATGTTTTCTCACACAGTTGCAACTGCCTTGCTAGACAGTTAAGGCCATTGTTGGCTTCTTTTAAAGACAGTATAGAGGCATTCATGGTGATGTGCGCAGTATACAAATTTGAATGGAACAGAATAATCGAGATGGGATCAGAGATAGAGCATTTCTAGAATCCCAGGTTTCCATGTGAGTACTTGAAGTTTAAAATAACCACCAACTGTGCAGACGCTACATCAAATAAAATTGCTGGAATTAAGAGGTAACGTTCTCCTTTCATTTTTATTCCTTTTCATTTCCCATTTGCAAAAATAAAGTCTATGTTCCTAGGATGACATCAGTTTTTACCTCAAGCTGCACAATCTAAGAACACAGATAAGCATACAGGACTTTACATTCATACTGCAACTATTTTGCTTCATCAGGCTAGGGCTGTTGGCAATAAGATGTTTTACCAAACTACTTCTCATCTGCCAAAGATTTCATTTACAGGTAGTTTTTTTTAGATCTTATAGGACAGTGGTTTTCAACCTTTTTTCATTTGTGGACCCCTAAATAATTTTGAATGGAGGTGCAGACCCCTTTGTAAATCTTAGACATAGTCTGCGGACCCCCAGGTAAAACCACTGTTCTCTAGTAAAGACAACCTTTCATGGACCCTTTAAACAGTCTGCGGACCCCCAGGGGTCCATGGACCACAGGTTGAAAACCGCTGTTATAGGGTCATATCGTTCCCCCATCTTGTCTTCTTCAGCCATTGTAGGCCCTGACCAATCTGGTGCCATTCCATTGTAGAACAGGGAGGATCAGGATTTGGAGAGTCACACAGGCGATCTACATGTCTTGCACACTGTCGTGTTCTGTTCCATGGGAGCCATCTGAGCTCCTCCATGGGGAGTTTTAGGTAGAGCTAGTGGTTCTGCAGCTATGCAGATGCACACATTGTTCTTCCAACAGAGAGATTTGTCGTGGGGTCTGTAGCCACTCTTCCATGGCCCAGGAAGGAGAAGAAATTCTGCCCCCTTAATCCCTGCATGGATCCCCAGTGCACAGCCCAGAAACTGGGATTACATACCAGTGTTCCAAGGTTTGGTCACAGTATTTTGCATGCTACCACAGCAGCCAACACTAATATATCTGATAGCAGATGGTAATCTCAGGAAGAAGGCCTGAAAACTCTCTTGTAGTCAAGGGGGACAGCAATTCGCAGGACACCAGAAATACAGTACCTCCCAGGCTTCATTGGCTGTTACTAATTCTACAGGCCATTAATGTGCATCTTTCTTTGTAAACCAATAAAGACAGGAACTTGGACTTTGCCCCAAGGAGCCTACAATCTAATTTCTTGGATCAGTCTGTTCGCGCCACAGTGGTTCAGAACATTGAGTGACAAAGGCAAAATGCTATTTAAAAATAATCTGTAAACCACATCTACGTTTGTTGGTTGTCCTCTTCCTGCTTTTATCATGATCATTCTGGGCCAGATTATGCCCCTCTTTTGATGTTAAGTATTCCCTTGTGCCTCAAGTAAAAATGGGGCTACTCTCAGAATAAGGAACTACTCAACATAAGCAAGGAAGGCAGAATATGGGCCTAGGAGTCATAGAAACATAGAATATCAGGGTTGGAAGGGACCTCAGGAGGTCATCTAGTCCAACCCCCTGCTCAAAGCAGGACCAATTCCCAACTAAATCATCCCAGCCAGGGCTTTGTCAAGCCTGACCTTAAAAACCTCTAAGGAAGGAGATTCCACCACCTCCCTGGGTAATCCATTCCAGTGCTTCACCACCCTCCTAGTGAAAAAGTTTCTCCTAATATCCAACCTAAACCTCCCCCACTGCAACTTGAGATCATTAATCCTTGTTCTGTCATCTGGTACCACTGAGAACAGTCAGATTAGTGGAACTCATGTTTTGCATGAGCTCAGCTCTATTTTTTTCTAGTGCTATTTCTGCTTTTACACTTTTCTCTATCCTTACTTAAATAACCTTCAGCAGTTCTTCACTTACATGAGAAATGAATGTACGCTGATGTGACAATCTCCACAGTCCACCAGATATTCTGTGGTAAGAAATAACTGCCACCTGACTAAAAATTTTTCATTGAAATAAGATTCTGATAACTTTACTCACTTTGAGTGTAGTACCTTACTTGACTAGTAGCCACATTGAAATCAATGAGGCTGCTCATGGCATAAAAAGCTACTAGCATGAGTAAGAGGATAAAAATCTGATCCTAGTGCATCAGTCTCTTCAACAACAACAAAAAAGAGTCACATTCGCTTCGTCTTACTCCAGCTACTATACTACTGATGCCTTAAAGAGGGCATGTAAATGGAAAAATATACCCAAAAGTGTGGAACAAAATCCTGCCCTGCATAATTGCCAGGTATTCTAAGACCTTAGATTTCCTTCTCCCTAGCCTCAACAGCATTTTGAGGAGAAAAGCATGAAGGTGATGGCACACGCTACATATTTAGGCTTGAAAGGGTTAGGCGGCTATCGGTAAATGTTGGTAAATGTCGAGTTCACTGTACACACACAAACTGATGGGAAAAATTACATCAGTAATGATCAAAATTTACAGGTAGGCAAAAGTAAGAAATATGCTGCGTAAGAACTGTTTGATTTAAGGATATTTACTTTGTATATTTTGACAATTTGTTTTAGCCATTTTCAAGCTTTAACTTTTTTGAATCTCAGTGTCTCCTGCCATTAAAAATGGCCAGACCGGCCCCACCCCACCCCAGTTTCCCACAATTACTTAAACGTAAATCAATTAAAAAATACCCCAAAAATGCTCAAAAATAAGCACTGATATTATACAACAAAATTTTAAAATAAAATCAAATTCTGTCAGGCCTATAGGTGTTGTGGGGGGAGGGTGGTCAGAGAAAGAAGCCTGTTTTCAGTTAATACATGGGGGGAATATGTCCAAAAAGGGCTTATCACTGTGAAAATAAAAAATCTCTGTGCCTTTGCCAAGGTCAGTTAAACCTACTGTGATTTGCTGTGCAAGCGCCAGTCTCACAAGTTAAAGTTGCCTCAAGGCAACTTTCACTTCTGTACCCAAATACAAACACGACACCATGTTTCTGAAATCTGAGCAAAATGTTCCTCTGACAGAGTTTAAGATTTTCTGGCCCAACACTTGTTTACGAGAATCTCTATATTCAAACAAGTCAGTCTACTTTATCCTTTCCAAATATTCAACATAAGAATGGCCATACTGGGTCAGAGCTATGGTCCATCTAGCCCAGCATCCCGTCTACCAACAGTGGCCTGTGCCAGATGCTTCAGAGGGAATGAACAGATCAGGGCAACTATTGAGTGATCAATCCCCTGACGTCCAGTCCTAGCTCCTGACAGTTGAAGATTTAGAGATACCCACAGCATGGGGTTGCACCCCTTACCATTTTGGCCAATAGACCACAGAACATCAGCCCAAAAAGTCATTGCTGTAAATATAATATCAGGCAGTCACCTTAATATCAATAGCCTAGCATGCTCTTTCTTAGGCTAGATATTGCGCTTCTGTTGGTCTCAGTGGGACTAGGTTTCCCATGCCAGACAGGCCCGCTTGGGTGCCATTTGCTGAGAGAATCTGTTGTAAGCTTGGGTTTCATGAAGGAATTTGTTTTATGTTGCTGAGCTTAATACTGATGAGGAGAGGAGATGGCTCTTGCATTCTGGCCTGAATGCCTTGATATGGCAACTCAGATGCAGCAGCTACATCTCTCCAATAGCCACTTTAAGAGACAAATAGTGGAGAGAAAGGTAGCACTGATCATTAGCCCATTCCATCAAATATTCCTGATTCTCAGCTTCATAAAATAGAGCTCCCAACTGAAGTTTAGTCAACACTCAGCACAGGTTCACTGCACTCACATTTACATGGGATTTCTTTATTGTATTAGTAATATGGGAATTTCCATACAAGATCAAAACAGTGGTCCCTCTAACCCAGTATCTCATCTGACAATGACAAGTTCTAGATGCTCCTGGGAAAAATGCAAGACTTTGTGGTAAGCAGTTATGGAATAACCCGATCACAAAGAAAGTTTCTTCCTTACCCCCATCAGTTAAAAGGGTGGCTTATGCCTTTAAGCATAAGAGTTTATATTCCTTAGAATTATTTTTCTCCTGTATAACCTACCAGTGGATGTTCTCATCAGTATAAATGGATAATGCTTTCTGAATCCTACTAAGGTCTTGACTTCACTTATATCTTGTGGCAAAAAGTATTTCCCTTTATTGCTATTAAATTGTTAACTTTCAGTTTAATTGAAGGTACCTGTTTTTTATTAAGAGAAAGGATAAACAGGAGGGCTGGATTTACCTTCTGTGTGCCATAAAACACTTTGTTATATCTTTATCATGTCCCCTCTTACATATTTCATTTCTAAACTAAGCAGTCCCAATCTTTTCTTTCAGTCGTCACATGAAAGTCTCTCCAGGCCTCTAGTCATTTTTGTCACCAGATAGTTCTATCATCTTTCTCCTGAAATAGAAGCCAGAACTGCACACTGTTGATATGCCCTCATCTGGAATACTGTTTCTATAATGACATTAATTTTTCAGTAATATTTTCTGTCCTGTTTTTAATACACCTTCATATTTTCTTTGCTGTTTTTAAACTGACATGGACCATGGAGCATACGTCTCTATTAAGATGTTTGTAATGATGCTCAAGGTTTCAGTTCCTTCAGATGGGAGTACAAATCAGGGAGCTATAGAGAGCCACCTGGCTCCAGCACAAGTTAGAGCTTCACTGGATCTCAGGGAACCTTGTGCCAGTGGAGGATCAGGAATGGTGGGGCTCTGCTCTGCCTTACCACTGCTCTACTGTGCCTCAGAACACCCTGACACACTCCTCCCCTCCCCTTACACTGCAGGGCAGTGGCTGTTGGTGCAGGGCGTGGCTATGCTGGCAGAGAGTTTTCCTACACAAGAGGAATTCTTTGCTGGCCCTCTCCAACCACTTAAGCAGTACAATGGGGCCTTAGTGGATTGGAGAATCTGGTGTTTTTCCTGAGTAGTTACTCAATTAATTTAGGACCCAGCAATATGTATGAGTTGTTCAAATGATTGCTTCCAATACATATCAACTTATATTTGTCAACGTATAAAACCGTGCTGTTCTCTTTCTTAACTTTAAGTCTCTCTGTAGTGCCTCGCAGTCCTCGCTTGACTCCGCTAAGCAATTTTGTGTCATCTACAACTGTGAAGTCTCACTCTTCACCCTCCTTTCTAGATTATCAACTTATTAAAAACACCATTCCCACCACAAATGCTTGGACCCCTTCACTGTTAACATTTTGCCATGTTGAAAATTGCCCACTTATTCCAATTCTCTGTTTCTGACCCATGATATACTTTACCTCTCCACCCAAGACAGTTTAGTTTCTTTAACAACCTTACGTGAGGGACTTTATCAAAGGCTTTTTGAAAATCCAAGTATTCCTAATTGTTTGGGTCTATTGATATCAATCAAGAATTTGATCATGCCTCTGGCACTTCATGGAATCATTCTGTTTCTATTTCATTTTTAAACTCCTGCTTTCTCATTTGATTTTTCTGAAGTCTCTGTACATTTAGGTACAAAAACAATGACACTGCAGTAAAAGTACACTGTATAGAGATAAGATATTTAATATTATGATATAGGAATCTTGTACAACTTGATTGTGGGAGAGGAAAGATATCTCGTCTCCAACTCCCGAACGTCTTGTGATGTTGGGTGTGACCCTTTCCCAGTCACTGTGAAAATCTTGATAAAGAAAGTGATGAGGCGCTCGCTACAGCTATAATTCGAAGACTTGGGTTTGCCCTCCCACACACTTTGGGTGGGCAGGCAAACCGCAGACTGTCATCTGTGAAGTCAGAAAGCACTGGGTACATCTAATTACTGTGTTAGCACTTGCTAACACTTTTTATGCCAAGTATTGGCTATAGAGACTTTCTTGGTTGTTTTTTGTGCTTTCCTTTTTGCCATGACATAACTAGATAAGCCTGCAAGAATATCCGGGAACAGGACTGTACAAATGAGTGCGCACGTCAAGCCCCTGAAAGCCATTCACTGTAATAAATAGGTTATGAAATAACTGTGGCAGAGCAAAGGTCTGAGTGGATTTTGTTTGCTCACATTTTTTTCTTGTTGCTTATCCCTGCTTTTCCACTCGCAGGGATTTTTCTATGTGCAGGCTTGGAAGGATTAGATTTTTGTCGGCAAATGTCAGTAAATGTCAATTTCACCGTACACACAGAAAATGACGAAAATATTTCCATCAATGACAATCCAAATTTACAGCAATATAAAGAAAGGAAAGTGTTACTTAAGACCTTCTTAGAGTTCGCTTTGAGGATATTTATTTTGTATACTTTGACAATTTCTGTTTTAACGTCTGTAAAGATTTCACATTTTGAATCTCAAAGTCCACTATCATTACATTATTTTCGGACATCCCCCTAATTTTCTGCAATTTTGAACATTAAAATTAATAAAAATGCTTAAAAATAAACATCGATATTGTATGTCCAAATTATAAAAAAAATAAAAATTGGATTCTGACAAGCCTATGTGGCAATTTTCTGTAGTCAAAGATCGTGCATATTCTAAAGTAAATGGAGTAAATGATGGATGCCAACAAGCTAACACCTCTGAGTGTTTATTAAATGTGATTTGGGAATTCCTCAGTACACATCCGGTATATTACAAGGGGGTATTACAAATAGACTTGGAAGCCCCTACTTGATCAGAGGAACTGTACTGAGCAATCCCTGAGGGACATGTAATAAAACTGTCTGGTTGTAATTTTAGAGAGGAATGATGGGTGAGGTACTATCTTTTATTGGACCAACTTCTGTTGGTGAGAGAGACAAGCTTTCAAGCTTACACAGAGCTCTTCTTCGGGTCTGGGAAACATACTCAGAATGTCACAACTAAATACAAGGTGGAACAGATTGTTTAGCATAAGTAGTTACATATTTCATGGACCACTTCACTCTGAATGGTCCCTTGACACCCCGCCAGTCATACAGGAGGAAGGAAGAGTGGAGGGGAGGCAGCTGATGGGGGTTGTAAGTGGTGTCATACTGTTTGGAGTGGTTCACGACTGTGAGTGCAACCTCAGGCAGGGGAGATACCATGATCCCGAAGGTGGTTTTCCCAGGGTGAGGCTCATCCATTGCACTGCGGGTGTGCTGACCCCTGCGATTTCCCCAAATGCGGGAAACTCGACTGCATAATTTGTGGTAGTGGGGGACTGCGTTCGCGCTCTCCCCTGGTTTAAAAAAAAAAAAAACCTCAGGGCAGACTATCAAGAAGTGGGGCAGACATCCCCAACTGGTTGTGTGTTCTATAATTAGATTTCACCAACCCAGTAACAAGTGTGAACACCTAAAGCACTATAGCAGTCGTACTATGGAGTCACAGACCGTCCCCTTTGAGTATTCCAGTCTATCTTGCCATCCAGGCAAGCTGGACTTATAGATAAATGGCTGCTATATACAAAAGATCAAGTCTCAAGAAACCAGTCACTTACTCCAGGTCAATTTGTACCTTAGATCTCTCACCAAAAACAATGCTTGTAGCTTTGTAGCTTTAATTAGCTAACTAACGATTTATTAACTAAGAACAAGAAATGAGAGTATTATTACAAGGTTAAAGCAGGCAATCAGATATACACAAATGAGGGTAAGTCTACACTACAAAATTGTCAACCTAAGTTACATCGACATACAGCCACCACAGTAATTGAATCTGTTTTACTCGTCCACCACACTACACTCTTGTGCTGGCGGAGCACATCCTCACCAATTTGCACCAATTTAACCGCCAGTGTGGGGCACCTTCTGAAAGGCAGCAAAAGTCGATGTAAGCAATAGTGTCAGTGTAGACTGACTGACACAGTGCAGTCTACATGGACACTGCATTGACCTAACTACATCAACTTAAGCGCTACGCCTCTTGCAGAGGTAGAGTCATTAAGTCGGTGTAGTGGGCAAGTTACATCGGTGGGAGCTACATTTTAGTGTAGATGCTTACAGAGTTAGGACGATGTAAGCTAGGGTTACCATATTTCAGGTTCCCAAAAAGGGGACACTGCTGGAGTGGGGGGGGGAGAGCTGGAAAGGGGGAGGGAGTACAGTTGGGGGTGTTGGAGGGGTTACCTGCAGGGGGGGGGCAGTGTCACTCCTAGTCATGGTGGCAGGTCAGCTGACACAAGCCCGGATGCAGTGACCACCATCAGTCACCACCTCCCTGCAGAACCCCTTCCCCTGGGCTGGGAGTCGGGATTGGTGTGCGGGATCCAGCAGCTGTGACTGCAGGGGAATGGACGAATCAGCTGTGAATGCAGGGGAGGAACCAGTCGGGGCTCTTTCAGAGCTGCAGTGTCTGCTCTGCAAAAATCCTGGACATTTTCTGTTATTTGAAAAATCCACCCGGAAAAAGGACGGAGCCTCAAAAAAGAGGCAATGTCCAAGAAAACCCGGACTTATGCTAACCCTAACGTAAGCTGCCTCATGTCGACCTAATTCTGTAATGTAAACCAGGCCTTAGTTACAGTCTATGGTTTTAAAAGGTGACAGAGTTGTAGTAATCTATCAGCTCTGAATGTCTTTTAGGGCTAACCCGGGTTGACCCTGAGGATCTCTGCTTCTGTTTGGTAGCTCTGCTCCTGTGAGAGTCCAAACAGCAAAAGAGATGAAAAATTTTCTTGTCAGCTATTTTTCTTTCCTTCTTCCAGAATTCAGTCTGATGGGATGAGCCCTTTTGCACATAGCCTCTTCATGAGGGGACAATTAGCAAAGTCTTTGTATTGTGATGTTCCACAATGGCCCATTTAGTTTTGATAGCCCTTCTTGGTGGGCAGGAGACAATCCCTCCTGACTGGGTTCACAGTTTTAGAGCAAACATTTACAAAGCAAAAACTTAAATATTACTTTATAGCATGTGATAAAGAAATTATGTGAGATTAATGCCTGCAGCAACTTACAAGCATTTCATAAAGTCTAAACACGAAATACATTGTTATAAATCCAATATCCATCTTAACCACACTAACACACAGGTGAAACAAACTGGTTTCCAGCAATTAATTTGTCAGTGCTCAGCTGAGGCCTAAAGCCTTGACAGTGTCACAAGTGGGTTATAAATTGTTGTGAAAAGCCATAAGTCAGTGTCTCTATTAAGTCCGTGATTTTTAGTGTGTAACAAAGTTATGACTTTAAGCTCTCAGGCTTGTCTTTTGAAGATGTAGTGCAGGTTTCCTTTGAGAATGAAGACTGAGGGGTCAGATACAGAGTGATCATTTTGTGAAAAGTGTTCACCCACAGGTGACAAGGTGTTTTTGTCATTATCATTTTCCTGTGTGAGTTCATTTGAGATTGTAGTGATTGTCTCTCTGGTTTCACCTACATAGTTGTTATTGGGGCATTTAGTGCACTGGATAAAGTACACCACATGTTGTGATAGGCATGTATAGGACCCATGGCTTTTGAAAGGTATGTTATAGGGGGGTATTGATCATCATAGCAATGGAGATATGTCTACAGGTTTTAAATCTGTTGCTCTGGCAGGGTCTGGTGCTGCTTTGGGTTGGTGTGTCCTGGTCTGTGGGGAGCTTGCTTCTGATGATGAGCTTGGAGAAACTGGGGGTCTGTTTGGAGGGCTGTGTTTACTGATACTCTATATGGGTGCCTGTGTAGGGGTGGTAGGTGACAATTAGGGATGCTCAGTTGGAGGGGATTGTATTTCTGTATTGAAGCAAATTCTCTCAGGGTATTCAGGTGGTCCATTCCAAGATGCAATCTACTTCTCTGGTGAAGTATCCTTGATTGATGAAGGCGGTTTTAAGTGTGTTAAAGTATATATCCCAGACTTTCTCCTTAGAGCATATTCTGTGGTTTCTGAGTACTTGGCTGTAGCTAACAGATTTCTTGATATGTTTGGGGTGCTTACCGGATCTATGAAGGTAGGTGTGGTGATCTGTGGATTTCTTGTATATAGTTGTCTGTAGGGTTCCATTGTTGAAGCTGATCATAGTGTCCAGGAAGTTGATGCTAGCATGGAATGTTCTAGAGAGAGTTTAATGGATAGGTGGTCCTGCTTGAAGTTGTGGTGGAAATCTGTGAGTGAGTTTAGGTCATCTGTCCAGAGGATGAAAATATCATTGATGTATCTCAGGTATATTATTGATTTTGTAGTGCGTTCATCCAGAAATTCTTCCTCAAGGTGACCCATGAAGAGGTTGGCATAATGGGGTGTCATCCTCGTACCCATAGCTGTTCCCATGGTTTGGACAAAGTGTTTGTTGTTGAATGTAATATTGTTATGGGTGAGGATTAAATGGATGAGTTTGGCAATGTGTTTGGGGTGGAAATCTGAATGCTGTCCATTGTCTTGTAGATATTTGAGACAGGCATTTATGCCGTAATTGTGAGGGATGTTGGTATATAGGGAGGTGACATCCATGGTGGCAAGGATGATGTTCTGAGGGAGGTTGTTAATGTTGTGAAGTTTCTGGAGGAAGTCAGTTATGTCCTGGAGTAAGCTGGCCCTTAGTATGGTGAGTGGTTTGGCGATGGATTCTATGAGTCTTGATATTCCTTCAGTAAAAGGGATGTGGCCAGATATGATGGGTCTGCCTGGTTTCCTTTGTTTGTGTATCTTGGGAAGCATGTAGAAGGTCCCTGGGGTGGGTTCATGGGACATGAGTTTGTAGAATTTCTCTTGGAGTTGTTTGGGGAAGGATTTGCTGATATCCTTAAGTTCTTGGGTAAACTGTGGTGTAGGGTCTTCTTTGAGTTAGTTTCGGAGAGATATTGGTTGGTCTTCATTAAAATAGTCATCACAACTGAGGACTACAATGGCACCACTTTTGTCTGGTTTGATCACTATCTGATTGGATTTCAGGAACTGTACAGCTGTCTTCTCAGCAGTGGAGAGATTGTGGTGCATATGATGTTTATTAAGGATTTCATAGTCCATGTTTTTCCTGAAGCAATCAATGTAATGATCAAGAGTGTGGTTTCATCCACTGGGGGGTGTCCAGTCAGATTATTCTTTTTTCTTATGACTGTCAGTGGGGATGTGGTTATTGTGGGTGGTATGGTCATTGTTATGAAAGAATTCTTTGAGGCAGAGTCAGCGAAAGAATTCTTCTATTTCTCCACATGTTAGTATGGCTCTGTGGTAGGGAAGAAGTTCAGTCCCTTGGAGAGTAGAGATAATTCTGCTCTGGTCAGGGATAGTCTTGATAAATAGAGGTTGGAGTGTTGTGTACTATCCATGTGTTCGGTCCTGGTGCCATGGTTTCTCCCTGAGATGGTTTTCTATGGGTTGTGGAGTGGTAGTTGGTTCCACTTTTTGTTTTTCTGTTTTTTGAATTTTTAGCTGTAATTTTGCTCATTATTTGAGTAGGCAATATTATGCAGATCAACAACAAGCTTGAGCACAGATTTTGGAAGTGTTTGTTGTTTCCGCTTTCCTTGGATATTTGAAATGTGCAAATGCAAAGTCATTAGGACCTGACCTTAGATCAGGATCAAAAATGCAGTTCAGAGGCACAGTTTAGTCAGCACTTCCTCTGTGATTATCTTATAGGAACGTGTGTGTGTGTGAGAGAGAGAGAGAGAGAGAGAGAGAGAGAGAGAGAGAGAGAGAGAGAAAGAGCTCATCCATATATTCAGGCCTCTTTGCTTACCCTCTACCTTCCATTCACCAGAAAAATATAGAAAAGGATACATACATGGTATGGGTTGCATAGGCTGTACGCTCACCATCATCTGCCCCCTGGCCGTGGAACTCGCATGCCACTATATATCTTCTCAGAACAAAATTAAGTTTTCAAGGTATAAGTTGGCTTTTGTACTTCAGCTTTAAACCATTTACTGTATAGATTTAGAGGCATAAGGACTAAGGACACCACCAGTAGCAGGAGTCAAACATTAAATATTTAACAAGGGGACGATCCCTTCACTTTTCTCTTCAACTCTCTCTCCAAGCTGCATTTATTGAACTAATTGCTTTGTTCAAGAGCAATCTTTTCCCTTTCATTTCACCTTCAATCTTTGCCCATTAGACCATTGTCAGGCACAATCATGACTGAATGAATACTATATACTACCATGTTTTGCTCCCTAGCCAAGTTCTTAGGTCTGATCTGATCTACACACAAAGTTGCACTGGGATAGCTAAAGGTGTGATTTTTTAACTGATTTAGTTAAACAAGTGCTATTTTGTATGTGGACGCTTCTGAATTGACTTAAACCTGGTTTATTAAACGTACAGCAAGCTAAACCAATGTGACCTGTTTGAATCTGATACAAATGTAGCAAGAAAGAGGTTTGGACTTGTATAATTGAATTAGTGAAAGTTTGGGTATAGACAGAATCTTAGACTTCTAGCTCCACCAAAGGCAGTTGAAATGCCAGTAAGCTTTTCCACATAGAATCAGGGCTCTATATTCCTAAATATCCAATGTTTTGATGTAAAAACATAGTAACTGAAGATAGAAAAGCCCTACTGTATTAGATGAAGTCCATCCCTGGACGGGATGTAGAACCCACCACTACTATGGCATGTAGTCTTAGCCTCTTAAGTGAGGAATAAGTGGTATAAACTACACCTTTACCTAAAGTCTTATTTTTATATATAATATTTCTACAACTACCTTTGGTTGTAAAGTCCAGTAATTTCCTTCTAACTCCCTCTCTCTCTCATTTTTTCCTTTGCCTTCATTTCTTTGTGTTCAGAGCATTCAAATAACACACTCGTCCTTGGAGAATGTAGCATCCTCAAGCCAAACCGTAGCACTGTTTCATCAGCTACCCAGCAGAGGTGTAGTACAGCTACCATCATTCTGTCACAACCCTGTGAACACAGTGCATTAGTTTGCAGATTGGGTTTCAGCATCCCAAGAGGTTGCTCCAGAAATCACCTCTCTCTCCTGACAGCATAAGGGCTTTGGAATTGCTACTGCAGTTCACCACTGGAATAAGAGGAGCTTTCCTTTACAGTGTCATTGGGGATGGAACAGAGGAGGGAACACGAAAACAAACAAACAAACCATGTGCAGTATCTTCAGTTTGACCCCTTGGCCTCACCTAAAATAATATTACTGAACTAGTATTTACCAGTTTCCCTGTTGTTTTGATAGATAACTTTCGGTTGTATGCATGTTTGCGTACTTTACCCACTAACCTATAACAAACACACAGTTCATCATTTGGTAGTGCTAGAAGGCACTCTGTCTTGGGATTTGAGGTCCTGAAGACACCATCAAATGCATCCATCTTTGGAGCATAAGGATTCAAACACCTGGGATATGAATACAAGCGCCAGTACCTGGAAGGTGTACTCATATTGGTCAAAACCAAAATGCTTTAGGCTCCAAATTCTATGCACTTCATCCAAGGATGCTCAGAAAAAGTAGATGATCAATACAAAACTGCAAAATATTCATTGAAAACATTTTTTCTTGTATGTAGTGTTGACATATTCAAAAAGTGGATGAGCCCCTGACACTGTACAGTATTTATACAAATTCTTCTCTTGCATACACCATCCTCATGTTGTATCAGGCTATCAAAAGCGGTTCAATGAAATTATTCTATCAACAAGACAACAGGAGCAATCTAGACTGTTCCTTAATATGCTGAAGCACCTCTGCTTTCTCTGCTTATTATAAACTCATTTCAGGACTACATCACCACCTCTTCTTTTTATATTTAACCTCCCTGTCTCTCACTTTAGTTTTACTATTACAGGTCTGAAATTCATTCATTCCTGAAACAACCACTGAATGGCTGTTGTGTAATGTTCCTCAATTCTGCTATTTAATCTTCTTTCCGTCTCACCCATGGAGAGCATCTGAGACTACATACATTCTGCATTGGTATAGAATATCAGAGCCCTCCCTTCCACTCGAGAGGGGGAAGGGATTTCATCTCTATCCCTTGGTATCATGCTCTGAATGTTAGTCACCATTCTAATAACTGTATCAGCATGTTTATAAGCTGATGTGCTTTTAACTGTTTCGCTCACCCCCTCATACACATGAAGTAAGTACTCTAATGGGCTCTGTACCTTTCATCCTTTATTTTTATTACTAATGGTCTCTTCGGTAATATAAAATGATTGATGAGTGCAGTCTGCAAAAAGCAGAAAAATCAATATATGTCCAGACTCCATATTAGTTAAGAGCTGGCAAGGAACTGGGGTTGCCAGACAGCAGAATTCCTCTTGCGTTCCACACCATGTGGAAAATGAGAGGAAAGAAATAGCTAGAGAGGAAGGGAACACAGACAAAATGGTTCTACCTTCAAATACATGGGAGCATTAAGGGTGTGAGGCAAGTTGGGTATGTTAGTGCTTGTGCTTGTTCTTAGTCTTTAAACTCAAAGCCCCATTGGCCCCATATTCAGAGTTTTATTGTACCATAAACAAGTTGACGCCACATGCCCACATATACAACCCATGGTTTCTATACATGTGGGTGTACCATGTTTCCACCCTGCTTATGAGCAGAGTTTTAACACAATAGTTAAGCCACAGCCAGGTTTGAATACAAGTCTTGTATTATATAGGTGGAGCCACCTATGTGCGGTGGGACCAGGTTAGTCAGCTCCCCAGCCTTGCAGGCTTTTGTGGGAGAGGATATCCAAAAGGGAGTTGCACAGCGTGAGAAAAAAATGCAGTCCTCTTCCACTGGCACCAGCAGCTGAGGAAACATGGGAAACACAGGTGTCAAGATTGTACTGATACAAATACGCTTGTGCAGAGCAGCAGCTCATGGCAGACAAATATGGTTGACACACAATTGTGCCAGGAGAATGACTTCTGGGGGGAAGCCATGACCACAGAGGTGGCACAGAGGGAAGCCTCTCTTGCATGAATATCCCAGTCATCTGTACCAGTGCCTTACATCTGTGGATTCCCCTGTGGCTGTTGGGCTACCCCAACGGTTGGAGGACCACACCCCCTGCAACCACCATAGATACAGAATCCCTGTGCCCAAGACCACATTGGGCCATTAGCAAGAAACTCACTTAGTGAAGATGCAGAGGTTTCTAGTTCACTTTTTCTTGCCCTCTAGGTGGTTCTATTTCTCTCTCTCTCTCCCTCCCCCCCCCCCTTCCCACCCTCCTCCCCAGGGAAGGCATGGTTTGAGCCTTGGATATACAAAATTTCAGTTGACAAAATGGGGCACTTTTTTTTTAAGCACTAGGAGCTTAAATGTGTTAGAAACTGAAAACGTGTTTTAAACTCTTCTAATGAAAAGAGCCCATAGATCTTTTTTTTTTTTCTTAAAAAAAATTCAGGCTTTAGCCTGGAGTAAATTTTTACTGCCAAGTTATAGAAGGAGTCTGTAATGGAAATGCTGACAAAGAGGAGCACCACTATAGTTAGAATGTACTCTATAAATAGTCTTTTGCAAGTGTCTGACATATGAGATTGTCATGTAGCTACTTGAACCAAACTCTGGTAATTTAACTAGTGATAATTGCAGAAAATAATCATAGATAAAATATATGTGTCAGGAGGCGGGGCGGGGAGGGGGGGGGCAGTGTTAAAGGAACCCTGCATATCCTTAAGCACTAAATTTGAAGTACTGTATTGAGGGCACTGTTCTGGCAGGTATAATACTGCTATCAGAACAAAGCTGTAAAATGACCTACTTTGCTCAATCTAATGCTATTCAATAATAAGCAACCTCTGTAGGGTTTCTACATGTAGACAACATCAGGCACATTTCACTGACCCATTTATATATTGATTTTACTCAGTCTGGGAATTTAAAAGTGGGTTCTCTCAGGGTTGTGTTGGATACCATCCTCTTGGGCCAGTCTTGTCATAGATTCTCTGAGAATGTGCAATCACTGGAAACACATGACACCTTCAGCTACTATTTGTTCCTAAATCAAGGGCCATCTTCCCAGACCTTCTTCCCCAATTACAATAACGTTTTGTGTTCTTGATCCTAGATTCTGACACTGTCTCCTTGATTTCATTACTGTCTCCCAGCAGTGCCTACAAACATTTTTTTTAAATCCACTGTTGTAATGGAAGATGAAGTGTTGGTCTCACATAGTGGTACCAGAGTAATCAGGGGCTTTTTTAAAATTCGGTGACCCTATTTCTAAAATCAGCACATTTTTAACAAAAATTTCACCACACATTTGTGCAGTACTGCTCACATGCTGAGGCTCTGTCTCAATCTGATGGCACAATGGAGATTATTTGTTTCCTACCTATCAGGGTTTTTTATTTTTTTCAATCAGAAAGAGATTAGAATCTACCAGAGAAATTCTGTTAAGAGACAAGAAATCAGAGACTGAACAGGAAGTTAAATATGCTTTCAATATCGGGTTTTAACCTCTGAGTCTGAGCCAGATTTCAATTGAGGTAATTATACTCTGCCTTCCTAGAATTCCCCCTGCAGTTTCAAATGGATGCAGTATTATTCACATCCTGTCGTAATCAGTTGTGTAGTGTTTCTGTACACTATGAAACTGTTGGCATGCTTTACTCCTAAGTCAGCCGCATTTCAGTGTGGACAATGTGATTCAGGATAGCCAATTTTGAAATGTAGATGTCCAAAACCTGCATTTGGATGCTGACATGCAGTAGGAAAGGTCCTTATTAACTTCAGTTGGAGCTGGATCAAATCCCTAGAAACATAGGCTTTTCTAGGCTTTAGACAGCAATCCTGCAATGAGTTTTGTGCAAAGGGAACCCTGTGCACGCACAGAATTCCACTGAAGTCAATGGATTCTGCTCAGGTGCAGGGCTCTGCCTGTGAGTAGCTCATTGAAGGATCAGCGCCTTAGTTGTGCAAATGCCTCTTACTTTTTATATGCCAGTTTACATGCCAAAATATGAGATTTGAATGTCCTGTTCAGGCAACCACCTTTTGAGTCCAGGGTATATAGTTGGTAAAATCTGTCAGAAGAGTTTATAAAGGCCTGTGGGATCCATTTGGGTATAAACTAGGGCTGTCGATTAATCACAGTTAACTCATGCGATTAACTCAAAAAATTAATCGTGATTAAAAAAATTAATCGCAGTTTTAATCACACTGTTAAACAAGTTTCAGAGTAGCAGCCGTGTTAGTCTGTATCCGCAAAAAAGGAGTACTTGTGGCACCTTAGAGACTAACAAATTTATTAGAGCATAAGCTTTCATGGACTACAGCCCACTTCTTCGGATGCAATTTGTTAGTCTCTAAGGTGCCACAAGTACTCCTGTTCTTCTTTTTACTGTTAAACAAGAGACTACCAATTGAAATTTATGAAATATTTTGGATGTTTTTCTACATTTTCATATATATCTTGTATTCTGTGTTGTAGTTGAAATCAAAGTGTATATTTTGATTACAAATATTTGCACTGTAAAAATGATAAACAGAAGAAATAGTATTTTTCAATTCACCTCATACAAGTACTGTAGTGCAATCTCTTTGTTCTGAAAGTGCAACTTACAAATGTAGATTTTTGTTGTTGTTACATAACTGCACTCAAAAACAAAACAATGTAAAACTTCAGAGGCTACACGTCCACTCAGTCCTACTTCTTGTTCAGCCAATCGCTCAGACAAACAAGTTTGTTTACATTTACAGGTGATAATGCTGCCCTCTTCTTATTTACAATGTCACCAGAAAGTGAGAACAGGCATTTGCATGGCACTTTTGTAGCCAGCATTGCAAGGTACTTACGTGCCAGATATGCTAAACATTTGTATGCCCCTTCATGCTTAGGCCACTATTCCAGAGGACATGCTTCCATGCTGATGACACTCGTTAAAAAAATAATACATTAGTTAAATTTGTGACTGAACTCGTTGGGGGAGAATTGTATGTCCCCTGCTCTGTTTTACCCACATTCTGCCATATATTTCATGTTATAGCAGTCTCGGATGATGACCCAGAACCTGTTCATTTTAAGAACACTTTCACTGCAGATTTCACAAAATGCAAAGAAGGTACCAATGTGAAATTTCTAAAGATAGCTACAGCACTCGACCCAAGATTTAAGAATTTGAAGTGCCTTCCAAAATCTGAGAGAGATAAGGAAGGGAGCATGCTTTCAGAAGTCTTAAAAGAGCAACACTCTGATGCGGAAACTACAGAATCCAAACCACCAAAAAAGAAAATCAACCTTCTGCTGGTTACATCTGACTTAGATAATGAAAATGAACATGCGTCGGTCCGCACTGCTTTGGATGGTTTTCGAGTAGAATCTGTCATCAACATGGACACATGTTCCCTGGAATGGTGGTTGAAGCATGAACATCTGGCGCATAAACATCTTGCAACGCCGGCTACAGAGATGCCATGAGAATACCTGTTCTCACTTTCAAGTGACATTGTAAACAAGAAGCAGGCAATATTATCTCCTGCAAATGTAAACAAACTTTTTTGTCTGAGCTATTGGCTGAACAAGAATTAGGACTGAGTGGACTTGCAATCTCTAAAATTTTACATTGTTTTCTTTTTGAATGCAGTATTTTTGTACAAAATTCTATATTTGTAAGTTCAACTTTCATGATAAAGTGATTGCACTACAGTACTTGTATTAGGTGAATTGAAAAATACTATTTCTTTTGTCTTTTTACAGTGCAATATATAAAGTGAGAATTGTACACTTTGTATTCTGTGTTGTAATTGAAATCAATATATTTGAAAATGTAGAAAACATCCAAAAATATTTAAATAAATGGTATTCTATTATTGTTTAACAGTGCGATTAATCACGCGATTAATTTTTTTAATCGCTTGACAGCCCTAGTATAAACTGAAAGATCATCATTATTATACCACTTATTAGGTTAGCACCATTATTTGTTGAATAGCAATTATTTTGGCATAGTAACCAAGAAACTAAAAAGCCTGAAATCTGAAGAAAACAGCAAGCAGATGTACCATGACATCAAATGACAGAGCATGCCCAAGTTGTGGAAGATGAGCTCTCTTTCAAAGGAAGAATTTTTGCATTACCATTTGCATAGCACATATTTTTGACCAAGTAGCCTTTCCTGATTGCTCAGAAAATTTTCCCCTCTTAAAATTTCAGGGCAAATAGTATGTCACCAAAATTCATAGCAATTCCTTTTAAATACAGAATACAAAACTGGATGCTATATTACCATGGTAGATGAAGATTTCTGAACAAAAAAGAATGAGAGAAACATTTAATTTTAGGAAGCATCATTTAGTCTTTTTGTGGTGGTGACTATCAGTTTTTCAGTACTTGCAGCTGGAGGACTCTTTGATCATGACCTTTTGAATGTCTGCTGAACACCAAATGTTGCATTAGTATTTTTGCAGTGCTTGTTTTTTAAATTTCTGTATTCTGGTAAAACCAAATCCAGTCTGTCTGGTCAGCACTGCGGGGCTCAGAATTCTTCACTAAGATTGTACTCCAGCAGATGTTTAATCATCAAATTTTATATTTATTGCCATTGGCAAAATTATTGTTTTAAGTAGAATTCTTAAGGTGATGTGGGATAAGAACATAAAAACGGCCATACTGGGTCAGACCAAAGGTCCAACTAGCCCAGTATCCTGTTTTCCGACAGTGGCCAATGCCAGGTGCTTCTGAAGGAATGAACAGAACAGGTAATCATCAAGTGATATTAAAACACTCTGAGAGTATATTGCCAAGAAACCTAGATTGTGGATAAATAAGCACAATTTGATACTGTCAAAGTAAAATATTTTAGCTATTACATTTCTTTATACCAGTTAACAAGTGCATATTTCTTTCAAGAGATCCTATTGGATCCTCTGTGGCTAGAAGAAGGAAAAAGCACCTATAATAAAGAAAATGATGAGATAGAAAATATCTATTTGGCGTTGGAAAAGAATTTTCCCCCGGGTCAGATTGGCATGTCCAGTCCCAGCTTCTGGAAGTCAGAGGTTTAGGGACACCCAGAGCATGGGGTTGCATCCCTGACCATATTGGCTAATAGCTATTGATGAACCTACCCTCCATGAACATCAGGGAAAAAGCTTCAAATGAGGAAAGGCTTGGAAACAGAGAAATAAGGTGTCAAAAAGTGATATATTTCAACAGAAAGCTCGACTTGTGCTTCAAAACAAGATAATATTCTGTTGTTTTCCATTTGAGTCTCTAATGAAGGGCAACTCCAGCACATGACAATGTAAAGAGAATTTTTGATGAAAAAAACAGCAGACAGTTAAGAAGGACTCAGTGGAACTTGAGACTTCCAGCTGGATAAGCAGTAAAAATAAAACAGAGGGCAAGGCCTTTCTTTTCTTTTACGTCTTCCAGAAATTCTCTAGTTTCGTTTTTTATAGTCTGAGACATTCATTTAATCACAAGCATGCTTTTAAGAAAAAAAATGTGTAGAAGACTTTTTACGCCCAAATTTATAGCAATGGGTCCAATTTTTATTACCAGAAATAGCAAGAGGAAATGAAAAGCAGGTGTGGGAAGGTTTCTCTAAATGATGCCAGGGCTCCATTTTAACCTTAGCTGGAGGGAATTAAGTGTCTGTGTATGCCAGGCTATTGCCTTGTTACATAGTTCCCTGCAGCCAGAGAAGTCCATCAAATAAAAGCAACCAAATATGCTCAAATTAATTTTAAAAAAACCCTGCTTGATAACAGCACTTGCCACTGGCCTTTGGTAAGGACAATGAATACAGTTTGTTAGCTACTGGATTCAGGACATAAGCATTGGGGATCTCAAAATGAATCAAAGAAATGGGTCACGTGAAAACCACTTTTGGTAGGCATTGGGAACATAAAATAAGCTCGGTGTTTTCCCATTGATGGCACAATGTCCTTTCTGTGGCATATTAGTGACACCCCATTTGGGGAACAATAAAGGCAGCTTAGTATGTGTCTAAGGCTACCTTTTCAAAAGGCCACTTGCAATAACTATGGGGCTGATCCTGTCAGGTGCTGAGTGATCTCCACTGCCAGAAAAGTGGAGGCGGGGGAACCCTACACTGTACAGAATAATAGCCTCTAGTAGTTACACAGCACTCCAAGCAACAAGTCTGTCTATACTGAAAAAAGTCTGTCCTGTTTGTGTTTCTGCAGCAAAACTGCAAGATACTGGAATTTGTTCTTCCTCCTCTATACCATACGAGTCCAAAATAAATGCCCCACAGCTATCTGTACACTGCCAGCTCTAACCTTTAAAACACAAAATCACACATCCAAGCCTGAACAGGGAAATATAAGTCTGAACCTGGCCCCATTCAGTGTGGTGATTGGAAACGCCCCTTGAGGCTAGCAGAACGCTGTAATAATCTATGTAAACAGGGAGGCAGTGGGATTTTTTTCAGCCTTGCTTCAGTAAAAGAGGCAGAAAAATAATTCTCTTGCATACACACTAGTTTAGGCCCAGTCATGATTCCTTTAAAGCCTCTGCCAATAGATTTTAGTCATTCTCTGGCAAGGGTTTCTCTTTTAACCACAAACGCTGAATAGTTATTGGATGAGTCACCACCCTGAGTAATCTAATTCCTTGACCAGTATGTGCTTGCTTCCTGCACTTCAGAGTGTCTTTATTTATTCAGATATTTTAGTTTATTCCATTCACTCTGTGGGTCATTTTTTTTTCCCCCCTAGGAGCACCCAGGACAGTAAAGTTGAACCTTCCCAACGTTCTCATTTCGGGATCCTGGCAACTTCAGGGACTGGAATGGCATTCTGTTTTGTTAAGCTTTCTCGCCTTGATCTCAGCATGGGCTATTCTTGGGAAAGCAGTGAGCTCAGGGCTAGAGAGTAATTTTTCAGGCAGCAAGTCTTTACTCAGCGGATCAGGTGGTAACTCAGGGCAAAATACAGCCTTCCACACAACACATTGCAAAACCACCAAATTTGCAGCACTTGCCATGTCGCTGAGCAGCTCAAGAAGGGTCCTTCAGTGAATCCTTTGGATGTCAGCATCTACATCCCGACATTGCCAAAGAGATTCTCTAACAGCCTTTGGAAAGGAAACATTAACAACCACAAAAGCGTTGGTTGATATCAGCACAAACCACACCAAAACCTGACTGTGCTTCACTATTAGAAGTGTTCACATGGCTGCTGTCTGAGGAAATGTATTTCTAAAAAGTTATGGGTTTAGAGTGTACTAAACAGGGAGAATTTTTTTCCACCTTTGAATATGTAATTTTCAGGAGCCCTTCGAGGCTGGAGGATTAAATCGTCATGAGTGTTCTCAAGCCACGTTCTGAAGAATTTATTAACGTCCTCCAAATTCCCCTCCTATGTGATTATGGTATTTCTGTTTCATTTCCTATTTATGAGGGACTTGATTTCCGCGGGCATCCTAGGCCACTACATACAGCATGATCCTTTTCTTAAGGAGAGGAAGAGAACAGAGAGGCAGGGTGTGGGAGGATTAAATTATACGTTGATTCTTTCAAGCCATCTCATATCATGTACCGTAATATAAATTTACAGTCTGAGCAGGGAAATTACTAGAGTAAGGTGTGTGCATTAACGTGTGGTATTTGAACACAGTTGACCATAGAAGAAAAGCTCCAGTCTTAGGGTCACTAGCAAGTCAACGGAAGAGGAATCACTTCCCTCTGTATCTCTTGGGCTGTGCATGATGAGAGCCCTGATTCTGAGGATCTACAGAGTTTCACAGCATTGGGACTCCTTTTTTGCAGACTTTATTAGCACTGCAGTATCAGGATTTTCATGAGTGACGTCTCTGATTAGCAAGAGCCTTCATGCGCAGTAGTCCCAGGGACATTCTGAACTAAAGACCTTAGTATTCTAGTCTGATGGAGTTTGCACAAACAGGGCTCCTCTCCAGTGGAACTTGGGACCTTTACAAAAATAAATAGACTCTCAAGCAAAAAATGTTTAGGTGAAGTTAAGGTTGCAGGCATATGTCAGTGCTATGAATGCATATTACCTTTTGAAGAACGTCAGTGTAAAAAAAAAATCATGTTAATTCAAAGGTTGCCCTTTCCACAACAAGCCACAGACTAATACTTAGAAAGCCACCATGATCTTAATTCTGCCCCAGTAGAGACAACAAAAGCCAAAATTCCCATTTGGTGTGGGAAACAGCATTCCATTACTTTAAACAGACATCAAGAAGTGCATATAAACCAACTGCAGTACTATAGTAGAAATTGTGCTCCTTGCAAATTAGCTGCAATAAAGTTACTTAAAAATACACCCCTTTGCAGATTCACTTTCCATGCACCCATCCGAAATGCACATCAGAAAAACCACTTTCAAACTCAAAGCAGAGACCAGCTTTGCTGCTTTTTCAAAAGTCATTCAAATGAAAGAAGCTTGGCGTTTTCTTAATGACAAACTGCATATTTGCTTGATGTCTTTAAATTATCAAAGCCAATTTAGAAACACAGGGTGTGTCTCGCTGGTCTGCTTAAAGCCACTTTGTGTGATATACGGCTGGAACTACTTTTGGGGGGGGGGAGAATAGGTGTAGAATTGGCCTTGTGTAGGGGAGCCTTCCACCACCCACTTCACCAGCCACTCCCACGCCTGGCATAAAAGGTGTGGGAGCCAGGATGGGCATGCCAGGGGCATTTGGGGTTGGAGCAGAAACAAGAGAGAGTGGTAGAGCAGAGCTCCACTATGCCTGATCCTCCACTGGACCCAGGGCCGGCTCCAGGCACCAGCCAAGAAAGCTGGTGCTTGGGGCGGTCGTTTGTAGGAGGCGGCATTCCACCCAATCCTAGGGCGGCACGGCCGCTTTTTTGTGTGTGTGTGTGTGGTGTTCTACTTCGGCCGCCCTGTAGGAGGCGGCGGCGCGGAGGACGGGAGCGCCCTGCAGCAAGCCCGGCAGGGCAGCCCGCGTCCTTCCCTCCCAGCTGACTGGAGCAGCGCAGAACCCTCCCGGCACGCGGCGAGGCCGCGGGGCCGCCCCCCTTCTCTCTCTCTCCTCCCCCCCCCGCTAGCCAGGGCACATCTGCAGCCTGGCTCCGGCCACGCTGCAGGTTTTCTTTTTTTTTTTTGTGCTTTGCCATTCTGGCCGTCCCGTTTTTTTTTTTTTTTTTTGCTTGGGGCGGCCAAAAAGCCAGAGCTGGCCCTGATTGGACCTTACAGTTACACATTCCCCTCTGTGCCCAATCCACAGAGGATATGAGTCTGTTACAGCCCCAGCTAGGAAACCTTGGCTCTTTAGCTCAAACTTAGCAGCTCATGCTTGTAGTGCTGGAGCTTGGGTGTTGTTGGCCAAGATGACAGCCATCATACTTATACCTGTGACATAAATTAGAGTTGGCCCCATGCTGCTTTAACTTCTTGCAGGGCCACTCAGCCAAGGATTGAAGAGCTATAAGTTATTTGCAGCCACCACTCTCTATGTCTAAACACGGCTCGCATGTGGTGGTGAATCATACAGAAACACATGGCGAAAACAGCAAGAGATGATGGTGCCATTGTTCTGACCATTAGATGTCAAAAAGTACAGATATCCCCAGTGGTAGGCTGTAGACTTTATTGTGTTGGTATTTACCACCAAAAAGACACTGCAAGTAACTTTGGGCACTTGGGCTTAGCTCCTCACAGGCGTTATGAGATATTTTGGAGGATCTAGGCCTTGGTCAACAATTTCACCATCATTCTCTTTACTAACTTCTCTTCACTCCCGGCATCCTCTTCCATCTCTGTCTCAGCAGCCAATTTATGAATGGAGACACTCCCAACAAACGGTCCCTTATGAGCAGTCCTCCTGCTGGGCCCATAAAGGAACAATTCCCTGGCTTCTGGACTACGCGGGCTTTGCTGGAGAAAGGGGCTCTTCTCTCTCCCCCTCACTTCACTGTCTATTCATGGGTCCTCCTATTCTTGTCGCTCTGCTTCATTTCTTCCTTCTCTCACCTCAGCTAAGATAAAAAATAATTATTGCATTTACAAATGAGCCCCTTCCCCTGAGCCTAGCTGCAGTGTCCATCTCACACTGCCTAATCTGCTCCTGAACAATATCGCAGCACTAGCTGCTTCAATAGAGCGCCAGTCAGAAGCAGCATTGCGGGAGGACATCAGGCCGTGAAGTGGTAACATATACAATGTTCCCAGTGTCACAGGTAGGGCCACTTAGCAGTCAGGAGTGTGAAAATCTACACTCTTAGAAAAGAGGCTAATTGGAGGTTTTGAAGGTGTTTGGTTTTTTAAACAAAATTTAATAATATTAATTGGATCTTTTATTTTTTTAACCAAAGATTCAGTTGTAACACACTGGACTGCTGGGAACTGACTGATTTTTTAGTTCATGGCTCCAGTCACCTGACACGAGATAGGGCTTATGTTTATGCTCTGTCATGTGATAGGTGTCAGCATCCTTGCATCCAGTATTCAGTGACTCCTATTACACAGACTAATGCCCGGATCCTTCAATGAGCTGCATGTGGGAAGACTCCTCCATCTGCACAGACCTCCACTGAAATCAATGGATATGTCTTCACTGCAGAGAGCAACAGAGGGTCCTGTGGCACCTTTGAGACTAACAGAAGTATTGGGAGCATAAGCTTTCGTGGGTAAGAACCTCACTTCTTCAGATGCAAGACTTGCATCTGAAGAAGTGAGGTTCTTACCCATGAAAGCTTATGCTCCCAATACTTCTGTTAGTCTCAAAGGTGCCACAGGACCCTCTGTTGCTTTTTACAGATTCAGACTAACACGGCTACCCCTCTGATAATTCACTGCAGAGGTAACTCTAACTTTTACCCAGGTGTTGCCCTAACCCACCTCCCATCCACATACAAAACCCTCTGATCCAAGTTTAAATCTGGGCTAGCTTGTCTTGCTTGGACTAGAGTCTAGAGCTCAGGTGCTGCATTCATGCAAGGGCTGGTAACCTGCCCACTTTGCAGGAGGATGAAGGGGAAATCACCTGAGTGCTGATAGTCCTCCAGTACCTTCCCACAATTCCCCCATGTGCCCACAAAGACAGACAAGTTCTCCCACAGTTCACTGGGAAGGAATCAGAGACCAGCTCAGTTTACTACAGCACAAGGAACCCGTGGATATGCCCCTAGAAGCAGGGCCGGTGCAACCACTAGGCGAACTAGGCAGTCGCCTAGGGCGCCAAGTGGTTGGGGGCGCCAAAAAGCGGTGTCCTGGCTTGGCAGGGAGGAGCCGCCTTCCAGAGGCACCGGAGAGCCAGAGCATTGGCTTGCAGCAGCGGCGAGCCCCAGCCATGGAGGAGCCAGCGCGGCGCAAGGGGGGCAACAGCCCTGCAAAGGTGGTGGCGCCGCTACCAGGAAGCAGCCGCACCCCCGCCCCTCCTGCCCAGGCTGCAGTCCGCCCCCCCCCCCCGGGGGCTCATGCAGGCTGCAGCAGATGCATGTGGGCAGCAGCCCCCATACGCCCCCCCAGCTCCCCCCTAGCCGCGCTCGGGTTCTGCGGCTCCCAGGAGTGTGAGCCACCGCTGCTGCTGCCCCTCCCGGAGCTCCCCCCCTGCTGCCTCAGCACTCTATGGGGGAGGGGGTGTCCACCCGGCAGCGTGCTTTGCCTCCACGTGGAGCCAGTGTCTGACCGGCATGGGCATGATAAGGGGAGTCCTGGGGGGCAGTCAGGGAGCGGGGGGGGTTAGATGGGTCAGGAGTTCTGAGGGTCCTGTCGGGGGGTGGGGAGTGGTTGGATGGGGTGTAGGTGTCCCGGGGGTCTCTCTGGGGGCAGGGGTGTGGATAAGGGTTGGGGCAGTCAGGGGACAGGTCGGGGGTCAGGTCCTAGGGAGGCAGTTAGGGTGGGGGGGTCTTAGGAAGGGGCAGTCAGGGGACAAGGAACAGGGAGGCTTAGGTAGGGGATGGGGTTCTGGGGGGCAGTTAGGGGCAGGGGTCCCAGGAGCAGGCAGTCAGGGGACAAAGAGCAGGGAGAGGTTGGGAGTTCTGAGGGGGGCAGTCAGGAGGTGGGAAGTGGGAGGGAGTGGATGGGAGCGGGGGTAGGGCGGGGCTTCCCCCCCCCCCCCGGCCTCTTTTTTGATTGCTGAAATATGGTAACCCTAGGCGAGGGGAGAGCTGGGGGATGCATGGGGGCCAGCGCCTGCATGCATCCGCTGCAGCCTGCAGGAGCCCCCGGGGGGCGCCGGGCAGCAGCTTGGGCAGGAGGGGCGGGGGGTGCGGCTGCTCCCCGCTAACAGCGCCGCTGCCTTTGCAGGGCTGCTGCCCCCTTGCGCCGTGCCGGCTCCTCCATGGCTGGAGCTCGCTGCTGCCGCAAGCAGGACGCTCTAGCTCTCCGGTGCCTCAGAAGGCAGCTACTCCCTGCCAAGCTGCTGCAGCGACCCAAGCCTGGCAAAGCCAGTGAGTGGACTTGGGCAGGAGCCGCCGGGGTGGGGTGGGGAGGGCTCATGGGGGGGCTGTGCACCCTCCAGGGGAGTTCAGGGGGCGAGGAAGGGGGAACCTGATCTGGGGAGCAGCCCCTGGACACAGCTGGCCCCTGGGCAGGCTGGCCCCTGGGGTCTATAAAGGCTCGTTGGGATTTGCCCCATCAATGAACCGATGTGCGGGGGGGGGGGGGGGGCGGCAAGGTGGAAGTTTTGCCTAGGGTGCAAAATATCCTTGCACCGGCTCTGCCTAGAAGTCCTAGTGACACACACAAGGGGGTGCAGCACCAGTGAAGATGCAGTAAATTGGTTATGACTTTATAATGTGGTTGCTCACACCTGAGCTAGGCTAACCTAAGCACTCAGACCCAAGTGCTAATCACCTGGGCTAACTCCGCAGTGGAGATGTACCCAGTGGGGCTACATGAGGGTAGAAGCATCTGCCTTCATGAAGCTTGCTCCAGGAACCGGATTTAAATTCTCATAAGCTTGTATGAGAATCAAAATGGAAGTCCCTCTGTGCCATGCAGAACTTCAAGTCGTTGTTAGAGGGAAGTGTATATCATTTTGCTTTCACTTTGTTAATGCTAAAGTCTTCTCAAATGCAAGCACTTCTTTAAAAAGAAATCCTTAATGGTAATGTAGATAATAAGTATATCCAGAGAGTTGATTTTTCTTCGGTCAAACTCCAAAAAAAGGATTAAGAGATAAATATGAGGATTATTGGAGAAGGTAAAGTGACATCTTTTCTTCTTCTTCTTTTTTTTGTAATTTTCAAGTCTCTAGAAAAAAAATCAGACAAGAGGTATTCTTATATATAAGCTTAGCTATGACAAATACGTGCGTCATATTTTCTGGTATTTCTTTTGTTCTATGGCTTTCAGGTTATTTTTATTTTTAAATCAGGGGCATGAATTCCATTGTTGTTTAGATCACGGCGGATGAGTGCTAAGATTGGAAATATACTTTATATTTATGTCATTTCACAAACTCCAAACTGGAAAAACATTAGAGACGTCTCAAAATTTGGATCTTTGACAAGAGTATTTTATTGTACAATAATTAGAAACTGTTGTAGGAATTACAGAGTATTGTTCTGTTATTATAGTTTCCTTGGAGCAATAATAGAACCCAATCTTGTTCCCATTGAAGTGATGGGAATTTTGTCATTCGCTTGGATGAGAACAGCAGCAGGATTGCATAGTATATTATATGAAATACAAGACAGATTTTTTTTAAAGAACTAATTCTATACACACACAAAACCTTGGTGCTGCCACAGATTAAAATCCAAGGTCGAGCTACTTCAACTTTTCAGGGGGTGCACTTGTTCTGTTCTGACTTTAAGAGGGAATTGGAAAGGACCATTGAATATGAATGGACCTGTTCCGTACCCCTCTTGATTGCTGTGGATCGTTTGGTTCTCTGTAGAGTTAGATGACCCAGTTCTGGCCTCATTTACACTAGTGTACGGCAACAGCATTACACTGTGTGGGAGGAGAGCTGGGCATGTTGCGCATTGAGAATGAATAATAGATTTACAGCAAATGGCCAGGGCCCCCCATTGGTAATTGCATTATGCCCACCCATGCATAGGAGAAGCAGTATGAGAAGAGTGGAATTTGGATGTGCTGAAACTTAGGGTCAGATCCTCAGCTGGTGTAAATTGGCATTTCTCTATTGACTTCAATGGAGTTACCATCATTTACGCCAGGTGAGGATCTAGCCCTTAGCGGGGTGTGTTAATGCCGTCAGGAAGTATTATAGTGTAATGCATTCATGAGGCAGCAAGAGTAAAAGGGAAACAACAAAGCACTAAGCCAGCAGCGATAGTGAGAGATCTGTACCAATTTCTTCAATCATTGTCCCTGCTGCTGGCCTCATCACCTGCCTGCTTCAGGCAGTCTCTTCTCTTGCTTGCCTCAACCATCTGGTAAGTGTATGAACAGAACAAAGCACAGAGGAAAAGGAGAGGGCCGTGGGGGGGAAGCATAAACCTCCCCACTACACCCCCCGGGTTCTGCAAATCCTGGCTGTGGCCCTGCTCCCAACAACTGTGCGTTTAGATGTAGCCAAGGCAGTTTGACTCAGATCTATTGGAAATCTGATTGCTAGTTGGCCTTACACAAAGGATTTTAATTAGGGCTGAGAGAGCTTAGAAAAAATCCGCTTGGCTAGCAAGCTCTCTCTCCCTCTCTTTTCTTAGAACTTGCCAAGATCGCAAAAATAGAGTGAGCTTAATTACAGTCAATGGATAAATCTCCAAGAAAAAAAATTGTAATTAGTGCTTTTAAATGTGCCACTTATTTTTCTGGGCTCCCACAGTTTCTCTGTGTCTGACTGTCTGTCTCAAATATAATTCTGCACAGCTTTTAGGCTTGCTTTTCATCCCAGGCCAGGTGGGCAAATGGCAGTGACTTCACAAGCATTTCAAAGTGATCTCAGCGAGCCTCCTGTTTCCCAGATTTCTTTCTTGACTCCGTGTTGAATATTTCATGCAGGACTCTCTTCTTGGGTTGCTGTCTTAGTGGTTCTGAGGCTGAGGCTCTTGGGGCACTGTTGTGTCAGTTTAGACTTGTACAAACAGCACTGCCCCACTTTAAAGAAAGGAGGAAGTAAAATTAATTTGCTTTCTTCCCAGCACCATGTGCCATTTAGAGGTGTGCATGTAATGGCATAGTGGTTCTACCCATACTTTGCAGGTAAGAGATCCATGCAGGGGAGGAGTTCAAGTGCCCCAATTTATCTAGTGCACATTCACATTCAAGTAGGGGCTGGGGAAGAAAGTCCAAAGCAGCAACAAGACATTCAGGGAGGTCTAAGTGAACAGCCCATTCACCAATACAGGAATGAGGGACAATTTCAAGTCACCTACTTCAATAAGAATGTGCTCGGCAAAGGAGGGCGATGGTGCTCCACTTAAAACTTTGATTTAGAACAGCCACTGCGTTCTATTGCACATACACGGCATCTATTGGCATTTATCTGGCGAAATCAGCTATTGAGCTTGTGTGTGTCAGCTGATTTCCCAGAGATGTATGGTGATGCACACCACAGAGATCAGAGGGCAAGATCAAGCCCTGTATGTGTATGTACAGCAGCAGTGAATCAAGAAGAATAAAAGGAGGAAATAAGAATCTGCAAGAGAGCGGGGGGAAAGCCTGCAAGATGTATATCCCTTACTCCTTTAGTATATCATCATTTCTCAATACTGCAGTAATGCTACCCCCTCATTAAGTCTTGCAGCTCTAAGAAAGGTGACCCAAACTCCCCTTCCATCCATTTGAATCTTGCTCTGATAGCCAGCGACTTGTTAATTATTAATACGAAATATTTGATGGAACATAGAGCAGCTGAACCCAGTTTAATATATGCTCAGGGCGACTGACTTTATGAAGCTGAAATCAGCCATTCCAGTGCTTGAGATTTTTCTACTGAAGTTTTCTCTTTTTGCTTCCTCTTTTTACTCTCTGCCTTTCTTTTTTAGTGCTTTGTGCCTCCATGCTGAGCTTTCTTCTTTCATCTCAATGCCTGAATCTACAGGTCTGCATTTGGATTACATTCCTTCGCTTACTAGTCATGTTCTATTTAGAAAGAAAGAAAGAAAGAAAGAAAGAAAGAAAGAAAGAAAGAAAGAAAGAAAGAAAGATCCTGGTTCTTTCTTCTGACTGGAATGTTTGGTCTTTCCTGTGTTACACACTTATTAAACATTGCCTGTCTATGCAGAGCCTTGGCGTTGGAGCTGTGGTATTAGCTTTAACTGTAAGTGAAATCACATCACCCAGAGTTAAACGTGTGTTACACGTGGTAAATACTGGCTTTGAAAGACTTATCTTCTGGCTTAGGGCACACTTTTAGGAAGCAAATCTCTGCTTTAAAATGCTTCCCACCATGTGAGATTATGATTGGCTCCCTGTGTACTTTTTCTACACAAACATACATTATTGAGGTCAGCATCCCATAATCAGCTACACACAATCAATTGATTTATCATCTGACATATGGAATGTCATTCCCTTAATTCCTATGCAAGTGCTCTACCACGGGCTTTAAGAGCAGGACGGCTAGCTGAAACCAGGGAAGGCTCTGTTATACTTAACTTGCTTTCACTGCCTCATTCATATGGCCTATCCCATGTGGGGGGCGGGGGGGAATTAGGTTTTAGTTAATATGGAAACTTGCATTTGGGAGTTTTTGTCCATCTTGTTCTCATTTTGTGCCTTTGAGACTAGTGAGCTATGATAATACACAAGAGCTGTGCCAACAAGGCTCCAGAATCCAAGCTTAGCCCTGGATAAAATCTGCCTTTTGATTGGCTGAAGAGGGCTCCAAAGAGCCCATGTAATTATTTCCCAGTGAACATAAGCATCAGCTTAGTAAAGCTTCTTTGAGAACTTGATCACCAGGCCATTCAGCAAAATATGTAACCCAACACGGCTATTTCATAATAATGTCCATATCAAATGTGAGCCCTGTTCTGCACTGCTTCTTTGGGCAAAACTCCCTTCTTCGAGAGCTATGTCTCTGAACAGAATGCAGGATTGGGCTCTACGATTCTAAATTTTAAAAAAAATTAAAGAATAAGAACATTATTTAGCTGTTTTTCTGCTTCCTAATTGGCTGATCCCTCCACTTCATGTGGGGGTGGACTTTGGCAAGTCTTGATGATTCGGAGCTAGATTATGCCTGGAACTTGCATAGGTGCAGGGGAGGGGGAGGGAAAGAGAGGGGGGAGAAAGGGGAGGTTGCAAGAAACCTCCCTGTCTTGTGACTGTTTCACAAAGGCCACACACACTCACATTCTCGGCACTTAGGGGAGGGCAGCGACTGCTCCTTCCTCACAACACCACTCCAAAGGAGAGGGGACGGTAGGGGGAATATGCTGCATGCTTGTAAGGAGTCGTGTCAGAGGTGCAGTCCCTTTGTGTGCATGGGAGCTCCCTGAGGACCAGTCCCTCCCAAAGTTTTCCCTTGGATGGTGCAATTCAACACTTATCCCAGTATGGGGCCAGTGCCTGTCAGGCAAACTTTGGCCCTAAGTGTGGGAGCTATTGACCCAGAAAAAGCTCCCTTTCCATGCCTGATACTCTTCTCTTCATCCTCCCTTCCCAGCTGACATTCATACAGAGACACCTTGTTTTCAGTGGCAATGTTAGCAGCAGCAGAGATGTGTGAAGTAGACATATGGGTTGGAGTTGTTTAAGAAATGCAGCTGGATAGAGACATGTGAGACAGAGAGGAGAAAAGCAGGGTAAGTGAGAGGATAAGGGAGACCAGAGGGAGGTTTGGGCAGCCATGGAAAAAGCAGGCATGTCACAGGAATTAAAACTATAATATTGATAAGCATTTTATAAGTTCACAGCTCTGTAGAACATTAATTGATCCCCAACTGTGAGGTGGCTGGGTGAGTATTGTCAGCATCATTTTACAGATGAGAAGACTGAGACAGGGTGAAGCGACTGGCCATGGCCACACATTGAGTCAGCAACACCGCCAGCATTAAAATTCAAGGCCACCTTATTCTCCATCTTGTGCACATTCCTCCAGACCACACAGCTTTTACCCAGTCTCTGTTTTAAAAATACATTAACCATTTTACAATCACAATAATATATGACATGGCAGTTCATTCCTCAGTTCATATATACACACACTCCTGAGGTGAGCTGAGGCACTCCACATGAGCAAATATTGACTGACAACCACATCTCTTGTTGTCCATTATATTTCTTAGTAGCACGCTGATTATAGGAACACAGAATGCTGCAGACCACAGAAGCAACAAGCACAGCTAGTTGTCTCTCCTCTTAACAGTTAGTAGTTGTACTCCATACTGATTTCCTAAAGAATATATCTAGGTAGCTCCATAAAACAGCAGCATTTACAGTGTAAATGCAGCCTTTGTTCCCTTACCACAAAGTAATACTAAATATCTGTGTGCACATGAAGAATGACAGGTGATTTGAAAGTATTTTTAAAGCTTTTGGGAAAACAGGACTTTTTGTCGAAATTTGAACATTTTCTATCATATTAGCTGACTTTACAGCAATTTATTTTGTTGCTATGATAAAAGGAGGTAATGAACCATGAAGTTTCTTCAGGAAATTGTCAGCCTCAGCCTGGAAATAACGTTCAGCTACATGTGAGCCATGAAAAAGAACACAATAATGATTCAGGGGAAACTGTTTGTCTTCAGTCTAATGGAAAACCAATCAGCTACATTTGTATTATCTGATGTTTTTCTGTTTTTAAGTGTGCGACAATGGGACATTTAAGTGCATGATAGTCATTGCACCGATAAAGTTAATTTTTCTCTTTAAGCAAGCATATGCATCCACGAACCAATAATCATAGTGAAAGGATAATCAATTTAAAAAAGAAAGGAAATTCAAGAACCTGTTTTTTATTCTCCTATGTATATTTCACTTCTTAAACAACTCTGCTATCTCTGATTCCTCCTTTGTGCCTCAAATCAGGCACTTAATACTAAATGAAAACTGAAACCCATATCTAATCAAAGATAATAAGCAGTGAAATGATTTTCTAATTGACTCCAAATACACACAGATTTAGAATCTGATAGTAGTTATTTAGGATTAGTTAGTTTTCTGAAATGTTGATTGCATCTGTGTAATTCTGTGACAGCAGCTATAACAATCTACCCCACTTGAATAAATCCTGTCTGAAGCTTTGTTGACAAATAAGCTATGAAAGGATCAGTCAGCATCACTGAGTTGAACTATGCTGGAAAAATATATATGGATGGTTTTTCCAGTGACTTGCCCCTTGTGTATCATTTATCCCAGTGCAAAGTGAGGGTACAATGCAACCATTCTGATTTATATCCATTTTACACTCACTTTCCATGGATGCAATTGACTAATTAGGTACAAGGCAGTGGAAAATCAAGCTCAGACTCTACAAGCCTTCAAAACTGTTTCCTACTACTGGAGAGGATTTATGGTTTTTTTAGCCACACCTTCACTATCTCCAGTTAGGATATCTATCATCCTTCTCTTGCATCTTCTCTTCCTTGTCCTAGCTGGCAAAATGGATTTTTTTTTTCACCTTCTCTCTTGCTATTGGAAGTATCTCATGCCATTATGTGACTTAAAACACTCTGTAAACACCATTAGTCATTGAGTTTTCTTTCCCTGGAAGGAGACTAGCATTTTTCTTGATACTAAATTGGTCAACAAATTGCTCACCATGCAAAACTCTGTATGAAGGAAGGGTTAGGCAGTATCTATTTTTTATTGGCTTTTCTACAGCACTTATCACTTTAATATCTGAGCAGCTCACAAACCTTAATGGATATATCTTCACAACATCTCCATGAGGTAGGGAAGTACTATTACTTCCATTCTCCAGATGAAGAACTGAGGCACTGAGAGATAAGTGGTTAGTACAGGGTCACAAAGGAATCCTGTAGTAGAGACAGGAATAAAACTCAGATCTCTTGAGTCCTAATCCAACGCCTGAGCCACAAAAACATCCTTCTCCTCTGCTAATAGCCTTTAATTCATTTCCTCTCTGTATCCTATACCCTCCAGCAGCTTGTGTGTTTACTTGTGTCTTCTCTATATTTACAATAATCCCATCACAGGCTCCATTCTTATGTCGCTGTTTTTACTTTATATTCATCTCTAATATGAATACAAACAAACAGATACAGTATTTTCAAACTAGCATTATAGCAAAGCAGGCATGAAACAGATGGAACAAATAAACGAGGCGATAATATGTCACCATAACAATAGTGAAAACACAATGTAGTATCAGCATCGCACTCAAACTGCTTCCTCTCCCAAAACATAAGAAAAGCGTTGTTAACTACAATATTAGTGAGTATTTACCAGTATTATTATTAAGGTTTTATTTCTTGCAACATTCAATTGGGAGGCAGGCATGCAGCAATTAATTTCAGAATACATATCTGCAATACTAAAATAACAGAATTACATGTTGTTCCAATAGCTTTTCAATTATGTATTCTAGTAAGATTCCTCTGGGTTGGGTGGAAATGTAGGTGAAGCATTGTGTGTTGTTGGATTTTTTAAAAGAAAAGAAATAAATGCTATTTATTATCAAATGTATTTGGATTTTTTCTTTGAGCTTATCAAATTCACTAGGTACATTACAAAAATTAAAAGAGAACAGGGCTCATTTCAGATGTGATAAGTAAGGTGGTCTAAATCAGACACCCTGGGCACAATTATATTCTCAGTTACTGTGATGTAACTTTCTTTGAAGTCAATGGACCTGATTCTCCATTGCTCTGCACCTAGCATAGTCACTGACGTTTATACAAGTTGGGTGCAAATCTATACCATTCTGATTTAGTAATGGCTTACACCCATTATCCACTAGTGTCAATGACTACACAAGGTGCAGGGTAATGAAAAGTCTGCCCCAAGGAAAGCTATACTTGTGTAACTAAGGGCAGAATTTTTCTCCATTGCATCAAATGTAGACCCCCTTATACACTGGTAGGTCTAAGGGCTTGGCTACACTTGCGAGTTAGTGCGCAATAAAGGAGCCCCATGTGCACTAGTTCACTCCCTGTCCACATTGGCAAGGCACGTAGAGCGCTCTGACTCCACAGCTAGAGCGCTCCTGGTACTCCACCTCGGCGAGAGGAATAACGTTTGCTGCACCTTGGCTACAACGCACGGGTGTCAGTTTGAACAAGGTGTTGCATTACTGCGCTCTGATTGGCCTCCAGAAACGTCCCATAATCCCCTTAAGTCAAGTGGCCACTCTTGTCATTGTTTTGAACTCCTGTAGGAATGTGGAAATGCCCCTTTCAAAGCTCCATTTCTGACAGCCGGCATGCAAGCCGTTATTGTGGCATGCTGTGTGTGAGAGAGAGAGGCGGGGGGAAGGAGGAGGTCTGCTGCTGTCTGAACTTACAAGACAGCATGCTGACATGCTCTCAGCCCCCCATAAACCCACTCTCTCTCCCCCCACATACACACAACACACTCCCTGTCACACTCCACCCCACCCCCACCATTTGAAAAGCACATTGCAGCCACTTGCATGCTGGGATAGCTACCACAATGCACTGCTCTCTGTGGCCGTTGCAAGAGCTGCTAATGTGGCCATGGCAGTGCGCTGGCAGCTGTCAATGTGGACAGACTACAGCGCCTTCCCTATTGCGCTCTACGAAGGCTGGTTTAACTCAAAGCACTCTACCTGTGCAAGTGTAGCCATGCCCTATGAGAGTCTGTTGGAATAAGGAGGTTTTACTTATCTCACCTTAGACCTGGTCTAAGAAATGCTCAGGGAGATTAGAGAGGCTATAAAAAATAAAAACCTCAATAATAATGGGGGATTTCAACTATTCCCATATTAACTGTGTACATGTCACCTCAGGACAGGATGCAGACATAAAGTTTCTTGACACCTTAAATGACTGCTTCTTGGAGCAGCTAGTCCTGGAACCCACAAGAGGAGAGGCAATTCTTGATTTAGTCCTAAGTGGAGCACAGGATCTGATTCAAGAAGTGAATACAGCTTGGAAATAGTGACCATAGCATAATAAAATGTAACATCTCTGTGGGGGAGAAACACCAAAGCAGCCCACCACGATAGCATTTAATTTCAGAAAGGGGAACTACACAAATATAAGGAAGTTAGTTAAACAGAAATTAAAAAGTACAGTGCCAACAGTGAAATCCCTGCAAACTGCATGGAAACTTTTTAAAGACACCACAATAGAGGTTCAATTTAAATATATACCCCCAAATTAAAAAACATAGTAAGAGGACCAAGAATGTGCCACCACGGCTTAACAAAAAAGTAAAAGAAGCAATAAAAGGCAAAAAGACATTCTTTAAAAAGTGGAAGTTAAATCCTACTGAGGAAAACAGAAAGGAGTATAAACTCTGGCAAGTGAAGTGTAAAAATATAATTAGGAAGGCCCAAAAAGAATTTGAAGAACTGGTAGCCAAAGGCTTAAAAAGTAATAGCAAAAAAAAATTTAAGTACATCAGGAGCAGGAAGCCTGCTAAACAACCAGTGAGGGCACTGGATGATCAAGATGCTAAAGGAGCACTCAAGAAGATAAGGCCATTGTGGAGAAACTAAATTAATTCTTTGTATTGGTCTTCACAGCTAAGGATGTGAGGGAGATTCCTAAATCTGAGCCATTCTCTTTAGGTGACAAATCTGAGGAACTGTCCCACATTGAGGTGTCATTAGAGGAGGTTTTGGAACAAATTGATAAACTAAACAGTAATAAGTCACCAGGACCAGATGGTATTCACCCAAGAGTTCTGAAGGAACTCAAATGTGAAATTGCAGAACTACTAACTGTGGTATGTAACCTATCATTTAAATCAGTTTCTGTACCAGATGACTGGAGGATAGCTAAGATACTTAGATATTGGCATAGAAAGTACGCTTATTAAGTTTGCAGATGATACAAACGGGGAGGGATTGCAACTGCTTTGGAGGATAGGGTCATAATTCAAAATGATCTGGACAAATTGGAGAAATGGTCTGAGGTAAACAGGATGCAGTTTAACAAAGACAAATGCAAAGTGCTCCACTTAGGAAGGAACAATCAGTTTCACACATACAGAATGGGAAGAGAGTGTCTAGGAAGGAGTACGGCAAAAAGGGATCTAGGGGTTATAGTGGACCACAAGCTAAATATGAGTCAATAGTGTGATGCTGTTGCAAAAAAAGCAAACATGATTCTGGGATGCATTAACAGGTGTGTTGTGAGCAAGACACAAGAAGTTATTCTTTCGCTCTACTTTGCGCTGGTTAGGACTCAACTGGAGTATTGTGTCCAGTTCTGGGCACCACATTTCAAGAAAGATGTGGAGAAATTGGAGAGGGTCCAAAGAAGAGCAACAAGAATGATTAAAGGTCTTGAGAACATGACCTATGAAGGAAGGCTGAAAGAATTGGGTTTGTTTAGTTTGGAAAAGAGAAGACTGAGAGGGGACATGATAGCAGTTTTCAGGTATCTAAAAGGTGTCATAAGGAAGAGGGAGAAAACTTGTTCACCTTAACCTCTAAGGATAGAACAAGAAGCAATGGGCTTAAACTGCAGCAAGGGAGGTTTAGGTTGGACATTAGGAAAAAGTTCCTAACTGTCAGGGTGGTTAAACACTGGAATAAACTGCCTAGGGAGATTGTGGAATCTCCATCTCTGGAGATATTTAAGAGTAGGTTAGATAAATGTGTTGCATGGTCTAGACAGTATTTGGTCCTGCCATGAGGGCAGGGGACTGGACTCGATGACCTCTCGAGGTCCCTTCCAGTCCTAGAATCTATGAATCTATGTGACGCCAATTTTTTAAAAAGGCTCCAGAGGCAATCCCGTCAATTATAGGCTGGTAAACCTAACTTCAGTACAAGGCAAATTGGTTGAAACTATAGTAAAGAACAGAATTGTCAGACACATAGATGAACACAATTTGTTGGGAAGAGTCAACATGTTTTTTGTAAAGGGAAATCATGCCTCACCAATCTACTAGAATTCTTTGAGGGGGTCAACAAGCATGTGGACAAGGGCTATCCAGTGGATCTAGTGTACTTAGATTTTCAGAAAGCCTTTGATAATGTCCCTCACCAAAGGCTCTTAAGCTAAGTAAGCTGTCATGGGATAAGAGGAAAGGTCCTCTCATGGATTAGTAACTGGTTAAAAGATAGGAAACAAAGGGTAGGTATAAATGGTCAGTTTTCAGAAGAGGTCAATAGTGGTGTCTCCCAGGGGGCTGTATTGGGACCAGTACTGTTCAACATATTCATAAATGATCTGGAAAAAGGGGTAAACAGTGAGGTGGCAAAATTTGCAGTCGATAAAAAACTACTCAAGATAATTAAGTCCAAAGCAGACTGTGAAGAATTACAAAGGGATCTCACAAAACTAGGTGGCTGGGCACTAAAATGGTAGATGAAATTCAATGTTGATAGATGCAAAGAAATGCACATTGGAAAACATAATCCCAACTATACATACAAAATAATGCGGTCTAAATTAGCTGCAACCCATCAATAAAGAGATCTTGGAGTCTCTGAAAACATCCACTCAGTGCACTGTGGCAGTCAAAAAATCTAACAGAATGTTGGGAATCATTAGGAAAGGGATAGATAATAACACAGAAAATATCATATTGCCTCCATATAAATCCATGGTACTCCACATCTTGAATACTATGTGCAAATCTGGTCGCCCCATCTCAAAAAAGATATATTGGAATTGGAATTGGAAAAGGTACAGAAAAGGGCAACAAAAATGATTAGGGGTATGGAACAGCTTCCATATGCAGAGAGGTTAATAAGACTGGGACTTTTCAGCGTGGAAAGAGATGACTAAGGAGAGATATGATAAAGGTCTATAAAATCATGACTGGTGTGGAGAAAGTAAATCAGGAAGTGTTATTTACTCCTTCTCTTAACACAAGAACTAGTGGTCACCAAATGAAATGAATAGGCAGCAGGTTTAAAACAAGCAAAAGAAAGTATTTCTTCATACAATACACAGTCAACCGGTGGAACTCTTTGTCAGAATATGTTGTGAATTTTTTTAAATTAAATTAATGGAGATATCCCATCTCCTAGAACTGGAAGGGACCTTGAAAGGTCATCGAGTCCAGCCCCCTGCCTTCACTAGCAGGACCAAGTACTGATTTTGCCCCAGATCCCTAAGTGGCCCCCTCAAGGATTGAACTCACAACCCTGGGTTTAGCAGGCCAATGCTCAAACCACTGAGCTATCCCTCCCCCCAAAGGACAAAACTATAACAGGGTTCAAAAAAGATAAGTTTATGGGGGATAGGTCCCTCAATGGCTATTACCCAGGATGGGGAGGGATGCAAAACTATAATCTGAAGTATCCCTAGCCCAGTGATTCTCAACCAGGGATACGTGTACCCCTGGGGGTACGCAGAGGTCTTCCAGGGGGTACATCAACTCATCTAGATATTTGCCTAGTTTTACAACAGGCTACATAAAAAGCACTAGCAAAGTCAGTGCAAACTAAAATTTCACAAAGACAAAATGAGAAAGTTAGCAATTTTTCAGTAAGAGGGTGCTGTGATGCTTTTGTATTTTTGTGTGATTTTGTAAGCAAGTAGTTTTTAAGTAAGGTGAAACTTGGGGGTACGCAAGACAAGTCAGACTCCTTAAAGGGGTCCTGAATTCTGGAAAAGTTGAGACCCGCTGCCCTAGCCTCTGTTTGCCAGAAGCTGGGAATGGGTGATGATTACTTGTTCTGTTCATTTCCTCTAAAGCACCTGGCATTGGCCACTGTCGGAAGACAAGATATTGGGCTAGATGGGCCTTTGGTCTGACCCAGTATGGCCGTTCTTATGTTCTTATGTCTATATACAAAATTGCACCACTTTAACTAAAGGTGTGATATTAAACCGATTTAATTAATCAGTCCAACTTTGTGTGGATATTATTAAACTTGTTTAAATCTGTTCGCACCTGTAATTTACAGCACTGTGAAATACATTTTGGAATTCCCCCTAAAGAAACATTTAGGGGCAGATTCAATTCCCCATTCTGCTCCCTTTGCCTTGCTCAAGTAGTGGAAAGGGAGGGGAAACAGGTCATGTCTTCCCATTTGAGCAATCAACAGTAGAAGGGGCGGGAGTCCCTGGTGGGCAGAGAGGTGATGTAGTTGGCATCTATGCCAACAACCCTCCTACACACCTGACATTCAGTGAGGGCCGGGGTGGTGAGTGGAAAGGAAAGAAGAATGGCTAGAACATACTGTACTCCAGCTATCCCCCGCTGGCAGAAAATGCCCGAGGGACCGTCATCAGCTGATGGATTTTAGAGCATCCAGGTTGCGCTAAGATTCCCCAGGGCTGAGGCCAGCATAAAACCAGCCAGAGAATCATGGAGCAGTAACTATTCACTGACAGCATCCACTATGTCCAGCAGAAATTTACAACAGAAAAACTGGGTCTTAGATTTTAATATAGGCATTCCTGGAAAATATGTATACCCTCATTTGTTAATCAAAGCAATGAGAGATGGGCAAGAACTGCTAGGTCATCCTGTTCCTCCTCCCAGTGCTCAATTGTCCATGACAATGTAATTACAGTATGTCTCTTAGATTTTAACTCTGTCCACCACCCCAAATCTCAATATTATAACAAAGGCAGTTTGAAAATCTTTTTCACCATGCTATAAAACAAGAAAACTTGCCTTTACAGGAATTCCCAGGATTAAATCATCTCTGTTTTTCTTATGCTTTTATTCATGCTGTCCTCATAATATTTTTATAGGATGTGGCAAAAGAGATTATTTCAGTAAAGCCTTTCTTTCTTCATGTACAGAGGAACTATAATTTTTCATTTAGTCTTTTAAGAAGTAACACATAATCTGACACCTGACTTTTGGTACCAGGCAAATGCAACTTCTCTGTTTGTTGTTCTGGTTTTCCTCCTCTTTGTTGATCAATTTAGCTGTGTCCTGGCATGTTCAGGGAGCATTATTAACTCATTCATTTCTGGGTACTTCAAAGATTTTGTTCTCAGCATTGCCAACCCCAGGTTTTCAAAAACCATGAGTCAGACCCCAAAAGTCAAGAGATTGGCCTAAAAATCATGAGATTATTTTTAAAAATAAGAATCTGGGTGGGTTCTGCTTATTTTTCCCTCTGGGTTTTGAGTGTTAGGTTCATGTTCTCCTGCTTTTTTCCTGAAATCAGAGCACATGAAATATACTTTTTTTAATGAAAGCTGAGATTCTCATGTAAACACATAACTTCATAAAAAACCCACCAAACTTGTCAAGAGTTGGCAACACTGCATTTGGTGATTTGAATTTACCTAAAATAGACAATATGTGACGCTCACGTTATTACACTCTATGACAAGAATACTACTTAGGACCTAGCCATGCAAGCAAAACTCCTGTGCTGGGCAAATTCTTCAACCTGTTCTATATATGAAGAGCACAATGCATGCAGCTGAGCTAGTCTGCTTCTACTGTGCATGGACTTAGTAGGGGGGTTGTGCATGTAGAAGGGAGGTTCTGAAACCATGGTCTACTAAGCCCTACCTGGTGGCCTACAGAATTACCTATTGTGAGAAGCGATGCTATGACAGACTGCAGGGACCGAACACCTACTGAGTTCCAGAGGTTGGGACTGGTAGGAGAGGACCTACTGAACCCAGGGCTCAAACGAGGTCGAGGGACAACAAATGACAAAACGGGAACAGGAGTGAGAGTTACAGGGACATAACTAGGGAACCAGAAGGGGACACTGAGCAGAGAACCCCGGACAGCATCCACTGCTCCTTGAAGGTGTCTAAGGAGCCAGTGGACACAGCCCAGAGGTACTCTGTCCGGATATATGAACCAAGGGAGGAATGGAAATAGGCCCTACAGTCGCAGAGCACCTTCCCATCCAGCATCCTCCTCTGCAGGAAGCGAACAGGTGAGCCTGCACTCTGATCACTCAGATGTTAATTACCAGTAGTTCCCCCTGGAGAAAGCTGATGGGGGAAATTAGACAATCAGGTTGGCCGCTGGGTGGGATAAGGAGCCAATTAACCCATTAATTGGAGGCAGGATGGAGGCAGGAAGGAAGTCCCAAGGGAGAGAGAGAGAGGCGACTAGGGCAAGTTGAGCTCAGCTACACAGAGGCCTCCCGGGAGGAAAACCTCTGTTCCCTGCAGGCACTGGAAAGAGGGCCAAAAAGCACTGCTGGTGCTGTAAATAAACTGTTGCACAGGGTTGTTGTGGAAATGGTGGAGAGAACTTAAAAGGGTACGGTGAAGGCAAAACCACTGGTCCATGGAGTTTCTGTGGGGAAGAAGGCAGGACAGAGGCATGTTGGGAGGCGAGCTGGATCCATTTGTATCAGATAGAGTTGCCTACAGAATGGCAAGTTCGGGGAATCCCTCGTGTCGGGTACTGGTAACCCTCACCAGGGAGCTTCAATCCACAAAGATTTGTTCTTTGGGATGGAATTGGAAGGGAGCTGGTGTATCCAGGACTACGCAGATCCTTTGGCCATTCCCCCCACACAGAGGGAGTGCAGGCAGAGCTGAGGCTACCATAGCCCTGAAGCCTCAAAAGCAACTGCAGAGCAGCTCACCAAAGCCAGATCAGTGTACTCAGGCTCGAGGTTAGTCCCTTTCTGTCTGCTCTTCCTTATCCTCCCTCTGGCCACTCTACAAAGTTTCATCTTTTACCAGGTACTCTTTCTTTCTCTCTAGCTAGCTAAGATTTTTCTACAGCCCCCATCACTGTACTGCCTAAACATTTCTCTGATAGTTTGGCCCACTGTACACAACTTTATTATTTATATTATGGTAGTGCCTGTAGGCAGGGCCATATAAATAACTTTGGGGACCCCTGGTGTAAATTTAGGGCCCCTACCACATTACAGTAAGAAATAAATAGTAATTCTTTAAAATATTATTGCAAACTAAAACATGACAGAGTGGTAATAGAAAAAGTTGTACATATATTTGAAAACATTTGAAAACATCACTTCTTGGATTTGCAGGTGGCAAGTCACAGATGATACACCACTGTTGAGGTCCCCTTTCAGCAGGGGGCCCTGGGCATGTGCCCAGTTTGCCCAGGCCTTAAGCCATCTCTGCCTATGGGCCCCAACCACAATCAGGGTGCCCTTGTGCTAGTCACTGTGCAAACACACAGGCCCCTCCAAAGCGCTTACTGTCTAAGCATATAAATATACATGTGTTGTTCCTTTCTTCCTTTGATGCTGACTCTCCAGTATCTCCTAGTGATTTTTTTTAAACAACAAAACCCCAGATTTATATTTCTAATTTTCTTTGTCATTTACTAACATATAATTGTGACCCTTAGAGGTGTTCGAAATTGAAAGGTTCATGTACAATCGACATCGTTTTCATCTGAATATGTTCCTGTTACTTGCGGAGGTTAATAAGGAGTAGACTACTCCGTACACTCAGAATCCTAAGATTTATGTTGATAAAAAGAAATCTAATTTACTTATGTGCATATGCAATAATGCAGGTCACATATTTTTGCAATGAAATTTGATTTCTGCCAGCTTCATTTTCTTAATGTTAACATTGAGACATTTTGCCTCGTCACACCCATATTCATTTATGGAATTTAGCTGCAAGCCAATTCAGATATAATTATTATTTCTTCCTTCTCTACCATAGGCATATTTTGCTTTGAAGTGAGTTGAGCCAATTTTTTTCCCATGAAGTACATAAAATAACCCACTACATTACAGCCTTTATTTCTTGTTACCTTTTAATTTTCATACAGTACATTAGGTTCTTATGGAGAGAGACATGATTTTTTTCTCCTTTTTTAATTAATCCATTTTAAAATGAGGCAATAACACAAAGGCAAAGATAACCGAGTTGAGAGGGTTTTTTTTTCCCCATGACATTTTCTGTGACAAGTTAAAATGAAAATCACATGGAACTAGGTGGTTAGGTGAGTTAGTGCACTGGCCCTTTACCTCTGAGTATTTGTTCAAATCAAAATTTAAAATTAAGTTAGGAGTCTTATCCTGATCCCATTGGTACAAATGACAAACTACCCTATAATGTGACATGTCACCACAGCTGACAGATGAGATATGGTATGGATTGAAGTAATAGGGGTGTTGTAGGTCAGAATTAAAGTATGCTGCATGGAGTGTAGTTGGCCCTGATTCAGTGAGGTACTTATGCATATGCTTAACTGTAAGCCTGTGAAAAGCCCCCTGTCCATATGCATTATTTACATGATCACATACTATTTTTTCCACAGGACCCCGCCTCAGTCAGTGCACAGGATGGATGTTACTACCACCATTAGCAGTAGGTTGTCATCCTCTATGTGGACCAGCCACTAGAGGGGGGATGACATACAGTTTGCCCATGGTTTTCACAGATACTTGCTGACAACAAAGGAATGTTGAGACTGAGAAATCTTTGATTCTATTCCAGATTCTGGAGGGGAGTGTGCTCAAGTGAACGCAGACTCTTCTGCCCGTGTTCCCTCCAAGCCTAACCCCTTTTGCCTGTGTCCCCTCCAGCCTGTCCCTGTGCCACTCCTGTCCCTACTTCTGCCCCAGATCCTCATCACTGTCCCCCCTTTCCTTCAAGCTCCTTGTTCCAGTCCCAGTCTCCTCTTCTAACCAGTCCCAGAATCCTTTCAAAGGGCCCCTCATCCCAGTCCCAGTCTCCCTTCCAGGTTCTTAGTTGGAGTGACACTCTTTCTCACAGTCTCAGGCTCTATGCTCAGCCAGTCAATCTTTCCCAACCTCTCTCCCATATCTCTTCATCTGATCCCAGACTCTTCCCACACCTCCTAGTCCCAGTCTTATCCACACCCCCATCTCTTGTCCTCTCTGCATGTCAGTCAGGAAGTTCTCCCTTCTTCTTACTGTCTGGACCCAGCGCGGAAGGGACACTGAGAGCACAAGATAGATCGTCTCCTTACTCTCCATTCCTGTGCTCATCCCCACAGAGTTGGGGATCTCAGCTGGGAGCAGCAATTACAGGGAAAGTCCTACTCAACCTTTGCATCCTTGGGCTCAGTCACTCCTTGGTCAGCAAGTATGAGCTATGAGGAGCTGCAGCTTACTCAATGTAGATGGAATCTTTGGAGAATTTAGCTGCCAAACTCTAACCAGTCTTTACTGAGCATGTGCAAACTGTGATTTTTTCAATGGTCATATTTTCTCAGAGGCAGCAAAAGGCATCCCTGACACCAGAATAATCCCCCTGCCAAATTTCAAGTCTCCCATAGTGAACACCAGACTGGAGAATTCAGGAAGCACAGGTGTCCTACAATCTGGATTGTACCCCGTGGGATGTCACAGGGTCTTATAGTGGGAAGTGTTGGGCTCTTTAACTATAATTCGTACTGCCCATTCTGCCTATAATAAAGTGCCTCACTGAACTGGGACATACATGATTACATTGAATTCAGGCAAATTAAACCATAGCAAAAAACTTGAGAGACTGGCATTCTTCAGGATATGTCCATACTGCACCCTAAACCCAGGCTCTCACTCAGGTTTGAGCCAAAGCCCGCCTTCCATCCACATGCAAATCAGCCTGACTTGGGTCAGCATGCACTCAGGACCCAGATCCTATGACCCTGCTAGTGGGGTGGGTCAGCGCCAGAGTTCTGCTGTGACTAGAGTCTAAGCCTTGTCATTTTGCCGTGTGGATGCAGGTCAAACCACAGACCCAAGTCAGAAGGTTTGTGTCATGCAGTGTGGACATATTAGCATGTTTGTGAGACACAGACCCAGGTACACAATGCAGTGTGGATACTCAAGCATGGACATGGATTTGGAAACTCTGAGTCCACAATCCTGGGTCCCACAGACCCAGGCTTAGTGTGCAATGCAGACATACCCTTAAAGGCTAGAATTTCTAAACTGAAGGAATGGTGTAGTGGAGTAAACTTCAGAGACAATACTTCTGGGACTACACCAGAGGAGCTCTTGTGCAGAAAAGAGGAAAATCTGCCTAAACCAACTCAACAGAATGGATCATAAATTTATATCAAGCAAATGGTAAATAAAGATGGCAAATCAGAGAGAGAAAGCAAAGATGCTAAGATAAAAAATGCATAATTATTCAAATAGACTAAACGTAAATAAAGCTACATGTGCGTATGAGGGCCCTTCAGGTCACTAAGAGATTAAGGAGGCAATTAAAAAGGATTAAGAAATTGTGAAATTTGCATCTGTCATCACTGCACAGGATGATGTGGAAATTCCTATCCTAATCACACTTCCTGTGGGAAAAAGAGTGTGATATTATGAAGATAAACATTTTAAAGAAGAGATAGTGGAGCAACTTGAAAAACAAGTTCAGTAAGCCACAAGGTCCCAATGGTATTGATCTGAGAGTCTGGAAGCAACTAAAATGCAGAGGAACAGAGCTGCTGATCAACATGCGCAATACAACTGAAAAAAGAGACTGTTCTTCAAGAGTGAAGTTATAAACAACTGCCCAGTTCCAAAATAGGAGACAAAAGTGAACCAGTGTATCTTCACCACAGTGTTGAGGATACTGATTGAGTCTGCTGGAGGGCAAAGAAATAAAACAGCTGGCTATATATAACCAGATAGCAGGGCTAGATTCTAATCTCAACTATGATGATGTAAATCCAGATTAACTTCAATGTAAATGTAACCATTTGAAAGACCTGCCAAAATATGGTTTTGTAGATATAATTTACTTGGGTTTTAAAATACTTTTGATAAAGTCCCTCAGAAAAGACTGCTGGTGAAAATCATTAACTATGAGGTAAAATGATACACTATAAACTGGTTGAGCAATGGAAAACAAACTGTCAGAATAAATGTCTGCATGACAGCATGCTAGGATGCTAACTGGTCCCAGGTGAACAAGGGGTTGTCCCAGACTCAGCTTCCCACACCCACGCACAGGTATTCAAGGGAAGCCTCTATGGAAGAGGCTGCAGGAGCAAAAGAGGGAACAGCTAACCTTTGGGAAAGCGAGGCTCCCCACCCAGGATTATAGAAGTGGGTTGAACCCCCACGTTGACAAGAGTTATTACTGCAAGGAACAACCTTGCTGATTGTGCCTGTTTTTCTGATGAATCACTCCACGATCTTACTAGACTGCTTGCTCAGAAGTATAGAAAATTAATAGTGGAGTACCCCAGAATCAGTGTGACACTGTGGTATTTCGTGATGATCTAGCTAAAGGGACAATGAGCAGCTGATGTTTATGCATGACACTAAGGTTTTTAGGTTAGTATAAATTATGGAAGACTGAGAAACTCCACCCAGCCAGATAAAATGTAACTCTGATGAACACCATTTAATGTGGGAATAATAGACTTGTTATACGAACTGGTATGCTCTTAATTAACTTGATTGTCTCAAAAAAAATATAGGAATCATACATAGCTCACTGAAAACATCTGCTCAATGCAGTTAATGTTATTCAAGCAAACAACATGCTTAAATTAATTTAAAAGTAACAAGATAATGTGAAGAACTCTGTAGTGATAAGGTGTGAAAACAATCCCATATCAACAGACTAGTACTGAGTTCAGTTTTAGCCGCAGTCCTGTGGTGTGTGCGGTGCTCTCTTTGTGAAGCTCACGGCAGGTTCTGGGGCTTGGGTTATTATTTAAACAGCGAGAGCAGCCGTTGAGGAGACCTTGAGTAAGGAAAGGGAAATAGTCAGAGGCATGGATGGCCTTATGTAGGGTGAGACCATGAACTTCTAGAGGCAGAGACTGTCCTTATTGTTAAGTTCCATATGCATCGCTGGTATGTTATAAATAACAATTGTAAACTGTACAGTGGGGAAAAAAACCAACCTGGCTCTTTCACTAAAAACCCTTGTAACATAACAAAGGGGCACTCAAAACTGAAATTGGAGCTAGTAAATTGACAATGAGGGTTTGAAAATGCCATTTGTCTGCTCAACTAGGGCAAATAATAACTTGGAGTGGGCTGCGGGAAGAGGAGAAATCTAAATGGAGCCCCACTGCTCTTTTCCTCAGAGGGAAATAGAATAAGCTAGTTGGAGCAGAGAGCCCAGGTGCTGCTGTTTCATCTGGAGGTGATGTGAGAGCAGAGGAAGAACTGGGATCATTGCTGCTCCAAGTATGCCTCCTCTCCACTGATTTCCCCTCTTCATTTTCTGCCCACCACTGGCATCTATTTTACCAGTTGTCGGTGGTAGGCAGGGTGGTCAGGCAGGCTGCATAGGGGGCCTGCAGGTAGGGTGACCAGATGTCCCAATTTTATAGGGACAGTCCCGATTTTGGGGGCTTTTTCTTATATAGGCTCCGATTACCCTCCCACCCCCATCCCAATTTTTCACACTTGCTGTCTGGTCACCCTACCTGCAGGCTGCACAGGGGGCTCTTAGTTCCACTCCTTCCTTCCCCTGTTCTCTACTTTGTTAAGGAGCTGGGTTTGCTTAAGAGGAACTTGGGCAAGCCCATTAGAAGGTGGGGAAGCAGCAAAAGCTGCTTCTCTGTGGCAGTGAAGGGAGCCTAGTAAGAGAATTGTTTGAGGGGAGGGTATTTATTTATTTCAGGAAGACCTGAGGAAAGGCCATGGTAGCTCATGTTTCTTTCACCCATACTAATAGGCTTAATCCTCAGGGCAATAGTTTTTTAGGAAAACTTTTCAAGCCCTGAGCTCTAACTAACCAAATGTAACAATTCCATATAGCGTATGCTCAACCCATTAATCTTCCTGATAACTGACATTATTGAGGCAGATTCTTGATTAGGATCCAACAAATAGATTAGAGAATCTTTTAAGCAGAAATAGCATTTGCAGCTATATGAGCAAAGGGATACACGGGAAATTAAACCTCCTCATGTTTTGGGGCATAAACTGATCTCATATGAGAGTCAGGATCAATTCCCTCCCAACCCACATACATAGCATCTCACAATTAGCTAGGTATCCTCTGGGGATTTGATCTTCCTCTGAATAATCAGTTACTGGATGCTGCCAGAAACAGGATACTGGACTTTTGTTCCTGTATTGGCAGAGCCACTCGGGGAAGCTTGTATAGTTCTTGTCTTCAGCTATACCTGGTCCTAGCCAACGTTAGACTCATTTTCATAATCACTAAATTTTCTCTCAAATGCGAAAGAAATAAACTGAAAAAATTGCAGAAAAATGTATTTATCAAAAAGAGGCAGATGGCATTTATTTGAAGTTAATGTACAGATGCTTTTAGGACCCTTACAGGTCATTTATGTTGGTGAGAAGTGAATTAACTTTTATTCCATTTTCAGCTACAAGGAAATCACATGGCTTCCAGAAGGTTTTGTATTTTGATATATATGTTGGTCCCAAGAAAGGTTTTGAATTACTAGCATTTCCTGACAAATTAAAGGCAAGCAAGGAACAGGAATGCAGGTGACAGAGCATGCACTAACAAAGCCTGCCTCTCCATACTGCCTCTTTGATGTAGCTCATCTTTGCCCTAAAGGAATTTGATTATCCTATGGTGAGCCAGTGATGAAATCTGTACTCAAAATCAAACCTGCACAGAAAATGATATCTTGACTCTTTGTTCTGCATAGAGTAGTTGTGTGTGGTAGGAATGTGTTTCTATTTGTGTGTGATCTGAGGGTAGTTTGAAGAGTGATCCCAAGAGATAAAAAGGGTAATGCTTTAATTTGACAAAATATTAAATTCCTCTATCTTGCCTTATCTAACAAAATTCTGATGCTTATTAGGATGATGAACATTTTGAGTAATATTTGGTGTTAACATCTTGTGAGGAAATCTCTCCATAAAAAGTTCAATAGAATGTCAAAGACCCTGATTTACAAAGAGTGCAGTGGGCTCTTAAGTATTATTTTTAGAACAATGCTTGATGAGATTTACACACAGGGAAAAAAAAACCCCTAATCTACAGTCACTTTGGAGCAAAGTAGTATTTCACTGCATAATAATGAAGTGCTAATTGTTCTCTGTCATCACTTTTTATGCAAATTGCTGTAGAGCATTTGCCCAATGTGCATTTTACCTTTTAAAAACAAAAGGTACTTAACAAAGAAAGTAGTATTGACAAACTAGACCAAAATTTGTAAGCTAAAAACAAAAATAGACTATATTAAGTACAAATTACAGAGAGCAAGTCCATTCTTCAAAGGGACACTCCCAACTTAAAAATCATATGCTATAAATAAAAATAAGTTGCTTGGCCTATGCTACATGTTAAATTATTGGAGATTGAGAATGTTTTTAATAGAATTTCCTTGTCTCTATATATGTGTTACATACACATTTGCTTACATTTTTAATTTCTCTCAGATAGGCTGATGAAAATCAATTTCAGTTTTCTTTATAATCTATTTTGCTTTCAGGCTCTCACTGCTGCAGTTCTTAGGTTCTAACATTGCAGGTTTCTTACAGTTTGTTTTAATATTGCTTTCTTGGATTCTTATTTAAATGTAGGAATATTTCTGTTGATCTTCGATTTCATAAATGTTTTTTTAAAATTGAAGTTTAGACTAAACTAACAATCCCTGAAGAGATATCAGAACTTTATTAGTTATGGGGTATTGTTTTCCTGTTGCTGCAACTAGCCAAAGGCTTAAGTGTAAGGGAGAGAACTGAATAATAAATTATCGATATTCCACGAGGCCTTAATGTTTTAGTAACTGACACTGAAAATTTGATGTGAAAATTACTTACTTGGCAGACCGGGTCAAAATGCAGACTTCCTAATGGATTGCATTGTGTTAAAGCATTAAAAAAAAAAAATCTCAACATGTTTTTTTCTGAGAAATCTGAGAAGAATATCAATGTATCGGGAGTTTATATCCTGCATTTACAGTGAATAAATTTGATTATCTTCTGGGTCTTTTCCAGCTCTAGCTTCTATGAACCTAAAACGTAGATAGATAGTTCCAGCAAAGACCCATTTCTATTCATATGCAATGCATGGTAGCACTTTATCATTCACAGCTTCAAGTTAACATAGCACAGATAGTTATTACTCCAGCAAACGGAAGTCACAATTATTTGCTGCAGCTGCAGAAGCATCAAACACCCACAGGTTTAAAGCCATTGCAGTCCAGCTCTACCTCTAATCCAAGAATATAGTAGAAGCGCTGACCTCTGTACTTAAGGGCCAACACTTCAGCTACATCACATCGTGATACATTAATCAGAAAATGGATTTGCTTATAAAAATACAGTCCATTTCACACAGCAGTTCACAAATATAGAAGGATGCTATGCTATATATAGTAAAGGGGAATTGTGCTTTTTGAAAGGAACAAACCTGAGCCAAGACACTTGATTGTGAAATTTAATACTTTTTTTTAGAAAATGCTTGGTAAGATTCATATTGAATTATTTGCATCAGATAGTATATATATCATACACTATGAAAGCATGGCACTTTGCATATAATAATACTTGTTGCTTGCCATTCGAGGACCTCATTGCACTTTACAAACTTTCATTAATATTGCCTCAAAATATCCACTAGCTATAGTTAAGCATTATCTCCATTTTATAGAAAAGGCATACAGACTTAGTATCTAATCCTGCAAAGTGCTGAATACCCTCACCTCCCACTGAAGTTAATGGAACCTCATCAGAGGCGGATTCTGGTTTTGTGGGACCCTGAGCCAGAGCAAGTAGGGGCCCCTCCCCACCCCTTCGGCCTGCAGTCCCCCCCTTCCCCAGCGCTCCTGCTGGGAAGCGGGGTCAGGGAGTGGGGGCGCCCGTTTTTCCGGAGTCATTGGCACAGGCCTGATTGGCCCAGCCCCAGTGGCCAATCTGCAACTTCTCTTCATCTTGTAGGTCTGGGCAATAATAACTCAGTTTGGGACTCAGGACTTCTGAAAATCAGTCCGTTATGGCCTTGCCCAAGGTTATGCGAGAGGATTCAGGCATAGCCCAAAGAATCCAGCCTTCCTCACTCTGTCTTCTGCTTTAGTTACAAGAACATCCTGGTATGTTCTGTTCTGGGAATTAATAGCAGAAGCAGCTAATGAGATAAGCAAGTTAATGTAATACTCTTTATAATAAACTGAGTAAAAAACCACAAATATGTTGTGGTACCCTGTAATTGGCTTACTGTCAATGAATCTGAGACAAAAGGCAGCTCACCTGTTTAAAGACAACTATAATATTTATGAATTTTAGGCATGGCCCTAAACTACAATAAAATACACTCAGAATGACACTGTGTTTGAACCACACAAAGACACATTCAGGATGATAGTGTTTAAAAATTTAGATGATGCACAGTTCAGTCTGGAGGAATGACTCCAAATTAGACCCATTAATAAAAGACCCTCATTCATTAATTTCTAGAGGAAATGCAAATTATTATTCTATCGCTACTACATGTCATTACTACTGAGTTAGTTCTTGTGTTTCTGTGTGATCCCTATTGTTTGCTGTCACTTCCTTTATGGCCTTCTCTGGCTTTTGTTTAAAGTGGAAAACCACTTGTGACTTCACTAAGCACAAGTATGTTTCAGCTGCATAAACCATATACTAGCCCCCCTCAGTATTTAGCTTCATTGGCCTCTTTCCTTACAGCTTCCCGTGTGTGTGTGTGTGTGTGCATGTGCAACTGGAGAACCTTCTGTCTCCAGTAATTTGCATTTCAGTCTTCTCTGCTGGCCTCTATCAATTCTAGTGGCTTTTCACGCAGCCCCCTCCTCCATGCTCTAATCTTCTATCTCAATCCCATTGGTCTCTGAATATTCTTGTGGCTTCACTTTTTCTACCATCTGTTACATCCTGCATGACTCATCACTGGAACACAACAGAAATTCCTCCTCATGCTGAAGCAACAGTGCACTCAGCAAAGTACTTGTTCCCTTTCATAATCAAAGGCAGCACACAGCTGTCACAAAAGCAGCGCTGCATTAAGGACAGAGGGGGAGATTTTTCAAAATCACAAATGGCAGTTAGGCACATAGACCCAGAACCAAAAAGGGACCTGGGAGTGTTGCAATGCCTAACCTTTAGGCACCTAGAAAATCATAGGCACAACACTGATCCACAAAGCCTGACTTAGTTGCCTAGCTTCCTGCACAATTAATGGGTAGAGATACGTGTCCTACAATGAGATCCACAAAGCCAGCATGCTAAGTAGGGAGCCATCTAAGCCAGTGCTTCTCAATGCCAGTCCGCCGCTTGTTCAGGGAAAGCCCCTGAAAGTTTGCCGCTCCACGCCAATGGGGGCTGCAGGAAGGGCAGCCAGCATGTCCGTCAGCCCGCGGCGCTTCCTGCAGCCCCATTGGCCTGGAGCAGCAAACCGCGGCCAGTGGGAGCGATCGGCCGAACCTGCAGACGTGGCAGGTAAACAAACCAGCCTGGCCCGCCAGGGGCTTTCCCTGAACAAGTGGCGGCCCTAGTTTGAGAACCACTGGTCTGTGTTGTAAAATCCCATACGTTTTCCTTCTCTGAATAGTGTTCAACACAGGGATTCTTTTGGTTGGCCCCTTTTGTGTGTGTTCCAATGGTGCCCAATGACATGCTGGCCATGGCAAATACTCTGGCTTCCTTCTCAACCCATGTCCCAGATATTTCTATTTTCTTTTCTGGATAACTTTAGAGATAAGTGGTTCTTGAACTCTCTGATAAATCTCAGTATTTGTTAGAAATAAATTCCATCTAACAACTGGTATTTTAAGATGTTTTCTTTTGAGGGTATTTACATATCTTGCTGTACTTTTCCTGAAAAGGAAAATAAAAGACTAAGCAAGATTCAAAAGCAAGCTATACTAAATAAGTCTGTGATGTGGCAATGAAAGAAAATGGTTTCTAGTATCTTTGAGCAAGGTTTCCTGACACAATGGTGGAAATGGTTTAACCTAGTCCAAATAGCACTTATACCATTTTCAATGCTGGTTTATCCGCACTGGTTTGTCAGCAACAGGAATGGATAAACTGATGTTTGAATATGTATTTGTACATGGTCCTATAGTTTGGATAGGCTCTAAATTTCCATCCTTAAATTTCAGAGTTGATACCCCTTTGAGTTGATGGGGACCGAAGACTATGTTTGTGGTCAAATGGCCTAAAGATGTAAATTTAAAAAGGAGAGATTCTACAGCAAGAAATATTGACAGGTTTCAGAGTAACAGCCGTGTTAGAAATAGAGTCTGCAGCTAATTCTGCAGTTGCAGAAACAAGGAATTCACAGAGCCTGGCCTACAGGATACATCTTATTAAAACTTATTCCACTGAGGTGTCCATAGTTCTCTGTCATCTTATAAAATAAAAAACGTATTAGGCAAAAAAGCCCACTCTAGACATTCTGAGACCTGGCTAAAACTACAAAAGAAAGCAGTGGGTCAAGGATGAAATGGAAGGGGTAAAATCTCAGACGTTCAGCACCTACAACCATCACTTGCATTCATAAGATTTGAAGGTTCTCAGAACGTCTCAGGAAGTTTTGACATTGTAAGTCATATCCTCCTTGTTATTCTAAATGCATTTTATATTACATTGCCACTCTCTTTTTTCAAAAAAGGTCAGTGATTAAATATTCGTTTCTGTTCTTTCTGTTTCACTTCCTGACACCACCATTTTAATCCTTGCAGGGGTGCTTTTTGAACACTTCAAGATATTTCAAAAGGAACTGAATCTCAGTGCAACTTAGTGGATCCTCAAAGAATCACGGGTACAATCTGAACGCTCTACTAGGCAATTTCTCTTTCATGGTTCTTGTGATGTTGCGTCAAGCCATACTATGAAGACATTACATTGTGGATCTTTGATGACAATGATTTCTTTTTAGCTGTCACAGTTACCAAGTCAGTGCACATTTATCCATGCCATGTTAGTAGAAATATTATCTGGAATGTATAATGCATAATGTATTTAAAATATATGGTGCATATACTACAGCTAATAGTCAGCTGTTAATTTCCTAATCATTAAATACAAAATAACATGATTTTTAAAATTCTCCCTTCATTATATGGAGATTAATATTAATAAGATGTATCTACATAATTATCAATGGTAGGATATATCTGTATGTGGTAAGGAAAGGTACAAATCCCATCGAAATTGTACAACCAAAAGCTTCAACTTTAGGAGAGCTTTAGTTTTTGCCCAAATCCTGCAGTTCTTAACTAAGTAGAACTCTCACTGAAGTAAACAGGGGTTTTGCTCAATAGAGGACTGCAGGATTTGGCTCTTTTGTCTTCTTCCATTATCACTTTGAGGTCTCAGAATATGACAATGAGGGATCTGTGTAAGATTTTTAACCCACTACTAATTTGCCTAATCCTGTGATCTTTAAGTCAGTTTGGTTTCATACACAGCGGAGTTGTAACAGAAGTAGCTCTGAACGATGTTTACCTCTCTTCTTGTAATCTATTAAATTAAGAGTTCTGGTTCATTTGCCATGAACAATCTATTGGTTTTACATGCTCTCTTAATGACTGACATATACTGTCATCTACTGAGGTCTCCAATAGCTGGCACTGCTGGGACTACACATGCTGCATGACCCAATATGCAAATTAACTCTGAAAAGGGCTGTTGGGATATGCTTTTTACACAGTTGTGTTGTATTTTAAATGGTTTTAATACGTTTTAAATCTGATCAAAAATAGTTATTTATAGTTGGGATTGTGACAGGTTGGATCACAGAAACCCCCTTGGGAGCCGCCACCTGATGTGCCAAGACTACCTCTGCTCCTGTTTTCCCTGCCAGCTCAGGACTCCAGCACCCTGTCTTGCTGAGCCAGACACTCCCGTCTGCTCCAACACAGACCCAGGGTCTGAATTATTTGCCCCAAAGCTGCAGGTTTACCTGAAAACAGTTCACAGAAGTGTGCTTGTCTTTAGCACTCAGATGCCCAACTCCCAATGGGGTCTAAACCCAAATAAATCCGTTTTACCCTGTATAAAGCTTATGTCGGGTAAACTCATAAATTGTTCGCCCTCTATAACACTGATAGAGAGATATGCACAGCTGTTTGCTCCCCCAGGTATTAATACATACTCTGAGTTAATTAATAAGTAAAAAGTGATTATATTAAATACAGAAAGTAGGATTTAAGTGATTCCAAGTAGTAACAGACAGAACAAAGTAAGTCACCAAGCAAAATAAAATAAAATGTGCAAATCTATGTCTAATCAAACTGAATACAGATAATCTCACCCTCAGAGATGCTTCAGTAAGTTTTTTCTCAGACTGGACACCTTCCAGGCCTGGGCACAATTCTTTCCCCTGGTATAGCTCTTCTTCCAGCTCAGGTGGTAGCTAGGGGATTCTTCATGATGGCTCTCCCACTTTGTTCTCTTCCACCCCTTTATATATCTTTTGCATAAGGCGGGAATCCTTTGTCTCTCTCTGGGTTTCCACCACCCCCTCACTGGAAAAGCGCCAGGTTAAAGATGGATTCCAGTTCATGTGACATGATCACATGTCACTGTAAGACCCCAAGCCTTCATTCCTCCCAGCCTGACTCACAGGAAGGCTTGCTTGCAAACAGAGCCCCAGTCAATTGTCCTGGTTGATGGGAGCCATTAAGATTCCAAACCACTATTAATGGCCCACACTTTGCATAATTACAATAGGCCCTCAGAGTTATATTTCATATTTCTAGTCCCAGATACAAGAGTGGTACATTTATACAAATAGGATGATCACACTCAGTAGATTATAAGCTTTGTAATGATACCTTACAAGAGACCTTTTGCATGAAGTATATTCCAGTTACATTATATTCACTCATTACCATATTTTTATAAAACCATATAGACTGCACAACGTCACAGGGATATTCTGGAAAGCTTTGTGTTACCATTAGGGAAAATGTTGAAAAGTAGATCATGTACCACAAGTGAGTACCAGACAAAGGAACAGAAACACGGGGCTGTTTTGAAACTGATTAAGACATAGGTAAAGTTAGGTAATGTGGAAAGAGAGCCCAAAAAAATCCTTAACATGGTATATTTCAAAGATTTAAGCAATAAAAATGTCAAGTGAAAGTACCCACTTAGGTTTGTTTGGGGTTTTTTTAGATTGTTGTGATTATCTAAATATATTTGAGATGGCAATTTTGTTGTTGGCATCTATTTTTAGGTGCCTTATTCCTCTGAAATATATAGCCTGTAGATTGACATTTCTATGCTTACTCTCATCTAAAGGTTTTTGTTTTAATAAAATGTCTCCATTTTTGAGCAAATATTTGATAATGGCTTATCTTTAAAACTTTATATTTTCCATTAACTTACTCTGCAATAAGGTCAAATGCTTTGGATTTATGTGAAGATAAATGATTTAGAAATAATTATACATGCAAAAATTATGAGGTGCATATTCAGTTGACTGTAATAACAGCAGGATTGGGCTCTGTGACAGATATGGCACATTCCTGGACAAACCTTACTGAATTAAGTTAAACCTTACTGAATTAAATTTAAGAATCTGAGTTCATTGATTTAAAAATGCAAATGTTTATATATTATTGTGAGATTATATGTAATGTCTCTGGGGGTAGACGTGATTAATGTAACCCTAGGCAGCATTATGAGCTTCAAAGGACTATTTGAAACAACGTGCCAGACAAGAATGAACCTTTACCATTAAATGGGTTTCCCAGGAAATCTCTAGCGGGAGGTGTATGCAAATGTATCACCTTTAGTTATGCAAGAACTGAGCCTTTTGAAGCTTTGCCCTAAGGAGGAGACCTTTGTCTGCTAATCACTTATTACATGAGGACAAGATCAGCAGCCCAAACTGTATAAAGGAGGGACTCTCAGATTCAAGGGGTGCTGGTTCTGAGCCAAGGTGGTTATAAACCTGTAACCACAGAAAAAACTCTTGGTGGGATTTGAAGGACTGACTCCTATCAGAGCCTTTGTTAGAGTTGGGGTGATCTCTGGAAAACTTATAAGCATGTGTGTAGGTTCTTTTATTGTTTTAATATGTTTTTTCTGTAATGCTTTCACCTTAAGAATAAATGTGCTTGCGTAGGAAAAGCCGTGTGGTACCTTAAAACTATGGGTAATTACTCTGTTTATAGCCTTGGTGGAAAAAAGCAAAGCAGGCCTGCTTAGGCAGTCTTACTTGCTGGGGAATTCACAGTATATGCAGCCACTGTGCAACCTGGAAATACCCAGGTCAGGAGGGAGAGAGAGATGTGTGTCTCCACCCAAGAGAGGCGATAGCTGGAGAGCTGGAAGCCTGAGATGGGTGCTTTTGGTGGACCACAGAGGGGGAATACAGGTGTAGTTGCCCTGAATTGTGACAGCCTCATAAGGCTGTCCTTAACATGAGGTGAACTGAGGCAGCTGCCTCGGATGCCAGACTGGGGGGCGGGGGCGGGAAGGAGCGCCACTAGGACCAGAATGTAGAAAATTGTGTCTGCTGCTGATGCACATGTATTCTCTCTGCTCTAGACGCACAGAGATGGTGGAGTGCTGTGCTGGAGAAAGGCGGGCACAAGAGACATAACAGGCAGACAGGAGAAAAGGTGAGAGGGAATAACAGAAAGCAGCAGGAGCTGTAGGGAGAGAGAGGAGGAGGAGGAGCCTCTTATGTATCTCTCTAGCACCCCCAGGAGCCTGGACTGATTAACACCAGCTTCTCAGGGAGCTTCCTGTTTCCTGCTGCTTCCCTGAACTCACTTGAGGAGAACAGGCAGTCAACTGAAGTAGTAAGAGCCACTTAAGCCCTTTAGACGCTGATATTTCCCTCACTCAGGCCCTGCTACCAGCCTGCTTATTTGTCCCCTTCAATTGAGTGTTCAGAGCCACTATAGCTGGCACAGACCAGCAGTCATGAGTGAAAGAAGAAAACGCCCATCTGGCGCAGCATTCAGAAAAAGAAAGAAGCAAAGGAAGCTTTTCTATCTAAGCAGGAAAGAGCTCTCCTGAGATACATAGACACCAATGTTCACAGTGAGCCTTCCGGCCCCAGTGAGGATGTGAGTGGTGAGGAGATGCCTAATCTTCCAGTTAGTCACAGTGCAGGTGACCTGGCAGCTACTGCAGCATCCATATCTCCATCAGCATCCTGAAGAAAAGTGTAGATCAGAGAAGAGCGTGGTGGAAGCGCAAGAAACAGCTGCTGCTGAGTTTAGTTCCTTAAGTCTAGATGATCCAGGACTGTGGACCCACTTGAGCAGTAGCCTGAGGGACTTCCTTGTACTGCATGGGGCACAGTAAGTGAAAAACTTCATGTTCCCCAAAGACAATGAAAATAGAAGTTTCTATCCACCACATTACTGGTGTGAAATCCCCACGGGTGACAAAGTGGAGAGGCCATGGCTTATGTACTCAAAAACTCAGAATGCTGCATACTGTTTTTGTTGCAAACTCTTCCAGTCTAATGTTCCAGCCACATTGGGTTCTACAGGAACAAAGGTCTGGAAAAATCTGGCTAGAAATCTGGCATGCCGTGAGAAGGCAGCAAATCACCAGAGAGCATTCCATAGGTGGAAAGAACTTGAGATGAGACTAAGGTTAAAGGCCACCATAGATGATCAACATCAAAAGAAGATTGCATCAGAGTCTCTTTACTGGCAAAATGTTCTGAAAAGGCTCATTGCCATTGTGAGAATGCTTGCTACCCAAAACTTAGCACTGTGTGGCACTTCAGATCAGCTGTATGTGCCAAACAATGGAAACTTCCTTAAAATTGTGGAGCTGATGGCTGAGTTTGATGCTGTACTCCAGGAGTATCTAAGAAGAGTCACCACCCAAGAAATGTACACACACCACTATCTTGGAAAAACAATTCAAAATGAGATCATACAGTTACTGACAACAAAAGTCAAACCGAAGATTGTGGCAGATCTGAAGTCAGCAAGATATTACTCTGTTATTCTGGACTGCACACCTGATATCAGCCATACAGAACAAATGACTTTAAAGGTGCATTTTGTAATAACAACAGAACCTAGTGAAAATGTCCCAGAAATAGTGGCTGTCGGAGAGCATTTTCTAGAATTTATTGACATTGATGATATTACAGAGAGGTCAGGGCTACGATAATGGTGCCAACATGAGAGGAAAGAACAGAGGAGTGCAGACACGGATTCGAGAGTTAAACCCTCGAGCTTTTTTTGTCCCATGCAGTTCTCATTCATTGAACTTGGTGGTCAGTGATGCAGCATCAGCTTCTAGTGAGGCTGCTGAATTTTTTAATGTAATTCAAAGCATCTATGTATTTTTCTCTGCATCAACTCATTGATGGCAAATTTTGACACAACATCCGGGAACATCCTCTCTGACACTGAAACCACTGAGTGCCACACGATGGGAAAGTCCAGTGGAGGCGATAAAGCCTATCAAACACCAAATTGGGAAGATAGATGATGCCATAGTTGCCATAATGGAGGATAATGCTATGACAGGAACTGTTCGTGGGAGAACAGTGGCAGAGGGAAATGGAATCACCAGAAACATACATAACTTCAAATTTCTGTGTGGCTTAGTGTTGTGGCATGACATACTGTTTGAAGTAAATGTAAGCAAGAGACTCCAAGGTGTTGACCTTGATATATGTGGAGCAATGGAACAACTGGACAAAGCAAAGTCATATCTACAGTCTTACCGGTCAGATGAGGCATTTCAAAACGTTCTGAAGAGTGCACAGAAGTTGGCAGAGGAACTTCACACTGAAGCTATTTTCCCACCCACTCAAGAATACAAGAATCACCAAAGAAGAAGACATTTTCATTATGAGGCACGGGATAATCCCATAAGAGACCCCAAACAACAATTCAAAGTTGAATTCTTTAACCAGGTGCTAGATTGTGCAATACAGTCAGTTGAAGAATGTTTATGCAGCTCAAGGAACACAACATTATATTTGGGATGTTGTATGATATTCCAAAACTCCTCACTATACCTGAAGAAGCCCTACACCAGCAATGCAGGGCACTACAGACAGTGTTGACACATGATGACATGCGTGATATTGATGCGAGTGATTAAGGTGATGAACTGAAAGCCCTTTCAAGATACATTTCAGCAGGATCAATTCCAAAGGCTGTTCTGGAATATACGTGCACAAATAAGATGACCACCCTCTTTTCAAATGCTTTTGTTGCTCTGCGCATATTTCTAACACTTCCTGTAACAGTTGCCAATGGAGAAAGCACCACTTTGATTATTCAAACAGATAAAAATGCCAGTGTTTACTATGCAGACAAGAAAAGTTACATTTGCTGTTCAGGTGTTTGAAAGTTAAGTATTATTTAAAATTTTTGAACAAGGCATTTTAAGTTGTTAGTTCTCCTTTATTGGGGTAGGTAGCAGAGCAGTACCATGAGAGGAGTAGAATAGGAAGAAGGCAGAATTGAGACCTTTCAAAGTTTTGGCCCAAGCGAGGGGGTATGGGGGCATCATTTGAGCTCCCCGCCTCAGGTGCCAAAATGTTGTGGGCCGGACCTGCAGCCTCATTACTGGCATTATGTAGACTGGAAGCTAAATCACAAAATAATCAAAATACAATATATGCATTATGAGAAATAACATAATATTTGTGCAAAAAGTCTGATTTCATTCAGTTATACCATGGTGGGCAACCTGCGACACGCAGGCTGCATGCAGCCCATCAGAGTAAGGTGATTGCAGGCCATGAGACATTTTGCAGACGTTGACTGTCTGCAGGCACGGCCCCCTGCAGCTCCCAGTGGCCGCGGTGGCCAATGGCTGGGAATGGAGAACCATGGCCACTGGGAGCTGCGGGGGGCCGTGCCTGCAAATGGTCAACGTCCGCACAATGTCTCGCGGCCCGCAATCAGCTTACCCTGATGGGCTGCGTGCGGCCTGTGGGCTGCAGGTTGCCCACCACTGAATTATACTTTCCTATTTACCTCACTATTTCATAATCATCACTGGCAGATTGTCCAGATTTTTAAATGCCAGGTTTTACTGTAAGACCTGCATATTTTTTGGCTTTCAAATACAAACGGCCCTAATAAAAACACTTCCTGAATGGTACACAAGGAATCCAAAACCCATCTTCCTTTAAGACTAGTTGTGTCTCATTTTTAAAAGGTATTTAAGTGCCTAGTAGAATTTTTAAAAGCACATAGGTGCCTAACTCCCATCGGGCTCCTAGTTCCCTTCATTCTGCAGTGAATATTCACCCCAGTAGACACAATCCTGTTCTCACTGAAGTCAATGAAAGTTTTGCCAGAGACTAAAATGGAATGAAATGTCAGGAACCCAAATTCCAAAAGTCACTTAATTAGAGCTGACAGCTTTCAGTTTTATGTTTACTTTAAGTTATATTATTATAGTCACCTTAAAATACCAACTGGTAAGCTAAATAGCAAATATTGTTCCTTTCAGAAACTTAAGATATGGGCATAACTTCACAGGACAGTATTACAGATGGCTTTAGTCTGGTGGTTTTAACCAGGCCAGAAGGTGACTAAATTTCCCTTTTTCTAGATTTCCTTTTCTTAAGTTGCCACACTCAATTCAGCTTTGATTCACTCTGTGGCTGTATCTCTCAAAATGCATGGTGTACTATGGACTATATCAAATTTGAAATTGGTGGCGCTGGAGACATGTTGAGTCCTGTCTGAAGCTCTCTGCAATGATGCTGAATGGCTAGTAACTTGATAGCTTTATTTTTGTTTCTCATTCCTTTCAAATTATTTTTGTAGCTCTATGATAAATAAACAATAAAGGCAAACAAGGTCCCAATCCGGCAAACATTTAAACACAGGAGTAGTCTCACTGAAAACAACAGGATTTGTCATGTGCTTAAAGCTAAGCATGTGCATGTTTACATGCTTAAATAACACTTATGAACAAGATTTTACTTGAATAACACTCAAAAAGGAAATTTACAGTTGTGCGGCTTGATTCTCCATTTTCTTGCAGCTGATGTAGTCACTTGTACCTACGCAAAGTGGGTGTAAAATGCTACTAAATTAGAATGTTTGACACTCATTTTGCACAGCTGTTTATGATTACATAAAGTGCAAGACAGTGGAGAATCAATTGCAAAGCGATGACACTCCGTACTGTATCCTGTGTAAAATGCTGTATAAAATACATTGCATTAACTTGGTGTATTTGGAATGTATTTTGCGATTAATGAAGCATCAAAAATATGGCAGATATAATCATGGAAGGGAGCATCAGAAATTCCTCTTCACTGAGAGCAGTTGGAAGAGGGTGAAACTGTTCTTTTGCATTTTTTTAATTAAGTAAAAACTGATAAATGAGACAATGAAAACACACAATTATCTGACATAAAACAAAACATTCACAAATACCGAAATATTAATAATTACTAACTGTAGTTTTGTCGGCTGAGTCACTATCAAAATTCACTGCAAATTTTCTTAGGATCATCTTCTTTTCCAAGACCACTAACCCAATAAAATGTAAAAAAACGTAGTTATCAAAATCCCTGTCTTTAGAAAGATCCCCTCATGTGATCTGATTCTTAGCCTGCTGTGACACATTTAGCAGGTCACCTTTCTCTTTCTCGGAATACCCTTTTCTTAGGCTTATATCCTAGGCTTACCAAATTCTATTCACCTGTACTCACGGTAGTGGTGCTAGCTCTCATGATTTTTGGCATTTTCCTTAATGTCCCAGGTGCTGGAATTCAGGGAAGGCATAACAATCTTTTTTTTTTTAAGTAAAAAGTGAATCAAGTGCACCCCGAAGGCTCCAAAACCAGAAAGCAAAGACCCCCCCCCCCCGCACCATGTACTGTTTGTTTGTTTTTTAATCTCAGGACGTGTTTGCTATTCTTATCATTTGGAGGGGCTGGTGCATGAACACAGCGGGCTGGCAATTGCATTGGGGAGATGGTTTTCTTGGGGGCTGGAGGGGGTGTCGGCCAAGTGAAATATCGCTGGAATCAACATTTAGGATGCTGCCGTTGTTGTCACCGGGGTGGTGGAGGCGGGGGGATAGATTTCGTGCCAGGCCTACCAATTCTGAGGACAGTTTTTGCAAAGCTGATGCGCCCCTGGTCATTCCCACCGCTTAATGCAACACCCCGGCAGCCCCCGTGGGCCTGAATCGCTGCTCCCATTGCGCTCCCCCAGCCCCAGGATCCTGCGGCCCCTGGCTCCTCTGTGTCTGTGTTTCTTTAAGGGAGCAGAGCCCATCCACAGGAGCGCCTGGTCCGCCTCTGCAACCGTGAGAGCAGCACCTCCCCGCCGCTGGACCGGCCGCCCCAGCCTCCTCCCCGCGGGGCTCCGCATCAGCAGCGAGCCCCCAGCACCGAGAGCGAGGACTACAACTCCCAGCCTGCCCCTCGGCCGCGCGTGAGCACAACAGGGAGGCCGCCGGGAGAAGACGCTGGAGAGAGCGAGCGAGAAAGAGACACGGACTAGAACGCTGGAGAGGGAGGTGCGCGTGCGCCTGAGCGTGGGGATGCCGGTGAAGCCGCTATTCGTGGAGCGGCGCTACGCCTGTTTCTGCGCGAAGGCGTCCTCGCCGCCGAGGGAGAGGGCGCTACGCGGTTTACGTAGCGTTATTGTGAATGGGAAAGGCGGGCGGCGGTGGAGGAGGAGGAGGAGGGGGATGATGTCAGCCTGCGAATGTCAACAATGTAGCGATTGAGGGGAGTAGGCGGCGTTCCGTTGGGGAGAGCGCGAGCCACGGGGAGAGTGTAACCAACAGAACAGGGGCAGCCGCCGCAGCAGTAGCAACACGCCGCCGGGCTGCGAAGGCACCGAGTTGCCACCGCCTTGTGCAGCCGCCGCCAGTCCCGAGTGCAGCAACAGCAGCAGCAGCAGCGTAGCGATTCCTGTGCGACTCCCCCTCCCCACGTCCCCCTCCCCTGCTGCAGCCTTCCCTCCTCCTCCTGCTGCTCCCCGTCCCCTCCCTCTATTTTTCTCTGCAAAGACTTTGGAGGCAGCTGGTTTTTAAGCCATCGCCATGTGAGGTGCGTCTCCGCGGGTGCACATTCCTAATCGCAAAAAATAACCCTCCCCCTCCCTCATCAGCAAATCCAGCCCCCACCCCACCCCCTTCCACGTCCCACTCTGCCCCCGAGCCCCAACGGGCTGGGGAGGCTGCAGCGAGAGGAGAAGGATCGGAAGTTGCAGGCGAAGAAGGTGAGCACCCTTTTCGCAGCTCTTTTTCCCGGGGAATGATGGAGCTGAAGTTTGGTGGGTGTGCAGCTGGGAGAGCGGGGGGGAAGGGGGAGAGAGAGAAGGGGCGGATTTTCTCCGAGCCAGCTGCTGCGGGGGCATATTTAAAAACGAGCCCCGCTCTCAGGTTCGCAGGAGGGCGAACAGTAATTTCTAAAAGTGGGAACCAACCACAGAAACGTTGCGTAACTGAAAGTGTGTAAAAGGATCTGAAGTGTGTGTGTGTGAGAGAGAGAGTGAGTGAGTGAGTCCAGCTCGGCTGTTTGTTGCTGGCCGGTACTAGCTTAGCTTGACGCTTAGGGACCACCGCAAAGGGTGCCTTTTATGGGCGTTATGGTGGGGATGAAGGAGGAGCAGAGAGAGGGTGTCGAATGATGGTCAGCTCGCAGTTGCTTTAGTGTGCGCGCCAGAGGAAAGTGTAGATGGTATATTGCATGCATGGTGATGGGTGTTTTGAGTAAGCAGGAGGAGGAGCACAAGAGTAATAAGTCAGGCACGGGGGCTCTTGTTTTGTACGAGCGGAGGAAAGCAGCTGTCAGATTTCGAGGCCTTTTTAACGAGCAGCGAGAGGAGGGGGGATGAGGCGAAGACCCCTTGTCTACCCCCTCCTCCTTGTTTCCCCTTCGCATCTTTTATTTGGGCATTTTAGCTCTTTTGTGCTACGGCGACTGGCTCGATCTTTCTTAAAAAAGGAAATCCCACCCATAGGTTTTGCTATGCATTTGTTGGATCCAAGCCCCCCGGCGAGCAAAGAATGCCTAGGTTAACATAAAGCGAGGAGGGTGCTGCTAAAAAGCAAAGCAATTGGGATTGCATTTCCCTTTGGGTTCCTTGCACACACTTCCCTTAAGCAATGTGACAGAGTGTGAATTTTTGTCCTCGCTGGGTGGCTAAATACTTCCTGCCAGACCCCCCTTTATAGCCACCTTGTATGTAAAGCTCTTCTCATCAACCCGACTCCACCTCCCCCTTTCCTTTGATGGGGTTTTGTGTTCGGGATCTTATGTGTATCGCGACGTGAAACTGTTCAGTTCCCGGATTTCTCCCACTTTCCCCTTCGGGTAAGTGGTCACGTTGCGGTGTTCTGCAGTGGAGAGATGTTGGGGGTGTGTGTGTAGTTTCGAACTTACTGCCCCATGAAAGAGGGTCCTTTCTGTAGCTAGCTTGCTTGCTTCTGTGGCTTTTCTTTAAGAGTGGCTCAGCTATTTATTTCATTAGACACCTGCGTGGAGGTATTGGTCACACTCACTTGTAAAATGCCTGCGTGTGCTTGGGGTTCAAACCCTGTCTTCAAGCTAGTTTGTAACTTACTGCAAGTTGTTGCCAAACAGTGTAGTTGCTCAGTGTGTGTAACAGCCTGCAAAATAATTTTATTATTGACAGTGTCCTTGTGGTAAACGAGACCCAATTTTAATGGTTTCTGGCAAGCATCAGATCATTTCTTCATTTCTCAGATGACATCTTTTTGCTTCAGAGCAGTTTTTCTGTTAATTTCATCTGTTGAATGTATTTAACAAAAAAAGCTAATTTCTTTCCTGCCTAGTGGGGTCTGCAAATAAGATAGTGCTTATTGAGAGATGATGCTTTCCCCCACTCTGTTTGGAGTAAAATTAGAGAGCAAGGATAACTCTGATAACAATTTTCTCAGATCATTAAAATATAACATGTAGGCAAGGCCGTTAGCTGCAAAAGCTCTGGCTGTCATGAAAGAAGCTAAGTGTGAAATCATGCCTCTCCTTTTGTGGAACAGGCTATTTTTATAATACAGCGGGTGTCTTGCTTAAAATGCTTCAGTTATTGTGAGATCATCATACCCTTATTACTGAAGCCCTGGCAGCTCTGGAGTAAACTGCATTTTTCATTATTTAAGGTAATAATGAACATGAGGCAGAAATGGCACCTTGTTGGAATCAGACTTTAGTATCTAAAAAGATTGCTAAATTATAGTGTTGCTGTTTGCTCTGCTGTAGTTGAACATTTTGTCAGTGTTTTAATGATAAAATCCATTTTTTGAGACTTCATCATTGTCATAAAATTTGTATGCATTTTAATGTGATATTTTAGGTGTTGAGCGGAGAGCGAGTATTTTTATTTCTTTTTCTTTTTTTGAGTGGGTAGATTTGTATGAGATTTTTGTTTTAGCTGCATGTAAGTGTAGTTTGGAGGTGGTGTATTATTTGGTGTAGTTTGCTTGTATTATTTGACAATTGTTTGGATAAGGGAAAAATGAAATTTTGGGTAGGAAATGGAATAATTGCTTTTCATACGTTTGAATAGAATAAAATGGCTAAGGAAGTGTGTTAAGCATTTAACTACAGGGCTTGTGTAGTAACATTTTATTAATAACATTTCGGAAGGCACTTCAGCGTGTAAGTGAAAAGCTAAATTCTGCTTCAGATGAGTGCATATCCTTCTGAAATTCAAGATTGACTTGTGTGGGCCCATCACTGTAGTTAGTATCTCAGTGCCAATGTAGCAGGTAAATTGGCATAGTACTTCATTGTAGTATCATGGATATGTGCTTTTAAATATTGGTGTTCTTTTCACACTTAACCATCTAACTCCAAAGATTGATTTGAAGGTGTTGGACATTATGCATCAAAATCAGCTGCACAAAGTGGAAGGAAATCTTATCTAATAGTAAGAGCAGATGATAAAGAATCAGAATTTCACGTTTCTATTTCTAGCTTTTCCACTTTCCAGCTTTGAGATATTGGGCAAACCACTTACCCAAGGTGTGCCTCAGTTGACCAAATTGTAAAATGAGCAGGATAACAACATTACTAATGAAAAGTCCTATAGAAGCACAAGTAGTGTTAAGATGTAAAATTAGACAACATTGCATTTTTTTATGTGTACTAACATACATTTTTAAATGGCAGACAGCAACGAGTACTGGGAGGAGGGTGTACACAACAGATTATTGGGTGATATACTCCAAAATATGTGTTTAATAAAATAAAAATCCTGATTAGTCAATTGTTAACAATGGTTTATATCTCCTATAACTTTAAAAAGCAGGAAATTCAGTGGTAGGGCTAATGTTTCTGGTTGCATCCTAGCATAGAGGCACATGGGGACTTCCATTAGAATTAATGGAATTTATATGTGTAAACAGAATAGACCCCAGATATCATGATGATAACCCTTTCTCCCTCCCCACCCCCCTTTGCTTTCAGCCATAGTACCTTAGCACTGAGGAGAAAATTTGCAAACTATAGTGTGCTGTACACTAGGAATAAAGAATATTGCTGACTGAGAGTAATGGCCCAAATCCAGATAAATAGTAGTATCATGTTGATGCCTAATATTCTTAATATGAAAAATCCTGGTAAATGTTTTGACATTGTAGAAGGCCTTGGAGACCCATTGACATTAATGAGGTTTAGTACAATCTCCATGCTGCACAGGGGTCTGTGCATCTCTTCATGTACGTACATAATTAATGACAGTGGGAGAGATGAAACCAAACACCTATGTATGTGATATGTAGTATGGAATGTGTAATAGTAATTTCTCATATTTAGTTATTTAAAAGCCTCAATAGCTTGGCTGTTAAAGCTTGTCTTGTAGTTAAGTAAAATAGCTATTCTTCTTTACAGGCTGCGGTATTTGTTGGACTAGCTTTTCATAAGAATAGCCATACTGGGTCATACCAATGGTCCATCTAGCCCAGTACCCTGTCCTCCAACATTGGCCGATGCCTGATGCTTCTGAGGGAATGAACAGAGCCAGGCATTTTATCGAGTGATCTATCTCCTGTTGTCCAGTCTCAGCTTCTGGCAGTCAGAGGCTTAGGGACATCCAGGGCATGGGGTTACGTCCTTGACCATCTTGGCTAATATCTGTTGAGGCTTACTCTACAAATATCTGCAACCATGAAAAACAGTCAGAATGACTTCCTTATTATTTTTTAAATCCCATTCCCCAAAACAATAAAGAGGAATACTTTCTCCTTACATGTCCATGATATCCATTCATTTCAGCAGGACTTTACTCGTGCATAGGGTGAGAAAAGACCACTAAAAGTGCATCTGGGATGAAAAATTGTCCGGTTTCAGCTTGATGGATGTTTAAAACATCTAAAAATTGGTTGTACAGTAGTATATGACAGGTCCTAATTAGGCTTTTCAGTAGTGATTACATTTTTTATAGAAGAGTATGAATAGGTGATTTCTTAGAGCTGCATATACTAAAGGTGTGTTTGTGAGGAATCTTTTCCTTTTCTAATTCAGATGGTCCAAATGCATTTTACACAGTCCTCTAATTGTATGCAAAGCCCTGCTCACCTTGTAAGAGTGTCCACTCTTATTCAAAAGTGCAATCAAAAATAACTTTTCTTCATTTACAAGCCTGACTTCTATGTCTTTTGGGTGTTGCACATGTGACTTGCATTCTAATGAGCATATTATCACATCCTTCAAGTATAGATTTATGTTTACTTTGGGTGTGGTGTATAATGTAGGGCTTGTGTATAACTTATTTACGAGTTGGAATAAGGGGCATATACAATGCATTTTGTTGATGTAGTAAAGAAAAATTGGACTCATTTCTAATGAGAAATACCAGCTTTCTTTAAAAATCTAAGTGATTTGTTTCTCCATTACAATCAATTTAGGAGACTGTGGCAGATTCTTTGAAGATACTGCAATTCTCCACTAAGATTTGAATAGGTTTTAAATTGAATATATTATTGCGGTTGAGTGAACAATGACTCCCTACCTCTAAATCTACCAGTGGTTTGCCAGGATAGTGTTCAAAATGCTTACTCAGCTTTTTACAAAAACTGGTCACCATTGCTTCAGCCAAAAGATATTAACCTTGGCAGCTGTCTGAATAATAAGTACACATTTGAAGCTTGCATCAGGAAATGTATGACTCTGTAGCCAGCTGAGTTGCAGTGTGCTCATTCTGCTTTTTAGTTAGGCTGAAACATCTTTGTAGTGTGTTGAAAAGCGTGATACTTACTCTGCCATTATTGGACTTTAAATTATAATTTAAGCAAAATCAAGCGGTGAAATGCATACAAATTTGTGTGACCAATAATGAGCTTAAATTGATGCTACTGGTTTAGTACAAAAACTACCAGCACTTACTGAAGATCTACTAATGTTCAAAATATGGTCACAAAAAAAGAATGGCAGAATGGGTTTTGGAAACCCTACTAAATAGTTATATGTATCAAATTTTTGATCAGCCAAAAAAAGGGATGCTGCTGGGGAATTTTCCTCTAGTTCCATTGAAGGTTATATGCAAAGGCCCACCAAAACAGTTTGGAGATCATAAATTGTACTGGCATAGTAACTAAACTATTACAAACAGGCAGGGGAGGGAGGAGAGTGACGGCTTTCCATACTACAATAAACAGGATGCCTGACTTATCCCAAGTTTTTCCCAAACAGATTCTCTACAATAAATATACATAGCAAGCCAATGTTTTATTTGACATTTAAACTAGAGCCTCATGGAGAAGTCACTACAGTCTACACTTTCTTGTCACTCTTGGTTTATGCAAGATGACCTGAAATTCTCTCATTCTCTGAGATTTACTTCTTAAATACTTCTAGTTCATGGAAGTTTGAATATCACTTTTACATGACTTCAGAATGTATCATCAACAAAAAAGTGTTGTTTGAAGAATTCTTAGAATCAGGAAAACCTGGGAATTCCCAGTTGTTTAAATCTGATGGGTGTTGAAATTGAGGCTATTTCTTATTTTTGGCATTCTGGCTTCAAAATATTCACCCAAACTGTAATAGATATCTGTTTCATTTGATTTTAATGTGTAGGTTCAAGAGGAGTCCCCCATTCATAAAACCAGGAACTGTATATAGGTGTCTGTCACCATGCAATTCTTGTCATCTATAGAGCAACAATTTTGCTTTTTGCAAAGAGAGAAATGAATTAAACGTATTTGAATAAAACAAAGTGACCCTTGAGACTTGAACACAGCTGCTTGTTATAGCTGACATTCAAAGTGTTTATTATTAGTGATTGTTTTATAATTTAGATCTGAACTAGGAAAACAAGAACTGTAAGTGTGGAGGTGTTCCTGTGCACTAATTTGCATACACCCTGTTTTTGTTTAGTGGGTAGGTGTGTGCAGTGTATGCAGAGCAATTTAACATGTCAGCAGTTTCCTACAGGCAGCTCTTGCTGACTCACATGTCTGCTGCAGCTCAGAGCTATCCTCACTATAAACTGTCCACAGTAAGAGACAGACTGAGAGAATGTGAGTGTTGGTACATATTTTCAGTTCTCTGGCCACTGCTTCGCTGTAGTTTCTTCCCCCAGTACTATCAAAATCTTGCATTTGTTTAGGCCAGCATTTTGACATTCATGGCAAAAAGTTGCAGTTTGTTCCACTTCTGTTCAAACTATGGCTGAACTGCATCTGATTCCAGCAAACATTTAATAGGACATGTGTGTGTTTGTGTTGGTTTTTGTTTGGTTTTTGTGTGTGGTTTGTGTGTTGGTTGGCTTTTTTTTGAATGTGGATGGTGGCTTTACAAAAAAGGAACTATTGTTCCTGCATCAGATTTGGAGTTTAACATTAGAATGGCATTTTCCCTAGGTAATTATGGGCTGTTCCGTTTTTTTTAAAAAGCAGAATTACTCATTCCATTCAATGGAGAATTCCACTTAGAACACTATTTCAAGTTTTTGGATTTTATTATTTTCAAAGTTCTATTAGCTCTTGGATTCTTTTTTTTTTTTTTTTTTTTAATCCCATGTACCGAAATAACTCCTTTATTAATATTAGAGGCTCCTTCATTTGTATGAGGATGAAAACTTATATTCTAGTGCAACTGGTCCTTTTTGTATTTACGGACTCTGTTCTGATGATTCAGAAGGTTCCTCGAGGTGACAGTTTCTGCTGATTCCATATATTTGTAATTGGTTTGTGTTTTGTTTGAATCTGTCACAGAAGTCATTGCAGAAATGGAGTATATTACCCATTTTCAGTGCTGGATTTAATCTTGATTATTTTAAAGTTTAAAGGCACTCACCTTTTTTTCTGAAAGGGACTCCCCTTGTTTATATAACCAAAAGTAGTCAATGTAAGCAATCTCTAGAAGGATGATAAACTAATCAGCTGGTATTAAACAGGCATCGAGAGCAAAGGTGAGTTCTTGTCTCTTGTTTTGTTTTCAGTCAACTACTTTGACCGGTAATGAATAGAAAACCACACTGAGTGCCGTGTAACCCGCGAAGAAGATGGGTGTTCTTGGTTTCCGCCAATACAAATGACTCATCAGTATCAGTAGGGTTTCTACTTCTAATAATAAAACTGTGCAAGACCTTTAAAACATGTGGTTTTCACCCCTACTCTTAGTGAAAGGTTGGAAAATATTACTTTGTGCTTTTTTTAAACTTATGGAAGGTTTCATGATTTGCTTTACAGTGGTGAAAGGTCTTCCCTCTCCTTCCGCCCACCCAATAAAAATTAGTTGCACCATTAGTTGTGATACTTTTATTTGCACTATGAAACATTTCCTAACCTCCAGTCTTCTGTGTCATGAACTTTTTTGCACTAAGTATAGTAGATATTTAGTTACATGTTAGAGGAAATATAAGTGGAAAATCTAACCTCCTTTATCTCAGGAAGAAAAAAAGGGCAAACACTGCTTCATTCTGCCAATCTGTTCTACCATTAATTCAATTCAGTTAAACTGCTGTGGAGGATGGTAGTATTGCTGACCAACCTATATTGCTATTTGATTTGGTTTCAAAGGATCCCAAGAAGAAGGTTAATAGAAATAAGAGTTGGAGAATAAATGGCAATGTGCAAAGCTGGTTGCTCATTGCCTATGAGGAAATTTGTCTTCTAGTAGTAAAAATGCAAAAAAGAAACTGATTTCTATTAAACCTTTGTCCTTCTTGGATGCTCCACCCCTCTCTTTATGTTGTATAGAGAAATTCAAATCCGATAAGAATTGTTAGAGGAGAAGAAACTGTATAGTCTGTGACAATTGTGTTTCATTGTTCTTTGGATCCATTGTTTTTTGCAAGGTAATGCATTTTTAAAATTGATATAGAACAGACTACTCTCCATTCTGTAATATAGGTCAAATATAATGATCATGCTAATATTACAGCTGAAATACCTGGTATTTCAGCTGTAATACTAGCTATTGTATTCTTTGAAAACTCTTCTGATTTGCTCCTTTAATTTATTTAGAGAGTGGTGCTGTTTTGCTTTCAGGATGGCAGCATTGTTTAAAAAGTTTCAGGATGTTATGCGTAAAGAAGAAGAAGACAAAACAAATCTTTGCTGTTGTATTGCTTAGCATATCAACATTTATACAACTAGCTTCCAGATATGCTGGTTCTACTGTTGCAATGCTTGCGACAACAAATCACTCTTTATAAGGATTTGGTGTTTCTGATTCTCTTATTGGGCCTCTTTAAAACAGTGGATTTAAAAAAAAAATCACTTTGGGGTAGATCATCAGCTAGTGAAAATTTCTATAGGCTCCAGTAAATTCAATAGATAATTCACACCAGCTGAGCATCTGTCCTTTTATGTTTAGAAGTCATTGTGCGTGGAATAGTATTTTAAAATATCTATATTCTGTAAACTATTTTTGGTTTCTGGTTTTACTGGATTATTTCAGATACAAGATATAGGCAGGTGTATAACTCAAATTAGGATTGAGGGTTTCTTTCTGGTACCTTTTACTGTGAAAACTGAATAATATAGTTGTACAAGTCTATGGAAACCTTACTGTGAGAAACATAAAACTTCTAGTTATTCAGTACATGCAAAAAGACGATGGTCCTGGTTTTATAAGAACAGGAGGGAATAGATACCCAACTCCTGTAATCTTTATTTAAGGAGAACTCCTAGTGAAGTACATGGAGTAATTTTGTGTGGGTAAGGACTAAAGATGGGCTGGATCAGATGTTGTCCAAAGTTGAAAGGTATCTAGATTTGTTGTTCTGATTTCAGCCTGTCTGTAGAAAAGACTCAGGACCACAGACACAATGGTAGTAGGTGCAGTATAAACATAAAGGATAAAACTTTCAAAAACACGTAAGTCACATAGACACATAAGTTCCATTTTCAAAAGCACCTCAGTCAAGTTAATGAAACTTAAGTTCCTAAGTCACTTAGATACTTTTGACAATTTTACTCAGAATGTTTAACCTGCCAAACACTTCAGATTAAACCCAATGGCTTAAAGTTTATTTTCAAATCCTTTATGCATTCTTGTGTAAATACTTTAAAATGTGTGGTGAGGAAAAAATGTGCAGAATTCTTGTGATAAAAGTCCACATCAATCAAGAGTATTCAAGAAACTGCAATATTTCATTGAACAAGTACATAAAACTCATACATACAGTAGTTTTATATAACGATGTGGCTGTTTGTCATAGTTGGAAGTTCAAAGGTAATGCAAACATAAACACTTCTGCAAAGAATTCTTATGTTTATGTCCTTTTCCTTTGCTTTCCTTTCTTGATCTTTTTCTTTCTTTATTTTACTGTTAGACTAAAAGTGGAGTAAATGATTCATTCATTAGTCAGTTTCTTGGACAGTTAGTTCGCTACCAATTTATGTTTACCTTCCACTTAATTCATAATGTGAGTAATGCTTAATGTGGTTACCACTAAATTCCAAACTGAAAAGCTGTAAGCATTACTAAAACAAAGTATCCAGACTTTCCCTTAAAAATATTACCATTCTGTGTGTTTTGAAGCTAGTATGATTTGGCATGCTGAATGATAGTCACAGCATAATAGTTTTGTCTAGCCTTGATTGTTAATTCAGAATTCAAGGTTGCAAACTAATACACAAGTTCATGTGGGCATTGACCTGTCTGTTTTGGTTTTAATCCGTATAACATTTCCTGTTCTTCCTTTCAGCTGCCCACCACCCAAAGCTACAGGCTCATAGCTCCACTGGTTGGTTTCCAATATTTTATTAAGCTTTGTCATTCTCTGTGTCACTTAAATTGGGAGTACATTGAGGCACACACTTAGTGAAAGCTGCCTGGTGTTGTCATGAAAGACTGAAGTTGATGTTAGCTAGCTGTTACATACAAATAGTTGCATTGCTTTTCAACTTCCTTTTGGTGAAACAATCCTTATGCTGCTGAAGTGTTATCTCTACAGAACTTGAAATTATAAAACCTTCCTATAAAGATTGTGTAGATATTTGGTTGAGGTGATGCCTATCATTTTTGAAGTTGAGAATAGTAGTTAAAATATTACAAGTGATTCAAACAACTTGTTCTTTCTCATGGGAACTGGAGTACTGTAAAGAGTAACAAGGTCAGTAATGTCACTGCAGAACTTTATAGAACCCAAAGCCTTTTCAGAGTGTTCTAAAATAACATCTGACTAAAACCCTCAGAAACAAAGGAATTCAAAGTTAAGGAGAGAATTCAAAACTGTGTGTGTGGGGAGAACAGTGATAACAAAAGTGATTTACTTGGCTATTCACTTTATAGGTATTTCATATATTTCTTTCCTTTCTCTCTCTTTCTCAACCCCACTTCTCCATCTGGTTGATCCTGCAGTGAGGTCATTACCTCCATGTTTGGTGTTGGCATGTTGCCATAGATATTCATGTGATATCACCAGTTCAGCATTACGATTTCACTGTAAACTGAAGCAGCAAGAAAATGGTAGGTTGGGAAAGGAACATGTTCTTGTTAGTATCTTCACTAATCAGAAAACAGCCTTAATCGCTTCCAAAATAATAATGCTATGGCATAGATTTATCACTTGCTGGAGCAGTCACCTTAATGAAAAAAAATCTCTGTGCAGATTGGTATTTTGGGGGAAAAGACATGCAAATTTTTACCCATTTCAAAATCTGATCTTAAATCTCAAGTTTCTGAAGCCTTCAAATGCCTTTGTTCAGTTCTGGTTCTGAAATATGAGAAATCTTGCACTTAGAAAATTTTCAGCCCCACTTTGCAAACTGCTGGAGGCACTTTGGATAAAGAACAGGAGTACTTGTGGCACTTTAGAGACTAACAAATTTATTTCAGCATAAAAATAATGCTCAAATAAATTTGTTAGTCTCTAAGGTGCCACAAGTACTCCTGTTCTTTTTGCGGATACAGACTAACACGGCTGCTACTCTGAAACCTGGCACTTTGGATAGTTCATCTAAGCTTTGGGTAAACATATATAGTTTGGATGCTTATCTGAACATGTAACTTTTGAGTTTTGCATATCTTGGTAACTTACAGACTTTGTACTATAAATGTTTTGTTTAAAATGTATTTACTTCTCAATACATTGTTTGTATCCATTTAGTTACAAAAGCGATGTGCTTGTGGTTGGATTTGGAGTGGGGGGTTTTCAGTTGTATTTTCAGGGCGGACATTAGCTGAAAACTGTATCAAGCGCTTTATTATTTTTTTTAAAAAAGTGTGATTTATAGATTTGTTGTTGTTAGATCTGCTCTTGAGCCGACAAGCTATAAGCTGTGTTCTAACTTGGCACAGTTTGAAAGGAGCAAAGAATTAACCAGTACTACTGCTTTTACTGCCTCGTCCTGCCTCAATCAAAACAAAATTAATCCCTTAGGACCTCATTTCACCCTGGACTTTTTTCATAAATTCTCATTTATTTCAGCAACAGCTCCTGATGTGATACAAAATTGAAGTGAGCCAGAGATCATAATGAAACACCTGAGAAATCCCTGCATCTTACTGTAGTGTTACCAAAACACCCCTTCACTTTCAACAAGTAGAATTTACATTTTAATAAATGGCCTGGAATCTGCCCAGTTAAGACATGTGGCTTGTCTCCTCGTGCAATACTGCACAGCTGTGATCAGTGTAGATAGTTATGTGGGTGGCTTCTCAGTATTAAAGAGAGGATCCTGCAGGCCAGGTGTTCTCTGAGAGGGGCCATCAATCAACTTTTGAACCTACTACCTCCGTCCTCTCGTCACCCACCCACATCTCTGTGGCCCAGTACAACCCAAATTTAAACTTTCAGGGCATGCTACAAGACCTGCATATTTTCCAGGGCCCGGGGGAGGAAGGAGCTCAATAAGGGACTGGTGTCTGTAACAGTGTTGAACTTGTCTCGATACTACGTTTGTGTGTGAGCGTGGAGTAGCTGCTACTTTTAATTTGATAATATTTTTAAATTTTAATAGGCACCTAGAGATGAGGATTGGTGCTTTTTTGTATATTGTTATAAATCTAAGTAGATATGTTGCAAGGAATTTCTTGATTACTTCTAGCTGTTCGTCTTCAGTTCTTTAACATTGGAAGACAGATCTTCCAAGCTAATCTTTTACTATCAGAAATAGACCCTTTGTATTTTGTGAGATTTTTTTTTCAATTCAATAATATGGCATAGTTGCCAATCTTAGAATTTCAGACACATACATTACATTTCCATGTCAGAAGGTCAGACTAGATCAGGGGTCGGCAACCTTTCAGAAGTGGTGTGCCGAGTCTTCATTTAATCACTCTAATTTAAGGTTTCGCGTGCCAATAATACATTTTAACTTTTTTAGAAGGTCTCATTCTATAAGTCTATAATATATAACTAAACTATTGTTGTATGTAAAGTAAATAAGGTTTTTAAAATGTTTAAGAAGCTTCATTTAAAATTATATTAAAATGCAGAGCCCCCTGGAACGGTGGCCAGGACCTGGGCAGTGTGAGTGCCACTGAAAATCAGCTTGCGTGCCACCTTCGGCATGCGTGCCATAGGTTGCCTACCTCTGGACTAGATGATCACAATGGTCCTTTCTGGTGTGATAATCTATGAGTAATCTATACTTCTATAGGTAGGTGACTTACACTTCATTTTAGCACCCTACTTTTTATAAGAGTTTATTGTGGGATGTTCAGGAATTTGGGGGATTCTGTGGTCAAAGAAAAATTGATCAAAAAATCCAAGTATTGTGGATTAATCTGGAATGCAGCGTGGACCACTGTGTTAATAATGTAATGCTAAAGTCATATTGAATGCTTTTTCTTTTGTGAAAGTTTTTTTTTCTTGTCTTCAGTTTGCTTTATTTAAAAGAAACTTTTTGGAGGTTTAAGAAATTTCTTTACAACAATAGTAAATCCTTCCACAAAATTGAAATATAAAACGTCGTTGAGAATGTGTAAACATATAACCTGGAAAGGATTCTCTCTTCTATATTTATAGAGCAGTGATTCATTTTGCAGGTGCAGATTTATTCAGTTAAAGAAACCACTATTTTAAATAATTGTTCAAGTGAAACACAGAGTTTACACATGACTTTTAACTATTAGCTTTTATTTTTAACTCTCTCCTCCCCCCCCCCCCAAATATTAGCAAGTTTAAGGCAACTCACGGAGGGAAAATCACTGTTGCAGTATATGCAAATTTTGTCAAACAGTTTCCAGAAGACACTTCTTTTTTTAAAAATAAAATTAAAAGTAGGTTGACATCCTGTGGGCATGAGGATTCTTGGGCTTTTCTTACCTAAGCTCCAGGTAACGGGAATCCCCTTTTTTATGTAGGGCTCATCTAAAAACCCCTTACACTTGTGTATATGGGATAAAAGACTTCTTAAAGGGTACACCTCTTCTTTTGCAGGGGTATTAAAACCAGCTGAAACCCAGCTGCCCTGTAGTTTCCGCAAAGAAAGCCCCTTTAGATGGGTTTTGCTGATCAGGTTCACAAGGCCCTGTCGTGCTATTAGTGGGTTTTTTGTTTTGTTTTTTAATGCAGTACACCTTATTGATCTACCCGAAAAGTCTTGCTTCAGAACCGGTGGCAAGATTTGTGCCATAATTCTAGTTTATCAAAGAAAAAACTGTCTGAACCACATTGGTTAATGGTACCTAAAGGCCAAAAGGAAATGAAGATACTTCTGTCCCCCCTCCTACTCACCCCTTTTCTCCCCACTCCAACCCCATTCAATCATTAGTGGAAAATGCTGGTCAGAAGGGCTAACGTTTTCTGCTGAGTGCTAATCTCAACCGCAGCTCCCAGTAGTAAACAGAGGTTATGTCCTGCTTACCATAATTTTCCAGTCTTGTGTGGGTTTGAGGGGGATCAGTTGCCCCTTGTGTTTTTTTTGGTAGTTTTTTTTTGTAGAGTAGGTTAATCATCACAAAGATTTCTGACACTGATGCTCCACGTATATATTTTTACACATGTGCTGATAGCTGCATGTGTACTTTGTGGCTGTTGCAGTGTAGCTGGAAAGTATGTGGGAGATTGTCTGCTTCCTCTGAGACTGTTACAGGTGGTCAAATGAGGTTGGGGGAAGGAGGAGAAGCAATGAGAGAGGTATTACACCCACTTCCTTTGGCGTACATTGTGATGTACTGTAACCCACTGGTTCAAACTATATTCGCACTGCATCAGGTTTTGCTTGCGGTAGTTTTTCTTTCACTGTTACTGATTTGCTTCTTGTAGGTTTATGACTAAGGCTGCGGTTTAAATTTGCCCATTTTAGGTATATGAAATCTTTAAAATTATCTAGGGTTGCATTTCTTCCTTTTTTTTGCCATGGCCTTTTCTGTCTTTAAAAGTTTCCACAACTTTTAGAGACCCAGAAGCTTAAAAAAACACCCCAACCATGTCTAATAATCAAAGGTCAAGAAAGATACTCTCTATCATACAAAAACTGCACCTATTTTGGGGGCATTGAAAACATTTTTTTAATGCAAAATGATCCTTAAAATTAAAGTAAAGTTAACTTTCAATATTGGGAATATTACAGGAGTATCATTCAGATTAGGTGTCTTTCCCCCTGACCCCAAACTGCCCACAAGGAGCTTAATGTTAGCATTTGCAAATACAGATTTATTTTAAAGTTCCAGTATATCTTCCCCTTGTATACTGCAGGGTCTGTAAGTCCATTACACTTGCCTGCTGTTTAATACTCTAGATAGAATGTACGTGCAGTGCTGTTGAATATACTAAGTGTATGTTCATATTCCATTATTTCTGATGGGATGTTAATTATGTTAATTGAGCGTGATAATACAGCAAGTGTGGTGGCAGTCTAGTAGTGAAAGAGTTAATATCAATAGGCATTGCATACTCTCACTGAGAAAAAAGAGGACATGTGTAAGGAGATAAGAATATTATAGTGCCCTTCTTCCTTCAGTAAGAATGTGCAGCTCTCTTTATCATTAACTCTCCTCATTGATATGGTCTGTTAACATGCCATTGAAATTTAGTGGAATGAGAGAATGTACCTACTACCGTTTTTAGCAGCAAAACAGGTATGTTTCACTTGAATGTGCCTGGAATGCCTGTTGTCAGTCAGTGGTTGATAGAAGTTACAAGTGTTCCACTTCAGGGGGATTTGTGCACACAACTGAAGATAGGCATTGAGTTATTGAATTTAATTATTAAATTAATTACAGCTGAGCTGTAAGATATACTGGCTGTCTAATAATAATTATTATGTCTCCTATCTTATTGTTGATTCTGACTGAAAGAAAGACATCAATCTATTTGATAGTATGGGAAAAGTTGAAACTTCAAATTATGGTTTGAAAATATTAATTTTGCGTGGTGTCACAGTTATGAATTAGCCATGGTTGATGTATGCTCTGAAAAAATGGAAGGTAAAATAAAATGGAAAAATTAAAGTAAAAGAAAACCAAACTCAAAGGCTCCCACACAAATGTAGACAGAGACCTGAACAATTAGCAAAGTGGAACAACATTTTAGTTAGCTTAATTTTGAGGATGCTGCTGCTCATTTCTTAGCACGCTAGCCTAAGAGTTCACGTCTCATGGCAAGACTGTTCATTCTTCACTCTTTCTAGTTGTATACCGTTGTTCAGACAGTGCTTGGGAAGAGGGGTGTGTGAAAGGGGCTTTCAATTGAAAACCCCTGTAAGTGTGCTCAGCTGCCAGGCTGAAACTTTTGTACTTTTATATTTATATATAAAAAGTTTTTGTACTTTTATATTTATATATAAAAAGTTTGTATAGATCAGTGGCGCTCAACCTGTTTACCACTGTGGGTTGCTTATGCAGCTCTCTATATGTTTATGTGGGCCGCATACCCACCCACCCACACACATATATATATATATATATATATACACACACACACACACACACTACTTGTATGGCCCTGATGATGTCAGATAAGCCACAGCTGTATACTGATTGGGCCTCGGGTTGAGAACCTCTGGTATAGATGATGCAAAGCCACAAAGTTGCTGAACCCATGATTCAGAAATTACACGAGAAATGCAAAAAATAGACTAAAAAAGCTGGTAGGTACCTCTGTTATATACCAAAAGTGGATGTATAATTACATGCCCCCTGTTCATTTGGGTACTACAGTAGATGGTGATATTAAAAAAAAAATGCATCTGTACTAATAAAATCCTTTCCTTATTGCATCACTTCAAAAATACTGTATCCAAAGAGAAATGGAGCTTATTTGCTTACAGGAAGCCATTTCTTTAAACTAGAACATACAGTAAAAAGGCTGGGTGGGGCATGTTTGTCTCAGCGTGAAATCAAAAGAAAATGAGTGCACTGTATGGAGGGCCCCTTAAATGAATCCAAAGTACTTCTCTCTCTGCTTCTCAAAATCAGTTGGGCATGCATAGCAGTCCTATTGTAAAACACTGATATAGTGAGTCAAATTACATGGGAAAGAAACTCTGCCACTTAAACAACTAAAAGGCCAGAAAGGGACGTGTGATAAGAGAAGCGGGAGAACTTTGAAGTGTGTGTGTGTGTGTGTGTGTGTGAGAGAGAGATACTTACACATACATACACAAAGTATCTCTCTCTCTCACATGCACGCACACCCCTGTTCAGTTCATGCACATATTTATCTAAAGGTATAGACTTTACGTTCTCCTCACAGACACACGGAAAAAAACCTCTTTTTATTTCAAAGACCGAATAGGTAACACAAATAACACATAAATATATTCTACAGTGATTTCGATATAAATACAAACTAGGGCAGAAAAACTTGACCACACTTCAGTGGAAAGAGAACAAAACTTAAATTGAATTGGAAACAGCTCTTAATTTCTCCCTCTTTCCCCAAAGAACGAATGACTTACTCTTCTTGATGGAACATTGTGTAATGAATAGAGGTTTTATATGGATCAAGATAAAGATGTAGGTGAGGGAGATGTTGTTGATAGGTGAAAAACTATATATAATGTTCAAAAGAAGTATTCTAGAACACTGGCAGTCATAGCACTCGCTCTAGATCTTACTAGTTTAAAGGAATTGTAAACCTGGAATGTTTAAATTGTGTTTAGCTTGATTTGTAACTGCTAAATAAATGTTTGTGTATTGGTGACTCTACTGTTGACTACAATAAAACTATAGCAGTCTTCTTCCCTCGCTGTATTAGTACAAAACACCGCAAACAAAATATATTCATATTTAGAAATTAGCAGAAGAGCATATCGCCATTCCTGAGGTTGGAGCCTATGAAATGGGGCTTTCTGTGACTTGGCTGTCACCAGTACAGGTTTTATCCCACATGTCAATCAGGCCAATCATGCTAGTGCCCATGTTTTTTCTCCTTTGTCTCCCAGTAGGCTCCCACTTGTTGTTTGCCTTGCTGGCAGTCAGAAGGAGCTGGAGTCATCCTGTAAGCTGAGATGCTGTTTTTTCTTATCCTGCTGTGCTGGTTACCCCATGGGGCGGGGGGGTAACGTTACCTCATTCTTGTACTACCAGAAGAAACAGATAATTAGGGAGAAGTGCAACGCTTATTAATTTGTGTTGTAATAGCACCTAGAAGCCAGGGCCTTGTATAGGGCAGCACTCTCCAAGGCTCCAACCAACGATTTGTTCCTGAGTACCATCTATGTCCTGCTCCCTATTTCCATTTTCTCCCATAACTGACTGACTCCAGGGTCAAATTGGGTGCCTGCACCATATTTTCACACCCCAACCTAGTAGAGGCTTCAGTAAATATCTCTTATGTTGCTAGCATAATGGCAGATAATGTCTGTTACTAGCTCTAAGGGTCATTATGTAGCCTAACAAAATTTAGGTTGCTTCCCTTTCTCTCTGCATCTCTTTGCTCCCCAATAATGGAGTCCTTTGCTAGGTCTCTCTCAGATTCAAACTTTGTATGTGTGTTTGTTTCTTTTCAGTTCTCTCTAAGGGACACTTTGTTTCCTCTGTGTAAAAGACACTCACCCACACCATGTCATGAAAGCCCCGGAAATGCCCTTTGGAGAAGAGGACACTGATACTTGTGTGGAATTAGAAAAAGAAGCTGCTCTGTGGAGAGGAACCCAAACAACCCAGTCCCCTTAAAGAAAATGTCCTGAAGAAGTAGAATTATTTGGTAATACACATGTCTCAGACCGTGCAGCATCATTCTCCGATACCAAGGAGGCCAGCTTTCCATTCTGAAGTTGGTGGCAACACTGAATTCTGTGAGATACAAAAGTCTTGTTGGCTAGAAACTTGAATGTAGCTAAATCAGGACTTCCATGTCCTCTGGTTTAATTCACCCAAAATAGATTCAAGTGTTGACTCCAGTTTTTCTGTGGGGTCCTGGAGGGAGCAGTGAGAAGGACTTTTGATCAATAAGCATCTCTCTGTGTCACCTGTATGTTCTGAGAAGTAATAGCATGGCTAGCAGAAATTTAAGCTGGCAAAAACATGCTAATAAACAGTCCTAACTGGTCTGTCATAATTTCTCCAAATGCTTCTTGGTATTTAGTAGTCTTAGCGACCCGGTGCTCTATTTTGCTTGCTTTTAACATATTGGGTTTCTCATTAGTGGTCCACTGGAACTTAAGAATCCATCCTTGAATTGTGGATAACTCTTCCAACTTAAGAATGTTGACTGTGAACAGACTCCAGTGTTAAAAAGATTTGAGGACAATAAGCTCTGCCTTCCACTGCTAGCTTCAAATCTCAGAGACACACACAGGTATTTGCCTTCTCTGGGCACACACAGTTTCAATTCCCAGCCTCCCCCCTGTCATAAATCCGAACTAACCCAATTTTCAACAGACTAAGGCCTGGTCCCCACTTAGTCCGGACTTCGGACTAAGGTACGCAAATTCAGCTACATTAATAACGTAGCTGAATTCGAAGTACCTTAGTCCGAACTTACCGCGGTCCAGACGCGGCCGGAAGTCTCCCCCCGTCGACGCCGCGTACTCCTCTCGGCGAGCTGGAGTACCGGCGCCGACTGTGAGCACTTCCGGGATCGATCCGGGATCGATTTATCGCGTCTTAACCAGACGCGATAAATTGATCCCAGAACATCGATGGCGTGCCGCCGGACCAGCCGGTAAGTGAAGACTAGGCCATAGTGGCAGTGTTAAAATTTCCTTTTTTTCTCGGGGAGAAAAGACCCAAGTTCACAACAAATATCCCCAATTTTACTGGAAACATTTAAGGCAGAGCATAAATGCATGCCCCAATTCTGAAATTATCCTCTTTGCCTTCAAAAATGGTACAGGATCAGCCCAGTCAGTTGGGATCATTCTTTTTGGGGAGTCCACTTGAATTATTCAGTAGTCTCTACAATTTTATGCGTGGGTAGGAGTTAAATATAGGGCATAAGACCTGTCCTAGATCTGAAACAGTCAGGGGACCATCTTGATACTGTGAGTATTTCTTCCTATAAGTAAAAAAACAAAACAAAAAACCCTTCTCAGCTGGTGGTGCAACAGATATGGTGAGTCAACATATCTACCTCCCTTGAATTTCATCCACCACAGCTGCAAGCCATGAGTATATGGGGGGAGTCCCCACCAGCTGCAAATAATAATTTCCCCTGGACTTTCCGCTGGGCAAAGAAACTCTGTAGTAGAACGGAGGACAAGCTCACCTGGATCTCTTGTCGATTTAAAGAGCACTGAAAAAACACATTTCTATCAGTTCAGATTATGCTGTGGTAGCTTACTTGAATTGGAAAGGCGGGATAGCCGTATGCCAGACTCTGTTAAAGAAATCCAAGCTGCTTTGCAATGGGTTGTGTAAAATTTAAATCCTGTAACACCCTTTTCTTCCCCTGCATTTCAACACACATATGGACTGGCTGAGCAAGACACCGGAGCATGTGAGTGGAGTGTAAACTAGATAATCTGTAAAGCAGGAACAATATGCACTGAAAATAGGTAAATCTCAGATACTGTAGCAGATATCCAGGAACTGGAGCATGAGTAGAGGGATGCTTTTGCTGTCATCTGGCAATAGACTCCATCCCTTCCATCCTTTCCTCCCTCATTGCCTTTCTCCTGACTTAGAAAACAGTCAAAACGGCGGAGAAAAAGCAAAGCCATTTAATCATTCTAACCACAGGAGGCCCTGCTTCCAAGTTTGCATTCCAGAAGATGCATGAGGAAAGTATTCTCTTTATCATTGCCTACTCTTCCCTTTTGGTTATTGAGACCTTAGTACACTAAATCTACAATACTCTGTTTTTATGTAGGTAGAGTTCCTTCTATTGACTAAATATATTTTTGCCTTAGTCTAATTTGTGTACAGTATATCTAGATATTAGTGATATTTAGTTAGATACTTAAATAAATGGATGAAGGGTTCTAAATTAATTGTATCAATGCAGGAAAGGCATCTGGGCAGCTATTCTGTTCTGTATAGGTTCTTACACTGCCCCATCACTGTAGTATCTGAGCACCTTCCAACAGTGCATTAAGCAGTGTGATGAACATCTGTCACGTGAAATTCATTCTCTCTCTTCTCCTCTTCCCTGGGGCAGACAAGTTCTCTGTATGTGTAGTATATGGTTTTGTTTTGGTTTTAAAAAAATATATGCTGCTGTTTGTTTCAATCAGAGAAGGCAGATGGCAAGTTCCATTGTGCTTGAAGGGAGGAGTAGTTCTGACTCCTTCTCGGGAGGTACTCAGGGCTGAGGCACCTTGGCTTCCTCATGCTAAAGGCAGGTGGTACCTTGTCTGTGCCGGCCGGGCGTTGGCTCCCAGCTCCATTGGCCATGGGCAACACAAACTCTCTCTCTTTAGGCCTGCAGTGGTTAGTGATAGGCATGCTCCAGCCCTCTGACCATCCCCTTGGAGTGTCCAACCCCTGCTGTGCTGGACAGTCTCAGTACTCTCACATCCACTGCTTCCAAACAACCAGTTGACCGTTCCTCCCCTCCCCCGCCACCAGTTCCATCTCAGATCACCGTTCCAGTTAACACACAGCACTTAGATAGGTTTACAGCAAAACAAAGAATAGGTTTATTTAACAAAGCATAGAGATTCCAAGTAATAGCAATGGTTACATATAAAATAAATTTATAACATGCATTCTAGAGCCTAAACTTAATTAACAAATTACTTTCATGTCTAATAAAGTGTTGCTCACCTGCAGTTTACATCCAGGGTAGCTGTGACACTCTTTTCAGGAGACAAATCACTTGCCAGCTTGCCTCCTCGATGAAGGATCCTGTGTGGTTTTTTTTTTTTGTATGCCCTAATATACCAGACTAATCCTTTGATCCTAGACACAAACAAGACACACCCTGCTGATGTTTTTTTTTCCCTGTGGATTTTCTCTCTTGTAGATTTCCCAGTCTTGTCACTCTTTGACTCAGTATGCGATTAGGCATCCATTGTAAGACATGCAATACTGTCCTGGCTGGACAGAGAGATAAGCGTCTGTTACCTCACCTCCTATGTGAAAGGAACATGCCTATGTCACCTCCTGGTGAACTGCCTTAACTCTCAGACTTTAAGAATATAAATGTTTGTTTAAATACATAATTCCTTAGATATTTTCCAAACATATATTTCACAATGATTATGATGACCAGTGGGCTCCTGGCTTTCGATAGAGACCTCCCATGCCACCCTTTCATGAACTATTGTGCATATATCCGGCCTAGTAAAAACCTGTGCACAAAAGGGTCCCTGAGTCACAGTAGTTAACCAGTCTTCATCCTGGAGCTTCAGGCAATCTTCTAGATATCCTGGGCCCAGGCCACTGAGCGAGCGCCTTGACGATAAAGACCGAGACCTTGAACTTGAGTCATTATTCTGTGGGAAGACAGTCTGCAGAGCAGAGAACTTGGCAACCTCATGCATTAGTGTGTAAGCCAGTTTGGAACTGTGAAGGATTAGGAGGACACTTAATGTGGGGGAGCATATAATCTTTCATCTGCATAATGCAAAGCTTCTTATATCTTCCTCTGAAGCATCTGGTGCTGGCTACCGTTGGAGGTAAGGACTAGCTTCACCACAGGTGTGATCCATTATGTCAGTTTCTTGTGTACAGTATAAAGCACCACTATACATTAGCCATAGCTAATAGTAATGTTTATTTGATGGAAATAATTGGGAGTTTTCTAAAAAAACATTTCAGTCACAAGTACTATGTATAGGAAACAGCTTCTAAAAAAATTGAAATAAACAAAATAAGAGAAGTAATCTACATGGTCCTAGGCCAGGGATAGGCAAACCTTTTGCCCCAAGGGCCACATCTGGGAATAGAAGTTGTATGGTGGGCCATGAATGCTCACAAAATTGGGGTTGGGGTGCAGGTGGGGGTGAGGGCTCTGGCTGGGGGTGCGGGCTCTGGGATGGGGCCAGAAATAAGGAGTTGGGGGGGAGGGGCTCCAGGCTGGGGTGAGGGAGTAGGGTGTGGGGTGGAGGGTGTGGGCTCCGGCTGGGGGGCAGGGCTCTGGGGTGAGCCTGGGGATGAGGAGTTTGGGATGTAGGAGGGTGCTCCAGGCTGGGATTGAGAGGGATCAGGGCTAGGGCAGGGGGTTGGGGCATGGGGAGAGGCTCAGGGGTGCAGGATCCGGGTGGTGCTTTCCTCAAGAGGGTTCCAGAAGCAGCGGCATGTCCTTTCTCCGGCTCCTACGTGGAGGTGCGGCCAGGCGGCTCTGTGCACCGCCCCGTCTGCAGGCGCCGCCCCGTCTGCAGGTGCCGCCCCTGCAGCTCCCATTGGAATGCCAGAGGGGGCCATTTGAGCAGGGCCATTGGAGTGCATAGGAGCCGGAGGTGGGCCATCATGTGGCTTCCGGGAGCTGAGTGGAGCGGCCCCCGACTCTGGTCCCCTGCTGGAGTGGGGTTATGCCACTACTTCCGGAAGCCCTGTGGAGCGGCCCTCGACTCTGCTCCCCAGAGGGAGCTCGAGGGCCGGCTTAAAACAGCTGGTAGGCCGTAGTCTGCCCATGTCTGCTCTAGGCAATATCACACAGTATGGGATAATGATCTGATTTATTTATTATAAAACCCATGGTCACAGAAACTTGTAATCTTTCATGAGATTACCAGTTTGGTTAATAAGGTAATAGAGTTGACATAATATACTTGACTTCTGTAAGGCATTTGACTTGATACCACATGGCATTTTGATTAAAAAAAAACTAGGACAATATAAAAGTAGTGTGCCATACATTAAATGGGTTAAAAAAGCTCTGTGTAAGCTCGAAGCTTGTCTCTTTCTTCAACAGAAGTTGGTCCATTGAAAGATATTACCTCACCTACCTTGTCTCTCTAATATCCTGAGACTAACACAGTTGCCACAACATTGCAAACAGGTCTCAAAATGTAGTTGTAGACTGGGAATCATCATCAAGCAAGTGTGTTTCCAGTGGGGTTCCACGGGGATTCGTTCTTGGTACTACACCATAACATTTTTTGTCAATGAAAACACAAAATTCTCACGGATAAAGTTTTCAGATAACCCCCAAATTGGGGGAGTGGCAAATAATGAAGAGGACAGGTGACTGATAAACTTGGGTGCAAGCAAACAATATGTGTTTTAATATGACTAAATGAAAATGTATACATCTAGGAACAATGAATTTGGGCCATACTTACACAATGGGGGACTCTACTCTGGAAAGCCGCAATTCTGAAAAAGATTTTGGGGTCGTCGTGGATGATCAGTTGAACATGAGCTCCCAGTGTTGCATTGTGGCCAAAAGATAATGTGATCCTGGGCTGCATAAACAGGGGAATTTCGAGTAAGAGTAGAGAGGTTAGTTTGCCTCTGAATTTGACACTGGTGCTGCTGAAATACTATGTCTGGTTGTGATGCCTAAAATTAAGAAGGATGTTGATAAATTGGAGAGGGTTCAAAGAAGACTCACAAGAATGATTACAGGATTCGAAACCATGCGTTATAGCAATAGACTGAAGGAGCTCAATCTAATTAGCTTGATAAAGAAAAGGTTAAGGGGTGACTTGATTACCATCTGTAAGTACCTGCATAGGGAACAAATATTTAATAATATGCTCTTCAGTCTAGCAGAAAAAAGGTACAACCCAATCCAATGGCTGGAAGTTGAATCTAGACAAATTCAGATTGGAAATAAGGCATAAACCTTTCACAGTGAGGATAATTAACCATTGGAACAATTTACCAAGGGTCATGGTGGATTCTCCATCCCTAGCTACACCTCTACCTCGATATAACGCTGTCCTCAGGAGCCAAAAAATCTTACCGCGTTATAGGTGAAACTGTGTTATATCGAACTTGCTTTGATCCACCGGAGTGCACAGCCGCGCCCCCCCGGAGCACTGCTTTACCGCGTTATATCCGAATTCGTGTTATATCGGGTCGCGTTATATTGAGGTAGAGGTGTATTTTTTTAATGTTTCTAAAAATTATGTTCTAGGAATTATTTTGAGGGCGTTCTATGGCCTGTCTTCTATAGGAGTTCAGACTTAATGCTTATTATGGGGAAGGGGAAGCAAACAAATAGCAAGGATGAATGTTAGTACTTGATGAGGGTGGCCAAAAGATATCAGATGTGTCAAGGCAGATTTCTAGCTTGTGTAAGTTGTCCTAGTTCCATAGGAGTTGTAACCCTTCACACTAGCTGAGGTTCTGCCTGGGGATTGTAAATGTATCTCCACCAGTCTGAGCATAGGTATTTCCACATTCCCATGGAACCGACAATGTTTTCACTGCTTTAGAGGCAAGATCTGTTTGTGGACAAATGGAAAGTGATTTTGAGCAGGATGAAAAAGAGAGAAATGAAGGTATTACTTCTCATCTGGCTCTTTGACCCTGTAAAAACTGTAGTGACAAGATAGGCTGATATATTTCATATTTATCAATTGGAAAACCTTTTGTAATGTTTTGTTGTCTTGCGTTCTACTACTCTAAACAAGTTACTTAAAAAAAAATCCATCATGCTCACAAAAAGAGCTTTCAGCTATTTTGTATGAGCCTCTGTATTTCCAGCCAATCAATCCTGTTACTGAATAAAACACTTCAAATAACTTAACAAGATTAATGTCAGTAAATATTTGTAAAACCTATGCATTGCACAGACTCTTTAAATGAGATTATGTAATGTTTATAATACTTACTCATATTTTGTAGCAAGTATGGTCTAATGTTGAATCATTTTAATTAATTTCTCCTGTTTGTTTAATTTCATGCTTAAACCATTAAGTTACAAATTCACATGACTGCCCACTTATCGTTACTTTCAGAATAATTGCATTAAGTTACTGTTCATAGCCGCAGATAGCCATAGGGGGTTGACACTTGATATTTAAGACAAAGCAGGCATAATTGTTATCTAAAATATGAATTTATAGAAGATATATAACACAATATTTACTATGTGAAGTTATGCTTAGGAAACGTGACACTCAGTAATTCTATCAATAGACCTTAACTGTCAAAATAAATTCTGATTTCTTTCCCATTGCATGCCATTTTCAGAGACTGCAGGGAAATTCTTTATTGGATTGGTTTGTTATTAAAAACAAACGTACAGTGAAGAGCACAGTAAGACACAAATTGGTTCATAATACATTGAAAAACTATTGGCATTTTAAAAAACATTTCATATAAAAGACCCATATTCATGGTGATTTAGCATTGGAGAAACATGGTGTGGTTTTTTCATATGATCTTATAAAGAATTTTCCTTTTTCCAGTCTGTTTGTCCCAGCTAACATCAGTTTTCCATCTGTTCTATATTGGATAGCTCATTGTAACTAATTGGAGGTAGAGGAGTTGGGATTACATGAATTTGGCTGTTGACAGCCATTTTGCGTTGTACTCTGGAAGATTCAGTTTATCTAACTGTTTCAGCATCAACAAACACAACGAAAAGTGTGGGGGTATATGGGGTGTGTACCCAAAACATCAGATATTTTTGCATATATTAAAGTTACTTTATGGAAAGTAAAGAAGATATGAGAGGATTTGACATGTTGCATTACCACTGATGCCTACTATGCAGATACACTTTCACGCAGTTGGAATTGGTGGGCCGCTGAGCAATATGGGAGGTAATATCACCAGCTGGAGTGAATTTTAGTTCCGGAAAGCAAGTTAATGACAAGGGAAGGTGTATGTTGGGTATATTTAAAACTTCTGGAGGTATTAACGTGTGCCACTTTCATTAGCTCTAATGGAAGTGTTGCATGTGCCATAAATTCTCTGCAGTCAGATGAGAGAAAGAAACCTTTTTAATAAATAGATTTTTTTGTGTGCTTACTATAGCAATTTTGTTAAGAGAAGCTGATTCTAATAACTTTAAAAGTATACACTAGACAAAATCTGTCAAGCTTTTATCTGTATGCAGTGTTGTAACTGTGTTGGTCCCAGGATATTAGGGAGACTGATGGGTGAGGTAATATCTTTTATTGGACCAACTTCTGTTGGTGTGAGAGACAAACTTTCAAGCTTACACGGAGCTCTTCTCTAAAGTTTTCTCTGTAAACTAGGATACACTTTCATTATAACTTTGCTATGTGAAAGCTGATATTGCAGGAAACATTAACTTTCAAAATTTAAAAAGGGTGTTCAACTTTTGCTTTGTGATTATTCTCTCAATTTTAATATCAAGCTATATTTCACTTTTTCATAAGAAAAATATATGTAGGGTTTTGTTTTGCAGATCGTACTTGGAGCTGTAGGCTGGAAATCAGATTAGTTTGTCAATCTGAGTAACTGGACTATTCATTGGTATTTCAGCAGTAAAAAAAACAGTTTTTCTTTATCATCTCCCCAGGAGCCTTTGCACCTGTATTTTGTTTCCTTTGAGCATCGTTACTTTTTAATCAAGGTGATTGAGTGCTACTTTATTTCCTGCTTCTGTAGTGTGGCTGGGTGTGCCTGGAGAAGTTGCCATCATTAGAAATCATTGCTGTGTTGTTTAGTAATTATGGCTTATTATCCTGTATCTGCATATTAACTATACTTTAACTATTTTGCATGGGAAAAAACAGAGTTTCATACCACGTTACCTCCTTACACAATATATTTATAAACCTCCATTGGCCTGCATTGTCATGTTAGGTAATCTTTTGTTATCTGCCTAAAGAACATTATGGTATGTTGAATGTACAGGGATCCAATTCTGTATGTGTGTTGGAGAGGATTATGGTGTGTGTGTGTGTGTGTGTGTGTGTGTCAGAGCACCTGCATAAGGTATTTAGGTTTTTATTTTTAATGCTGAGTACCTAACAGGGATAATACTGAGCATACTGAGATACATTGTGAGTGCACATGTGTGCACATACACTCACTATGTATCATTTGTTCTTGGGCCCCAGTATAATGCGTGTGGGTGGTGACTGCATCTGACAATGGTTTTTAACCAATTTATGATAGTTTTGTTCTGAGGAAAAGCTTAAGTATGGTAGAACTAAGATTACCACCCACCTTAGGTGGTATTATTATTATTATTATTATTATTATTGCTAGCAGATTGCATTTGTATTATAGTCATTTTAAGACCTAACATTATTAAACGGTTTAAAGATAGATTTTTTTTTTAAACAACTCTCATATCCCATCTGGATAAAGTGTCATAATTTTTAAGTACATTTAGTTCCTTGTAGCATATATTAATCTCTGAGGACATGTAGACACAAGTGCATAAACCTCCTTCATTGAAAAGCATGAGATGACTATTGAATCAGCTAACAGGTATGACCTGAGTATTGTAAGCATTCAAACAGGATGGAGAGAGACAGTCAAACAAACTACTGTGTTCTGTGGAAACTCTTCTGGATTAAATTCAGTGAGCCCATTAATTCTAGGAATACATCTGCTGGACCATATGAACTTACATCATCATGCATGTTAAAAGTTCAACGGGCAGTAATCCATGAGGAGCTCAGCAGTAATGCCAGCAACAAATTGGAGACCTTGTGCAAAGCAAAGACTTTAGTGAGTGGACTTCTTGTGATTGGCTGCCTCATGCTTTCCAAACAAATGAAAATGTCATCACTACGTCTCTCCCACCTCTTTGTACAGTATTAGACTGGAAGAGGTTTGAATACCTGGATGATCCATACCAAAATTGGGGCTGTAGATTCAGCAACCCAATCTCAGTGATTCTTCCTGGATCTGGAATTATGGAGATTATCAGCCTAAATTGCAGTAGATCAGGCATTGCTATATCAAAATAAAACACAGGAAGAATCTGATGCGTTCTACTTTGGTCATGTATTTCCCAAGGAAACCAGAGAGGTAGCATCATCTAGCGCAGCAGTTATCAAACTGTGGGTCGTGACCCCATTTTAATGGGGTTGCCAGGGATGGTTTAGATTTGCTGAGGCCCAGGGCCAAAGTCTGAGCCCCACCACCCCAGGCTAAACCCCGAGGGCCTCTGCCCTGGGTGGTGGGGCTCAAGTTACAGGTCTCCTGCCTGGGGCTGAAGCCCTTGGGCTTTCGCTTTGGTCCCCCTGCCCAGGCCAGTGGGGGTCAGGCTTTAGCTTTGATTCCCCTCCCCGTGGGGGGCAGCAGAGCCTGGGCAGGCTCAGGCTTCGGTCCCCCCTCCTGGGGTCGTGTCGTAATTTTTGTTATCAGAAGGGGGTCATGGTGCAATGAAGTTTGAGAACCCCTGGTCTAGTGGAAATGGACTTTCCTGGCTCCTGATATTGAACTGCAGTGATCTTGGGCAAGTCACTTAACCTCTCTGTTTCTCCTCCCATCCTTGTCTATTTAGGCCATGTCTACACTTACAAGCTTACAGCGGCACAGCTGTATAGGTAAAGCTGTGCCGCTGTAAGAGCGCTTATATGGCTGCGTTATGCTCTTGTGTCGACATAATAAAACCAGGTCAACGAGCAGCGGTAGCTATGTCGGCGGGAGAGTGTCTCCCACTGATAGAGTGCTGTGCACACGAGTGTTTATGCCAGCAAAACTTATTTCTCTCAGGAGTTTTTTTTTTTTCATACCCTTGAGTGACAAAAGTTTTGCTGACACAAGTGCTAATGGAGACATGGCCTTAGATTGTAAATTTTTCAGGATAAGAACCATCTCTTACTATGTGTTTGTAAAGCACCTAGCGCAATGGAGCCACAATCTCACTTGAGGCCTGAGGTGTTTTTTCTCTCTCTATATATACTTTGTTAAGAACCTAAAATGCAGCATCTTCTGCCATACTCCTGTCCCCCTTTTATACATTCATTTAATCTATCATACAACATCATCTTTCCTGACCCAAACGAGACAACAATAACAAAAGGAACACTTTAGACCTGATCTACCCTTAAAATTTAGATTGACCTAGCTACGTTTCTCGGGGTTGTGAAAAAAATGGCACCTTTGAGCACTGTACTTCAACCAACCTATCCCCCAATGTATAAGTGGGTAGATTGGTGGCACAGTTCCTCAGTTGATCTAGCTACTTGGGTAGGTGGATTAACTACATCGATAAAAACCCTCCTTCTGTTGATTTTGAAACTGCAGCGCCTATAGTGTTGACCTGGCTGCAGGAATTCTCTTCCCCTACCCTTATGTCCTATAATTCACCAAAATGAACTTGGGAGAATTCTCTTCTCTTCACCCACTCCAATGAGCTCAGAGAGGGAAATACTAATAAGATGCAGGGACTAATGTGTGGGAAACTGTCTGCAGTAAGTTCTTGTGTCCCATACACCAGTACTAAATTATTGCTGTGTATGTGTTTATTTGGTTTATTAATGTTTTATATATCTGTATCACCGAGGTATCAGTGTGAAAGGATTACTAATTCTATACTTGATCAGGACCTACTGATACAAATATAAACAAGCTAGAATCCTGGTGTAATGAAGTATTAATGGAGAAACAGAAGTCTGACAATACTGAGAGCCAGGAAGTCCTGAATTCTAGTTCCATCTCTGACATGTATTCCTTCTGTGGCCTTTGGAAAGTCCTTTTTTTCTCCCCTTTCTCAATTTCCCCATTTATAAAATGGAGAATACTACTTTGGATTAATCACTGTTTGCAAATAGCTTTAGAGATGAAAAGTGATAAATCAGATGGGTTTATGATGAGTGAAGTGCTTCTACCACTATGAAAGGGGACGGGGAAAGTAGTCATTGTAGTGCTTTTGGAAGTAGGCCTACATTACCTAGTAAGAAACTTCTTGTAAGCAGTGAGGGGAAATAACATTTCAGCAGAGGATAACGAGAAGCAAAAGCTGAAGTCAGGCTAGACCATTTCTCCTTTTAATAAAATGCTTGCAGTTTACTCTTAAAGACAAATGGAACAGTAATAATACCATAGGCCTGGTCTATACTACCCGCCTGAATCGGCGGGTAGAAATCGACCTCTCGGGGATCGATTTATCGCGTCCCGTTGGGACGCGACAATCGATCCCCGAATCGGCGCTCTTACTCCACCAGGGGAGGTGGTAGTAAGAGCCGCCGGCGGGAAGCCGCAGAAGTCGATTTTGCCGCCGTCCTCACAACAGGGTAAGTCGGCTGCGATACGCCGAATTCAGCTACGCTATTCACGTAGCTGAATTTGCGTATCTTAAATCGACTCCCCCCTGTAGTGTAGATGTACCCATAGAAACAGAGCTAAACTATCCAGGGCATTTCAATAAATAGTACAGGCTTGTTGATTGTAATCAGCTTTGGTTAATTTCTTAAACACTTAGTAGAAATGAATTTGATTCATTATACATAGGTGTCACGATGATAGGGCAAGATGTGGTTTAGATCCTTTGCATCCCTCTTAAGTGCACCTCTGGGACAGGTTTCACTCCCTTCATCCCTTTCTTGGTGAAACCCTGCAGTTCAACCAGTCTTGGACTGGATCTCTGTGTTACAGTCCCTCAGCTTACCAAAGATGATAACACAACAGGTCTGACTGTGTGGCCTAGGCCCACCAGCTGATTAAAGTGATTCAAAAATAGCTTCTGCAAAACAAAGTGCATTTATTCATCCAAAGGTATATAACATTCAGAGACAAGAATTCCAAACAATAAAGGCTTGTATATTAATAATAATTAATAATTAATAACTTGTTGGTATGGATTGCTTTTTGTCTGTAGCACCCAAAGCACTTTGCAAAGGAGATCAGTGTCATTATCTCCATTTTTCACATGGCAAAACTATATATTTCATCTTTCTTAAACCTTAATTTTTCCTTGCAAGCTTTGATAAGTACCACACAGCCAAGTTACCTGCATCTCTTTGGAGAGACGGGCAGCTCCTGCAGCATTCTCAGTCTCTCTCACAGACTCCTCTCCAGCTGCTGCTGCTGCTGCCAGTTCACCCTCAACCTTCTCCTCTAGGCCAGGGTTCTTAATAGTTTATGGTCCCTTTGATCCTAGGCTTGGGCCTGGGGGAAAAAAAATCTTGCTAACCTGGTTGGAGCCAGGCAGGTGGGCATTTCCCAATTCATAGTTTCCTCCTTGGTATTCTGTGGCAGCACCCTGTATTTGTCATTGTTTCGTTTCCTATTTTCCTGCCCTCCCTCCCCAACCAGATGCCTTTGATTTAACTCTATGCAATCAGGCTAGATAATAGCAGGCAGGTAAACCGAGGTGCATACGATGTTCATAAAAAAGAACAGAGTTTACAAATAGACACCACAAAAGTGTGCATTCAGTTTTTTTGTAAGGATTCTCATATTCTTGCTTAAAAAGAAGCAGGTTCTTCATATTAACTCAGATTCTTGGCTTTTTCTTCCTTAACATTTTTTTTTCTTTTTAATGATACCTCTCCAGAGGAAGACAGGAAGCGGTAACATTAAAAGACAATTCCATAAGGTCAGGGAGAACACACGTAATTTCCTCAGACCAACTTAAATCACCAATTTTATAATAATTATTGTATGAAACTCTTTTACTAATTCACCATTTTGTGGGTCAATAACAAAGCTTTCCATGTTGTATGCAATCTTCACTACACTTCAGACAACTAGTTAGGCCTGTGATAGAAACATACTTTAGCATGCAGGAATAATGAGCACGTTCCAACATTTTCAGTTTCAAACTGTGAATGAACATCAAACATAAGAACAAAAATATCTCAAACTCATTAGCCATTCTCAGCTGAGTCTGATTCTACCAGACCCACGCTGTAAGTGTTGAGGCACTTCAAAGCCCCTGCCAGTAGTTCAGTTATATGTAATACACTCTGTGTGTAAATATTTTTTCTTTCTCCTGAAACTTTAATATGAATATGCAAAAGAAAATGATCTTCTGGCATCTCTGTAGTCTTTGACAAGGATGGATGATTCCTTTGTTACCTTGTGACTGTAGGCAGTTGGGAAACACAACAATGTTGGCATTTTCTTCAATAAAGTAGGGCTGCTTAGTGTCTTCTAGACCAGTGGTTCTCAAAGCCAGTCCGCCGCTTGTTCAGGGAAAGCCCCTGGCGGGCCGGGCCGGTTTGTTTACCTGCCGCACCCACAGGTTCGGCCGATTGCAGCTCCCACTGGCTGCGGTTCGCTGCTCCAGGCTAATGGGGGTGGTGGGAAGCGGCGGCTAGCACATCCCTCGGCCCACGCCGCTTCCCACAGCCCCCATTGGCCTGGAGCGGTGAACCATGGCCAGTGGGAACCACAATCGGCCGAACCTGCAGACATGGCAGGTAAACAAACAGGCCCGGCCCGCCAGGGGCTTTTCCTGAACAAGCAGCAGACTGGCTTTGAGAACCACTATTCTAGAGTGTGATTAGCAAACTTTATATTATGGTAAGGCTCCTCAAAGTCAAGGGAGCAAAAAAGTCAAGAGTTTCCCCTGATTATTGGGGAGGACTGGTCAGACTGCTGGGTTGTGCACTTGACAACAGTTCAGTTCCAAAATACAGGATACATTTATTTAGGGCTAGATTTGATATCCTTACTCAAGTATGAAAAGAACTTTACACCAAAAGATGCCATTAGCTTATCTGATGTGCAGTTATTGCTAAGTGTAAAGATATTAGAACTTGTCCCTAAGTGATGAAATGCTCTCCCTCATAATTATTTCCTTCCCTCTGAGGGCCAGGTTCCACAATGTGAACATTAGATCCCTCTGTGTAGCTTTTGCTGTCTCTTAGGGTACACTGCAATAAAAAACCCACAGCTAGCCCAGGTCAGTGGCTTGCAGGGCTTGGGCTGCAGGGCTAAAAATGGTAGTGTTGCCATTCAGGCTTGGGCTGGAACTTAGGCTCTAAGACCCACCCCTCTCTTGGGGTGGCAGAGCCTGGGCTCCAGATGAGCCTGAACTTCTACACTGCAGTTTTTAGCCCTGCCCCTTGAGCTCCGCAAGCCTGTGTTGTCTGGCCCAGGCTCGAAAACTCCGTGCTGCAGGTGTTTTATTGCAGCGTAGACAGGGCTGGCTTCAGGCACCAGCGTAGGAAGCAGGTGCTTTGAGCGGCCAATACAAAGGGGGTCCAGGTCTTCGGCGGCGGGTCCCTCTTTTCCTCTTTGAGCTGCCGCCGAATTGCCACCGAAGAGGAAGAGAGGGAGGACCCGCCGCCGAACTTCCGCCATAGAAGTGGCGCGATTTAGCTGCCCCTGAAGTGCTGCCGCTTGTCTTTTTTTTTTTTTTTTTTTGCCGCTTAGGGCGGCAGAAAAGCTGGAGCTGGCCCCGAGTGTCGATGTACCCTTAGAGCCTTTCTTCTGGCCTCTCCCTTTCCTGCCTTTCCCCATGAAGCCCCCTCCACTCTTCCTTTCTTTTTCTTTTCTTTTTTTCTCGGGTAACCGCCTTCATCTCTTACAATTCTCATGTATTGATTGCTCCTTTCTTCTTGGTTTTTCTTCTGAGACTGCCATAAGGCAAGTGGTAATAGTGGTTTATGATGGACATTTCCTCACTGGGAAGGAGACAGAACTCCAAACTTACTTCATACAAATAATCAAATATCCATCAGATAGTCACAACTTTTGGTCACTTCCAATCTTAGCTGAATTTAAGGTTCAGACCTGATTTGCTACTCTTCTGACATCCTAGGTAATGCATGTCTGATCTTTTCCTCCTCTTGTGCTCCCAAAATGAACATTTTACAAGCAATTTTTAAAAAAATGATGTAGCTGCCTCTTTTGTTATGAGGTGGCGAAATAATTTTGAAAGGCTATGGATATGCAAAATCTGACATAATCTTGTTGTGGATTATGAGAGTATTTAGTTTTCTTAACCTGTATTTCTGTGCATGAGTGCTGCATAGAATCTTCAACATTGAATAAATCTTGGTATTATCTGCTAATTGTGGATTCCAGTTTTCCATAGTTTCATAATTTTGCCACTTTCAACTTGATTTCCATTCCATGGCCTTTTCTAAAATCCATTATGCCAGTTTTTAATTAGTTTAATTTTAAAACTTTTTGCTCTATAGGTAAACCTTATTATACAAAGATCTGTTCATATACTTTTATTCTTAAAATTAAAAAACTTCCATTGAACGAAATGTAGAAGCTTGAACAAGTTATTGTAATGAGTACAGTATATAGTAACGCACACACAATGAAAATACACTATACGATAGCATGCAAAATTACACAGTGCAAAGATACTTTGTAAGTAAGACTTCTTTGGTTTTAGGTGCTTTTTGTATGATCAGAGCTTTGATTTTTGCTTATTTTTAGCAGCTTTGTAAGGAGTCCCATTTGTTTTAATACAAAGTTTCATTGCAGTGAATAGGTTGTTTGCACCATTGATCTCACTCAACCTGAGCATTTGTAAATAATAATAATAATACCCAAGTATATTAAGTGAAAGGTGTTGCTTTGTAAGGCTACTAGGTAAAATCCACCCTCATGCAAAGAGCCCACACAAGTGTGGTTGCACCACTTAGTCTCTCAACATGGGGTTTACGTGGAGCTTAAATGGTACAGGAGGAGCTTGTGTAGACCATCTGCAATGGAATGCCCAGGGTGCCGGTGTTCCAAATAACATCGTTCTGGAGGATGGTGACGGAAGGAAGTCCCTGTGCAAAACCTACAGAATTTGTATGACACTTGGACACTATGGAGACAAGCACAGGAAAAGGATATGGAAATTGGTGGATTTTATTTGACTGCAGTCTACTTGGAGAACTTGGACACCACAACAGCATGCATTAATGATACAGTGGCAGTTTTTTTCTGAGGTTGCATTCTTCTCCTGTCTATCAGTATCGTATCAGAAACTATTGCTCTGCCATAGTGGCTCTCAACCAGAGGTTTGCAGAGGTCTTCCAGGTTGTACATGAACTCATCTAGATATTTGCCTAGTTTTACAACAGCTACATAAAAAGCACTAGCGAAGTCAGTACAAACTAAAATTTCATACAGACACTGGCTTTGTTCATACTGCTCTATATAGTATACACTGAAATGTAAGTACAATATTTATATTTCAATCTATTTAGTTTATAGTGATATGGTAAAAATGAGAAAGTAAGCAATTTCTCAGTAAGTGCTGTGACACTTTTTTGTATTTTATATGTCTGATTTTGTAAGCAAGTAGTTTTTAAGTGAGGTGAAACTTGAGGGGTACACAAGACAAAATCAGACTCCTGCAAGGCCTACAGTAGTCTGGAAAGGTTGAGTGCCACTGCTCTACTACATTCGTTGACACACTAGGTGATGGACTGAAACAAAATTCCATTGAATCATCCAGAGCTTTTTTTTTTTATGCAAAAGTAGTGTCAGAATAGAAGTTACCACTGTGAATTTACTTAGCCTGTATCCAGGCATTTTCTGGTGTGTATCTGTTTGAATCCAGATTCTGCTATGCTGCTTTTGTGGAGCAGGATTGTGCTGGAAGAAGGAATCATTCAGCTGTAATTGGGGTGAGCCCGTAAATCAGTGATGTGTGAGAGGACTTAAAACCTGTCAAAGGTAGCAAAATATTTTCTTAAAATAAGTTTTATGTGATAGTGAAACTAATGGATATTTAGAAAAGTGTTTCTCCTCAGCATCCTGATATTTTACTTTCAATGATTTATTTTTCTTAAATTGTAAGCTCTGTGGTGCAGAGAGTGTCTCTTTGGTACATATTTGTACAGTGCCTAGCAGTAAGATGGAATCTCTTAAGTACTATAACAAAAATAATCCCTTTTTACTATGTATTAATATCGCATAAAAAGGTTAGCTGGGGAATATTTTTGTACAGTATGATTTTGACACACCTAGGTTGTTGAACAGAGTGGATATACAAGTGGAAGGTGTCCCTGGTGCTCTGGACATGCCAGTACCAGAACAAGAGATGCAGGGCCCTGTGTCAGTTGTGGGGGTACTCGCAAGGGAACCCTCACCATCCCTAGTCCAAGAAGGAGTCCCCCCAGCCTTGCCATGCCCACTCTCAATAGGCATGACAGAGTTATAAGACCAGTAAACAGGATAACTTATGGTGCACCTGGGGTGGTTAGTGAAGAAGCAATACACTTAGCTCACAGGCTTGTGGCAGCCATAGTGGGTTTCCTCAGACACATTAAAACTTTTGTTAAGCTGATTCTAAGCCTGTTCACATGCTGAGATTTGCCAATGCCTTTTTTGTAAGTTAATGTTCTGAAGTGAAATTAACAGCTTCGTTGGATGCCCATGAATTGATCCAGGTGCTGGTTTCTCAGTAAGGCAGACAAAGCTCAGTCAAGAGCATAACACGAAGAGGATGTAGTCAGTTAATTTTTTTTTTCTAAAACTGAAAAAAGTATTTTTATAAATGATTAGATATGACTTTGAATAAGAAAAATAAAGCCGCTGTTAATGTGGATATGCAAAAATGTGAAGTGCTTCTAGAATACTGGATTGTAATTCTTTTATTACTGCTTTATTGTTCCTTGCCAAAGCAAATGGATTGAAGGCACTGAAGGGAGCACTGATTACAATGTTTTAGAAGATGCTGGCTTGTAACATGAGATGTTGCGTTAAAAAAGCTGTTGGTAAGATGTTGTCATTGGAAGGCAGTTTGCCTGTGTTAATGAGTGTAGGGCAAAGAATCAAAGAATAACTGGACCAAAAGGACAGATCGCTGCTGAGATTTAGCTCTTGCAAAAGAATAAAGGTAACTGAATGTAGAAGTCTTGCACCTGCCTCCCCATGTTATTCCTCTTAAAAAGCCCACGTGAATAAATGGACACTTGATCGTATTATCTTTAGAAATTCAGCTAAAGCTTGGGAATGCATGGATTTTGAGGTATATAAGCGCTACCAGGCCAATAAATTTATATCTTCTCAATTTGTACCGTCTAAAATATGGCACCATCACAGGGAAACTGAGGACTGGAATTTTTTTCACGGTGTAATTTAAACAAACATTACAGCCTGCTCATTGTGTCAAGTCAATTGATTTCAACTAACAATTTCTAACTGAACAATCTATTGAGATGATAAACTCTTCGGGTCAAGGTCTTAGTGTATGTACTCTTATCCCTTCTTACATACTCTGTCACATGCATTGTACAACTATTTCTTACACATGCCAAATAACCCCACTCCTTTGTTCAATAATCATTTATCCTCTCTTTGTTAGTTTCCCACCATTAATTAATTTTCTTCCCACAATTCATTAACTTTCTTACCAATTAATAGATTTTCTTTATTTCTCCTCCCTTGACTCATGCCTCTTCATCAGCTCTTTCATATAATAATCTTCCAGTAACAATAGCAAAGGTGTACATAGGAATTGCTGTACTCTCCAATATCCTGGGCTGTGTCAAAGAATTAGAAATGCATACACAGAACAGGTTTTTTTTTAAAACCACTTACTAAAAATCTGTTTCTTTAAAGCATACAGAAATAATTAATGGTACAGAGAATGTAGATGAGGAGATTGTGTTCCAACAGATGCTTCAGAGGACCCCTGACTGTGGGCAGAATATTCCACATCTGCCTAATCATGAAGATAGAAGTTGGTTTTAAGACTGAAGCATGACATTTTAAATCTTCTTTCAAAATATTTATCATTTAACTATTATAACCCTGGATAGTTTTGTTCATATAAATGTCCTGTCCCCTTTAAATGTTGCTAAGTTCTCAGCCTCAAGGATAGAGTGTGGAATTCATTGCTACAGGATAATTACACATGGCGTGAAAAAGCATCTCCTTTTATACGTTTTTTTTTTAATTTGCCACCTTTCAGTGTCATTGAATTTTCCCTCCTGTTATGAAACAGGAGGAACACAATCTCCTCATCTACATTCTCTGTATCATTAATTATTACTGTATGCTTTAAAGAAACAGATTTTTATTAAGTGGTTTAAAAGCTGTTCTGCATATGCATTTCTAATTCTTTGACACAGCACAAGAGATTCTTTGGCACAAGATTTAACAATTTCATTGAGTGGCAGTGGACTTTTTCTTTCAATTTGTAAGAATATTATAATGTAATAAATATAATATATATTACAAAACAATTAGATTTTTTTGTATGTGCTTATAAAGTCTGCAGTATAGTGCAGAGAAAGGCAATGCTATGTTTAAAATAGATTAGGCTTTTTTTGGAGCTTTATAAATGCATAATGATATTAATAAATAATATTCAGGATGCAGATTGTGGTAGCACCTTGAGACAGAGTTAGGGCCCCATTGTGCTAGACACTGTACAAACATAGTGCATGACGGTCCTTGGCCCAAAGAGCACATAAGACAAGTCTTAGCAGGTATGTTGAGACAAAAAAAGTGCATGGGGGAGGACAGGTAAGAGAGAACAAAAATAAGATGTTTTACAAAGCTATATGGTGCCGTGTACTTATCCAATCAGTAATCTCAACTCGCCACCTTCCTAGTCCTGTATTCACTGGATGAGTGATTAAATATCACCCTGGCAATACTTGGCAGCTTTATCAGTTGTATTAGGTATCAGTGGGAAACTGCTAGTGCCTAGTCATGGAGCCTGCCCTCCCCCGCCCCAACCATTAATTGTTATCCTAGTTAAGTACATATGTGATTTGTCAAGTTCTTTTAATGCTTTTTTGGCTTATGTGTGTATTAAATACCAGTGCAATACATTATATGCGTATGAACGCATTGTCTGCTCGCATAGCCGTTACTCTGGGACTTATCCAAATACCATAGCAACTTCAAACATTTTTGCTTCTTATGAGTAATGGTGCCCATCTCAAACTTATGTTGATAAAATCTTTACAGCACACAACACCATTATATAGTCACACAAAATACACATAGCTCCTGTCCATCAGGAGCTGCTGTTTGCTATCATGTTAGTTATGCATCCCTCAGTTTATATAATAAGCCAACTAATTGTATTTCCTTGAATAGTCAGTGAAATAAAATTGTGCCTTCCTCTTCTGCATTGGAATTTGTTTCTACCCTTATCTTCAAAAGCTTTACAGGGCATGATACTTCTAGATCTTTCTATTTCTTTACAGTGGAAAAACTCACTTTCTGTTGCTGTTCTTGTATTTAGAGTTATGTAAAACAGAAAGTTGCAGAGAGCATAAACAGTCAGAAATACATGTCACAGATACACATTCTAAAAAGATTCCACTGTTTAACCACACCAAAGAAAACAAAAATGCAAGTTTTTTTTTCAAATCAATGTATTACACAGGAAATGGCATATAAAATCTTATTCTGTTTTAAATTAAAATTTAGACTGCTTACCATTTTCCTCTTTAAAATATATATATTTTTTCATTTGTTGTAATGTTGTCTTGGAACCCTTTTAGGAATAAGTTTTTGTTTTTAAGGGATTTAAGTAGTTTTATTAAGATAGTAGTTGAGTTTGCAAACATTTAGTACCACAAGATACTAGATTTATTTGCTTTTTGAGAGTCTGTGTCATAGGAGGTTAGAAAAGTGGTAGAACTATCATTTCCTAACCTATACCTGCACTTGGTATATAAAAATGAATTGTTTAGTTCTTGGAAGAAGAGGGTGTTTCAGTTTTTTGCTTTGCTTTTGTGGCCAACTTTTTTAGTTCTCAACACATTGGGATCTTGAGGGGAAACATACCTCTTGGTTGCTTCAGCATTGGACCTTAAAGCTTTTACATTCAAGATTTCCATTTGTCCCTCATGTGGAAGCCTCATGATTTCGAGCTTCCAGTAGGTAATAATTTTTTGTACCCCATATACAAGTACGAGCTGCAACACTAAACCAGTTGTGGCTGAGAGATCAGGATCAGTGCTGTTACAGACATCCAGCCCTAGGAACTCTGAAATTCAGGTTGTATAGCATTGGCTTGTCCCAATCTTCACAGCTGGATCAAAGTCCCTACCGCAAATCAAATCTAAGGGTATGTCTACAGTACAGAAGCTATGCCAGCATAACCCTGTAGTGTAGATGCAACCTACGCTGATGCGGGGGGGGGGGGGGGGGGGAGGGTGTTCTGTCAGTGTAGGAACACCACGTCCCTGGACAATGGTAGGTAGGTCGATGGAAGCATTCTTCCGTTGACATATCTGCATGAATGCTGGGGGTTAGGTTGGCATAGCTACGTTGGTGAGGGGAGTTGTGGTTTTTTGTTTTTTGTTTTTTTTGCACCACTGACTGACCTTTGTCGACCTAACATTTACTTGTAAACCGTGCCTAAGACACTCTCTTGCTTGATGGCACATTGAGCTGCTAATCCACATCACTTTCCCAGTAATCTGAACAAGCCTTACTTTTCATCTTGGTTATTAAGGATGCAGTGCAGTAAATATATTTCCTCTCTTAGTTTGAATTGCTGAGCTTTTGCATGTTGATTACCACTGCAAATTTACAAAAGCTTTTGTTGCTTCTCTTGTTTGAAGGCTGAAAGTATAACACATCTGCTTCTCAAATGCCTGCATGAAATATTAAAGAAAAGCAAGTGAGGAGTCAAGACATTACCTCACCCTGCTTAAATTCAACACTTAGTCTATTACATTGCTATGGCTTACAAAAAACATCCTGAAAATAAGTCTTCTTTCAAAAGAAATATATAAAAATTAGATACACTTTTAATTAGCAAATGAGCAGAACTGTTAGTTGGTAACATTTTTATCATTACTATTGCATCTTTAAGCAATTTACAGTTGTTTTATCTTTGTTACATTTCTTCGTCGTGGAGAGGTTGTAGGTATCTTAATCACAAATCTCCCTTATCCCCTCTCTTCAACCAAAAGTGTCACTTTGGTATTTTGTAAGTACTAAATTTTAAAAAGTGATCTTTTAAAATAGATTTTTCTTCAAAAGACTTAAAAAAATTCAAATCCTGTTTTGTTAAACACAAGCTATTTTAGGCTTTATCTGGATTGACAGTGTTCTTGCTGTAATATACATATGCAGAGACTGTAAGAAGTTTAATATTGTATAGAAATGGATAGCTCCAAAAACCTAAATCTACTGTCTTGTTTCTATGGTAACAAATATTGAAATATGTCTAGCCAACACTGATTTTCCTTTAATTTCTGTCTAAGGATTCTAGGAATTTATTAAAACTGTAGAATCCTTTTTAAACTGGTATGTTCTGTTCTAAAATTCCCCAGATTAATGTTAAACATAACTTCACATTTTAATATAACTATTTCTTTGTGTAACAGAGGCTTTCTAGCAAGTAAGGAATTAGATGAGTTATCATATTTCCAGAAGATCTGGTATTTTCTGTTTCTCTCTGGCAGCTTGGCTTTTTGCATGACTGACTAGAAAATGGGGTTTCGGCATGTGGATTCTGCTGAAAATATTGAAGTCTTCTTCACTAGAAAGGCCTAGTCAGCAAATATGAGTGGCTTGTGTTCTTCCCACAGAAAATAAAAATCTGTCCATCAGGAACTGCTGTTTGCTATCATGTTAGTTATGCATCCTTCAGACAGCCACTGGCAATTAGGAATTCATTCTCTCTCTTTTAAAGGGGTTTCCCTACAGTTTAAAATAGTGACTTACTTGGACTTCAATTTCTGTTAAACTCAAGACTAATCAGGAATATTTTCAGCACCTGACTAAAGGAGTTTCGCATGTACCTTCACTCAACAAGGCAGTAGCCAAGTCAGCAGAAAGAAAAAATCATCCCCTTACATCATTACAGGACTGATAAGGAAGAAAATAAAAAATTTAATGGACGGAGGTTATCTCTGTAATCCTAACAAGAAAGACAATGTAGGAATGACTGTTTCCTGTACCGGTGATGTTGACCTTGTTTAGGTGGTCTACAACAGATCACTGTAAATGTCTGCTGCAACAAGAACTCAACGGGTAGTGATCAATGGCTCCATATCTAGTTGGCAGACGGTATCAAGCGGAGTGCCCCAACAGTCGGTCCTGGGGCTGGTTTTGTTCAATATCTTCATTAATGATCTGGAGGATGGCTTGGACTGCACCCTCAGCAAGTTTGCAGACGACACTAAACTGGAAGGAGTGGTAGATACGCTGGAGGGTAGGGATAGCATACAGAGGGACCTAGACGAATTAGAGGATTGGGCCAAAAGAAATCTGATGAGGTTCAACAAGGACAAGTGAAGAGTCCTGCACTTAGGACGGAAGAATCCCATGCACTGCTCCAGACTAGGGACCGAATGGCTAGGCAACAGTTCTGCAGAAAAGGACATAGTGGACGAGAAGCTGGATATGAGTCGACAGTGTGCCCTTGCTGCTAAGAAGACTAACGGCATTTTGGGCTGTATAAGTAGGGGCATTGCCAGCAGATCGAGGGACGTGATCATTCCCCTCTATTCGGCATTGGTGAGGCCTCATCTGGAGTACTGTGTCCAGTTTTGGGCCCCACACTGCAAGAAGGATGTGGAAAAATTGGAAGGAGTCCAGCGGAGGGCAACAAAAATGATTAGGGGGTTGGAGCACATGACTTATGAGGAGAGGCTGAAGGAACTGGGATTCTTTAGTCTGCAGAAGAGAAGAATGAGGGGGGATTTGATAGCTGCTTTCAACTACTTGAAAGGGGGTTCCAAAGGGGTGGATCTAGACTGTTCTCAGTGGTACCAGATGACAGAACAAGGAGTAATGGTCTCAAGTTGCAGTGAGGGAGGTTTAGGTTGGATATTAGGAAAAACTTTTTCACTAGGAGGGTGGTGAAGCACTGGAATGGGTTACCTAGGGGGTGAGGGGTGTGTGTGGAATTTCCTTCCTTAGAGGTTTTTAAAGTCAGGCTTAACAAAGCCCTGGCTGTGATGATTTAGTTGGGAATTGGTCCTGATTTGAGGAGGGGGTTGGACTAGATGACCTCCTGAGGTCCCTTCCAACCCTGATATTCTCTGATTCTATGATCTGGGATCCTTCCCTTCAGCCTCAGTCCCTGCAGGATTTGGGCAAGGTTGAAATTTGTTTCTGGAGGAACAGAATAGTATATTGGACAAGTGGGTATATAAAATAAGAGCTATTAAAATGTTTTGCACACCTTCCATCTGTATATCTCCAAGTGGTTTACAAGTATTAGTTAACCCTCTGAAATGTCCTTGTGTGCAGGGTGATACTTTTACAGACATGTAGTTAGGACAAAGCTCAGTGAAATAATTGCTCAAGTTTATGTGATTAAGTTGGTTGTAGAACCCTCGCGTCCTGACTCTCACTTGCCTGCACACTTGAGAATTTATCCTCAGTCCTTGCCTGAGATTTTCTCCATCATTTGCATACAACACATTCTATTCAAACAAGTGTGGGAGTGAAAAAGACAAGCAATAGAATCTGGTACAGCAGAATTGGCAGAACCTAAAGAATGTGAAGTTTCTGTCTGGCCAATGTAGATACTTGCATGGTCCTATTACTTACAAATGCTAATCATTACATCATGATGAAATGAGAGAGCCTCAGGAAGTTCTTAAGCTTCTGCTACTAGCAAAGACATGACCAGTTTTAGGACTCTTCCATTCAGATTCTCCAGTGCACCAAGAATGCTGATGTAAATCAATTGGAATAGTGTCAGTTCTTAGGGCCCGATCCAGAGCCCATGGATGTCCATGGTAACACTCCCATTGTCTTTGGTAGGCTTTGGATCAGGCTGTTATGTAGGACATGTCCTTTGTTCCTATTCTTCAACAACATCCCTAGCTCAGGATGTTGGGCGTTTGGGTGGTAACTTTTCTTTTTTTTTTAATTATTCTAATGTAGTGTAGCTACAAGCTAAAGCTGTAAGCTCTTCAGGACAGGGACCATGTCTCTGTGTGTATTTGTATAGCATCTAGCAGCACTGTTAGGGTCCTAATCCTGATTTAGGGCTCTGCGAACAATAGTAATATATTTATATCAGTGTTTTCAATCTGAACATGGCTGCAGTCTTAAAACCTGAAAATGAAACTGAGTTGAGACTGACTATAAACAAAAGTGAAATAGTTTACTCTTTCATTTCTCATCTTGGGCAATACGTGTAGTCAGATTGCATGAATGCCCCTTCCTCCAATTTTTATATAATCTATTTTTATAGTAGAGGTAAAGGAATTTCTTTTAAAACATGATTTTTTTAATTTGACAGTGTCCCATTTACTGTAGTAATACAATTAACCTGTGGAACTTCTTGCCACAAGAATGCCATAGGATTAAAAATGTGATTAGATGCTCCTGTAGATGGTATGAGCATCCACAGTTGCATAATGGAGGACAAAAAGTCTAAGGGATATAAACACTTACATTTCAGGACGTAACAAACCAGAAGCTGCCTGGAAGCTTCCACGGTGGGCAGATTTTCATATTTGTCCATTACAAGGTTTCTTTTCTTTGCTTTTCTTTTCTAAAGCATCTAGTATGGGTGTGAGTCCTAAACGCCCATTTGACTTTGCTTCTCACTTCACAGCTCCAGTTATTAGTAACATTGCATAATCAATTCTAGCATTTCCATTTGGTATGTGCAATCTGACATACCAAATTATACTTTGATTGACTGATACATTACAAAAATACTACACAGCTGGTTCTTGATGAATTACGAACTAAAATCCTAGAGAATGAGTAGGTCCAGAAAAGTGTACATAAGAGTTAAGAACACAGGGGTGTTTATATTAGAAGCTAAAACTATAGTTAGAGCCACAATTGCTACCCTTACCTTGGTTTTATATTTTCTTAACAGGCTACCCTTAAAAGAAAAAAAAAAAAACACAAGAAAAAAATCAGTATGAACATAGGTCTGAATGTCTGGAAAAGCCACTTTTGATAAGGAAACCTATTTCAGTTTCCTAAAGGAGATATAAACTTTTTTGGGGGGTGGGGGAGACTGAGAGATAGGAACATGGGGTCTATGAAAAAAAATCAGTATTGTTTCCAGCCTTGTGATTGCTTGGTGCTGTTTTTGAATTATATAACTGAAAAATGTTACTGATCTAATGACATAAGAACAGCCATGCTGTGTTAGACCAGTGGTCCACGTAGTGTAGTATCCTGTCTTCCGGTAGTGGCCAGTGCCAGATGCTTCAGTGCGAACGAATAAAACAGGGCACTTCGAGTGATCCATCACAGTGTGGGTATGTTGTAGCCTAGAGTTTGGAATATGTGTTTTTGTATTACACCGGACCCTCACTAGAATACGGGATTTGGGATTCATGCGTGGTACCGTGTTAATGCAGGGACCACGTTAAAATGAATTGCAATTAAAGTAATTAAATTTGGGATCCATGACCGCAACCACGTTATATGCGAATTCATGCTATATAGACGCGCGTTTTAGCTAGGGTCCAGTGTATAATGCAGTGACTCCCAACCATAATGTCAGTCAAAATGTCTTTTCCCACCCCCCTACCAAATAAAAATGATCCTGCTTGGTATTTAGAACCCTGAGGGTTAGAGGTCAGAAAGATCACTCCTTTCTCCTGCTCCTGACAGCCTGCCCTGTTGCAGCTGCTTGCCTGCTCACAGTACACTCAGCTGCATGGCAAGGTGCTGCTTAAGGATGATGTGGACTCAGATGCTTGGACCTTAAGGTTACTCACAGAACTTTAGCTGGCTTTATGCTATCTTCCCTCAATTGTAGTAGTGTGTGGGCAGGAATGGATGGAGCGGGAAGTGAATGATGTTAGCATCCACACCCATCCTGCAACACCCTTCCCCGGAACCCATTTGGTAGCACCCATGAGAGTCCAGCAGCATTTTATTAGATTTTTTTTTTTATAAATCTAAAGAAAACACAAAATATGCAAAATAGAAATTTTCAGCCACAAAGGATTGTGAGGGAGGGGTTATGGCAAAAACCCGTAGTTGGTTTTGGGGTTGTGGGTGAAGAGTCGTTGAGAAACTCCAGGTTAAAGTATAAGTTTCAGAGACCATAGGCCTCAGTGTATCTTCTGAGCTGCCAATGGATCTCAACTGTAATATTTTGCTCTCTTTCCATGCAAGAGTAATAGAGTCAGTCGGAGATCTGCACATGTAAGGAGAGCAAAATGTCAAACTTGAGGTCTGCTATGCAGCTCTTAGAGATGAATGTGCCCTAAGCATTCTATTTTAAGGGAGTCATTCCATCTCTTGAGCATTTTATTTTGTAATGCAACATCAACCTCTTTTTCATTTTGAACACTCAGCAAAAAGAAGCCTCTTTCTTTTGAAGTAGAAGGGCTAGCAACAAGGCTATTAGTTTCTCTTCTTCTGGGTTGTATTGAACATTTCCACCCTTCTTCTTGTGAACTGTTTTCTGCAGATATTTCCTAATTTTTCCCATGACGTTTTAGCCTATTTCTTCAGACGATTGTATGGACTGAAAGAGACTATTGTTTCTGCAAGAGTACAAGCATGTGCACATTTGCTAATCTGGCTGGTACAGGATTTCAAGAGTGGGTGTTGTTCAGTTGAGGAACAGAGTTTGGATGTGTGTAAAAATGGATTCATGTTAACAGCATGCACTTTTATTTAGTAAACAATAGCATTTCACTTTTTCTAGGCAGAAAGATTCTGTACACATTTTTTCGCACCAAACTTTGAACTCTAGCATCATGAGACATAAACAAGGAAATGTAGTCAATCCGCTGACATATAAAAACTTCAAATAGTGTAGCCTTGAGGGGTTTGAATCCCAATTCTGGATAGATTTAAGCTACTTGTCTCATGTCTGGAGACTTTTCCAGCGCTTATTCTTCACAAATAACTCCAAGGTTTTAAAACGGGCACCTCCATTTAGTAAGCACTTTTTTTCCTCTTCTAGATTGGTATTTTTAACTAAAGATGAGCTAAACAAGTTAATATTTTGTATATCATTGAAGAGAAATACCTTATAAATTCAGATGTACTTGCTAATTCCTGAGGAATTGGAATCTGAGTACTGTTTACAATACAGTTTTTACAAAGTATTTACATGCAAGGATCACACTACACTTTATAATCCGATAGTATTGTCAAGCAACAGAGAAATCATCAACATCATTGGTAAAAGCCAGCAGAAAGGGGGTTGGTCCTGTTGTAGGTAGGGCTTTTTAATGCCTCCTCCTGGGAGGGCAAGATGCCAACCACCCTCAAACAAATTGTGGTAAGTCATTGCTTTGGAAGCCGCTGTTTGATGTTAATGACCATGCCAATTACAGCCTGCCTGAGATTTTCCCATTTGAGGAATGTTACCTAGATCATGTCAGGGCACTTCCAGCTTCATCTATATTCCTCTGACTGCCTAGAGCCCATTGTTTTTGTTTTCTGGTGGAATGAAAACTGTAATAGCAACATTGTGATCTACAAGCATGTGTCCATAATGGCGCTTAAATATGTCAGCAGCTTTTTAATATATTGCCCACCAGTGGTTGCTGACACATCTGTGGTATCTGGCAGGGCAAAGTAGGGGGGCTGTTCAGTACCTTCTTTCTGTGTAGATCTCATACGGTGGTGTACAGCAACTCTTCACCCAGCTTCAGGGGCCTCATTTATATGATGTTGCTGCTTCTCCTCATCTATGTGAGACCTCTAAAGGAGACAGAGGAGTTTTAGGCTGCAGTGACATCAGTATGCTAATGACAATCAGCTTGCTCACCTTTTAAATGCTGTTTCCTTGCTAGGTCAAGATAGGCACTTGGTTGAGCGTCATCTCCTGTAGCTGACAACATAGTTAAGAAAGATTGAGGTGATGCTTGTTGGCAGGGAGATGCAATTTAATTTAATGGGGATTCTGACAGTGCTTTTTATTGATCAGTTATGTCCACCCATTGCCAAAGAGGTTTGTATTCCAGGGATACTTCTAAGACCTTAGCAGCATTAATTCCCAGATGATAATAACTACACATTCAGTTGACTTTTATTTTTAATCTATATGTCTGGCTAAGAGTGTGCAGTCTTTGTGATGCAAACCTGTGCCACATTAACTCGTGCTTCTGGCACTTCCAGGTTGGGCTGCAGGAGTAGCTCCAAGTACAGCAGATTACAGATGACCTTGAGGAAGCTTCAGTTAGTGAAGAGCACGGTATCCTCCTTGATTCTTCGGATAGTTGAGCATGAGCACAACTGTGCTCCTTGAACTGCACTGGATTCCCATCTTCACCCAGATGCAATTCAGGGTGTTGGTACTAATCTATAAAGCCCGATTATATGATTTGGGACTTTTGTGCTCAGGGACAAAGATGGTCCCTGTCACAATACCATAGATTATCTGATGAGCTTTTTGCTGACAGATGTTAGGTTTGCACTCTTGAGGACTGGAGATAGGGCGTTTGAGTAGAGGTTCCCTGACTGTGGAACTTCCTTTTTCAAGTGGTCTGTTACAGCCCTAGGTTGTGAACATTAACATTTCAAGGCATATCTTTTGAATTATGTGTTTGCTTGCTTGTTAAAACTATGCTGTACTGTTAACAATGGATGGTTGGGTTGGCACAGGGTTGAGGGCTGTTTGTGCTGTTTATCATTTACTTTAATTACACACAGAAAAACTACATTAAAATAACATTATTAAGGTTCCAAAGTCAAGCACTCAAAAGTTAGGAAATACTAGAATTGAGGTTGCCTCTGTAGCCTTAATTGGACCCCTTGTGTGTATGCATTATGATGCAGACTTTAATTTTGTTGATGGCAAACTATTTTTTCTCCTAATGCCCCTGCCTCGTTCGGTGCTCAAGGTCTCAATTAATGAGTAGCTATTCAATTATTTGTTTTATCCTTATTGTTCAGTGTGTGACCATTCCTTATTTACTGCACACTATTCAAAGTATTCTCTGAAGACATTTCCTCATGGGCTTTTTATGGCATTCACCATTATAGTATCTGAGTGCTTCATAAATATTAATTTACCTGTACAACAATTCTGTGAGGTGAAGTGGTGTCCTGTTGGGGAGCTGAGGCAGAGAAATGAAGGCCAAAAGGACCCCCCAGTTTTGGGAGCCCAATTTGAGATGACTTGGACCTGATTTATTTTTTCAGAGTACTTTGCATTATATATGACTTTGTATTTTCAGAGCTCAGGTCCCATTGACTGCATTTGAGGCTGAGAGTGCTCAGCACTTCTGTAAATCATATCTGAGTTTCAAGTCAGGCACCCAGAAAATGAGGAACACATAGTTAGTGACCACATCTGAAAAGTTGCATATGAGACTTGCCCATCATCAGATATATGAGCTCTGTGGCAGAAGCCTGGATAGAATCCAGTTCTCCAGGTGTGGCATTCAACTGCCTTAACCATGAGATCCTGCTTACTGCCTCATTCACTACACACCTTCCAACTTCTGCAACAAATGAGGAAGAGATCATACATACAGTGGCCTCCTTTAATATGCCATCTGGATCCATCTCCAAAGCAGGTCCAACATGTGCACTGAATAAGCCAAGGTTCCTATGGAAAAAATAGCATGTGATCCTGTAATTAAAGATGGGTTTCAAAGTAGCAGCCGTGTTAGTCTGTATCCGCAAAAAGAACAGGAGTACTTGTGGCACCTTAGAGACTAACAAATTTATTTCAGCATAAGCTTTCATGGGCTACAGCTCACTTCTTCAGATGCATAGAGTGGAACACACAGACAGAAGATATTTATACATACAGAGAACATGAAAAGGTGGAAGTACGCATACCAATTGTAAGAGGCCAATCAATTGAGATGAGCTATCAGTAGCAGCAGAAGAAAAAACTTTGAAGTCATAATCGAGATGACCCATAGAAGGTGTGAGGAGAACTTAACATGGGGGGAAAAAATTCAATTAGTGTAATGACCCAACCATTCCCAATCTCTGTTTAGACCTAAGTTAATTGTCTAATTTGCATATTAATTTGAGTTCAGCAGTCTCTCTCTCTTTGGAGTCTGTTTTTGAAGTTTTTTTGTTGCAAAACTGACATCTTCAAGTCTGTCACTGAGTGATTAGAGAGGTTGAAGTGTTCTCCCACTGGTTTTTGAATGTTATGATTTCTGATGTCAGATTTGTGTCCATTTATTCTTTTGCGTAGAGACTGTCCAGTTTGGCCAATGTACATGGCAGAGGGGCATTGCTGGCACATGATGGCATATATCACGTTGGTAGATGGGCAGGTGAACGAGCCCCTGATGGTGTGACTGATGTGGTTAGGTCCTATGCTGGTGTCACTTGAATAGATATGTGGACAGAGCTGGCATCGGGCTTTGTTGCAAGGATAGGTTCCTGGGTTAGTGTTTTTGTTGTATGGTGTGCGGTTGCTGGTGAGTATTTGCTTAAGGTTGGGGGGGTTGTCTGTAAGCGAGGACTGGTCTGTCTCCCAAGGTCTGTGGGAGTGAGGGATCATCTGAGGGATGGATCCTGTTGAGGGATCATCCTGTTCTTTTTGTAATTAAAGACCGTATCATAATGCATCTGCACAAGGGACTGAATTAAGGCTGTAGAAGCAACCTTAATTGTGGAATTTCCTAACTTTTGAGTGCTTGACTTTGCAACCTTAATGTTCTTTTAACCTACTTCTTTTTGTATGTAGTTTCCTAGGCTTTTAAAAAGGCAAATAGGAAAATCGGAGATTCCATCATGTGACATAATGACCTCCACTAGGGTAATCTGTGCTTGGATTTCTTAGATCTCCCTCACAGACCTATGCCTCTTGAGCTAATGGAGTAACTGATAGCAGTAGCAGATGATTATCCTCTGTGAGCTAGCATTAGAGAGGGGGAGACACACCTAGCAAATGGGTTTCACTGATATTTGCTGACAGCAGAGGAACAGTGAAACTTGGGTTCCATTGTAGGCTCTGGAGGGGAGTGTTCTCTAGGGGGCACAGGCCTTTTTCTCCTTTTTCCCCCTGTGCTTGATCCCTTCTTTTCCCATTCCCTCCTCCCATCCCTTTCCTGACTGTCTTGCCCCTGGCTCCTGGTCCTAGTACCAGTCTCCACTTCTCATCCCAGTCTCCTTACCCAGCCAGTCCTATCCCTCTCTCCCCAATTCCTTGTCCCCAGTCTCCTTGTCTAGCTAGTCCCTGTTCTCTCCCTACACCCCAACTCCTTGTCAGATGTTAGTTAGGCTTTAGTAAGGCTTTTGACACAATCCCACATGGCATTCTCCTAAACAAACTAGGGAAATGTGGTCTAGATGAAATTACTTTAAGATGGGTGCACAAGTGGTTGAAAGACTGTGGGGTGTGGAAAGACAACCTGTAAGTCTTCCAGTATGTTAAAGAAGACAGTGATCAATTGTTCTCCATGCCCATTGACAATAAGTAATGGGCTTAATCTGCAGATAGGGAGATTTAGGTTAGATATTAGGAAAAACTTTCCTACTATAAAGGTAGATATGTACTATAATAGGTTACCAAGGAAGGTTTTGGAATCCGGCCAGGAGAGGAGGGGACAGGGATAAGGGGGCCGAGGCTGGGGGCAGGTGCGTGGCCAGTAGTGGAGCCTCGCGTGTGGGAGTAGCAGCTGGGACCCTGCATGTGCAGCCGGATGCAGGGCCAGCAGCCGGGATCCCCAGGTGTGGGGCTGTGATGCAGGACCCACGTGCGTGGCCGGCAGCTGGGACCCCACATAAAACCTGGGGGTGCTGGAGCACCCCCTGCACCCTACTTCCCATGCCTATGCTTGATCCTATCTGAGTCTGAGGCAGCTAGGAGCAGCCATTATGGGGAAAGGGCAGCTTTGCCCCTGCAGTCCTGGGCTGGAGCATGCACAGTTGCTCTGAGGATAGCACATGTGCAGTTGGTCAGCACTAGGAGCTATGAGAGGCTCAAGCAGGCTCAGAGGGGAAAGAAACATTGGAGATTTTAGCTGCTAAACTCTAAACTGTGTGTGTGTGTGTGTGAATTGTGATTCTCTCCCCTCCCCCCATGCTTATAATTTGGCTAAATGTGGACTGATTTTCCTGGGGACAGCAAAAGGTACATCCGTAATAGAAAGGCAACCCTTGCCCAATTTTAAGTCTTCAAGTCCCCACATACTTTGAGCACTGTTCAAACAAAAAGTCACTAAAATTTAACATGGGCAAAATGTATTTTTCCCTAACCTTTTTCTCAGAAATAACTGAACTGTTTTGGCTGAAATTTTCCAACAAAATTCAGTGTGAGGCAGACACCCAGGATATAAAATTTCAGCCCAAATGATTAAAGTTTCAGTCATAAGCAACTAAAAATATGGTCTTTTAATGGGAAGTGTTGGGCAATCTTAACTCTAGGTGGCATTACCAGCTCCACCGTTAATGTCCTGATGTGTTTTAACTCATGTTCCCCGGTGGTATCATTGGGTAATATTGCTTGATTAAGGGCGTGTTGTGTCTTTTTTAGAAAGCAACCAGAATAGGGAGGCTAATGGCATTTCCAGGGTTTAAACCATGAAATGGCTTTTTCTTCACTTATGATTCTTGCAGCCTGGCATGACTTTTATTTGATAATATAACATCTTCAGTTGGGTATTTATCCTACAGGTTGGCTCTTCCACTGAAATCAGGATGATTTATGTGGATTATATATTGTTGGCTTTTGGCCTATCGGTGGGAGAGTTTGATTCCTAAAGGTAGAGCTAATAAATTCTAGGATGTTGAGCAATCACAAGTGCCGTGAGATGCTCTACTGAATTTCATGCAAAAACTCGCTGTTAAAATATCATGAGCATATTTCAAAGAATATTTATAGTTGTAAGGACACTGTCAATTTAAAAAATATCACTTTGTGTAATTAAATAACAGCTATTGTGAAATTATTTATCTGTTATAGTTACAAGTAACACCTATTTTCTGGTGAAACTGAAATGAATTGGAGAGAATTTTTTTTTCCAGTTTTGCTTAGTGCTTTTGAGAGTATTTTGCATCTAGTTCAGTTTCACTCTTAATTGTGGGAGGAAGGGGTGGTCTAGTAGGTTGGGACTTGCCAGACCCACATTCTGTTCCTTTCTCTGCAACTGACCTGGGACAAATCAGTGTCCCAAGTCACTTTTGTTTCTCCTTCCACCACTTCGGGTCTTGTCTCTTTGATTTGTAATCTGTTTATGGCAAAGACTGTATTGCTGTTTGTTCGTGTCATACCTAGCAAAAAGGAGCCCCCGTTTCATTTGGGGCTTCTGTACTCTACTGTAATTCAAATAATAAATAATCATGTATAGTTAATCACTTTTCTATTTTGTTTGTGTTGGTTTTTACCCAGAGCAACAGGGGAAGAAAAACATTTTTAAAAAATAGGAAAATGTGATTGCAGAACCACCAATATTGAGAAGGCAGTTCAGGGTATTTAAGTAATATCTGACATTACGTTTAACTCGCATTTAAATATTTGACTTGACGTAAATTGACAGAGAGTCCCATTGTCAGGGATTGAACAGTAAATGAAGGTGGCATGGAAAAACAAGATACAGTGGTTGGAAGTTTAAGATAGATAGATTCAGACTAGAAATAAGGTGTAAACTTTTACTAGTTAGGGTAATTAACCATTGGAACAGCTTACCGAGGGCTGTGATGAATTCTCCATCATTGGGAATTTTTAAATCAAGACCAGTTGTTTTTCTAAAAGATATGCTCTAGTTCCGCCACAGCTATTGGACTTAATTCTTTCTTCAATTCAGTACTGTGTTATGTGGGAGGTCAGTCTAGACGAACACAGTGGGTTGTTCTGGCCTCAAAAATCTATAACTTTACATTATGTTACCATTACATCCTCCCCCCCTCCCTGCCAGTATTGGTGGTCAGGGAAGAAACTAGTCTTTTCCATTCCTCTTTATTATTTGTTATTTGACATTATTCATTTTGTAACTCCTGATATTGTTCTGAAGTATTCTGGTTCAGATCAGAGGCAAGACTATCCTCCCTGGATATTTGTTTTTCATGAATGCTGTATGAGGGCTGGGGTTTTTGTTGTTCTTATGCTCATAGACTTTAAGGTCAGAAGGGACCAGTATGATCATCTAGTCTGACCTCCCGCATGATGCAGGCCACAAAAGCTGACCCACCCCCTTTCCCTTGACTCAGCTGTTGAAGTCCCCAAATCCTGTGATTTAAGGACTTCAAGTCGCAGAGAATCCTCCAGCTAGCGACCCCCGCCCCATGCTGCGGAGGAAGGCGAAAAACATCCAGGGCCTCTGCCAATCTACCCTGGAGGAAAATTCCTTCCCGACCCCAAATATGGCGATCAGTAGAACCCCGAGCATGCAGGCAAGATTCTCCAGCCAGACCCTCGTTGACCATTGATACTATTTACCCGCGATGGCACGCTGTTGATTGATTGACTGTTGCTCCCCGGCACCGGTGGATGGAGCCCCAGCCCCCACTGCAATGTGACACTACCTGTAAAGGTTCCACACCAGGACCAGGCAGTCCTTGCCCCCCGAGAGAAAGTGACTGCTGTCGTCGGTAAAGCAGAGGCACGTGAGGTCTTGGTAGTGTCGGTTTAGGATGGCGAGGAGGTTCCCACTGGAGACCTCCCACAGATAGAGCATACAGTCTGAGTTTTTGTGTTTAAATAATTTTAAGAACCCTAAAATGAGACTAAAAACATTTAAATACACCAGAAGAGTTTTTGCTACATTGTATCTTAAATGATGTATCCTAACCAATTTAGATCCTCTTTTGTAAGAAGGTCTTTTCTACATGGTTCAGTAATGCACTATATGGGGGTGTAATTTCTAAAGTGTACTAATGTGTTGTATATGAATTGGTCCATGTAGACTCCACTGGAGTGCACTTAATGTTCCCTGGCAGTGCACAGCCCTACATTAAAGTGCACTATGGAATATCTAGTGCGCAGAGGCAGGATCTATAGAGGCTAATGTGCAACACAGTGTGCTTTAGAAATCACATCCCCATAGTGTGCATTACCCCACTGTGTAGACAAGTCGGAATATTTAGGCCTACAACTTGCATGTCTTGTGTTTTCACCCTATACGTTTTAGAATGACTGAGGATATTATATTCCCACAGTAGGAGTTTGCAATGCTAATTGTGAAAGAGCTCATAACTAGGGCCCCGATTCTGCAACTGGGTCTTCATGGGCAAACACTTATGCTTGCAAACAGCCCCAGTGAAGTCGCTGTGGCTCCTCATGGGTGTAAGGGTTTCCCATGAGAATCTCATCGCAGGATTGGGGCCCGCAGTAACCCTTTTGCACTCTTTGAATTTTAGAGGACACTTTTGGAAAAATTGTGTCTCTTTCACTATAGGCGTTCAGTGCAAGTTGAAGATGATCAGTAATGCTTAGCAGTAAACTAATATGCAGAGCAAGCCTGTTTAAATCAAGCTGTTCTGAACTAGTAATTCCTATGCATTTCCTTTCTATTAGATTCTGTCCATTCTGTCTTGGGCAGTGAGGCGGGAGTGCAATCACAGCTTTGCATTTTTAGATTCATGACAGAGCGTGACATTTGAAAACGCAAGAGTTGGTGTAAACTGTTTTACTATCTTGAG